>NC_091815.1:9845011-10470011 GCF_041296235.1 Equus asinus | reverse complement strand
AGAAAGGAATCCTTGGCAAGAAGCGAGAATAGAGGGACAAGCCCCGAGAGGAGAACGTTGTCATCTATTCAAGTCTATGGGGAGGCCATGCTGATTCAAGCTTGCAACTTGATTGGAAGCAAGAGGCCGGACTTGGGCCTTATCAGACCTACGTGGTCCTTCTGCCTTAAGCATAAGCCAAAGTCAAGAATGAGGTCTTGAGGACGTTGAAGAGAAGACTCGATGCCTCCTTTCCTAGGCCCCTGGCATTCTTTGCAGATCAGTCTCACTTTCCATAGCTCTGGCGTCACGGGGGCCCACCGGGTACATGCTAATGTGTCCCAAGAGATGTCTTGGAAGCCTTCAAGGAATGGAGCCCCGTCACGCTTGGGCTACGTCTCTTTGTTTGGAAGTGCTCTACAAGGGTGCTGAAAAGCACCCTTTTCCACAGGGCTTCGTTCCTTCGTGAAGGCTGCCCGCCCAGGCTAGTGTGCTCAGTTTGCCTCCATCGAAATTCTCTCCCCCTACCTCTTGCCGTAGAAGGATTATTGATTATGTGTTTTGACACCACATGTAAGGAAGTGGGCTGAAAATGAGAACATTACAATTCTGTTTCAAGAAAAAGAAACAGGCCAGGGCTGAGGATGTAAGGCAAACAAATGGCACAGCCTATAGAAATAAAGTAAGCCCGTATCTAGACGGCACCTGGGGGAACGTTCCAGGATCAGGGGTGAAGTTCGAAACTTCCCAAATCCGGAAAGGAGACAGAAAAATATCTTTCCTGGAGAGAGGGATTCATCAGATTCGTCTAATTTGTCTTGGAAACATTGTGTCCGTGAAGGGGGATGCCAGGACCACCTCGAGTTTGGAGTTTCTGACCTCAGGATGTCAAACCAACCCAGATGACCACGTGTTCCCAGTGCTTAGTTTGACCCAGGCTAGGACAGCAAAGACTCCTTCAAGTGACCGGTGCAAATTCAAAGACAACAACCAAGAGTCACGAAAGCACTCACACCTCGGCCTAGAGAACATACGGTGATTCCAGAAATGCCAAATGAATCACTTGGAATGAAGGGGAACGGACTGATAAGCATGTCTAAGGGGGAGAGCTGAGAAATACCATGACGATTCTCCTATGGAAAAGAGACAAAGGTCCCAGAAAATGGAAGGCGAACAGAAATCACCCCTGGATAATCCACAATGAAAGATGATGTCCGTCTTTAGACAGACTCTGCTGGAACGTTTGAAAGGCAGAGAAATTCACAAGCCAAAAGACGGCAGCGAAGGTCAAGGCTGGGCTAAGTGGGAAGGGTGAGTTTTGAGACTGCTCCAAGCGGGCCAGGAAACCGTGTGTCCGTGGAGCTTGCTGGGACAGCAGAGACACGATTATGACCAATCCTCTGACATCGCAGTGGACCCGAAAAACAACCTGGCCTCATCTACACAGTGCCAGAGTTGGGCTCAAGTAGCATATTCAAGTCCCATTGCCCTCAACTGCAGGTTGCCAACGGAACATGAAAGGGGCCGGCCGGTGGTGCAGCGGTGAGGTCCGCACCTCCTGGGTCGGTGGCCCGGGGTGGGCCGGGTGGACCCTCGGGTGAGCCTGCTCACCACTGCTTCAGGCAGTCTGGGGCAGGCGTCCGAGGTAGTGTAGAGGCAGATGGGAAGGGACGTTAGACAGGGCCAGAATTCCACAGCAAATACAGGAGCATTGCCAGCAGATGTGAGCTCAGCGATGCACTTCTGCCAGAGCAAAACCGATTCAAAGTTGCAAAGCATAGAGAAACTGAAGCTGAAAAGAAAAAGTGAACAACTGCATGCCAGTGAGAAGGATGAGATCTCTATGAAGAAACTTAGCAAAACAGGTGAAAGCCATGGCAATGGAAAACTAACAAATGTTGGGGGACAGAAGTTCAAGAAGACACAAGGAGAAAGAAGGAGATTCCAGGATCTAGGAGTGGAAGCATCAACACACTGGAAACGTCCCTACCGGAGCAAGGAATCTCTGGATTCCATGCAATCCCAGTCAAAGTTGCAGCAATGTTTCCCACAGAGACAGAAGAGGGAATCCCAAAGCTTCTAGCCAGCAACAAGAGACCCTGACTAGGCAAAGGAATCCTCAGGAAAACGAAAAAAGCAGGACGTGGCACACTTTCCGATTTCAACATATAGGACGAAGCACTAGGTACCGAGACGGCACAGTCTGGGCCCCACAACAGGCACACAGACCCATGCAACAGAATCGAGAACCCAGAGCCCAACTCAAACGTACATGGACAGCCCATTTTCGACCAGGGAGCCAAGAGGAGACAGCGGAGAAAGGAGAGTCTCTACCATAAACGGTGCTGGGAAGCCTGCACAGCCACAGGGAACACAACGAGAGTACACCATGATGTTACACCTGGCACACACACCACCTGAAATGGATCAAAGCCTTGAATGGCAGACTTGAAACCGTGAACCTTGTAGCAGAAGACCTAGGCAGAGTGCTCTTTGCCATCGGTCTGAGCCGCCTGTTTGGAAGAAGCAAGTCCGACTGGGCCAGGGCAACCAAGTCAACAAGAAACCAACGGGACCACGTCAAATGCGGACGCTTCTGCCCAGTGAAGGAAACCATCGACTGAATGCAAAGATAGCACAACGACTGGGGGAGGATGTTTGCAAACCACACATCAGACAAGGGGTGAAAAGCCCAAAGATGCATTCAAGTCGCACGTCCCCACAAGAAAAAAAAAAAACAACAAGCCAACGAAAACCTGGGCAGAAGATGGAAACAGAGATTTCTGCCAAGAAGATCGAAAGAGGGCCAACGGGTGCATGAACACTTGTTCACCGTCATTAAGTCTCAGGCCAATGCAAATGCAAACTGCAAGGGCACAGCAGCTCACTGTGGTCAGAATGGCTATAAGGAAGCAGACAGGAAGCCACAAGTGTCAGAGAGGAGGTGGAGAGAAGGGAAGCCTCCTGCACCGTTGGTGGGAGTGCAGACCGGTGCAGCCACTACGCCAAGCGGTGTGGAACTGCCTCAGAACTTGAAGAATCCATGTCCCATATGATCCAGCTATTCCTCTGCGGCGTGTTGATCCAAAGAACTCGGAAACACTCCTGCCTAAAGACATGTGCACCGCTGAGTTCACCACAGCGTCGCTCCCACTACCCAAGACTTGGAAGCCTCCCTGGAGCCCAGCAAGGGACGAGTGCAGAAGGAAGATGGGCTATAGCCACGCAATGGCATACCAGTCAGCCGGAACCAAGGATGCAATCCAGCCACTTGTGACCACCAGAATGGCTGTGAGGGTTTTTGGGAAGTGAAACAAGCCCCAGGGAGCAAGGCAAGTACCGTAGGACCTCACTTAAGAGGAGAAGGAAAAACAAGCGGTCGGGAACAGGTGGTACGGGACATTTGATTGGAGGTTCCCAGAGACAAAGCGGTGAGGTGTGAGAGGGTGAAACAGATGATGAGGCACAAGTGTGTGGTGAGGGCCTGCTATTAGGCTTACGCAGGGGAAGATGATGTAAGCTACACGGAAGTCTACATCGATGAGGATGCAAATCGGAAAGATATAGGATGTTCTAATGCAGGGTTGCGGCAATAAATTCACCTAAAAGCAAAAAAAAATCCAAAATGGGGTCCAGAATGACGGCATAAAGCTTTGGGGCTGAAAGAGATTAGAGAAGGTGAACTTCCAAGGCTGGAAAATCACCTCAAAATGCGTACTGATGCTACAGAAAGGTAGACCCTTCCAAATAGATGAAGAGGAATACTACCCACAGAACATGCTGCCTGCTAAACCCATGCACCCACGGAAAAGGTTACCGTCCAGGATGTTACTACTAATCACCTTCACGAATAATCCAAACAGGCCCACGTGTTCCCAAGCTCAGGCAAAAGGTTGGTCCAAAAGTCCACTTCAGGGCCGGCCCTGTGGCGGAGCGGGTAAGTGCCCACGTTCCGCTTGGCCGGCCCAGGCCTCACTGTTTCACCTCACGGGTGCAGATCACATTAGCAGTGTTAGGACATACAGATTTCATGGTACGGTGCGGACAGGGATCATAAACTAAGTAGCAATGGTGAGGTCACGTTATCAATACGCACCAGAAAAAGAACCGTGAGGCTTTTACAATCCATGAACGCATCTGGTACACTTCCCCAGAGGAAGAAGGAAGGAAAACATGGGACCTGCCAAGGTGGAATCGGCAGAGTGCTAGGAGATGGCACGATCATTGCGCATCAGAGGACTGCCCGGGCAACTTCAACTTGGGAGGGAGTCCAGGACTTTCTCTGGGGAACGTCCACCCACTTGGCCATCTACATAAAATGTAAGAGGTAAAACCCAGGATAATCTTACAGGACAGAAACCAGTGTCTAGAGAGAATGTACCAGGCCTTCCAAAGTGCGAGGAGCAAGACAGAAACCGACAAGAAATCGAGAAAAAGGAAAACTATCCTACCAGGAAAGGGTGAGGAGTCGGACTGGCTTGAGATGGCTCTGAAACTCTGTGTGGACGCAGGTTGTCAGAACAACTTCGAATTTTGAGGTTGTTTATGACATCACGAGGATCATGTCCGCCAAGATGGCCGCACGGTTACAGACTGAGGATTGGCCTAGGCTAGGCTATTACAGGGAGGGATACCCAGAAACAGCTTTGAGAAACAGAAAGCGGACACAGAAACTGGAAGACATAAAACAGACGCTGATTCGAGGGGTAAGAAAGGAATCCTTGGCAAGAAGCGAGAATAGAGGGACAAGCCCCGAGAGGAGAATGTTGTCATCTATTCAAGTCTATGAAGAGGCCATGCTGATTCAAGCTTGCAACTTGATTGGAAGCAAGAGGCCGGGCTTGGGCCTTATCAGACCTACGTGGTCCTTCTGCCTTAAGCATAAGCCAAAGTCAAGAATGAGGTCTTGAGGACGTTGAAGACAAGACTCGATGCCTCCTTTCCTAGGCCCCTGGCATTCTTTGCAGATCACTCTCACTTTCCATAACTCTGGCGTCACGGGGGCCCACCGGGTACATGCTAATGTGTCCCAAGAGATGTCTTGGAAGCCTTGAAGGAATGGAGCCCCGTCACGCTTGGGCTATGTCTCTTTGTTTGGAAGTGCTCTACAAGGGTGCTGAAAAGCACCCTTTTCCACAGGGCTTCGTTCCTTTGTGAAGGCTGCCCGCCCAGGCTAGTGTGCTCAGTTTGCCTCCATCGAAATTCTCTCCCCCTACCTCTTGCCGTAGAAGGATTATTGATTATGTGTTTTGACACCACATGTAAGGAAGTGGGCTGAAAATGAGAACATTACAATTCTGTTTCAAGAAAAATAAACAGGCCAGGGATGAGGATGTAAGGCAAACAAATGGCACAGCCTATAGAAATAAAGTAAGCCCGTATCTAGACGGCACCTGGGGGAACGTTCCAGGATCAGGGGTGAAGTTCGACACTTCCCAAATCCGGAAAGGAGACAGAAAAATATCTTTCCTGGAGAGAGGGATTCATCAGATTCGTCTAATTTGCCTTGGAAACATTGTGTCCGTGAAGGGGGATGCCAGGAGCACCTCGAGTTTGGAGTTTCTGACCTCAGGATGTCAAACCAACCCAGATGACCACGTGTTCCCAGTGCTTAGTTTGACCCAGGCTAGGACAGCAAAGACTCCTTCAAGTGACCGGTGCAAATTCAAAGACAACAACCAACAGTCACGAAAGCACTCACACCTCGGCCTAGAGAACATACGGTGATTCCAGAAATGCCAAATGAATCACTTGGAATGAAGGGGAACGGACTGATAAGCATGTCTAAGGGGGAGAGCTGAGAAATACCATGACGATTCTCCTATGGAAAAGAGACAAAGGTCCCAGAAAATGGAAGGCGAACAGAAATCACTCCTGGATAATCCTCAAAGAAAGATGATGTCCGTCTTTAGACAGACTCTGCTGGAACGTTTGAAAGGCAGAGAAATTCACAAGCCAAAAGACGGCAGCGAAGGTCAAGGCTGGGCTAAGTGGGAAGGGTGAGTTATGAGACTGCTCCAAGCGGGCCAGGAAACCGTGTGTCCGTGGAGCTTGCCGGGACAGCAGAGACACGATTATGACCAATCCTCTGACATCGCAGTGGACCCGGAAAACAACCTGGCCTCATCTACACAGTGCCAGAGTTGGGCTCAAGTAGCATATTCAAGTCCCATTGCCCTCAACTGCAGGTTGCCAACGGAACATGAAAGGGGCCAGCCGGTGGTGCAGCGGTGAGGTCCGTACCTTCTGGGTCGGTGGCCCGGGGTGGGCCGGGTGGACCCTCGGGAGAGCCTGCTCACCACTGCTTCAGGCATTCTGGGGCAGGCGTCCGAGGTAGTGTAGAGGCAGATGGGAAGGGACGTTAGACAGGGCCAGACTTCCACAGCAAATACAGGAGCATTGCCAGCAGATGTGAGCTCAGCGATGCACTTCTGCCAGAACAAAACCGATTCAAAGTTGCAAAGCATAGAGAAACTGAAGCTGAAAAGAAAAAGTGAACAACTGCATGCCAGTGAGAAGGATGAGATCTCTATGAAGAAACTTAGCAAAACAGGTGAAAGCCATGGCAATGGAAAACTAACAAACGTTGGGGGACAGAAGTTCAAGAAGACACAAGGAGAAAGAAGGAGATTCCAGGATCTAGGAGTGGAAGCATCAACACACTGGAAACGTCCCTACCGGAGCAAGGAATCTCTGGATTTCATGCAATCCCAGTCAACGTTGCAGCAATGTTTCCCACAGAGATAGAAGAGGGAAACCTAAAGCTTCTAGCCAGCAACAAGAGACCCTGACTAGGCAAAGGAATCCTCAGGAAAACGAAAAAAGCAGGACGTGGCACACTTTCCGATTTCAACATATAGGACGAAGCACTAGGTACCGAGACGGCACAGTCTGGGCCCCAAAACAGGCACACAGACCCATGCAACAGAATCGAGAACCCAGAGCCCAACTCAAACGTACATGGACAGCCCATTTTCGACCAGAGAGCCAAGAGGAGACAGCGGAGAAAGGAGAGTCTCTACCATAAACGGTGCTGGGAAGCCTGCACAGCCACAGGGAACACAACGAGAGTACACCATGATGTTACACCTGGCACACACACCACCTGAAATGGATCAAAGCCTTGAATGGCAGACTTGAAACCGTGAACCTTGTAGCAGAAGTCCTAGGCAGAGTGCTCTTTGCCATCTGTCTGAGCCGCCTGTTTGGAAGAAGCAAGTCCGACTGGGCCAGGGCAACCAAGTCAACAAGAAACCAATGGGACCACGTCAAATGCGGACGCTTCTGCCCAGTGAAGGAAACCATCGACTGAATGCAAAGATAGCACAACGACTGGGGGAGGATGTTTGCAAACCACACATCGGACAAGGGGTGAAAAGCCCAAAGATGCAATCAACTCGCACGTCCCCACAGGAAAAAAAAAAAACAACAAGCCAATGAAAACCTGGGCAGAAGATGGAAACAGAGATTTCTGCCAAGAAGATCGAAAGAGGGCCAACGGGTGCATGAACACTTGTTCACCGTCATTAAGTCTCAGGCCAATGCAAATGCAAACTGCAAGGGCACAGCAGCTCACTGTGGTCAGAATGGCTATAAGGAAGCAGACAGGAAGCCACAAGTGTCAGAGAGGAGGTGGAGAGAAGGGAAGCCTCCTGCACCGTTGGTGGGAGTGCAGACCGGTGCAGCCACTACGCCAAGCGGTGTGGAACTGCCTCAGAACTTTAAGAATCCATGTCCCATATGATCCAGCTATTCCTCTGCGGCGTGTTGATCCAAAGAACTCGGAAACACTCCTGCCTAAAGACATGTGCACCGCTGAGTTCACCACAGCGTCGCTCCCACTACCCAAGACTTGGAAGCCTCCCTGGAGCCCAGCAAGGGACGAGTGCAGAAGGAAGATGGGCTATAGCCACGCAATGGCATACCAGTCAGCCGGAACCAAGGATGCAATCCAGCCACTTGTGACCACCAGAATGGCTGTGAGGGTTTTAGGGAAGTGAAACAAGCCCCAGGGAGCAAGGCAAGTACCGTAGGACCTCACTTAAGAGGAGAAGGAAAAACAAGCGGTCAGGAACAGGTGGCACGGGACATTTGATCGGGGGTTCCCAGAGACAAAGCGGGGAGGTGTGAGAGGGTGAAACAGATGATGAGGCACAAGTGTGTGGTGAGGGCCTGCTATTAGGCTTACGCAGGGGAAGATGATGTAAGCTACACGGAAGTCTACATCGATGAGGATGCAAATCGGAAAGATATAGGATGTTCTAATGCAGGGTTGCGGCAATAAATTCACCTAAAAGCAAAAAAAAATCCAAAATGGGGTCCAGAATGACGGCATAAAGCTTTGGGGCTGAAAGAGATTAGAGAAGGTGAACTTCCAAGGCTGGAAAATCACCTCAAAATGCGTACTGATGCTACAGAAAGGTAGACCCTTCCAAATAGATGAAGAGGAATACTACCCACAGAACATGCTGCCTGCTAAACCCATGCACCCACGGAAAAGGTTACCGTCCAGGATGTTACTACTAATCACCTTCACGAATAATCCAAACAGGCCCACGTGTTCCCAAGCTCAGGCAAAAGGTTGGTCCAAAAGTCCACTTCAGGGCCGGCCCTGTGGCGGAGCGGGTAAGTGCCCACGTTCCGCTTGGCCGGCCCAGGCCTCACTGTTTCACCTCACGGGTGCAGATCACATTAGCAGTGTTAGGACATACAGATTTCATGGTACGGTGCGGACAGGGATCATAAACTAAGTAGCAATGGTGAGGTCACGTTATCAATACGCACCAGAAAAAGAACCGTGAGGCTTTTACAATCCATGAACGCATCTGGTACACTTCCCCAGAGGAAGAAGGAAGGAAAACATGGGACCTGCCAGGGTGGAATCGGCAGAGTGCTAGGAGATGGCACGATCATTGCGCATCAGAGGACTGCCCGGGCAACTTCAACTTGGGAGGGAGTCCAGGACTTTCTCTGGGGAACGTCCACCCACTTGGCCATCTACATAAAATGTAAGAGGTAAAACCCAGGATAATCTTACAGGACAGAAACCAGTGTCTAGAGAGAATGTAGCAGGCCTTCCAAAGTTCGAGGAGCAAGACAGAAACCGACAAGAAATCGAGAAAAAGGAAAACTATCCTACCAGGAAAGGGTGAGGAGTCGGACTGGCCTGAGATGGCTCTGAAACTGTGTGTGCACGCAGGTTGTCAGGACAACTTCGAATTTTGAGGTTGTTTATGACATCACGAGGATCATGTCCGCCAAGATGGCCGCACGGTTACAGACTGAGGATTGGCCTAGGCTAGGCTATTACAGGGAGGGATACCCAGAAACAGCTTTGAGAAACAGAAAGCGGACACAGAAACTGGAAGACATAAAACAGACGCTGATTCGAGGGGTAAGAAAGGAATCCTTGGCAAGAAGCGAGAATAGAGGGACAAGCCCCGAGAGGAGAACGTTGTCATCTATTCAAGTCTATGGGGAGGCCATGCTGATTCAAGCTTGCAACTTGATTGGAAGCAAGAGGCCGGACTTGGGCCTTATCAGACCTACGTGGTCCTTCTGCCTTAAGCATAAGACAAAGTCAAGAATGAGGTCTTGAGGACGTTGAAGACAAGACTCGATGCCTCCTTTCCTAGGCCCCTGGCATTCTTTGCAGATCAGTCTCACTTTCTATAGCTCTGGCGTCACGGGGGCCCAAAGGGGACATGCTAATGTGTCCCAAGAGATGTCTTGGAAGCCTTGAAGGAATGGAGCCCCGTCACGCTTTGGCTATGTCTCTTTGTTTGGAAGTGCTCTACAAGGGTGCTGAAAAGCACCCTTTTCCACAGGGCTTCGTTCCTTCGTGAAGGCTGCCCTCCCAGGCTAGTGTGCTCAGTTTGCCTCCATCGAAATTCTCTCCCCCGACCTCTTGCCGTAGAAGGATTATTGATTATGTGTTTTGACACCACATGTAAGGAAGTGGGCTGAAAATGAGAACATTACAATTCTGTTTCAAGAAAAATAAACAGGCCAGGGCTGAGGATGTACGGCAAACAAATGGCACAGCCTATAGAAATAAAGTAAGCCCGTATCTAGACGGCACCTGGGGGAACGTTCCAGGATCAGGGGTGAAGTTCGAAACTTCCCAAATCTGGAAAGGAGACAGAAAAATATCTTTCCTGGAGAGAGGGATTCATCAGATTCGTCTAATTTGTCTTGGAAACATTGTGTCCGTGAAGGGGGATGCCAGGACCACCTCGAGTTTGGAGTTTCTGACCTCAGGATGTCAAACCAACCCAGATGACCACGTGTTCCCAGTGCTTAGTTTGACCCAGGCTAGGACAGCAAAGACTCCTTCAAGTGACCGGTGCAAATTCAAAGACAACAACCAAGAGTCACGAAAGCACTCACACCTCGGCCTAGAGAACATACGGTGATTCCAGAAATGCCAAATGAATCACTTGGAATGAAGGGGAACTGACTGATAAGCATGTCTAAGGGGGAGAGCTGAGAAATACCATGACGATTCTCCTATGGAAAAGAGACAAAGGTCCCAGAAAATGGAAGGCGAACAGAAATCACCCCTGGATAATCCTCAATGAAAGATGATGTCCGTCTTTAGACAGACTCTGCTGGAACGTTTGAAAGGCAGAGAAATTCACAAGCCAAAAGACGGCAGCGAAGGTCAAGGCTGGGTAAGTGGGAAGGGTGAGTTATGAGACTGCTCCAAGCGGGCCAGGAAACCGTGTGTCCGTGGAGATTGCCGGGACAGCAGAGACACGATTATGACCAATCCTCTGACATCGCAGTGGACCCGGAAAACAACCTGGCCTCATCTACACAGTGCCAGAGTTGGGCTCAAGTAGCATATTCAAGTCCCATTGCCCTCAACTGCAGGTTGCCAACGGAACATGAAAGGGGCCGGCCGGTGGTGCAGCGGTGAGGTCTGCACCTTCTGGGTCGGTGGCCCGGGGTGGGCCGGGTGGACCCTCGGGAGAGCCTGCTCACCACTGCTTCAGGCATTCTGGGGCAGGCGTCCGAGGTAGTGTAGAGGCAGATGGGAAGGGACGTTAGACAGGGCCAGACTTCCACAGCAAATACAGGAGCATTGCCAGCAGATGTGAGCTCAGCGATGCACTTCTGCCAGAACAAAACCGATTCAAAGTTGCAAAGCATAGAGAAACTGAAGCTGAAAAGAAAAAGTGAACAACTGCATGCCAGTGAGAAGGATGAGATCTCTATGAAGAAACTTAGCAAAACAGGTGAAAGCCATGGCAATGGAAAACTAACAAACGTTGGGGGACAGAAGTTCAAGAAGACACAAGGAGAAAGAAGGAGATTCCAGGATCTAGGAGTGGAAGCATCAACACACTGGAAACGTCCCTACCGGAGCAAGGAATCTCTGGATTCCATGCAATCCCAGTCAAAGTTGCAGCAATGTTTCCCACAGAGACAGAAGAGGGAATCCTAAAGTTTCTAGCCAGCAACAAGAGACCCTGACTAGGCAAAGGAATCCTCAGGAAAACGAAAAAAGCAGGACGTGGCACACTTTCCGATTTCAACATATAGGACGAAGCACTAGGTACCGAGATGGCACAGTCTGGGCCCCAAAACAGGCACACAGACCCATGCAACAGAATCGAGAACCCAGAGCCCAACTCAAACGTACATGGACAGCCCATTTTCGACCAGAGAGCCAAGAGGAGACAGCGGAGAAAGGAGAGTCTCTACCATAAACGGTGCTGGGAAGCCTGCACAGCCACAGGGAACACAACGAGAGTACACCATGATGTTACACCTGGCACACACACCACCTGAAATGGATCAAAGCCTTGAATGGCAGACTTGAAACCGTGAACCTTGTAGCAGAAGACCTAGGCAGAGTGCTCTTTGCCATCTGTCTGAGCCGCCTGTTTGGAAGAAGCAAGTCCGACTGGGCCAGGGCAACCAAGTCAACAAGAAACCAACGGGACCACGTCAAATGCGGACGCTTCTGCCCAGTGAAGGAAACCATCGACTGAATGCAAAGATAGCACAACGACTGGGGGAGGATGTTTGCAAACCACACATCGGACAAGGGGTGAAAAGCCCAAAGATGCAATCAACTCGCACGTCCCCACAGGAAAAAAAAAAAACAACAAGCCAATGAAAACCTGGGCAGAAGATGGAAACAGAGATTTCTGCCAAGAAGATCGAAAGAGGGCCAACGGGTGCATGAACACTTGTTCACCGTCATTAAGTCTCAGGCCAATGCAAATGCAAACTGCAAGGGCACAGCAGCTCACTGTGGTCAGAATGGCTATAAGGAAGCAGACAGGAAGCCACAAGTGTCAGAGAGGAGGTGGAGAGAAGGGAAGCCTCCTGCACCGTTGGTGGGAGTGCAGACCGGTGCAGCCACTACGCCAAGCGGTGTGGAACTGCCTCAGAACTTGAAGAATCCATGTCCCATATGATCCAGCTATTCCTCTGCGGCGTGTTGATCCAAAGAACTCGGAAACACTCCTGCCTAAAGACATGTGCACCGCTGAGTTCACCACAGCGTCGCTCCCACTACCCAAGACTTGGAAGCCTCCCTGGAGCCCAGCAAGGGACGAGTGCAGAAGGAAGATGGGCTATAGCCACGCAATGGCATACCAGTCAGCCGGAACCAAGGATGCAATCCAGCCACTTGTGACCACCAGAATGGCTGTGAGGGTTTTAGGGAAGTGAAACAAGCCCCAGGGAGCAAGGCAAGTACCGTAGGACCTCACTTAAGAGGAGAAGAAAAAACAAGCGGTCAGGAACAGGTGGCACGGGACATTTGATCGGGGGTTCCCAGAGACAAAGCGGGGAGGTGTGAGAGGGTGAAACAGATGATGAGGCACAAGTGTGTGGTGAGGGCCTGCTATTAGGCTTACGCAGGGGAAGATGATGTAAGCTACACGGAAGTCTACATCGATGAGGATGCAAATCGGAAAGATATAGGATGTTCTAATGCAGGGTTGCGGCAATAAATTCACCTAAAAGCAAAAAAAAATCCAAAATGGGGTCCAGAATGACGGCATAAAGCTTTGGGGCTGAAAGAGATTAGAGAAGGTGAACTTCCAAGGCTGGAAAATCACCTCAAAATGCGTACTGATGCTACAGAAAGGTAGACCCTTCCAAATAGATGAAGAGGAATACTACCCACAGAACATGCTGCCTGCTAAACCCATGCACCCACGGAAAAGGTTACCGTCCAGGATGTTACTACTAATCACCTTCACGAATAATCCAAACAGGCCCACGTGTTCCCAAGCTCAGGCAAAAGGTTGGTCCAAAAGTCCACTTCAGGGCCGGCCCTGTGGCGGAGCGGGTAAGTGCCCACGTTCCGCTTGGCCGGCCCAGGCCTCACTGTTTCACCTCACGGGTGCAGATCACATTAGCAGTGTTAGGACATACAGATTTCATGGTACGGTGCGGACAGGGATCATAAACTAAGTAGCAATGGTGAGGTCACGTTATCAATACGCACCAGAAAAAGAACCGTGAGGCTTTTACAATCCATGAACGCATCTGGTACACTTCCCCAGAGGAAGAAGGAAGGAAAACATGGGACCTGCCAGGGTGGAATCGGCAGAGTGCTAGGAGATGGCACGATCATTGCGCATCAGAGGACTGCCCGGGCAACTTCAACTTGGGAGGGAGTCCAGGACTTTCTCTGGGGAACGTCCACCCACTTGGCCATCTACATAAAATGTAAGAGGTAAAACCCAGGATAATCTTACAGGACAGAAACCAGTGTCTAGAGAGAATGTAGCAGGCCTTCCAAAGTTCGAGGAGCAAGACAGAAACCGACAAGAAATCGAGAAAAAGGAAAACTATCCTACCAGGAAAGGGTGAGGAGTCGGACTGGCCTGAGATGGCTCTGAAACTGTGTGTGCACGCAGGTTGTCAGGACAACTTCGAATTTTGAGGTTGTTTATGACATCACGAGGATCATGTCCGCCAAGATGGCCGCACGGTTACAGACTGAGGATTGGCCTAGGCTAGGCTATTACAGGGAGGGATACCCAGAAACAGCTTTGAGAAACAGAAAGCGGACACAGAAACTGGAAGACATAAAACAGACGCTGATTCGAGGGGTAAGAAAGGAATCCTTGGCAAGAAGCGAGAATAGAGGGACAAGCCCCGAGAGGAGAACGTTGTCATCTATTCAAGTCTATGGGGAGGCCATGCTGATTCAAGCTTGCAACTTGATTGGAAGCAAGAGGCCGGACTTGGGCCTTATCAGACCTACGTGGTCCTTCTGCCTTAAGCATAAGACAAAGTCAAGAATGAGGTCTTGAGGACGTTGAAGACAAGACTCGATGCCTCCTTTCCTAGGCCCCTGGCATTCTTTGCAGATCAGTCTCACTTTCTATAGCTCTGGCGTCACGGGGGCCCAAAGGGGACATGCTAATGTGTCCCAAGAGATGTCTTGGAAGCCTTGAAGGAATGGAGCCCCGTCACGCTTGGTCTATGTCTCTTTGTTTGGAAGCGCTCTACAAGGGTGCTGAAAAGCACCCTTTTCCACAGGGCTTCGTTCCTTCGTGAAGGCTGCCCTCCCAGGCTAGTGTGCTCAGTTTGCCTCCATCGAAATTCTCTCCCCCGACCTCTTGCCGTAGAAGGATTATTGATTATGTGTTTTGACACCACATGTAAGGAAGTGGGCTGAAAATGAGAACATTACAATTCTGTTTCAAGAAAAATAAACAGGCCAGGGCTGAGGATGTACGGCAAACAAATGGCACAGCCTATAGAAATAAAGTAAGCCCGTATCTAGACGGCACCTGGGGGAACGTTCCAGGATCAGGGGTGAAGTTCGAAACTTCCCAAATCTGGAAAGGAGACAGAAAAATATCTTTCCTGGAGAGAGGGATTCATCAGATTCGTCTAATTTGTCTTGGAAACATTGTGTCCGTGAAGGGGGATGCCAGGACCACCTCGAGTTTGGAGTTTCTGACCTCAGGATGTCAAACCAACCCAGATGACCACGTGTTCCCAGTGCTTAGTTTGACCCAGGCTAGGACAGCAAAGACTCCTTCAAGTGACCGGTGCAAATTCAAAGACAACAACCAAGAGTCACGAAAGCACTCACACCTCGGCCTAGAGAACATACGGTGATTCCAGAAATGCCAAATGAATCACTTGGAATGAAGGGGAACGGACTGATAAGCATGTCTAAGGGGGAGAGCTGAGAAATACCATGACGAATCTCCTATGGAAAAGAGACAAAGGTCCCAGAAAATGGAAGGCGAACAGAAATCACCCCTGGATAATCCACAATGAAAGATGATGTCCGTCTTTAGACAGACTCTGCTGGAACGTTTGAAAGGCAGAGAAATTCACAAGCCAAAAGACGGCAGCGAAGGTCAAGGCTGGGCTAACTGGGAAGGGTGAGTTTTGAGACTGCTCCAAGCGGGCCAGGAAACCGTGTGTCCGTGGAGCTTGCCGGGACAGCAGAGAGACGATTATGACCAATCCTCTGACATCGCAGTGGACCCGAAAAACAAGCTGGCCTCATCTACACAGTGCCAGAGTTGGGCTCAAGTAGCATATTCAAGTCCCATTGCCCTCAACTGCAGGTTGCCAACGGAACATGAAAGGGGCCGGCCGGTGGTGCAGCGGTGAGGTCCGCACCTTCTGGGTCGGTGGCCCGGGGTGGGCCGGGTGGACCCTCGGGAGAGCCTGCTCACCACTGCTTCAGGCATTCTGGGGCAGGCGTCCGAGGTAGTGTAGAGGCAGATGGGAAGGGACGTTAGACAGGGCCAGACTTCCACAGCAAATACAGGAGCATTGCCAGCAGATGTGAGCTCAGCGATGCACTTCTGCCAGAACAAAACCGATTCAAAGTTGCAAAGCATAGAGAAACTGAAGCTGAAAAGAAAAAGTGAACAACTGCATGCCAGTGAGAAGGATGAGATCTCTATGAAGAAACTTAGCAAAACAGGTGAAAGCCATGGCAATGGAAAACTAACAAACGTTGGGGGACAGAAGTTCAAGAAGACACAAGGAGAAAGAAGGAGATTCCAGGATCTAGGAGTGGAAGCATCAACACACTGGAAACGTCCCTACCGGAGCAAGGAATCTCTGGATTCCATGCAATCCCAGTCAAAGTTGCAGCAATGTTTCCCACAGAGACAGAAGAGGGAATCCTAAAGTTTCTAGCCAGCAACAAGAGACCCTGACTAGGCAAAGGAATCCTCAGGAAAACGAAAAAAGCAGGACGTGGCACACTTTCCGATTTCAACATATAGGACGAAGCACTAGGTACCGAGATGGCACAGTCTGGGCCCCAAAACAGGCACACAGACCCATGCAACAGAATCGAGAACCCAGAGCCCAACTCAAACGTACATGGACAGCCCATTTTCGACCAGAGAGCCAAGAGGAGACAGCGGAGAAAGGAGAGTCTCTACCATAAACGGTGCTGGGAAGCCTGCACAGCCACAGGGAACACAACGAGAGTACACCATGATGTTACACCTGGCACACACACCACCTGAAATGGATCAAAGCCTTGAATGGCAGACTTGAAACCGTGAACCTTGTAGCAGAAGACCTAGGCAGAGTGCTCTTTGCCATCGGTCTGAGCCGCCTGTTTGGAAGAAGCAAGTCCGACTGGGCCAGGGCAACCAAGTCAACAAGAAACCAACGGGACCACGTCAAATGCGGACGCTTCTGCCCAGTGAAGGAAACCATCGACTGAATGCAAAGATAGCACAACGACTGGGGGAGGATGTTTGCAAACCACACATCGGACAAGGGGTGAAAAGCCCAAAGATGCAATCAACTCGCACGTCCCCACAGGAAAAAAAAAAAAACAACAAGCCAATGAAAACCTGGGCAGAAGATGGAAACAGAGATTTCTGCCAAGAAGATCGAAAGAGGGCCAACGGGTGCATGAACACTTGTTCACCGTCATTAAGTCTCAGGCCAATGCAAATGCAAACTGCAAGGGCACAGCAGCTCACTGTGGTCAGAATGGCTATAAGGAAGCAGACAGGAAGCCACAAGTGTCAGAGAGGAGGTGGAGAGAAGGGAAGCCTCCTGCACCGTTGGTGGGAGTGCAGACCGGTGCAGCCACTACGCCAAGCGGTGTGGAACTGCCTCAGAACTTGAAGAATCCATGTCCCATATGATCCAGCTATTCCTCTGCGGCGTGTTGATCCAAAGAACTCGGAAACACTCCTGCCTAAAGACATGTGCACCGCTGAGTTCACCACAGCGTCGCTCCCACTACCCAAGACTTGGAAGCCTCCCTGGAGCCCAGCAAGGGACGAGTGCAGAAGGAAGATGGGCTATAGCCACGCAATGCCATACCAGTCAGCCGGAACCAAGGATGCAATCCAGCCACTTGTGACCACCAGAATGGCTGTGAGGGTTTTAGGGAAGTGAAACAAGCCCCAGGGAGCAAGGCAAGTACCGTAGGACCTCACTTAAGAGGAGAAGAAAAAACAAGCGGTCAGGAACAGGTGGCACGGGACATTTGATTGGGGGTTCCCAGAGACAAAGCGGGGAGGTGTGAGAGGGTGAAACAGATGATGAGGCACAAGTGTGTGGTGAGGGCCTGCTATTAGGCTTACGCAGGGGAAGATGATGTAAGCTACACGGAAGTCTACATCGATGAGGATGCAAATCGGAAAGATATAGGATGTTCTAATGCAGGGTTGCGGCAATAAATTCACCTAAAAGCAAAAAAAAAATCCAAAATGGGGTCCAGAATGACGGCATAAAGCTTTGGGGCTGAAAGAGATTAGAGAAGGTGAACTTCCAAGGCTGGAAAATCACCTCAAAATGCGTACTGATGCTACAGAAAGGTAGACCCTTCCAAATAGATGAAGAGGAATACTACCCACAGAACATGCTGCCTGCTAAACCCATGCACCCACGGAAAAGGTTACCGTCCAGGATGTTACTACTAATCACCTTCACGAATAATCCAAACAGGCCCACGTGTTCCCAAGCTCAGGCAAAAGGTTGGTCCAAAAGTCCACTTCAGGGCCGGCCCTGTGGCGGAGCGGGTAAGTGCCCACGTTCCGCTTGGCCGGTCCAGGCCTCACTGTTTCACCTCACGGGTGCAGATCACATTAGCAGTGTTAGGACATACAGATTTCATGGTACGGTGCGGACAGGGATCATAAACTAAGTAGCAATGGTGAGGTCACGTTATCAATACGCACCAGAAAAAGAACCGTGAGGCTTTTACAATCCATGAACGCATCTGGTACACTTCCCCAGAGGAAGAAGGAAGGAAAACATGGGACCTGCCAGGGTGGAATCGGCAGAGTGCTAGGAGATGGCACGATCATTGCGCATCAGAGGACTGCCCGGGCAACTTCAACTTGGGAGGGAGTCCAGGACTTTCTCTGGGGAACGTCCACCCACTTGGCCATCTACATAAAATGTAAGAGGTAAAACCCAGGATAATCTTACAGGACAGAAACCAGTGTCTAGAGAGAATGTAGCAGGCCTTCCAAAGTTCGAGGAGCAAGACAGAAACCGACAAGAAATCGAGAAAAAGGAAAACTATCCTACCAGGAAAGGGTGAGGAGTCGGACTGGCCTGAGATGGCTCTGAAACTGTGTGTGCACGCAGGTTGTCAACACAACTTCGAATTTTGAGGTTGTTTATGACATCACGAGGATCATGTCCGCCAAGATGGCCGCACGGTTACAGACTGAGGATTGGCGTAGGCTAGGCTATTACAGGGAGGGATACCCCGAAACAGCTTTGAGAAACAGAAAGCGGACACAGAAACTGGGAGACATAAAACAGACGCTGATTCGAGGGGTAAGAAAGGAATCCTTGGCAAGAAGCGAGAATAGAGGGACAAGCCCCGAGAGGAGAACGTTGTCATCTATTCAAGTCTATGGGGAGGCCATGCTGATTCAAGCTTGCAACTTGATTGGAAGCAAGAGGCCGGACTTGGGCCTTATCAGACCTACGTGGTCCTTCTGCCTTAAGCATAAGCCAAAGGCAAGAATGAGGTCTTGAGGACGTTGAAGAGAAGACTCGATGCCTCCTTTCCTAGGCCCCTGGCATTCTTTGCAGATCAGTCTCACTTTCCATAGCTCTGGCGTCACGGGGGCCCACCGGGTACATGCTAATGTGTCCCAAGAGATGTCTTGGAAGCCTTCAAGGAATGGAGCCCCGTCACGCTTGGGCTATGTCTCTTTGTTTGGAAGTGCTCTACAAGGGTGCTGAAAAGCACCCTTTTCCACAGGGCTTCGTTCCTTCGTGAAGGCTGCCCGCCCAGGCTAGTGTGCTCAGTTTGCCTCCATCGAAATTCTCTCCCCCTACCTCTTGCCGTAGAAGGATTATTGATTATGTGTTTTGACACCACATGTAAGGAAGTGGGCTGAAAATGAGAACATTACAATTCTGTTTCAAGAAAAATAAACAGGCCAGGGCTGAGGATGTAAGGCAAACAAATGGCACAGCCTATAGAAATAAAGTAAGCCCGTATCTAGACGGCACCTGGGGGAACGTTCCAGGATCAGGGGTGAAGTTCGACACTTCCCAAATCTGGAAAGGAGACAGAAAAATATCTTTCCTGGAGAGAGGGATTCATCAGATTCGTCTAATTTGTCTTGGAAACATTGTGTCCGTGAAGGGGGATGCCAGGACCACCTCGAGTTTGGAGTTTCTGACCTCAGGATGTCAAACCAACCCAGATGACCACGTGTTCCCAGTGCTTAGTTTGACCCAGGCTAGGACAGCAAAGACTCCTTCAAGTGACCGGTGCAAATTCAAAGACAACAACCAAGAGTCACGAAAGCACTCACACCTCGGCCTAGAGAACATACGGTGATTCCAGAAATGCCAAATGAATCACTTGGAATGAAGGGGAACGGACTGATAAGCATGTCTAAGGGGGAGAGCTGAGAAATACCATGACGATTCTCCTATGGAAAAGAGACAAAGGTCCCAGAAAATGGAAGGCGAACAGAAATCACCCCTGGATAATCCACAATGAAAGATGATGTCCGTCTTTAGACAGACTCTGCTGGAACGTTTGAAAGGCAGAGAAATTCACAAGCCAAAAGACGGCAGCGAAGGTCAAGGCTGGGCTAACTGGGAAGGGTGAGTTTTGAGACTGCTCCAAGCGGGCCAGGAAACCGTGTGTCCGTGGAGCTTGCCGGGACAGCAGAGAGACGATTATGACCAATCCTCTGACATCGCAGTGGACCCGAAAAACAAGCTGGCCTCATCTACACAGTGCCAGAGTTGGGCTCAAGTAGCATATTCAAGTCCCATTGCCCTCAACTGCAGGTTGCCAACGGAACATGAAAGGGGCCGGCCGGTGGTGCAGCGGTGAGGTCCGCACCTTCTGGGTCGGTGGCCCGGGGTGGGCCGGGTGGACCCTCGGGAGAGCCTGCTCACCACTGCTTCAGGCATTCTGGGGCAGGCGTCCGAGGTAGTGTAGAGGCAGATGGGAAGGGACGTTAGACAGGGCCAGACTTCCACAGCAAATACAGGAGCATTGCCAGCAGATGTGAGCTCAGCGATGCACTTCTGCCAGAACAAAACCGATTCAAAGTTGCAAAGCATAGAGAAACTGAAGCTGAAAAGAAAAAGTGAACAACTGCATGCCAGTGAGAAGGATGAGATCTCTATGAAGAAACTTAGCAAAACAGGTGAAAGCCATGGCAATGGAAAACTAACAAACGTTGGGGGACAGAAGTTCAAGAAGACACAAGGAGAAAGAAGGAGATTCCAGGATCTAGGAGTGGAAGCATCAACACACTGGAAACGTCCCTACCGGAGCAAGGAATCTCTGGATTCCATGCAATCCCAGTCAAAGTTGCAGCAATGTTTCCCACAGAGACAGAAGAGGGAATCCTAAAGTTTCTAGCCAGCAACAAGAGACCCTGACTAGGCAAAGGAATCCTCAGGAAAACGAAAAAAGCAGGACGTGGCACACTTTCCGATTTCAACATATAGGACGAAGCACTAGGTACCGAGATGGCACAGTCTGGGCCCCAAAACAGGCACACAGACCCATGCAACAGAATCGAGAACCCAGAGCCCAACTCAAACGTACATGGACAGCCCATTTTCGACCAGAGAGCCAAGAGGAGACAGCGGAGAAAGGAGAGTCTCTACCATAAACGGTGCTGGGAAGCCTGCACAGCCACAGGGAACACAACGAGAGTACACCATGATGTTACACCTGGCACACACACCACCTGAAATGGATCAAAGCCTTGAATGGCAGACTTGAAACCGTGAACCTTGTAGCAGAAGACCTAGGCAGAGTGCTCTTTGCCATCTGTCTGAGCCGCCTGTTTGGAAGAAGCAAGTCCGACTGGGCCAGGGCAACCAAGTCAACAAGAAACCAACGGGACCACGTCAAATGCGGACGCTTCTGCCCAGTGAAGGAAACCATCGACTGAATGCAAAGATAGCACAACGACTGGGGGAGGATGTTTGCAAACCACACATCGGACAAGGGGTGAAAAGCCCAAAGATGCAATCAACTCGCACGTCCCCACAGGAAAAAAAAAAAACAACAAGCCAATGAAAACCTGGGCAGAAGATGGAAACAGAGATTTCTGCCAAGAAGATCGAAAGAGGGCCAACGGGTGCATGAACACTTGTTCACCGTCATTAAGTCTCAGGCCAATGCAAATGCAAACTGCAAGGGCACAGCAGCTCACTGTGGTCAGAATGGCTATAAGGAAGCAGACAGGAAGCCACAAGTGTCAGAGAGGAGGTGGAGAGAAGGGAAGCCTCCTGCACCGTTGGTGGGAGTGCAGACCGGTGCAGCCACTACGCCAAGCGGTGTGGAACTGCCTCAGAACTTGAAGAATCCATGTCCCATATGATCCAGCTATTCCTCTGCGGCGTGTTGATCCAAAGAACTCGGAAACACTCCTGCCTAAAGACATGTGCACCGCTGAGTTCACCACAGCGTCGCTCCCACTACCCAAGACTTGGAAGCCTCCCTGGAGCCCAGCAAGGGACGAGTGCAGAAGGAAGATGGGCTATAGCCACGCAATGCCATACCAGTCAGCCGGAACCAAGGATGCAATCCAGCCACTTGTGACCACCAGAATGGCTGTGAGGGTTTTAGGGAAGTGAAACAAGCCCCAGGGAGCAAGGCAAGTACCGTAGGACCTCACTTAAGAGGAGAAGAAAAAACAAGCGGTCAGGAACAGGTGGCACGGGACATTTGATTGGGGGTTCCCAGAGACAAAGCGGGGAGGTGTGAGAGGGTGAAACAGATGATGAGGCACAAGTGTGTGGTGAGGGCCTGCTATTAGGCTTACGCAGGGGAAGATGATGTAAGCTACACGGAAGTCTACATCGATGAGGATGCAAATCGGAAAGATATAGGATGTTCTAATGCAGGGTTGCGGCAATAAATTCACCTAAAAGCAAAAAAAAAATCCAAAATGGGGTCCAGAATGACGGCATAAAGCTTTGGGGCTGAAAGAGATTAGAGAAGGTGAACTTCCAAGGCTGGAAAATCACCTCAAAATGCGTACTGATGCTACAGAAAGGTAGACCCTTCCAAATAGATGAAGAGGAATACTACCCACAGAACATGCTGCCTGCTAAACCCATGCACCCACGGAAAAGGTTACCGTCCAGGATGTTACTACTAATCACCTTCACGAATAATCCAAACAGGCCCACGTGTTCCCAAGCTCAGGCAAAAGGTTGGTCCAAAAGTCCACTTCAGGGCCGGCCCTGTGGCGGAGCGGGTAAGTGCCCACGTTCCGCTTGGCCGGCCCAGGCCTCACTGTTTCACCTCACGGGTGCAGATCACATTAGCAGTGTTAGGACATACAGATTTCATGGTACGGTGCGGACAGGGATCATAAACTAAGTAGCAATGGTGAGGTCACGTTATCAATACGCACCAGAAAAAGAACCGTGAGGCTTTTACAATCCATGAACGCATCTGGTACACTTCCCCAGAGGAAGAAGGAAGGAAAACATGGGACCTGCCAGGGTGGAATCGGCAGAGTGCTAGGAGATGGCACGATCATTGCGCATCAGAGGACTGCCCGGGCAACTTCAACTTGGGAGGGAGTCCAGGACTTTCTCTGGGGAACGTCCACCCACATGGCCATCTACATAAAATGTAAGAGGTAAAACCCAGGATAATCTTACAGGACAGAAACCAGTGTCTAGAGAGAATGTAGCAGGCCTTCCAAAGTTCGAGGAGCAAGACAGAAACCGACAAGAAATCGAGAAAAAGGAAAACTATCCTACCAGGAAAGGGTGAGGAGTCGGACTGGCCTGAGATGGCTCTGAAACTGTGTGTGCACGCAGGTTGTCAGGACAACTTCGAATTTTGAGGTTGTTTATGACATCACGAGGATCATGTCCGCCAAGATGGCCGCACGGTTACAGACTGAGGATTGGCGTAGGCTAGGCTATTACAGGGAGGGATACCCCGAAACAGCTTTGAGAAACAGAAAGCGGACACAGAAACTGGGAGACATAAAACAGACGCTGATTCGAGGGGTAAGAAAGGAATCCTTGGCAAGAAGCGAGAATAGAGGGACAAGCCCCGAGAGGAGAACGTTGTCATCTATTCAAGTCTATGGGGAGGCCATGCTGATTCAAGCTTGCAACTTGATTGGAAGCAAGAGGCCGGACTTGGGCCTTATCAGACCTACGTGGTCCTTCTGCCTTAAGCATAAGCCAAAGGCAAGAATGAGGTCTTGAGGACGTTGAAGAGAAGACTCGATGCCTCCTTTCCTAGGCCCCTGGCATTCTTTGCAGATCAGTCTCACTTTCCATAGCTCTGGCGTCACGGGGGCCCACCGGGTACATGCTAATGTGTCCCAAGAGATGTCTTGGAAGCCTTCAAGGAATGGAGCCCCGTCACGCTTGGGCTATGTCTCTTTGTTTGGAAGTGCTCTACAAGGGTGCTGAAAAGCACCCTTTTCCACAGGGCTTCGTTCCTTCGTGAAGGCTGCCCGCCCAGGCTAGTGTGCTCAGTTTGCCTCCATCGAAATTCTCTCCCCCTACCTCTTGCCGTAGAAGGATTATTGATTATGTGTTTTGACACCACATGTAAGGAAGTGGGCTGAAAATGAGAACATTACAATTCTGTTTCAAGAAAAATAAACAGGCCAGGGCTGAGGATGTAAGGCAAACAAATGGCACAGCCTATAGAAATAAAGTAAGCCCGTATCTAGACGGCACCTGGGGGAACGTTCCAGGATCAGGGGTGAAGTTCGACACTTCCCAAATCTGGAAAGGAGACAGAAAAATATCTTTCCTGGAGAGAGGGATTCATCAGATTCGTCTAATTTGTCTTGGAAACATTGTGTCCGTGAAGGGGGATGCCAGGACCACCTCGAGTTTGGAGTTTCTGACCTCAGGATGTCAAACCAACCCAGATGACCACGTGTTCCCAGTGCTTAGTTTGACCCAGGCTAGGACAGCAAAGACTCCTTCAAGTGACCGGTGCAAATTCAAAGACAACAACCAAGAGTCACGAAAGCACTCACACCTCGGCCTAGAGAACATACGGTGATTCCAGAAATGCCAAATGAATCACTTGGAATGAAGGGGAACGGACTGATAAGCATGTCTAAGGGGGAGAGCTGAGAAATACCATGACGATTCTCCTATGGAAAAGAGACAAAGGTCCCAGAAAATGGAAGGCGAACAGAAATCACCCCTGGATAATCCACAATGAAAGATGATGTCCGTCTTTAGACAGACTCTGCTGGAACGTTTGAAAGGCAGAGAAATTCACAAGCCAAAAGACGGCAGCGAAGGTCAAGGCTGGGCTAACTGGGAAGGGTGAGTTTTGAGACTGCTCCAAGCGGGCCAGGAAACCGTGTGTCCGTGGAGCTTGCCGGGACAGCAGAGAGACGATTATGACCAATCCTCTGACATCGCAGTGGACCCGAAAAACAAGCTGGCCTCATCTACACAGTGCCAGAGTTGGGCTCAAGTAGCATATTCAAGTCCCATTGCCCTCAACTGCAGGTTGCCAACGGAACATGAAAGGGGCCGGCCGGTGGTGCAGCGGTGAGGTCCGCACCTTCTGGGTCGGTGGCCCGGGGTGGGCCGGGTGGACCCTCGGGAGAGCCT
Source organism: Equus asinus (assembly GCF_041296235.1). NCBI lineage: Eukaryota > Metazoa > Chordata > Mammalia > Perissodactyla > Equidae > Equus > Equus asinus. The sequence goes on along the minus strand of NC_091815.1, from coordinate 10,444,985 downwards.
GCTCACCACTGCTTCAGGCATTCTGGGGCAGGCGTCCGAGGTAGTGTAGAGGCAGATGGGAAGGGACGTTAGACAGGGCCAGACTTCCACAGCAAATACAGGAGCATTGCCAGCAGATGTGAGCTCAGCGATGCACTTCTGCCAGAACAAAACCGATTCAAAGTTGCAAAGCATAGAGAAACTGAAGCTGAAAAGAAAAAGTGAACAACTGCATGCCAGTGAGAAGGATGAGATCTCTATGAAGAAACTTAGCAAAACAGGTGAAAGCCATGGCAATGGAAAACTAACAAACGTTGGGGGACAGAAGTTCAAGAAGACACAAGGAGAAAGAAGGAGATTCCAGGATCTAGGAGTGGAAGCATCAACACACTGGAAACGTCCCTACCGGAGCAAGGAATCTCTGGATTCCATGCAATCCCAGTCAAAGTTGCAGCAATGTTTCCCACAGAGACAGAAGAGGGAATCCTAAAGTTTCTAGCCAGCAACAAGAGACCCTGACTAGGCAAAGGAATCCTCAGGAAAACGAAAAAAGCAGGACGTGGCACACTTTCCGATTTCAACATATAGGACGAAGCACTAGGTACCGAGATGGCACAGTCTGGGCCCCAAAACAGGCACACAGACCCATGCAACAGAATCGAGAACCCAGAGCCCAACTCAAACGTACATGGACAGCCCATTTTCGACCAGAGAGCCAAGAGGAGACAGCGGAGAAAGGAGAGTCTCTACCATAAACGGTGCTGGGAAGCCTGCACAGCCACAGGGAACACAACGAGAGTACACCATGATGTTACACCTGGCACACACACCACCTGAAATGGATCAAAGCCTTGAATGGCAGACTTGAAACCGTGAACCTTGTAGCAGAAGACCTAGGCAGAGTGCTCTTTGCCATCTGTCTGAGCCGCCTGTTTGGAAGAAGCAAGTCCGACTGGGCCAGGGCAACCAAGTCAACAAGAAACCAACGGGACCACGTCAAATGCGGACGCTTCTGCCCAGTGAAGGAAACCATCGACTGAATGCAAAGATAGCACAACGACTGGGGGAGGATGTTTGCAAACCACACATCGGACAAGGGGTGAAAAGCCCAAAGATGCAATCAACTCGCACGTCCCCACAGGAAAAAAAAAAAACAACAAGCCAATGAAAACCTGGGCAGAAGATGGAAACAGAGATTTCTGCCAAGAAGATCGAAAGAGGGCCAACGGGTGCATGAACACTTGTTCACCGTCATTAAGTCTCAGGCCAATGCAAATGCAAACTGCAAGGGCACAGCAGCTCACTGTGGTCAGAATGGCTATAAGGAAGCAGACAGGAAGCCACAAGTGTCAGAGAGGAGGTGGAGAGAAGGGAAGCCTCCTGCACCGTTGGTGGGAGTGCAGACCGGTGCAGCCACTACGCCAAGCGGTGTGGAACTGCCTCAGAACTTGAAGAATCCATGTCCCATATGATCCAGCTATTCCTCTGCGGCGTGTTGATCCAAAGAACTCGGAAACACTCCTGCCTAAAGACATGTGCACCGCTGAGTTCACCACAGCGTCGCTCCCACTACCCAAGACTTGGAAGCCTCCCTGGAGCCCAGCAAGGGACGAGTGCAGAAGGAAGATGGGCTATAGCCACGCAATGCCATACCAGTCAGCCGGAACCAAGGATGCAATCCAGCCACTTGTGACCACCAGAATGGCTGTGAGGGTTTTAGGGAAGTGAAACAAGCCCCAGGGAGCAAGGCAAGTACCGTAGGACCTCACTTAAGAGGAGAAGAAAAAACAAGCGGTCAGGAACAGGTGGCACGGGACATTTGATTGGGGGTTCCCAGAGACAAAGCGGGGAGGTGTGAGAGGGTGAAACAGATGATGAGGCACAAGTGTGTGGTGAGGGCCTGCTATTAGGCTTACGCAGGGGAAGATGATGTAAGCTACACGGAAGTCTACATCGATGAGGATGCAAATCGGAAAGATATAGGATGTTCTAATGCAGGGTTGCGGCAATAAATTCACCTAAAAGCAAAAAAAAAATCCAAAATGGGGTCCAGAATGACGGCATAAAGCTTTGGGGCTGAAAGAGATTAGAGAAGGTGAACTTCCAAGGCTGGAAAATCACCTCAAAATGCGTACTGATGCTACAGAAAGGTAGACCCTTCCAAATAGATGAAGAGGAATACTACCCACAGAACATGCTGCCTGCTAAACCCATGCACCCACGGAAAAGGTTACCGTCCAGGATGTTACTACTAATCACCTTCACGAATAATCCAAACAGGCCCACGTGTTCCCAAGCTCAGGCAAAAGGTTGGTCCAAAAGTCCACTTCAGGGCCGGCCCTGTGGCGGAGCGGGTAAGTGCCCACGTTCCGCTTGGCCGGCCCAGGCCTCACTGTTTCACCTCACGGGTGCAGATCACATTAGCAGTGTTAGGACATACAGATTTCATGGTACGGTGCGGACAGGGATCATAAACTAAGTAGCAATGGTGAGGTCACGTTATCAATACGCACCAGAAAAAGAACCGTGAGGCTTTTACAATCCATGAACGCATCTGGTACACTTCCCCAGAGGAAGAAGGAAGGAAAACATGGGACCTGCCAGGGTGGAATCGGCAGAGTGCTAGGAGATGGCACGATCATTGCGCATCAGAGGACTGCCCGGGCAACTTCAACTTGGGAGGGAGTCCAGGACTTTCTCTGGGGAACGTCCACCCACATGGCCATCTACATAAAATGTAAGAGGTAAAACCCAGGATAATCTTACAGGACAGAAACCAGTGTCTAGAGAGAATGTAGCAGGCCTTCCAAAGTTCGAGGAGCAAGACAGAAACCGACAAGAAATCGAGAAAAAGGAAAACTATCCTACCAGGAAAGGGTGAGGAGTCGGACTGGCCTGAGATGGCTCTGAAACTCTGTGTGCACGCAGGTTGTCAGGACAACTTCGAATTTTGAGGTTGTTTATGACATCACGAGGATCATGTCCGCCAAGATGGCCGCACGGTTACAGACTGAGGATTGGCCTAGGCTAGGCTATTACAGGGAGGGATACCCAGAAACAGCTTTGAGAAACAGAAAGCGGACACAGAAACTGGGAGACATAAAACAGACGCTGATTCGAGGGGTAAGAAAGGAATCCTTGGCAAGAAGCGAGAATAGAGGGACAAGCCCCGAGAGGAGAACGTTGTCATCTATTCAAGTCTATGGGGAGGCCATGCTGATTCAAGCTTGCAACTTGATTGGAAGCAAGAGGCCGGACTTGGGCCTTATCAGACCTACGTGGTCCTTCTGCCTTAAGCATAAGCCAAAGTCAAGAATGAGGTCTTGAGGACGTTGAAGAGAAGACTCGATGCCTCCTTTCCTAGGCCCCTGGCATTCTTTGCAGATCAGTCTCACTTTCCATAGCTCTGGCGTCACGGGGGCCCACCGGGTACATGCTAATGTGTCCCAAGAGATGTCTTGGAAGCCTTGAAGGAATGGAGCCCCGTCACGCTTGGGCTACGTCTCTTTGTTTGGAAGTGCTCTACAAGGGTGCTGAAAAGCACCCTTTTCCACAGGGCTTCGTTCCTTCGTGAAGGCTGCCCGCCCAGGCTAGTGTGCTCAGTTTGCCTCCATCGAAATTCTCTCCCCCTACCTCTTGCCGTAGAAGGATTATTGATTATGTGTTTTGACACCACATGTAAGGAAGTGGGCTGAAAATGAGAACATTACAATTCTGTTTCAAGAAAAAGAAACAGGCCAGGGCTGAGGATGTAAGGCAAACAAATGGCACAGCCTATAGAAATAAAGTAAGCCCGTATCTAGACGGCACCTGGGGGAACGTTCCAGGATCAGGGGTGAAGTTCGACACTTCCCAAATCTGGAAAGGAGACAGAAAAATATCTTTCCTGGAGAGAGGGATTCATCAGATTCGTCTAATTTGTCTTGGAAACATTGTGTCCGTGAAGGGGGATGCCAGGACCACCTCGAGTTTGGAGTTTCTGACCTCAGGATGTCAAACCAACCCAGATGACCACGTGTTCCCAGTGCTTAGTTTGACCCAGGCTAGGACAGCAAAGACTCCTTCAAGTGACCGGTGCAAATTCAAAGACAACAACCAAGAGTCACGAAAGCACTCACACCTCGGCCTAGAGAACATACGGTGATTCCAGAAATGCCAAATGAATCACTTGGAATGAAGGGGAACGGACTGATAAGCATGTCTAAGGGGGAGAGCTGAGAAATACCATGACGATTCTCCTATGGAAAAGAGACAAAGGTCCCAGAAAATGGAAGGCGAACAGAAATCACCCCTGGATAATCCACAATGAAAGATGATGTCCGTCTTTAGACAGACTCTGCTGGAACGTTTGAAAGGCAGAGAAATTCACAAGCCAAAAGACGGCAGCGAAGGTCAAGGCTGGGCTAACTGGGAAGGGTGAGTTTTGAGACTGCTCCAAGCGGGCCAGGAAACCGTGTGTCCGTGGAGCTTGCCGGGACAGCAGAGACACGATTATGACCAATCCTCTGACATCGCAGTGGACCCGAAAAACAAGCTGGCCTCATCTACACAGTGCCAGAGTTGGGCTCAAGTAGCATATTCAAGTCCCATTGCCCTCAACTGCAGGTTGCCAACGGAACATGAAAGGGGCCGGCCGGTGGTGCAGCGGTGAGGTCCGCACCTTCTGGGTCGGTGGCCCGGGGTGGGCCGGGTGGACCCTCGGGAGAGCCTGCTCACCACTGCTTCAGGCATTCTGGGGCAGGCGTCCGAGGTAGTGTAGAGGCAGATGGGAAGGGACGTTAGACAGGGCCAGACTTCCACAGCAAATACAGGAGCATTGCCAGCAGATGTGAGCTCAGCGATGCACTTCTGCCAGAACAAAACCGATTCAAAGTTGCAAAGCATAGAGAAACTGAAGCTGAAAAGAAAAAGTGAACAACTGCATGCCAGTGAGAAGGATGAGATCTCTATGAAGAAACTTAGCAAAACAGGTGAAAGCCATGGCAATGGAAAACTAACAAACGTTGGGGGACAGAAGTTCAAGAAGACACAAGGAGAAAGAAGGAGATTCCAGGATCTAGGAGTGGAAGCATCAACACACTGGAAACGTCCCTACCGGAGCAAGGAATCTCTGGATTCCATGCAATCCCAGTCAAAGTTGCAGCAATGTTTCCCACAGAGACAGAAGAGGGAATCCTAAAGTTTCTAGCCAGCAACAAGAGACCCTGACTAGGCAAAGGAATCCTCAGGAAAACGAAAAAAGCAGGACGTGGCACACTTTCCGATTTCAACATATAGGACGAAGCACTAGGTACCGAGATGGCACAGTCTGGGCCCCAAAACAGGCACACAGACCCATGCAACAGAATCGAGAACCCAGAGCCCAACTCAAACGTACATGGACAGCCCATTTTCGACCAGAGAGCCAAGAGGAGACAGCGGAGAAAGGAGAGTCTCTACCATAAACGGTGTTGGGAAGCCTGCACAGCCACAGGGAACACAACGAGAGTACACCATGATGTTACACCTGGCACACACACCACCTGAAATGGATCAAAGCCTTGAATGGCAGACTTGAAACCGTGAACCTTGTAGCAGAAGACCTAGGCAGAGTGCTCTTTGCCATCTGTCTGAGCCGCCTGTTTGGAAGAAGCAAGTCCGACTGGGCCAGGGCAACCAAGTCAACAAGAAACCAACGGGACCACGTCAAATGCGGACGCTTCTGCCCAGTGAAGGAAACCATCGACTGAATGCAAAGATAGCACAACGACTGGGGGAGGATGTTTGCAAACCACACATCGGACAAGGGGTGAAAAGCCCAAAGATGCAATCAACTCGCACGTCCCCACAGGAAAAAAAAAAAACAACAAGCCAATGAAAACCTGGGCAGAAGATGGAAACAGAGATTTCTGCCAAGAAGATCGAAAGAGGGCCAACGGGTGCATGAACACTTGTTCACCGTCATTAAGTCTCAGGCCAATGCAAATGCAAACTGCAAGGGCACAGCAGCTCACTGTGGTCAGAATGGCTATAAGGAAGCAGACAGGAAGCCACAAGTGTCAGAGAGGAGGTGGAGATAAGGGAAGCCTCCTGCACCGTTGGTGGGAGTGCAGACCGGTGCAGCCACTACGCCAAGCGGTGTGGAACTGCCTCAGAACTTTAAGAATCCATGTCCCATATGATCCAGCTATTCCTCTGCGGCGTGTTGATCCAAAGAACTCGGAAACACTCCTGCCTAAAGACATGTGCACCGCTGAGTTCACCACAGCGTCGCTCCCACTACCCAAGACTTGGAAGCCTCCCTGGAGCCCAGCAAGGGACGAGTGCAGAAGGAAGATGGGCTATAGCCACGCAATGCCATACCAGTCAGCCGGAACCAAGGATGCAATCCAGCCACTTGTGACCACCAGAATGGCTGTGAGGGTTTTAGGGAAGTGAAACAAGCCCCAGGGAGCAAGGCAAGTACCGTAGGACCTCACTTAAGAGGAGAAGAAAAAACAAGCGGTCAGGAACAGGTGGCACGGGACATTTGATCGGGGGTTCCCAGAGACAAAGCGGGGAGGTGTGAGAGGGTGAAACAGATGATGAGGCACAAGTGTGTGGTGAGGGCCTGCTATTAGGCTTACGCAGGGGAAGATGATGTAAGCTACACGGAAGTCTACATCGATGAGGATGCAAATCGGAAAGATATAGGATGTTCTAATGCAGGGTTGCGGCAATAAATTCACCTAAAAGCAAAAAAAAATCCAAAATGGGGTCCAGAATGACGGCATAAAGCTTTGGGGCTGAAAGAGATTAGAGAAGGTGAACTTCCAAGGCTGGAAAATCACCTCAAAATGCGTACTGATGCTACAGAAAGGTAGACCCTTCCAAATAGATGAAGAGGAATACTACCCACAGAACATGCTGCCTGCTAAACCCATGCACCCACGGAAAAGGTTACCGTCCAGGATGTTACTACTAATCACCTTCACGAATAATCCAAACAGGCCCACGTGTTCCCAAGCTCAGGCAAAAGGTTGGTCCAAAAGTCCACTTCAGGGCCGGCCCTGTGGCGGAGCGGGTAAGTGCCCACGTTCCGCTTGGCCGGCCCAGGCCTCACTGTTTCACCTCACGGGTGCAGATCACATTAGCAGTGTTAGGACATACAGATTTCATGGTACGGTGCGGACAGGGATCATAAACTAAGTAGCAATGGTGAGGTCACGTTATCAATACGCACCAGAAAAAGAACCGTGAGGCTTTTACAATCCATGAACGCATCTGGTACACTTCCCCAGAGGAAGAAGGAAGGAAAACATGGGACCTGCCAAGGTGGAATCGGCAGAGTGCTAGGAGATGGCACGATCATTGCGCATCAGAGGACTGCCCGGGCAACTTCAACTTGGGAGGGAGTCCAGGACTTTCTCTGGGGAACGTCCACCCACTTGGCCATCTACATAAAATGTAAGAGGTAAAACCCAGGATAATCTTACAGGACAGAAACCAGTGTCTAGAGAGAATGTAGCAGGCCTTCCAAACTGCGAGGAGCAAGACAGAAACCGACAAGAAATCGAGAAAAAGGAAAACTATCCTACCAGGAAAGGGTGAGGAGTCGGACTGGCCTGAGATGGCTCTGAAACTGTGTGTGCACGCAGGTTGTCAGGACAACTTCGAATTTTGAGGTTGTTTATGACATCACGAGGATCATGTCGGCCAAGATGGCCGCACGGTTACAGACTGAGGATTGGCCTAGGCTAGGCTATTACAGGGAGGGATACCCAGAAACAGCTTTGAGAAACAGAAAGCGGACACAGAAACTGGAAGACATAAAACAGACACTGATTCGAGGGGTAAGAAAGGAATCCTTGGCAAGAAGCGAGAATAGAGGGACAAGCCCCGAGAGGAGAACGTTGTCATCTATTCAAGTCTATGGGGAGGCCATGCTGATTCAAGCTTGCAACTTGATTGGAAGCAAGAGGCCGGACTTGGGCCTTATCAGACCTACGTGGTCCTTCTGCCTTAAGCATAAGACAAAGTCAAGAATGAGGTCTTGAGGACGTTGAAGACAAGACTCGATGCCTCCTTTCCTAGGCCCCTGGCATTCTTTGCAGATCAGTCTCACTTTCTATAGCTCTGGCGTCACGGGGGCCCAAAGGGGACATGCTAATGTGTCCCAAGAGATGTCTTGGAAGCCTTGAAGGAATGGAGCCCCGTCACGCTTGGGCTATGTCTCTTTGTTTGGAAGTGCTCTACAAGGGTGCTGAAAAGCACCCTTTTCCACAGGGCTTCGTTCCTTCGTGAAGGCTGCCCGCCCAGGCTAGTGTGCTCAGTTTGCCTCCATCGAAATTCTCTCCCCCTACCTCTTGCCGTAGAAGTATTATTGATTATGTGTTTTGACACCACATGTAAGGAAGTGGGCTGAAAATGAGAACATTACAATTCTGTTTCAAGAAAAATAAACAGGCCAGGGCTGAGGATGTAAGGCAAACAAATGGCACAGCCTATAGAAATAAAGTAAGCCCGTATCTAGACGGCACCTGGGGGAACGTTCCAGGATCAGGGGTGAAGTTCGACACTTCCCAAATCTGGAAAGGAGACAGAAAAATATCTTTCCTGGAGAGAGGGATTCATCAGATTCGTCTAATTTGTCTTGGAAACATTGTGTCCGTGAAGGGGGATGCCAGGACCACCTCGAGTTTGGAGTTTCTGACCTCAGGATGTCAAACCAACCCAGATGACCACGTGTTCCCAGTGCTTAGTTTGACCCAGGCTAGGACAGCAAAGACTCCTTCAAGTGACCGGTGCAAATTCAAAGACAACAACCAAGAGTCACGAAAGCACTCACACCTCGGCCTAGAGAACATACGGTGATTCCAGAAATGCCAAATGAATCACTTGGAATGAAGGGGAACGGACTGATAAGCATGTCTAAGGGGGAGAGCTGAGAAATACCATGACGATTCTCCTATGGAAAAGAGACAAAGGTCCCAGAAAGTGGAAGGCGAACAGAAATCACCCCTGGATAATCCTCAATGAAAGATGATGTCCGTCTTTAGACAGACTCTGCTGGAACGTTTGAAAGGCAGAGAAATTCACAAGCCAAAAGACGGCAGCGAAGGTCAAGGCTGGGTAAGTGGGAAGGGTGAGTTATGAGACTGCTCCAAGCGGGCCAGGAAACCGTGTGTCCGTGGAGCTTGCCGGGACAGCAGAGACACGATTATGACCAATCCTCTGACATCGCAGTGGACCCGGAAAACAACCTGGCCTCATCTACACAGTGCCAGAGTTGGGCTCAAGTAGCATATTCAAGTCCCATTGCCTTCAACTGCAGGTTGCCAACGGAACATGAAAGGGGCTGGCCGGTGGTGCAGCAGTGAGGTCCGCACCTTCTGGGTCGGTGGCCCGGGGTGGGCCGGGTGGACCCTCGGGAGAGCCTGCTCACCACTGCTTCAGGCATTCTGGGGCAGGCGTCCGAGGTAGTGTAGAGGCAGATGGGAAGGGACGTTAGACAGGGCCAGACTCGCATAGCAAATACAGGAGCATTGCCAGCAGATGTGAGCTCAGCGATGCACTTCTGCCAGAACAAAACCGATTCAAAGTTGCAAAGCATAGAGAAACTGAAGCTGAAAAGAAAAAGTGAACAACTGCATGCCAGTGAGAAGGATGAGATCTCTATGAAGAAACTTAGCAAAACAGGTGAAAGCCATGGCAATGGAAAACTAACAAACGTTGGGGGACAGAAGTTCAAGAAGACACAAGGAGAAAGAAGGAGATTCCAGGATCTAGGAGTGGAAGCATCAACACACTGGAAACGTCCCTACCGGAGCAAGGAATCTCTAGATTCCATGCAATCCCAGTCAAAGTTGCAGCAATGTTTCCCACAGAGACAGAAGAGGGAATCCTAAAGTTTCTAGCCAGCAACAAGAGACCCTGACTAGGCAAAGGAATCCTCAGGAAAACGAAAAAAGCAGGACGTGGCACACTTTCCGATTTCAACATATAGGACGAAGCACTAGGTACCGAGATGGCACAGTCTGGGCCCCAAAACAGGCACACAGACCCATGCAACAGAATCGAGAACCCAGAGCCCAACTCAAACGTACATGGACAGCCCATTTTCGACCAGAGAGCCAAGAGGAGACAGCGGAGAAAGGAGAGTCTCTACCATAAACGGTGCTGGGAAGCCTGCACAGCCACAGGGAACACAACGAGAGTACACCATGATGTTACACCTGGCACACACACCACCTGAAATGGATCAAAGCCTTGAATGGCAGACTTGAAACCGTGAACCTTGTAGCAGAAGACCTAGGCAGAGTGCTCTTTGCCATCTGTCTGAGCCGCCTGTTTGGAAGAAGCAAGTCCGACTGGGCCAGGGCAACCAAGTCAACAAGAAACCAACGGGACCACGTCAAATGCGGACGCTTCTGCCCAGTGAAGGAAACCATCGACTGAATGCAAAGATAGCACAACGACTGGGGGAGGATGTTTGCAAACCACACATCGGACAAGGGGTGAAAAGCCCAAAGATGCAATCAACTCGCACGTCCCCACAGGAAAAAAAAAAAAACAACAAGCCAATGAAAACCTGGGCAGAAGATGGAAACAGAGATTTCTGCCAAGAAGATCGAAAGAGGGCCAACGGGTGCATGAACACTTGTTCACCGTCATTAAGTCTCAGGCCAATGCAAATGCAAACTGCAAGGGCACAGCAGCTCACTGTGGTCAGAATGGCTATAAGGAAGCAGACAGGAAGCCACAAGTGTCAGAGAGGAGGTGGAGAGAAGGGAAGCCTCCTGCACCGTTGGTGGGAGTGCAGACCGGTGCAGCCACTACGCCAAGCGGTGTGGAACTGCCTCAGAACTTTAAGAATCCATGTCCCATATGATCCAGCTATTCCTCTGCGGCGTGTTGATCCAAAGAACTCGGAAACACTCCTGCCTAAAGACATGTGCACCGCTGAGTTCACCACAGCGTCGCTCCCACTACCCAAGACTTGGAAGCCTCCCTGGAGCCCAGCAAGGGACGAGTGCAGAAGGAAGATGGGCTATAGCCACGCAATGCCATACCAGTCAGCCGGAACCAAGGATGCAATCCAGCCACTTGTGACCACCAGAATGGCTGTGAGGGTTTTAGGGAAGTGAAACAAGCCCCAGGGAGCAAGGCAAGTACCGTAGGACCTCACTTAAGAGGAGAAGAAAAAACAAGCGGTCAGGAACAGGTGGCACGGGACATTTGATCGGGGGTTCCCAGAGACAAAGCGGGGAGGTGTGAGAGGGTGAAACAGATGATGAGGCACAAGTGTGTGGTGAGGGCCTGCTATTAGGCTTACGCAGGGGAAGATGATGTAAGCTACACGGAAGTCTACATCGATGAGGATGCAAATCGGAAAGATATAGGATGTTCTAATGCAGGGTTGCGGCAATAAATTCACCTAAAAGCAAAAAAAAAAATCCAAAATGGGGTCCAGAATGACGGCATAAAGCTTTGGGGCTGAAAGAGATTAGAGAAGGTGAACTTCCAAGGCTGGAAAATCACCTCAAAATGCGTACTGATGCTACAGAAAGGTAGACCCTTCCAAATAGATGAAGAGGAATACTACCCACAGAACATGCTGCCTGCTAAACCCATGCACCCACGGAAAAGGTTACCGTCCAGGATGTTACTACTAATCACCTTCACGAATAATCCAAACAGGCCCACGTGTTCCCAAGCTCAGGCAAAAGGTTGGTCCAAAAGTCCACTTCAGGGCCGGCCCTGTGGCGGAGCGGGTAAGTGCCCACGTTCCGCTTGGCCGGCCCAGGCCTCACTGTTTCACCTCACGGGTGCAGATCACATTAGCAGTGTTAGGACATACAGATTTCATGGTACGGTGCGGACAGGGATCATAAACTAAGTAGCAATGGTGAGGTCACGTTATCAATACGCACCAGAAAAAGAACCGTGAGGCTTTTACAATCCATGAACGCATCTGGTACACTTCCCCAGAGGAAGAAGGAAGGAAAACATGGGACCTGCCAAGGTGGAATCGGCAGAGTGCTAGGAGATGGCACGATCATTGCGCATCAGAGGACTGCCCGGGCAACTTCAACTTGGGAGGGAGTCCAGGACTTTCTCTGGGGAACGTCCACCCACTTGGCCATCTACATAAAATGTAAGAGGTAAAACCCAGGATAATCTTACAGGACAGAAACCAGTGTCTAGAGAGAATGTAGCAGGCCTTCCAAACTGCGAGGAGCAAGACAGAAACCGACAAGAAATCGAGAAAAAGGAAAACTATCCTACCAGGAAAGGGTGAGGAGTCGGACTGGCCTGAGATGGCTCTGAAACTGTGTGTGCACGCAGGTTGTCAGGACAACTTCGAATTTTGAGGTTGTTTATGACATCACGAGGATCATGTCGGCCAAGATGGCCGCACGGTTACAGACTGAGGATTGGCCTAGGCTAGGCTATTACAGGGAGGGATACCCAGAAACAGCTTTGAGAAACAGAAAGCGGACACAGAAACTGGAAGACATAAAACAGACACTGATTCGAGGGGTAAGAAAGGAATCCTTGGCAAGAAGCGAGAATAGAGGGACAAGCCCCGAGAGGAGAACGTTGTCATCTATTCAAGTCTATGGGGAGGCCATGCTGATTCAAGCTTGCAACTTGATTGGAAGCAAGAGGCCGGACTTGGGCCTTATCAGACCTACGTGGTCCTTCTGCCTTAAGCATAAGACAAAGTCAAGAATGAGGTCTTGAGGACGTTGAAGACAAGACTCGATGCCTCCTTTCCTAGGCCCCTGGCATTCTTTGCAGATCAGTCTCACTTTCTATAGCTCTGGCGTCACGGGGGCCCAAAGGGGACATGCTAATGTGTCCCAAGAGATGTCTTGGAAGCCTTGAAGGAATGGAGCCCCGTCACGCTTGGGCTATGTCTCTTTGTTTGGAAGTGCTCTACAAGGGTGCTGAAAAGCACCCTTTTCCACAGGGCTTCGTTCCTTCGTGAAGGCTGCCCGCCCAGGCTAGTGTGCTCAGTTTGCCTCCATCGAAATTCTCTCCCCCTACCTCTTGCCGTAGAAGGATTATTGATTATGTGTTTTGACACCACATGTAAGGAAGTGGGCTGAAAATGAGAACATTACAATTCTGTTTCAAGAAAAATAAACAGGCCAGGGCTGAGGATGTAAGGCAAACAAATGGCACAGCCTATAGAAATAAAGTAAGCCCGTATCTAGACGGCACCTGGGGGAACGTTCCAGGATCAGGGGTGAAGTTCGACACTTCCCAAATCTGGAAAGGAGACAGAAAAATATCTTTCCTGGAGAGAGGGATTCATCAGATTCGTCTAATTTGTCTTGGAAACATTGTGTCCGTGAAGGGGGATGCCAGGACCACCTCGAGTTTGGAGTTTCTGACCTCAGGATGTCAAACCAACCCAGATGACCACGTGTTCCCAGTGCTTAGTTTGACCCAGGCTAGGACAGCAAAGACTCCTTCAAGTGACCGGTGCAAATTCAAAGACAACAACCAAGAGTCACGAAAGCACTCACACCTCGGCCTAGAGAACATACGGTGATTCCAGAAATGCCAAATGAATCACTTGGAATGAAGGGGAACGGACTGATAAGCATGTCTAAGGGGGAGAGCTGAGAAATACCATGACGATTCTCCTATGGAAAAGAGACAAAGGTCCCAGAAAGTGGAAGGCGAACAGAAATCACCCCTGGATAATCCTCAATGAAAGATGATGTCCGTCTTTAGACAGACTCTGCTGGAACGTTTGAAAGGCAGAGAAATTCACAAGCCAAAAGACGGCAGCGAAGGTCAAGGCTGGGTAAGTGGGAAGGGTGAGTTATGAGACTGCTCCAAGCGGGCCAGGAAACCGTGTGTCCGTGGAGCTTGCCGGGACAGCAGAGACACGATTATGACCAATCCTCTGACATCGCAGTGGACCCGGAAAACAACCTGGCCTCATCTACACAGTGCCAGAGTTGGGCTCAAGTAGCATATTCAAGTCCCATTGCCTTCAACTGCAGGTTGCCAACGGAACATGAAAGGGGCTGGCCGGTGGTGCAGCAGTGAGGTCCGCACCTTCTGGGTCGGTGGCCCGGGGTGGGCCGGGTGGACCCTCGGGAGAGCCTGCTCACCACTGCTTCAGGCATTCTGGGGCAGGCGTCCGAGGTAGTGTAGAGGCAGATGGGAAGGGACGTTAGACAGGGCCAGACTCGCATAGCAAATACAGGAGCATTGCCAGCAGATGTGAGCTCAGCGATGCACTTCTGCCAGAACAAAACCGATTCAAAGTTGCAAAGCATAGAGAAACTGAAGCTGAAAAGAAAAAGTGAACAACTGCATGCCAGTGAGAAGGATGAGATCTCTATGAAGAAACTTAGCAAAACAGGTGAAAGCCATGGCAATGGAAAACTAACAAACGTTGGGGGACAGAAGTTCAAGAAGACACAAGGAGAAAGAAGGAGATTCCAGGATCTAGGAGTGGAAGCATCAACACACTGGAAACGTCCCTACCGGAGCAAGGAATCTCTAGATTCCATGCAATCCCAGTCAAAGTTGCAGCAATGTTTCCCACAGAGACAGAAGAGGGAATCCTAAAGTTTCTAGCCAGCAACAAGAGACCCTGACTAGGCAAAGGAATCCTCAGGAAAACGAAAAAAGCAGGACGTGGCACACTTTCCGATTTCAACATATAGGACGAAGCACTAGGTACCGAGATGGCACAGTCTGGGCCCCAAAACAGGCACACAGACCCATGCAACAGAATCGAGAACCCAGAGCCCAACTCAAACGTACATGGACAGCCCATTTTCGACCAGAGAGCCAAGAGGAGACAGCGGAGAAAGGAGAGTCTCTACCATAAACGGTGCTGGGAAGCCTGCACAGCCACAGGGAACACAACGAGAGTACACCATGATGTTACACCTGGCACACACACCACCTGAAATGGATCAAAGCCTTGAATGGCAGACTTGAAACCGTGAACCTTGTAGCAGAAGACCTAGGCAGAGTGCTCTTTGCCATCTGTCTGAGCCGCCTGTTTGGAAGAAGCAAGTCCGACTGGGCCAGGGCAACCAAGTCAACAAGAAACCAACGGGACCACGTCAAATGCGGACGCTTCTGCCCAGTGAAGGAAACCATCGACTGAATGCAAAGATAGCACAACGACTGGGGGAGGATGTTTGCAAACCACACATCGGACAAGGGGTGAAAAGCCCAAAGATGCAATCAACTCGCACGTCCCCACAGGAAAAAAAAAAAAACAACAAGCCAATGAAAACCTGGGCAGAAGATGGAAACAGAGATTTCTGCCAAGAAGATCGAAAGAGGGCCAACGGGTGCATGAACACTTGTTCACCGTCATTAAGTCTCAGGCCAATGCAAATGCAAACTGCAAGGGCACAGCAGCTCACTGTGGTCAGAATGGCTATAAGGAAGCAGACAGGAAGCCACAAGTGTCAGAGAGGAGGTGGAGAGAAGGGAAGCCTCCTGCACCGTTGGTGGGAGTGCAGACCGGTGCAGCCACTACGCCAAGCGGTGTGGAACTGCCTCAGAACTTTAAGAATCCATGTCCCATATGATCCAGCTATTCCTCTGCGGCGTGTTGATCCAAAGAACTCGGAAACACTCCTGCCTAAAGACATGTGCACCGCTGAGTTCACCACAGCGTCGCTCCCACTACCCAAGACTTGGAAGCCTCCCTGGAGCCCAGCAAGGGACGAGTGCAGAAGGAAGATGGGCTATAGCCACGCAATGCCATACCAGTCAGCCGGAACCAAGGATGCAATCCAGCCACTTGTGACCACCAGAATGGCTGTGAGGGTTTTAGGGAAGTGAAACAAGCCCCAGGGAGCAAGGCAAGTACCGTAGGACCTCACTTAAGAGGAGAAGAAAAAACAAGCGGTCAGGAACAGGTGGCACGGGACATTTGATCGGGGGTTCCCAGAGACAAAGCGGGGAGGTGTGAGAGGGTGAAACAGATGATGAGGCACAAGTGTGTGGTGAGGGCCTGCTATTAGGCTTACGCAGGGGAAGATGATGTAAGCTACACGGAAGTCTACATCGATGAGGATGCAAATCGGAAAGATATAGGATGTTCTAATGCAGGGTTGCGGCAATAAATTCACCTAAAAGCAAAAAAAAAAATCCAAAATGGGGTCCAGAATGACGGCATAAAGCTTTGGGGCTGAAAGAGATTAGAGAAGGTGAACTTCCAAGGCTGGAAAATCACCTCAAAATGCGTACTGATGCTACAGAAAGGTAGACCCTTCCAAATAGATGAAGAGGAATACTACCCACAGAACATGCTGCCTGCTAAACCCATGCACCCACGGAAAAGGTTACCGTCCAGGATGTTACTACTAATCACCTTCACGAATAATCCAAACAGGCCCACGTGTTCCCAAGCTCAGGCAAAAGGTTGGTCCAAAAGTCCACTTCAGGGCCGGCCCTGTGGCGGAGCGGGTAAGTGCCCACGTTCCGCTTGGCCGGCCCAGGCCTCACTGTTTCACCTCACGGGTGCAGATCACATTAGCAGTGTTAGGACATACAGATTTCATGGTACGGTGCGGACAGGGATCATAAACTAAGTAGCAATGGTGAGGTCACGTTATCAATACGCACCAGAAAAAGAACCGTGAGGCTTTTACAATCCATGAACGCATCTGGTACACTTCCCCAGAGGAAGAAGGAAGGAAAACATGGGACCTGCCAGGGTGGAATCGGCAGAGTGCTAGGAGATGGCACGATCATTGCGCATCAGAGGACTGCCCGGGCAACTTCAACTTGGGAGGGAGTCCAGGACTTTCTCTGGGGAACGTCCACCCACTTGGCCATCTACATAAAATGTAAGAGGTAAAACCCAGGATAATCTTACAGGACAGAAACCAGTGTCTAGAGAGAATGTAGCAGGCCTTCCAAAGTGCGAGGAGCAAGACAGAAACCGACAAGAAATCGAGAAAAAGGAAAACTATCCTACCAGGAAAGGGTGAGGAGTCGGACTGGCCTGAGATGGCTCTGAAACTCTGTGTGCACGCAGGTTGTCAGGACAACTTCGAATTTTGAGGTTGTTTATGACATCACGAGGATCATGTCCGCCAAGATGGCCGCACGGTTACAGACTGAGGATTGGCCTAGGCTAGGCTATTACAGGGAGGGATACCCAGAAACAGCTTTGAGAAACAGAAAGCGGACACAGAAACTGGGAGACATAAAACAGACGCTGATTCGAGGGGTAAGAAAGGAATCCTTGGCAAGAAGCGAGAATAGAGGGACAAGCCCCGAGAGGAGAACGTTGTCATCTATTCAAGTCTATGGGGAGGCCATGCTGATTCAAGCTTGCAACTTGATTGGAAGCAAGAGGCCGGACTTGGGCCTTATCAGACCTACGTGGTCCTTCTGCCTTAAGCATAAGCCAAAGGCAAGAATGAGGTCTTGAGGACGTTGAAGAGAAGACTCGATGCCTCCTTTCCTAGGCCCCTGGCATTCTTTGCAGATCAGTCTCACTTTCCATAGCTCTGGCGTCACGGGGGCCCACCGGGTACATGCTAATGTGTCCCAAGAGATGTCTTGGAAGCCTTCAAGGAATGGAGCCCCGTCACGCTTGGGCTATGTCTCTTTGTTTGGAAGTGCTCTACAAGGGTGCTGAAAAGCACCCTTTTCCACAGGGCTTCGTTCCTTCGTGAAGGCTGCCCGCCCAGGCTAGTGTGCTCAGTTTGCCTCCATCGAAATTCTCTCCCCCTACCTCTTGCCGTAGAAGGATTATTGATTATGTGTTTTGACACCACATGTAAGGAAGTGGGCTGAAAATGAGAACATTACAATTCTGTTTCAAGAAAAAGAAACAGGCCAGGGCTGAGGATGTAAGGCAAACAAATGGCACAGCCTATAGAAATAAAGTAAGCCCGTATCTAGACGGCACCTGGGGGAACGTTCCAGGATCAGGGGTGAAGTTCGACACTTCCCAAATCCGGAAAGGAGACAGAAAAATATCTTTCCTGGAGAGAGGGATTCATCAGATTCGTCTAATTTGTCTTGGAAACATTGTGTCCGTGAAGGGGGATGCCAGGACCACCTCGAGTTTGGAGTTTCTGACCTCAGGATGTCAAACCAACCCAGATGACCACGTGTTCCCAGTGCTTAGTTTGACCCAGGCTAGGACAGCAAAGACTCCTTCAAGTGACCGGTGCAAATTCAAAGACAACAACCAAGAGTCACGAAAGCACTCACACCTCGGCCTAGAGAACATACGGTGATTCCAGAAATGCCAAATGAATCACTTGGAATGAAGGGGAACGGACTGATAAGCATGTCTAAGGGGGAGAGCTGAGAAATACCATGACGATTCTCCTATGGAAAAGAGACAAAGGTCCCAGAAAATGGAAGGCGAACAGAAATCACCCCTGGATAATCCACAATGAAAGATGATGTCCGTCTTTAGACAGACTCTGCTGGAACGTTTGAAAGGCAGAGAAATTCACAAGCCAAAAGACGGCAGCGAAGGTCAAGGCTGGGCTAACTGGGAAGGGTGAGTTTTGAGACTGCTCCAAGCGGGCCAGGAAACCGTGTGTCCGTGGAGCTTGCCGGGACAGCAGAGACACGATTATGACCAATCCTCTGACATCGCAGTGGACCCGAAAAACAAGCTGGCCTCATCTACACAGTGCCAGAGTTGGGCTCAAGTAGCATATTCAAGTCCCATTGCCCTCAACTGCAGGTTGCCAACGGAACATGAAAGGGGCCGGCCGGTGGTGCAGCGGTGAGGTCCGCACCTTCTGGGTCGGTGGCCCGGGGTGGGCCGGGTGGACCCTCGGGAGAGCCTGCTCACCACTGCTTCAGGCATTCTGGGGCAGGCGTCCGAGGTAGTGTAGAGGCAGATGGGAAGGGACGTTAGACAGGGCCAGACTTCCACAGCAAATACAGGAGCATTGCCAGCAGATGTGAGCTCAGCGATGCACTTCTGCCAGAACAAAACCGATTCAAAGTTGCAAAGCATAGAGAAACTGAAGCTGAAAAGAAAAAGTGAACAACTGCATGCCAGTGAGAAGGATGAGATCTCTATGAAGAAACTTAGCAAAACAGGTGAAAGCCATGGCAATGGAAAACTAACAAACGTTGGGGGACAGAAGTTCAAGAAGACACAAGGAGAAAGAAGGAGATTCCAGGATCTAGGAGTGGAAGCATCAACACACTGGAAACGTCCCTACCGGAGCAAGGAATCTCTGGATTCCATGCAATCCCAGTCAAAGTTGCAGCAATGTTTCCCACAGAGACAGAAGAGGGAATCCTAAAGTTTCTAGCCAGCAACAAGAGACCCTGACTAGGCAAAGGAATCCTCAGGAAAACGAAAAAAGCAGGACGTGGCACACTTTCCGATTTCAACATATAGGACGAAGCACTAGGTACCGAGATGGCACAGTCTGGGCCCCAAAACAGGCACACAGACCCATGCAACAGAATCGAGAACCCAGAGCCCAACTCAAACGTACATGGACAGCCCATTTTCGACCAGAGAGCCAAGAGGAGACAGCGGAGAAAGGAGAGTCTCTACCATAAACGGTGCTGGGAAGCCTGCACAGCCACAGGGAACACAACGAGAGTACACCATGATGTTACACCTGGCACACACACCACCTGAAATGGATCAAAGCCTTGAATGGCAGACTTGAAACCGTGAACCTTGTAGCAGAAGACCTAGGCAGAGTGCTCTTTGCCATCTGTCTGAGCCGCCTGTTTGGAAGAAGCAAGTCCGACTGGGCCAGGGCAACCAAGTCAACAAGAAACCAACGGGACCACGTCAAATGCGGACGCTTCTGCCCAGTGAAGGAAACCATCGACTGAATGCAAAGATAGCACAACGACTGGGGGAGGATGTTTGCAAACCACACATCGGACAAGGGGTGAAAAGCCCAAAGATGCAATCAACTCGCACGTCCCCACAGGAAAAAAAAAAAAACAACAAGCCAATGAAAACCTGGGCAGAAGATGGAAACAGAGATTTCTGCCAAGAAGATCGAAAGAGGGCCAACGGGTGCATGAACACTTGTTCACCGTCATTAAGTCTCAGGCCAATGCAAATGCAAACTGCAAGGGCACAGCAGCTCACTGTGGTCAGAATGGCTATAAGGAAGCAGACAGGAAGCCACAAGTGTCAGAGAGGAGGTGGAGAGAAGGGAAGCCTCCTGCACCGTTGGTGGGAGTGCAGACCGGTGCAGCCACTACGCCAAGCGGTGTGGAACTGCCTCAGAACTTTAAGAATCCATGTCCCATATGATCCAGCTATTCCTCTGCGGCGTGTTGATCCAAAGAACTCGGAAACACTCCTGCCTAAAGACATGTGCACCGCTGAGTTCACCACAGCGTCGCTCCCACTACCCAAGACTTGGAAGCCTCCCTGGAGCCCAGCAAGGGACGAGTGCAGAAGGAAGATGGGCTATAGCCACGCAATGCCATACCAGTCAGCCGGAACCAAGGATGCAATCCAGCCACTTGTGACCACCAGAATGGCTGTGAGGGTTTTAGGGAAGTGAAACAAGCCCCAGGGAGCAAGGCAAGTACCGTAGGACCTCACTTAAGAGGAGAAGAAAAAACAAGCGGTCAGGAACAGGTGGCACGGGACATTTGATCGGGGGTTCCCAGAGACAAAGCGGGGAGGTGTGAGAGGGTGAAACAGATGATGAGGCACAAGTGTGTGGTGAGGGCCTGCTATTAGGCTTACGCAGGGGAAGATGATGTAAGCTACACGGAAGTCTACATCGATGAGGATGCAAATCGGAAAGATATAGGATGTTCTAATGCAGGGTTGCGGCAATAAATTCACCTAAAAGCAAAAAAAAAATCCAAAATGGGGTCCAGAATGACGGCATAAAGCTTTGGGGCTGAAAGAGATTAGAGAAGGTGAACTTCCAAGGCTGGAAAATCACCTCAAAATGCGTACTGATGCTACAGAAAGGTAGACCCTTCCAAATAGATGAAGAGGAATACTACCCACAGAACATGCTGCCTGCTAAACCCATGCACCCACGGAAAAGGTTACCGTCCAGGATGTTACTACTAATCACCTTCACGAATAATCCAAACAGGCCCACGTGTTCCCAAGCTCAGGCAAAAGGTTGGTCCAAAAGTCCACTTCAGGGCCGGCCCTGTGGCGGAGCGGGTAAGTGCCCACGTTCCGCTTGGCCGGCCCAGGCCTCACTGTTTCACCTCACGGGTGCAGATCACATTAGCAGTGTTAGGACATACAGATTTCATGGTACGGTGCGGACAGGGATCATAAACTAAGTAGCAATGGTGAGGTCACGTTATCAATACGCACCAGAAAAAGAACCGTGAGGCTTTTACAATCCATGAACGCATCTGGTACACTTCCCCAGAGGAAGAAGGAAGGAAAACATGGGACCTGCCAGGGTGGAATCGGCAGAGTGCTAGGAGATGGCACGATCATTGCGCATCAGAGGACTGCCCGGGCAACTTCAACTTGGGAGGGAGTCCAGGACTTTCTCTGGGGAACGTCCACCCACTTGGCCATCTACATAAAATGTAAGAGGTAAAACCCAGGATAATCTTACAGGACAGAAACCAGTGTCTAGAGAGAATGTAGCAGGCCTTCCAAAGTGCGAGGAGCAAGACAGAAACCGACAAGAAATCGAGAAAAAGGAAAACTATCCTACCAGGAAAGGGTGAGGAGTCGGACTGGCCTGAGATGGCTCTGAAACTCTGTGTGCACGCAGGTTGTCAGGACAACTTCGAATTTTGAGGTTGTTTATGACATCACGAGGATCATGTCCGCCAAGATGGCCGCACGGTTACAGACTGAGGATTGGCCTAGGCTAGGCTATTACAGGGAGGGATACCCAGAAACAGCTTTGAGAAACAGAAAGCGGACACAGAAACTGGGAGACATAAAACAGACGCTGATTCGAGGGGTAAGAAAGGAATCCTTGGCAAGAAGCGAGAATAGAGGGACAAGCCCCGAGAGGAGAACGTTGTCATCTATTCAAGTCTATGGGGAGGCCATGCTGATTCAAGCTTGCAACTTGATTGGAAGCAAGAGGCCGGACTTGGGCCTTATCAGACCTACGTGGTCCTTCTGCCTTAAGCATAAGCCAAAGGCAAGAATGAGGTCTTGAGGACGTTGAAGAGAAGACTCGATGCCTCCTTTCCTAGGCCCCTGGCATTCTTTGCAGATCAGTCTCACTTTCCATAGCTCTGGCGTCACGGGGGCCCACCGGGTACATGCTAATGTGTCCCAAGAGATGTCTTGGAAGCCTTCAAGGAATGGAGCCCCGTCACGCTTGGGCTATGTCTCTTTGTTTGGAAGTGCTCTACAAGGGTGCTGAAAAGCACCCTTTTCCACAGGGCTTCGTTCCTTCGTGAAGGCTGCCCGCCCAGGCTAGTGTGCTCAGTTTGCCTCCATCGAAATTCTCTCCCCCTACCTCTTGCCGTAGAAGGATTATTGATTATGTGTTTTGACACCACATGTAAGGAAGTGGGCTGAAAATGAGAACATTACAATTCTGTTTCAAGAAAAAGAAACAGGCCAGGGCTGAGGATGTAAGGCAAACAAATGGCACAGCCTATAGAAATAAAGTAAGCCCGTATCTAGACGGCACCTGGGGGAACGTTCCAGGATCAGGGGTGAAGTTCGACACTTCCCAAATCCGGAAAGGAGACAGAAAAATATCTTTCCTGGAGAGAGGGATTCATCAGATTCGTCTAATTTGTCTTGGAAACATTGTGTCCGTGAAGGGGGATGCCAGGACCACCTCGAGTTTGGAGTTTCTGACCTCAGGATGTCAAACCAACCCAGATGACCACGTGTTCCCAGTGCTTAGTTTGACCCAGGCTAGGACAGCAAAGACTCCTTCAAGTGACCGGTGCAAATTCAAAGACAACAACCAAGAGTCACGAAAGCACTCACACCTCGGCCTAGAGAACATACGGTGATTCCAGAAATGCCAAATGAATCACTTGGAATGAAGGGGAACGGACTGATAAGCATGTCTAAGGGGGAGAGCTGAGAAATACCATGACGATTCTCCTATGGAAAAGAGACAAAGGTCCCAGAAAATGGAAGGCGAACAGAAATCACCCCTGGATAATCCACAATGAAAGATGATGTCCGTCTTTAGACAGACTCTGCTGGAACGTTTGAAAGGCAGAGAAATTCACAAGCCAAAAGACGGCAGCGAAGGTCAAGGCTGGGCTAACTGGGAAGGGTGAGTTTTGAGACTGCTCCAAGCGGGCCAGGAAACCGTGTGTCCGTGGAGCTTGCCGGGACAGCAGAGACACGATTATGACCAATCCTCTGACATCGCAGTGGACCCGAAAAACAACCTGGCCTCATCTACACAGTGCCAGAGTTGGGCTCAAGTAGCATATTCAAGTCCCATTGCCCTCAACTGCAGGTTGCCAACGGAACATGAAAGGGGCCGGCCGGTGGTGCAGCGGTGAGGTCCGCACCTTCTGGGTCGGTGGCCCGGGGTGGGCCGGGTGGACCCTCGGGAGAGCCTGCTCACCACTGCTTCAGGCATTCTGGGGCAGGCGTCCGAGGTAGTGTAGAGGCAGATGGGAAGGGACGTTAGACAGGGCCAGACTTCCACAGCAAATACAGGAGCATTGCCAGCAGATGTGAGCTCAGCGATGCACTTCTGCCAGAACAAAACCGATTCAAAGTTGCAAAGCATAGAGAAACTGAAGCTGAAAAGAAAAAGTGAACAACTGCATGCCAGTGAGAAGGATGAGATCTCTATGAAGAAACTTAGCAAAACAGGTGAAAGCCATGGCAATGGAAAACTAACAAACGTTGGGGGACAGAAGTTCAAGAAGACACAAGGAGAAAGAAGGAGATTCCAGGATCTAGGAGTGGAAGCATCAACACACTGGAAACGTCCCTACCGGAGCAAGGAATCTCTGGATTCCATGCAATCCCAGTCAAAGTTGCAGCAATGTTTCCCACAGAGACAGAAGAGGGAATCCTAAAGTTTCTAGCCAGCAACAAGAGACCCTGACTAGGCAAAGGAATCCTCAGGAAAACGAAAAAAGCAGGACGTGGCACACTTTCCGATTTCAACATATAGGACGAAGCACTAGGTACCGAGATGGCACAGTCTGGGCCCCAAAACAGGCACACAGACCCATGCAACAGAATCGAGAACCCAGAGCCCAACTCAAACGTACATGGACAGCCCATTTTCGACCAGAGAGCCAAGAGGAGACAGCGGAGAAAGGAGAGTCTCTACCATAAACGGTGCTGGGAAGCCTGCACAGCCACAGGGAACACAACGAGAGTACACCATGATGTTACACCTGGCACACACACCACCTGAAATGGATCAAAGCCTTGAATGGCAGACTTGAAACCGTGAACCTTGTAGCAGAAGACCTAGGCAGAGTGCTCTTTGCCATCTGTCTGAGCCGCCTGTTTGGAAGAAGCAAGTCCGACTGGGCCAGGGCAACCAAGTCAACAAGAAACCAACGGGACCACGTCAAATGCGGACGCTTCTGCCCAGTGAAGGAAACCATCGACTGAATGCAAAGATAGCACAACGACTGGGGGAGGATGTTTGCAAACCACACATCGGACAAGGGGTGAAAAGCCCAAAGATGCAATCAACTCGCACGTCCCCACAGGAAAAAAAAAAAAACAACAAGCCAATGAAAACCTGGGCAGAAGATGGAAACAGAGATTTCTGCCAAGAAGATCGAAAGAGGGCCAACGGGTGCATGAACACTTGTTCACCGTCATTAAGTCTCAGGCCAATGCAAATGCAAACTGCAAGGGCACAGCAGCTCACTGTGGTCAGAATGGCTATAAGGAAGCAGACAGGAAGCCACAAGTGTCAGAGAGGAGGTGGAGAGAAGGGAAGCCTCCTGCACCGTTGGTGGGAGTGCAGACCGGTGCAGCCACTACGCCAAGCGGTGTGGAACTGCCTCAGAACTTTAAGAATCCATGTCCCATATGATCCAGCTATTCCTCTGCGGCGTGTTGATCCAAAGAACTCGGAAACACTCCTGCCTAAAGACATGTGCACCGCTGAGTTCACCACAGCGTCGCTCCCACTACCCAAGACTTGGAAGCCTCCCTGGAGCCCAGCAAGGGACGAGTGCAGAAGGAAGATGGGCTATAGCCACGCAATGCCATACCAGTCAGCCGGAACCAAGGATGCAATCCAGCCACTTGTGACCACCAGAATGGCTGTGAGGGTTTTAGGGAAGTGAAACAAGCCCCAGGGAGCAAGGCAAGTACCGTAGGACCTCACTTAAGAGGAGAAGAAAAAACAAGCGGTCAGGAACAGGTGGCACGGGACATTTGATCGGGGGTTCCCAGAGACAAAGCGGGGAGGTGTGAGAGGGTGAAACAGATGATGAGGCACAAGTGTGTGGTGAGGGCCTGCTATTAGGCTTACGCAGGGGAAGATGATGTAAGCTACACGGAAGTCTACATCGATGAGGATGCAAATCGGAAAGATATAGGATGTTCTAATGCAGGGTTGCGGCAATAAATTCACCTAAAAGCAAAAAAAAAATCCAAAATGGGGTCCAGAATGACGGCATAAAGCTTTGGGGCTGAAAGAGATTAGAGAAGGTGAACTTCCAAGGCTGGAAAATCACCTCAAAATGCGTACTGATGCTACAGAAAGGTAGACCCTTCCAAATAGATGAAGAGGAATACTACCCACAGAACATGCTGCCTGCTAAACCCATGCACCCACGGAAAAGGTTACCGTCCAGGATGTTACTACTAATCACCTTCACGAATAATCCAAACAGGCCCACGTGTTCCCAAGCTCAGGCAAAAGGTTGGTCCAAAAGTCCACTTCAGGGCCGGCCCTGTGGCGGAGCGGGTAAGTGCCCACGTTCCGCTTGGCCGGCCCAGGCCTCACTGTTTCACCTCACGGGTGCAGATCACATTAGCAGTGTTAGGACATACAGATTTCATGGTACGGTGCGGACAGGGATCATAAACTAAGTAGCAATGGTGAGGTCACGTTATCAATACGCACCAGAAAAAGAACCGTGAGGCTTTTACAATCCATGAACGCATCTGGTACACTTCCCCAGAGGAAGAAGGAAGGAAAACATGGGACCTGCCAGGGTGGAATCGGCAGAGTGCTAGGAGATGGCACGATCATTGCGCATCAGAGGACTGCCCGGGCAACTTCAACTTGGGAGGGAGTCCAGGACTTTCTCTGGGGAACGTCCACCCACTTGGCCATCTACATAAAATGTAAGAGGTAAAACCCAGGATAATCTTACAGGACAGAAACCAGTGTCTAGAGAGAATGTAGCAGGCCTTCCAAACTGCGAGGAGCAAGACAGAAACCGACAAGAAATCGAGAAAAAGGAAAACTATCCTACCAGGAAAGGGTGAGGAGTCGGACTGGCCTGAGATGGCTCTGAAACTGTGTGTGCACGCAGGTTGTCAGGACAACTTCGAATTTTGAGGTTGTTTATGACATCACGAGGATCATGTCGGCCAAGATGGCCGCACGGTTCCAGACTGAGGATTGGCCTAGGCTAGGCTATTACAGGGAGGGATACCCAGAAACAGCTTTGAGAAACAGAAAGCGGACACAGAAACTGGGAGACATAAAACAGACGCTGATTCGAGGGGTAAGAAAGGAATCCTTGGCAAGAAGCGAGAATAGAGGGACAAGCCCCGAGAGGAGAACGTTGTCATCTATTCAAGTCTATGGGGAGGCCATGCTGATTCAAGCTTGCAACTTGATTGGAAGCAAGAGGCCGGACTTGGGCCTTATCAGACCTACGTGGTCCTTCTGCCTTAAGCATAAGCCAAAGGCAAGAATGAGGTCTTGAGGACGTTGAAGAGAAGACTCGATGCCTCCTTTCCTAGGCCCCTGGCATTCTTTGCAGATCAGTCTCACTTTCCATAGCTCTGGCGTCACGGGGGCCCACCGGGTACATGCTAATGTGTCCCAAGAGATGTCTTGGAAGCCTTCAAGGAATGGAGCCCCGTCACGCTTGGGCTATGTCTCTTTGTTTGGAAGTGCTCTACAAGGGTGCTGAAAAGCACCCTTTTCCACAGGGCTTCGTTCCTTCGTGAAGGCTGCCCGCCCAGGCTAGTGTGCTCAGTTTGCCTCCATCGAAATTCTCTCCCCCTACCTCTTGCCGTAGAAGGATTATTGATTATGTGTTTTGACACCACATGTAAGGAAGTGGGCTGAAAATGAGAACATTACAATTCTGTTTCAAGAAAAATAAACAGGCCAGGGCTGAGGATGTAAGGCAAACAAATGGCACAGCCTATAGAAATAAAGTAAGCCCGTATCTAGACGGCACCTGGGGGAACGTTCCAGGATCAGGGGTGAAGTTCGACACTTCCCAAATCTGGAAAGGAGACAGAAAAATATCTTTCCTGGAGAGAGGGATTCATCAGATTCGTCTAATTTGTCTTGGAAACATTGTGTCCGTGAAGGGGGATGCCAGGACCACCTCGAGTTTGGAGTTTCTGACCTCAGGATGTCAAACCAACCCAGATGACCACGTGTTCCCAGTGCTTAGTTTGACCCAGGCTAGGACAGCAAAGACTCCTTCAAGTGACCGGTGCAAATTCAAAGACAACAACCAAGAGTCACGAAAGCACTCACACCTCGGCCTAGAGAACATACGGTGATTCCAGAAATGCCAAATGAATCACTTGGAATGAAGGGGAACGGACTGATAAGCATGTCTAAGGGGGAGAGCTGAGAAATACCATGACGATTCTCCTATGGAAAAGAGACAAAGGTCCCAGAAAATGGAAGGCGAACAGAAATCACCCCTGGATAATCCACAATGAAAGATGATGTCCGTCTTTAGACAGACTCTGCTGGAACGTTTGAAAGGCAGAGAAATTCACAAGCCAAAAGACGGCAGCGAAGGTCAAGGCTGGGCTAACTGGGAAGGGTGAGTTTTGAGACTGCTCCAAGCGGGCCAGGAAACCGTGTGTCCGTGGAGCTTGCCGGGACAGCAGAGACACGATTATGACCAATCCTCTGACATCGCAGTGGACCCGAAAAACAACCTGGCCTCATCTACACAGTGCCAGAGTTGGGCTCAAGTAGCATATTCAAGTCCCATTGCCCTCAACTGCAGGTTGCCAACGGAACATGAAAGGGGCCGGCCGGTGGTGCAGCGGTGAGGTCCGCACCTTCTGGGTCGGTGGCCCGGGGTGGGCCGGGTGGACCCTCGGGAGAGCCTGCTCACCACTGCTTCAGGCATTCTGGGGCAGGCGTCCGAGGTAGTGTAGAGGCAGATGGGAAGGGACGTTAGACAGGGCCAGACTTCCACAGCAAATACAGGAGCATTGCCAGCAGATGTGAGCTCAGCGATGCACTTCTGCCAGAACAAAACCGATTCAAAGTTGCAAAGCATAGAGAAACTGAAGCTGAAAAGAAAAAGTGAACAACTGCATGCCAGTGAGAAGGATGAGATCTCTATGAAGAAACTTAGCAAAACAGGTGAAAGCCATGGCAATGGAAAACTAACAAACGTTGGGGGACAGAAGTTCAAGAAGACACAAGGAGAAAGAAGGAGATTCCAGGATCTAGGAGTGGAAGCATCAACACACTGGAAACGTCCCTACCGGAGCAAGGAATCTCTGGATTCCATGCAATCCCAGTCAAAGTTGCAGCAATGTTTCCCACAGAGACAGAAGAGGGAATCCTAAAGTTTCTAGCCAGCAACAAGAGACCCTGACTAGGCAAAGGAATCCTCAGGAAAACGAAAAAAGCAGGACGTGGCACACTTTCCGATTTCAACATATAGGACGAAGCACTAGGTACCGAGATGGCACAGTCTGGGCCCCAAAACAGGCACACAGACCCATGCAACAGAATCGAGAACCCAGAGCCCAACTCAAACGTACATGGACAGCCCATTTTCGACCAGAGAGCCAAGAGGAGACAGCGGAGAAAGGAGAGTCTCTACCATAAACGGTGCTGGGAAGCCTGCACAGCCACAGGGAACACAACGAGAGTACACCATGATGTTACACCTGGCACACACACCACCTGAAATGGATCAAAGCCTTGAATGGCAGACTTGAAACCGTGAACCTTGTAGCAGAAGACCTAGGCAGAGTGCTCTTTGCCATCTGTCTGAGCCGCCTGTTTGGAAGAAGCAAGTCCGACTGGGCCAGGGCAACCAAGTCAACAAGAAACCAACGGGACCACGTCAAATGCGGACGCTTCTGCCCAGTGAAGGAAACCATCGACTGAATGCAAAGATAGCACAACGACTGGGGGAGGATGTTTGCAAACCACACATCGGACAAGGGGTGAAAAGCCCAAAGATGCAATCAACTCGCACGTCCCCACAGGAAAAAAAAAAAACAACAAGCCAATGAAAACCTGGGCAGAAGATGGAAACAGAGATTTCTGCCAAGAAGATCGAAAGAGGGCCAACGGGTGCATGAACACTTGTTCACCGTCATTAAGTCTCAGGCCAATGCAAATGCAAACTGCAAGGGCACAGCAGCTCACTGTGGTCAGAATGGCTATAAGGAAGCAGACAGGAAGCCACAAGTGTCAGAGAGGAGGTGGAGAGAAGGCAAGCCTCCTGCACCGTTGGTGGGAGTGCAGACCGGTGCAGCCACTACGCCAAGCGGTGTGGAACTGCCTCAGAACTTGAAGAATCCATGTCCCATATGATCCAGCTATTCCTCTGCGGCGTGTTGATCCAAAGAACTCGGAAACACTCCTGCCTAAAGACATGTGCACCGCTGAGTTCACCACAGCGTCGCTCCCACTACCCAAGACTTGGAAGCCTCCCTGGAGCCCAGCAAGGGACGAGTGCAGAAGGAAGATGGGCTATAGCCACGCAATGCCATACCAGTCAGCCGGAACCAAGGATGCAATCCAGCCACTTGTGACCACCAGAATGGCTGTGAGGGTTTTAGGGAAGTGAAACAAGCCCCAGGGAGCAAGGCAAGTACCGTAGGACCTCACTTAAGAGGAGAAGGAAAAACAAGCGGTCAGGAGCAGGTGGCACGGGACATTTGATTGGGGGTTCCCAGAGACAAAGCGGGGAGGTGTGAGAGGGTGAAACAGATGATGAGGCACAAGTGTGTGGTGAGGGCCTGCTATTAGGCTTACGCAGGGGAAGATGATGTAAGCTACACGGAAGTCTACATCGATGAGGATGCAAATCGGAAAGATATAGGATGTTCTAATGCAGGGTTGCGGCAATAAATTCACCTAAAAGCAAAAAAAAATCCAAAATGGGGTCCAGAATGACGGCATAAAGCTTTGGGGCTGAAAGAGATTAGAGAAGGTGAACTTCCAAGGCTGGAAAATCACCTCAAAATGCGTACTGATGCTACAGAAAGGTAGACCCTTCCAAATAGATGAAGAGGAATACTACCCACAGAACATGCTGCCTGCTAAACCCATGCACCCACGGAAAAGGTTACCGTCCAGGATGTTACTACTAATCACCTTCACGAATAATCCAAACAGGCCCACGTGTTCCCAAGCTCAGGCAAAAGGTTGGTCCAAAAGTCCACTTCAGGGCCGGCCCTGTGGCGGAGCGGGTAAGTGCCCACGTTCCGCTTGGCCGGCCCAGGCCTCACTGTTTCACCTCACGGGTGCAGATCACATTAGCAGTGTTAGGACATACAGATTTCATGGTACGGTGCGGACAGGGATCATAAACTAAGTAGCAATGGTGAGGTCACGTTATCAATACGCACCAGAAAAAGAACCGTGAGGCTTTTACAATCCATGAACGCATCTGGTACACTTCCCCAGAGGAAGAAGGAAGGAAAACATGGGACCTGCCAGGGTGGAATCGGCAGAGTGCTAGGAGATGGCACGATCATTGCGCATCAGAGGACTGCCCGGGCAACTTCAACTTGGGAGGGAGTCCAGGACTTTCTCTGGGGAACGTCCACCCACTTGGCCATCTACATAAAATGTAAGAGGTAAAACCCAGGATAATCTTACAGGACAGAAACCAGTGTCTAGAGAGAATGTAGCAGGCCTTCCAAAGTGCGAGGAGCAAGACAGAAACCGACAAGAAATCGAGAAAAAGGAAAACTATCCTACCAGGAAAGGGTGAGGAGTCGGACTGGCCTGAGATGGCTCTGAAACTGTGTGTGCACGCAGGTTGTCAGGACAACTTCGAATTTTGAGGTTGTTTATGACATCACGAGGATCATGTCCGCCAAGATGGCCGCACGGTTACAGACTGAGGATTGGCCTAGGCTAGGCTATTACAGGGAGGGATACCCAGAAACAGCTTTGAGAAACAGAAAGCGGACACAGAAACTGGGAGACATAAAACAGACGCTGATTCGAGGGGTAAGAAAGGAATCCTTGGCAAGAAGCGAGAATAGAGGGACAAGCCCCGAGAGGAGAACGTTGTCATCTATTCAAGTCTATGGGGAGGCCATGCTGATTCAAGCTTGCAACTTGATTGGAAGCAAGAGGCCGGACTTGGGCCTTATCAGACCTACGTGGTCCTTCTGCCTTAAGCATAAGCCAAAGGCAAGAATGAGGTCTTGAGGACGTTGAAGAGAAGACTCGATGCCTCCTTTCCTAGGCCCCTGGCATTCTTTGCAGATCAGTCTCACTTTCCATAGCTCTGGCGTCACGGGGGCCCACCGGGTACATGCTAATGTGTCCCAAGAGATGTCTTGGAAGCCTTCAAGGAATGGAGCCCCGTCACGCTTGGGCTATGTCTCTTTGTTTGGAAGTGCTCTACAAGGGTGCTGAAAAGCACCCTTTTCCACAGGGCTTCGTTCCTTCGTGAAGGCTGCCCGCCCAGGCTAGTGTGCTCAGTTTGCCTCCATCGAAATTCTCTCCCCCTACCTCTTGCCGTAGAAGGATTATTGATTATGTGTTTTGACACCACATGTAAGGAAGTGGGCTGAAAATGAGAACATTACAATTCTGTTTCAAGAAAAAGAAACAGGCCAGGGCTGAGGATGTAAGGCAAACAAATGGCACAGCCTATAGAAATAAAGTAAGCCCGTATCTAGACGGCACCTGGGGGAACGTTCCAGGATCAGGGGTGAAGTTCGACACTTCCCAAATCCGGAAAGGAGACAGAAAAATATCTTTCCTGGAGAGAGGGATTCATCAGATTCGTCTAATTTGTCTTGGAAACATTGTGTCCGTGAAGGGGGATGCCAGGACCACCTCGAGTTTGGAGTTTCTGACCTCAGGATGTCAAACCAACCCAGATGACCACGTGTTCCCAGTGCTTAGTTTGACCCAGGCTAGGACAGCAAAGACTCCTTCAAGTGACCGGTGCAAATTCAAAGACAACAACCAAGAGTCACGAAAGCACTCACACCTCGGCCTAGAGAACATACGGTGATTCCAGAAATGCCAAATGAATCACTTGGAATGAAGGGGAACGGACTGATAAGCATGTCTAAGGGGGAGAGCTGAGAAATACCATGACGATTCTCCTATGGAAAAGAGACAAAGGTCCCAGAAAATGGAAGGCGAACAGAAATCACCCCTGGATAATCCACAATGAAAGATGATGTCCGTCTTTAGACAGACTCTGCTGGAACGTTTGAAAGGCAGAGAAATTCACAAGCCAAAAGACGGCAGCGAAGGTCAAGGCTGGGCTAACTGGGAAGGGTGAGTTTTGAGACTGCTCCAAGCGGGCCAGGAAACCGTGTGTCCGTGGAGCTTGCCGGGACAGCAGAGACACGATTATGACCAATCCTCTGACATCGCAGTGGACCCGAAAAACAAGCTGGCCTCATCTACACAGTGCCAGAGTTGGGCTCAAGTAGCATATTCAAGTCCCATTGCCCTCAACTGCAGGTTGCCAACGGAACATGAAAGGGGCCGGCCGGTGGTGCAGCGGTGAGGTCCGCACCTTCTGGGTCGGTGGCCCGGGGTGGGCCGGGTGGACCCTCGGGAGAGCCTGCTCACCACTGCTTCAGGCATTCTGGGGCAGGCGTCCGAGGTAGTGTAGAGGCAGATGGGAAGGGACGTTAGACAGGGCCAGACTTCCACAGCAAATACAGGAGCATTGCCAGCAGATGTGAGCTCAGCGATGCACTTCTGCCAGAACAAAACCGATTCAAAGTTGCAAAGCATAGAGAAACTGAAGCTGAAAAGAAAAAGTGAACAACTGCATGCCAGTGAGAAGGATGAGATCTCTATGAAGAAACTTAGCAAAACAGGTGAAAGCCATGGCAATGGAAAACTAACAAACGTTGGGGGACAGAAGTTCAAGAAGACACAAGGAGAAAGAAGGAGATTCCAGGATCTAGGAGTGGAAGCATCAACACACTGGAAACGTCCCTACCGGAGCAAGGAATCTCTGGATTCCATGCAATCCCAGTCAAAGTTGCAGCAATGTTTCCCACAGAGACAGAAGAGGGAATCCTAAAGTTTCTAGCCAGCAACAAGAGACCCTGACTAGGCAAAGGAATCCTCAGGAAAACGAAAAAAGCAGGACGTGGCACACTTTCCGATTTCAACATATAGGACGAAGCACTAGGTACCGAGATGGCACAGTCTGGGCCCCAAAACAGGCACACAGACCCATGCAACAGAATCGAGAACCCAGAGCCCAACTCAAACGTACATGGACAGCCCATTTTCGACCAGAGAGCCAAGAGGAGACAGCGGAGAAAGGAGAGTCTCTACCATAAACGGTGCTGGGAAGCCTGCACAGCCACAGGGAACACAACGAGAGTACACCATGATGTTACACCTGGCACACACACCACCTGAAATGGATCAAAGCCTTGAATGGCAGACTTGAAACCGTGAACCTTGTAGCAGAAGACCTAGGCAGAGTGCTCTTTGCCATCTGTCTGAGCCGCCTGTTTGGAAGAAGCAAGTCCGACTGGGCCAGGGCAACCAAGTCAACAAGAAACCAACGGGACCACGTCAAATGCGGACGCTTCTGCCCAGTGAAGGAAACCATCGACTGAATGCAAAGATAGCACAACGACTGGGGGAGGATGTTTGCAAACCACACATCGGACAAGGGGTGAAAAGCCCAAAGATGCAATCAACTCGCACGTCCCCACAGGAAAAAAAAAAAAACAACAAGCCAATGAAAACCTGGGCAGAAGATGGAAACAGAGATTTCTGCCAAGAAGATCGAAAGAGGGCCAACGGGTGCATGAACACTTGTTCACCGTCATTAAGTCTCAGGCCAATGCAAATGCAAACTGCAAGGGCACAGCAGCTCACTGTGGTCAGAATGGCTATAAGGAAGCAGACAGGAAGCCACAAGTGTCAGAGAGGAGGTGGAGAGAAGGGAAGCCTCCTGCACCGTTGGTGGGAGTGCAGACCGGTGCAGCCACTACGCCAAGCGGTGTGGAACTGCCTCAGAACTTTAAGAATCCATGTCCCATATGATCCAGCTATTCCTCTGCGGCGTGTTGATCCAAAGAACTCGGAAACACTCCTGCCTAAAGACATGTGCACCGCTGAGTTCACCACAGCGTCGCTCCCACTACCCAAGACTTGGAAGCCTCCCTGGAGCCCAGCAAGGGACGAGTGCAGAAGGAAGATGGGCTATAGCCACGCAATGCCATACCAGTCAGCCGGAACCAAGGATGCAATCCAGCCACTTGTGACCACCAGAATGGCTGTGAGGGTTTTAGGGAAGTGAAACAAGCCCCAGGGAGCAAGGCAAGTACCGTAGGACCTCACTTAAGAGGAGAAGAAAAAACAAGCGGTCAGGAACAGGTGGCACGGGACATTTGATCGGGGGTTCCCAGAGACAAAGCGGGGAGGTGTGAGAGGGTGAAACAGATGATGAGGCACAAGTGTGTGGTGAGGGCCTGCTATTAGGCTTACGCAGGGGAAGATGATGTAAGCTACACGGAAGTCTACATCGATGAGGATGCAAATCGGAAAGATATAGGATGTTCTAATGCAGGGTTGCGGCAATAAATTCACCTAAAAGCAAAAAAAAAATCCAAAATGGGGTCCAGAATGACGGCATAAAGCTTTGGGGCTGAAAGAGATTAGAGAAGGTGAACTTCCAAGGCTGGAAAATCACCTCAAAATGCGTACTGATGCTACAGAAAGGTAGACCCTTCCAAATAGATGAAGAGGAATACTACCCACAGAACATGCTGCCTGCTAAACCCATGCACCCACGGAAAAGGTTACCGTCCAGGATGTTACTACTAATCACCTTCACGAATAATCCAAACAGGCCCACGTGTTCCCAAGCTCAGGCAAAAGGTTGGTCCAAAAGTCCACTTCAGGGCCGGCCCTGTGGCGGAGCGGGTAAGTGCCCACGTTCCGCTTGGCCGGCCCAGGCCTCACTGTTTCACCTCACGGGTGCAGATCACATTAGCAGTGTTAGGACATACAGATTTCATGGTACGGTGCGGACAGGGATCATAAACTAAGTAGCAATGGTGAGGTCACGTTATCAATACGCACCAGAAAAAGAACCGTGAGGCTTTTACAATCCATGAACGCATCTGGTACACTTCCCCAGAGGAAGAAGGAAGGAAAACATGGGACCTGCCAGGGTGGAATCGGCAGAGTGCTAGGAGATGGCACGATCATTGCGCATCAGAGGACTGCCCGGGCAACTTCAACTTGGGAGGGAGTCCAGGACTTTCTCTGGGGAACGTCCACCCACTTGGCCATCTACATAAAATGTAAGAGGTAAAACCCAGGATAATCTTACAGGACAGAAACCAGTGTCTAGAGAGAATGTAGCAGGCCTTCCAAAGTGCGAGGAGCAAGACAGAAACCGACAAGAAATCGAGAAAAAGGAAAACTATCCTACCAGGAAAGGGTGAGGAGTCGGACTGGCCTGAGATGGCTCTGAAACTGTGTGTGCACGCAGGTTGTCAGGACAACTTCGAATTTTGAGGTTGTTTATGACATCACGAGGATCATGTCCGCCAAGATGGCCGCACGGTTACAGACTGAGGATTGGCCTAGGCTAGGCTATTACAGGGAGGGATACCCAGAAACAGCTTTGAGAAACAGAAAGCGGACACAGAAACTGGGAGACATAAAACAGACGCTGATTCGAGGGGTAAGAAAGGAATCCTTGGCAAGAAGCGAGAATAGAGGGACAAGCCCCGAGAGGAGAACGTTGTCATCTATTCAAGTCTATGGGGAGGCCATGCTGATTCAAGCTTGCAACTTGATTGGAAGCAAGAGGCCGGACTTGGGCCTTATCAGACCTACGTGGTCCTTCTGCCTTAAGCATAAGCCAAAGTCAAGAATGAGGTCTTGAGGACGTTGAAGAGAAGACTCGATGCCTCCTTTCCTAGGCCCCTGGCATTCTTTGCAGATCAGTCTCACTTTCCATAGCTCTGGCGTCACGGGGGCCCACCGGGTACATGCTAATGTGTCCCAAGAGATGTCTTGGAAGCCTTGAAGGAATGGAGCCCCGTCACGCTTGGGCTATGTCTCTTTGTTTGGAAGTGCTCTACAAGGGTGCTGAAAAGCACCCTTTTCCACAGGGCTTCGTTCCTTCGTGAAGGCTGCCCGCCCAGGCTAGTGTGCTCAGTTTGCCTCCATCGAAATTCTCTCCCCCTACCTCTTGCCGTAGAAGGATTATTGATTATGTGTTTTGACACCACATGTAAGGAAGTGGGCTGAAAATGAGAACATTACAATTCTGTTTC
Organism: Equus asinus; assembly: GCF_041296235.1. Lineage (NCBI taxonomy): Eukaryota > Metazoa > Chordata > Mammalia > Perissodactyla > Equidae > Equus > Equus asinus. Next base: position 10,408,459 of record NC_091815.1, on the reverse strand, counting down.
AAGAAAAATAAACAGGCCAGGGCTGAGGATGTAAGGCAAACAAATGGCACAGCCTATAGAAATAAAGTAAGCCCGTATCTAGACGGCACCTGGGGGAACGTTCCAGGATCAGGGGTGAAGTTCGACACTTCCCAAATCTGGAAAGGAGACAGAAAAATATCTTTCCTGGAGAGAGGGATTCATCAGATTCGTCTAATTTGTCTTGGAAACATTGTGTCCGTGAAGGGGGATGCCAGGACCACCTCGAGTTTGGAGTTTCTGACCTCAGGATGTCAAACCAACCCAGATGACCACGTGTTCCCAGTGCTTAGTTTGACCCAGGCTAGGACAGCAAAGACTCCTTCAAGTGACCGGTGCAAATTCAAAGACAACAACCAAGAGTCACGAAAGCACTCACACCTCGGCCTAGAGAACATACGGTGATTCCAGAAATGCCAAATGAATCACTTGGAATGAAGGGGAACGGACTGATAAGCATGTCTAAGGGGGAGAGCTGAGAAATACCATGACGATTCTCCTATGGAAAAGAGACAAAGGTCCCAGAAAATGGAAGGCGAACAGAAATCACCCCTGGATAATCCACAATGAAAGATGATGTCCGTCTTTAGACAGACTCTGCTGGAACGTTTGAAAGGCAGAGAAATTCACAAGCCAAAAGACGGCAGCGAAGGTCAAGGCTGGGCTAACTGGGAAGGGTGAGTTTTGAGACTGCTCCAAGCGGGCCAGGAAACCGTGTGTCCGTGGAGCTTGCCGGGACAGCAGAGACACGATTATGACCAATCCTCTGACATCGCAGTGGACCCGAAAAACAACCTGGCCTCATCTACACAGTGCCAGAGTTGGGCTCAAGTAGCATATTCAAGTCCCATTGCCCTCAACTGCAGGTTGCCAACGGAACATGAAAGGGGCCGGCCGGTGGTGCAGCGGTGAGGTCCGCACCTTCTGGGTCGGTGGCCCGGGGTGGGCCGGGTGGACCCTCGGGAGAGCCTGCTCACCACTGCTTCAGGCATTCTGGGGCAGGCGTCCGAGGTAGTGTAGAGGCAGATGGGAAGGGACGTTAGACAGGGCCAGACTTCCACAGCAAATACAGGAGCATTGCCAGCAGATGTGAGCTCAGCGATGCACTTCTGCCAGAACAAAACCGATTCAAAGTTGCAAAGCATAGAGAAACTGAAGCTGAAAAGAAAAAGTGAACAACTGCATGCCAGTGAGAAGGATGAGATCTCTATGAAGAAACTTAGCAAAACAGGTGAAAGCCATGGCAATGGAAAACTAACAAACGTTGGGGGACAGAAGTTCAAGAAGACACAAGGAGAAAGAAGGAGATTCCAGGATCTAGGAGTGGAAGCATCAACACACTGGAAACGTCCCTACCGGAGCAAGGAATCTCTGGATTCCATGCAATCCCAGTCAAAGTTGCAGCAATGTTTCCCACAGAGACAGAAGAGGGAATCCTAAAGTTTCTAGCCAGCAACAAGAGACCCTGACTAGGCAAAGGAATCCTCAGGAAAACGAAAAAAGCAGGACGTGGCACACTTTCCGATTTCAACATATAGGACGAAGCACTAGGTACCGAGATGGCACAGTCTGGGCCCCAAAACAGGCACACAGACCCATGCAACAGAATCGAGAACCCAGAGCCCAACTCAAACGTACATGGACAGCCCATTTTCGACCAGAGAGCCAAGAGGAGACAGCGGAGAAAGGAGAGTCTCTACCATAAACGGTGCTGGGAAGCCTGCACAGCCACAGGGAACACAACGAGAGTACACCATGATGTTACACCTGGCACACACACCACCTGAAATGGATCAAAGCCTTGAATGGCAGACTTGAAACCGTGAACCTTGTAGCAGAAGACCTAGGCAGAGTGCTCTTTGCCATCTGTCTGAGCCGCCTGTTTGGAAGAAGCAAGTCCGACTGGGCCAGGGCAACCAAGTCAACAAGAAACCAACGGGACCACGTCAAATGCGGACGCTTCTGCCCAGTGAAGGAAACCATCGACTGAATGCAAAGATAGCACAACGACTGGGGGAGGATGTTTGCAAACCACACATCGGACAAGGGGTGAAAAGCCCAAAGATGCAATCAACTCGCACGTCCCCACAGGAAAAAAAAAAAAACAACAAGCCAATGAAAACCTGGGCAGAAGATGGAAACAGAGATTTCTGCCAAGAAGATCGAAAGAGGGCCAACGGGTGCATGAACACTTGTTCACCGTCATTAAGTCTCAGGCCAATGCAAATGCAAACTGCAAGGGCACAGCAGCTCACTGTGGTCAGAATGGCTATAAGGAAGCAGACAGGAAGCCACAAGTGTCAGAGAGGAGGTGGAGAGAAGGGAAGCCTCCTGCACCGTTGGTGGGAGTGCAGACCGGTGCAGCCACTACGCCAAGCGGTGTGGAACTGCCTCAGAACTTTAAGAATCCATGTCCCATATGATCCAGCTATTCCTCTGCGGCGTGTTGATCCAAAGAACTCGGAAACACTCCTGCCTAAAGACATGTGCACCGCTGAGTTCACCACAGCGTCGCTCCCACTACCCAAGACTTGGAAGCCTCCCTGGAGCCCAGCAAGGGACGAGTGCAGAAGGAAGATGGGCTATAGCCACGCAATGCCATACCAGTCAGCCGGAACCAAGGATGCAATCCAGCCACTTGTGACCACCAGAATGGCTGTGAGGGTTTTAGGGAAGTGAAACAAGCCCCAGGGAGCAAGGCAAGTACCGTAGGACCTCACTTAAGAGGAGAAGAAAAAACAAGCGGTCAGGAACAGGTGGCACGGGACATTTGATCGGGGGTTCCCAGAGACAAAGCGGGGAGGTGTGAGAGGGTGAAACAGATGATGAGGCACAAGTGTGTGGTGAGGGCCTGCTATTAGGCTTACGCAGGGGAAGATGATGTAAGCTACACGGAAGTCTACATCGATGAGGATGCAAATCGGAAAGATATAGGATGTTCTAATGCAGGGTTGCGGCAATAAATTCACCTAAAAGCAAAAAAAAAATCCAAAATGGGGTCCAGAATGACGGCATAAAGCTTTGGGGCTGAAAGAGATTAGAGAAGGTGAACTTCCAAGGCTGGAAAATCACCTCAAAATGCGTACTGATGCTACAGAAAGGTAGACCCTTCCAAATAGATGAAGAGGAATACTACCCACAGAACATGCTGCCTGCTAAACCCATGCACCCACGGAAAAGGTTACCGTCCAGGATGTTACTACTAATCACCTTCACGAATAATCCAAACAGGCCCACGTGTTCCCAAGCTCAGGCAAAAGGTTGGTCCAAAAGTCCACTTCAGGGCCGGCCCTGTGGCGGAGCGGGTAAGTGCCCACGTTCCGCTTGGCCGGCCCAGGCCTCACTGTTTCACCTCACGGGTGCAGATCACATTAGCAGTGTTAGGACATACAGATTTCATGGTACGGTGCGGACAGGGATCATAAACTAAGTAGCAATGGTGAGGTCACGTTATCAATACGCACCAGAAAAAGAACCGTGAGGCTTTTACAATCCATGAACGCATCTGGTACACTTCCCCAGAGGAAGAAGGAAGGAAAACATGGGACCTGCCAGGGTGGAATCGGCAGAGTGCTAGGAGATGGCACGATCATTGCGCATCAGAGGACTGCCCGGGCAACTTCAACTTGGGAGGGAGTCCAGGACTTTCTCTGGGGAACGTCCACCCACTTGGCCATCTACATAAAATGTAAGAGGTAAAACCCAGGATAATCTTACAGGACAGAAACCAGTGTCTAGAGAGAATGTAGCAGGCCTTCCAAACTGCGAGGAGCAAGACAGAAACCGACAAGAAATCGAGAAAAAGGAAAACTATCCTACCAGGAAAGGGTGAGGAGTCGGACTGGCCTGAGATGGCTCTGAAACTGTGTGTGCACGCAGGTTGTCAGGACAACTTCGAATTTTGAGGTTGTTTATGACATCACGAGGATCATGTCGGCCAAGATGGCCGCACGGTTACAGACTGAGGATTGGCCTAGGCTAGGCTATTACAGGGAGGGATACCCAGAAACAGCTTTGAGAAACAGAAAGCGGACACAGAAACTGGGAGACATAAAACAGACGCTGATTCGAGGGGTAAGAAAGGAATCCTTGGCAAGAAGCGAGAATAGAGGGACAAGCCCCGAGAGGAGAACGTTGTCATCTATTCAAGTCTATGGGGAGGCCATGCTGATTCAAGCTTGCAACTTGATTGGAAGCAAGAGGCCGGACTTGGGCCTTATCAGACCTACGTGGTCCTTCTGCCTTAAGCATAAGCCAAAGGCAAGAATGAGGTCTTGAGGACGTTGAAGAGAAGACTCGATGCCTCCTTTCCTAGGCCCCTGGCATTCTTTGCAGATCAGTCTCACTTTCCATAGCTCTGGCGTCACGGGGGCCCACCGGGTACATGCTAATGTGTCCCAAGAGATGTCTTGGAAGCCTTCAAGGAATGGAGCCCCGTCACGCTTGGGCTATGTCTCTTTGTTTGGAAGTGCTCTACAAGGGTGCTGAAAAGCACCCTTTTCCACAGGGCTTCGTTCCTTCGTGAAGGCTGCCCGCCCAGGCTAGTGTGCTCAGTTTGCCTCCATCGAAATTCTCTCCCCCTACCTCTTGCCGTAGAAGGATTATTGATTATGTGTTTTGACACCACATGTAAGGAAGTGGGCTGAAAATGAGAACATTACAATTCTGTTTCAAGAAAAAGAAACAGGCCAGGGCTGAGGATGTAAGGCAAACAAATGGCACAGCCTATAGAAATAAAGTAAGCCCGTATCTAGACGGCACCTGGGGGAACGTTCCAGGATCAGGGGTGAAGTTCGACACTTCCCAAATCCGGAAAGGAGACAGAAAAATATCTTTCCTGGAGAGAGGGATTCATCAGATTCGTCTAATTTGTCTTGGAAACATTGTGTCCGTGAAGGGGGATGCCAGGACCACCTCGAGTTTGGAGTTTCTGACCTCAGGATGTCAAACCAACCCAGATGACCACGTGTTCCCAGTGCTTAGTTTGACCCAGGCTAGGACAGCAAAGACTCCTTCAAGTGACCGGTGCAAATTCAAAGACAACAACCAAGAGTCACGAAAGCACTCACACCTCGGCCTAGAGAACATACGGTGATTCCAGAAATGCCAAATGAATCACTTGGAATGAAGGGGAACGGACTGATAAGCATGTCTAAGGGGGAGAGCTGAGAAATACCATGACGATTCTCCTATGGAAAAGAGACAAAGGTCCCAGAAAATGGAAGGCGAACAGAAATCACCCCTGGATAATCCACAATGAAAGATGATGTCCGTCTTTAGACAGACTCTGCTGGAACGTTTGAAAGGCAGAGAAATTCACAAGCCAAAAGACGGCAGCGAAGGTCAAGGCTGGGCTAACTGGGAAGGGTGAGTTTTGAGACTGCTCCAAGCGGGCCAGGAAACCGTGTGTCCGTGGAGCTTGCCGGGACAGCAGAGACACGATTATGACCAATCCTCTGACATCGCAGTGGACCCGAAAAACAACCTGGCCTCATCTACACAGTGCCAGAGTTGGGCTCAAGTAGCATATTCAAGTCCCATTGCCCTCAACTGCAGGTTGCCAACGGAACATGAAAGGGGCCGGCCGGTGGTGCAGCGGTGAGGTCCGCACCTTCTGGGTCGGTGGCCCGGGGTGGGCCGGGTGGACCCTCGGGAGAGCCTGCTCACCACTGCTTCAGGCATTCTGGGGCAGGCGTCCGAGGTAGTGTAGAGGCAGATGGGAAGGGACGTTAGACAGGGCCAGACTTCCACAGCAAATACAGGAGCATTGCCAGCAGATGTGAGCTCAGCGATGCACTTCTGCCAGAACAAAACCGATTCAAAGTTGCAAAGCATAGAGAAACTGAAGCTGAAAAGAAAAAGTGAACAACTGCATGCCAGTGAGAAGGATGAGATCTCTATGAAGAAACTTAGCAAAACAGGTGAAAGCCATGGCAATGGAAAACTAACAAACGTTGGGGGACAGAAGTTCAAGAAGACACAAGGAGAAAGAAGGAGATTCCAGGATCTAGGAGTGGAAGCATCAACACACTGGAAACGTCCCTACCGGAGCAAGGAATCTCTGGATTCCATGCAATCCCAGTCAAAGTTGCAGCAATGTTTCCCACAGAGACAGAAGAGGGAATCCTAAAGTTTCTAGCCAGCAACAAGAGACCCTGACTAGGCAAAGGAATCCTCAGGAAAACGAAAAAAGCAGGACGTGGCACACTTTCCGATTTCAACATATAGGACGAAGCACTAGGTACCGAGATGGCACAGTCTGGGCCCCAAAACAGGCACACAGACCCATGCAACAGAATCGAGAACCCAGAGCCCAACTCAAACGTACATGGACAGCCCATTTTCGACCAGAGAGCCAAGAGGAGACAGCGGAGAAAGGAGAGTCTCTACCATAAACGGTGCTGGGAAGCCTGCACAGCCACAGGGAACACAACGAGAGTACACCATGATGTTACACCTGGCACACACACCACCTGAAATGGATCAAAGCCTTGAATGGCAGACTTGAAACCGTGAACCTTGTAGCAGAAGACCTAGGCAGAGTGCTCTTTGCCATCTGTCTGAGCCGCCTGTTTGGAAGAAGCAAGTCCGACTGGGCCAGGGCAACCAAGTCAACAAGAAACCAACGGGACCACGTCAAATGCGGACGCTTCTGCCCAGTGAAGGAAACCATCGACTGAATGCAAAGATAGCACAACGACTGGGGGAGGATGTTTGCAAACCACACATCGGACAAGGGGTGAAAAGCCCAAAGATGCAATCAACTCGCACGTCCCCACAGGAAAAAAAAAAAAACAACAAGCCAATGAAAACCTGGGCAGAAGATGGAAACAGAGATTTCTGCCAAGAAGATCGAAAGAGGGCCAACGGGTGCATGAACACTTGTTCACCGTCATTAAGTCTCAGGCCAATGCAAATGCAAACTGCAAGGGCACAGCAGCTCACTGTGGTCAGAATGGCTATAAGGAAGCAGACAGGAAGCCACAAGTGTCAGAGAGGAGGTGGAGAGAAGGGAAGCCTCCTGCACCGTTGGTGGGAGTGCAGACCGGTGCAGCCACTACGCCAAGCGGTGTGGAACTGCCTCAGAACTTTAAGAATCCATGTCCCATATGATCCAGCTATTCCTCTGCGGCGTGTTGATCCAAAGAACTCGGAAACACTCCTGCCTAAAGACATGTGCACCGCTGAGTTCACCACAGCGTCGCTCCCACTACCCAAGACTTGGAAGCCTCCCTGGAGCCCAGCAAGGGACGAGTGCAGAAGGAAGATGGGCTATAGCCACGCAATGCCATACCAGTCAGCCGGAACCAAGGATGCAATCCAGCCACTTGTGACCACCAGAATGGCTGTGAGGGTTTTAGGGAAGTGAAACAAGCCCCAGGGAGCAAGGCAAGTACCGTAGGACCTCACTTAAGAGGAGAAGAAAAAACAAGCGGTCAGGAACAGGTGGCACGGGACATTTGATCGGGGGTTCCCAGAGACAAAGCGGGGAGGTGTGAGAGGGTGAAACAGATGATGAGGCACAAGTGTGTGGTGAGGGCCTGCTATTAGGCTTACGCAGGGGAAGATGATGTAAGCTACACGGAAGTCTACATCGATGAGGATGCAAATCGGAAAGATATAGGATGTTCTAATGCAGGGTTGCGGCAATAAATTCACCTAAAAGCAAAAAAAAAATCCAAAATGGGGTCCAGAATGACGGCATAAAGCTTTGGGGCTGAAAGAGATTAGAGAAGGTGAACTTCCAAGGCTGGAAAATCACCTCAAAATGCGTACTGATGCTACAGAAAGGTAGACCCTTCCAAATAGATGAAGAGGAATACTACCCACAGAACATGCTGCCTGCTAAACCCATGCACCCACGGAAAAGGTTACCGTCCAGGATGTTACTACTAATCACCTTCACGAATAATCCAAACAGGCCCACGTGTTCCCAAGCTCAGGCAAAAGGTTGGTCCAAAAGTCCACTTCAGGGCCGGCCCTGTGGCGGAGCGGGTAAGTGCCCACGTTCCGCTTGGCCGGCCCAGGCCTCACTGTTTCACCTCACGGGTGCAGATCACATTAGCAGTGTTAGGACATACAGATTTCATGGTACGGTGCGGACAGGGATCATAAACTAAGTAGCAATGGTGAGGTCACGTTATCAATACGCACCAGAAAAAGAACCGTGAGGCTTTTACAATCCATGAACGCATCTGGTACACTTCCCCAGAGGAAGAAGGAAGGAAAACATGGGACCTGCCAGGGTGGAATCGGCAGAGTGCTAGGAGATGGCACGATCATTGCGCATCAGAGGACTGCCCGGGCAACTTCAACTTGGGAGGGAGTCCAGGACTTTCTCTGGGGAACGTCCACCCACTTGGCCATCTACATAAAATGTAAGAGGTAAAACCCAGGATAATCTTACAGGACAGAAACCAGTGTCTAGAGAGAATGTAGCAGGCCTTCCAAACTGCGAGGAGCAAGACAGAAACCGACAAGAAATCGAGAAAAAGGAAAACTATCCTACCAGGAAAGGGTGAGGAGTCGGACTGGCCTGAGATGGCTCTGAAACTGTGTGTGCACGCAGGTTGTCAGGACAACTTCGAATTTTGAGGTTGTTTATGACATCACGAGGATCATGTCGGCCAAGATGGCCGCACGGTTCCAGACTGAGGATTGGCCTAGGCTAGGCTATTACAGGGAGGGATACCCAGAAACAGCTTTGAGAAACAGAAAGCGGACACAGAAACTGGGAGACATAAAACAGACGCTGATTCGAGGGGTAAGAAAGGAATCCTTGGCAAGAAGCGAGAATAGAGGGACAAGCCCCGAGAGGAGAACGTTGTCATCTATTCAAGTCTATGGGGAGGCCATGCTGATTCAAGCTTGCAACTTGATTGGAAGCAAGAGGCCGGACTTGGGCCTTATCAGACCTACGTGGTCCTTCTGCCTTAAGCATAAGCCAAAGGCAAGAATGAGGTCTTGAGGACGTTGAAGAGAAGACTCGATGCCTCCTTTCCTAGGCCCCTGGCATTCTTTGCAGATCAGTCTCACTTTCCATAGCTCTGGCGTCACGGGGGCCCACCGGGTACATGCTAATGTGTCCCAAGAGATGTCTTGGAAGCCTTCAAGGAATGGAGCCCCGTCACGCTTGGGCTATGTCTCTTTGTTTGGAAGTGCTCTACAAGGGTGCTGAAAAGCACCCTTTTCCACAGGGCTTCGTTCCTTCGTGAAGGCTGCCCGCCCAGGCTAGTGTGCTCAGTTTGCCTCCATCGAAATTCTCTCCCCCTACCTCTTGCCGTAGAAGGATTATTGATTATGTGTTTTGACACCACATGTAAGGAAGTGGGCTGAAAATGAGAACATTACAATTCTGTTTCAAGAAAAATAAACAGGCCAGGGCTGAGGATGTAAGGCAAACAAATGGCACAGCCTATAGAAATAAAGTAAGCCCGTATCTAGACGGCACCTGGGGGAACGTTCCAGGATCAGGGGTGAAGTTCGACACTTCCCAAATCTGGAAAGGAGACAGAAAAATATCTTTCCTGGAGAGAGGGATTCATCAGATTCGTCTAATTTGTCTTGGAAACATTGTGTCCGTGAAGGGGGATGCCAGGACCACCTCGAGTTTGGAGTTTCTGACCTCAGGATGTCAAACCAACCCAGATGACCACGTGTTCCCAGTGCTTAGTTTGACCCAGGCTAGGACAGCAAAGACTCCTTCAAGTGACCGGTGCAAATTCAAAGACAACAACCAAGAGTCACGAAAGCACTCACACCTCGGCCTAGAGAACATACGGTGATTCCAGAAATGCCAAATGAATCACTTGGAATGAAGGGGAACGGACTGATAAGCATGTCTAAGGGGGAGAGCTGAGAAATACCATGACGATTCTCCTATGGAAAAGAGACAAAGGTCCCAGAAAATGGAAGGCGAACAGAAATCACCCCTGGATAATCCACAATGAAAGATGATGTCCGTCTTTAGACAGACTCTGCTGGAACGTTTGAAAGGCAGAGAAATTCACAAGCCAAAAGACGGCAGCGAAGGTCAAGGCTGGGCTAACTGGGAAGGGTGAGTTTTGAGACTGCTCCAAGCGGGCCAGGAAACCGTGTGTCCGTGGAGCTTGCCGGGACAGCAGAGACACGATTATGACCAATCCTCTGACATCGCAGTGGACCCGAAAAACAACCTGGCCTCATCTACACAGTGCCAGAGTTGGGCTCAAGTAGCATATTCAAGTCCCATTGCCCTCAACTGCAGGTTGCCAACGGAACATGAAAGGGGCCGGCCGGTGGTGCAGCGGTGAGGTCCGCACCTTCTGGGTCGGTGGCCCGGGGTGGGCCGGGTGGACCCTCGGGAGAGCCTGCTCACCACTGCTTCAGGCATTCTGGGGCAGGCGTCCGAGGTAGTGTAGAGGCAGATGGGAAGGGACGTTAGACAGGGCCAGACTTCCACAGCAAATACAGGAGCATTGCCAGCAGATGTGAGCTCAGCGATGCACTTCTGCCAGAACAAAACCGATTCAAAGTTGCAAAGCATAGAGAAACTGAAGCTGAAAAGAAAAAGTGAACAACTGCATGCCAGTGAGAAGGATGAGATCTCTATGAAGAAACTTAGCAAAACAGGTGAAAGCCATGGCAATGGAAAACTAACAAACGTTGGGGGACAGAAGTTCAAGAAGACACAAGGAGAAAGAAGGAGATTCCAGGATCTAGGAGTGGAAGCATCAACACACTGGAAACGTCCCTACCGGAGCAAGGAATCTCTGGATTCCATGCAATCCCAGTCAAAGTTGCAGCAATGTTTCCCACAGAGACAGAAGAGGGAATCCTAAAGTTTCTAGCCAGCAACAAGAGACCCTGACTAGGCAAAGGAATCCTCAGGAAAACGAAAAAAGCAGGACGTGGCACACTTTCCGATTTCAACATATAGGACGAAGCACTAGGTACCGAGATGGCACAGTCTGGGCCCCAAAACAGGCACACAGACCCATGCAACAGAATCGAGAACCCAGAGCCCAACTCAAACGTACATGGACAGCCCATTTTCGACCAGAGAGCCAAGAGGAGACAGCGGAGAAAGGAGAGTCTCTACCATAAACGGTGCTGGGAAGCCTGCACAGCCACAGGGAACACAACGAGAGTACACCATGATGTTACACCTGGCACACACACCACCTGAAATGGATCAAAGCCTTGAATGGCAGACTTGAAACCGTGAACCTTGTAGCAGAAGACCTAGGCAGAGTGCTCTTTGCCATCTGTCTGAGCCGCCTGTTTGGAAGAAGCAAGTCCGACTGGGCCAGGGCAACCAAGTCAACAAGAAACCAACGGGACCACGTCAAATGCGGACGCTTCTGCCCAGTGAAGGAAACCATCGACTGAATGCAAAGATAGCACAACGACTGGGGGAGGATGTTTGCAAACCACACATCGGACAAGGGGTGAAAAGCCCAAAGATGCAATCAACTCGCACGTCCCCACAGGAAAAAAAAAAAACAACAAGCCAATGAAAACCTGGGCAGAAGATGGAAACAGAGATTTCTGCCAAGAAGATCGAAAGAGGGCCAACGGGTGCATGAACACTTGTTCACCGTCATTAAGTCTCAGGCCAATGCAAATGCAAACTGCAAGGGCACAGCAGCTCACTGTGGTCAGAATGGCTATAAGGAAGCAGACAGGAAGCCACAAGTGTCAGAGAGGAGGTGGAGAGAAGGCAAGCCTCCTGCACCGTTGGTGGGAGTGCAGACCGGTGCAGCCACTACGCCAAGCGGTGTGGAACTGCCTCAGAACTTGAAGAATCCATGTCCCATATGATCCAGCTATTCCTCTGCGGCGTGTTGATCCAAAGAACTCGGAAACACTCCTGCCTAAAGACATGTGCACCGCTGAGTTCACCACAGCGTCGCTCCCACTACCCAAGACTTGGAAGCCTCCCTGGAGCCCAGCAAGGGACGAGTGCAGAAGGAAGATGGGCTATAGCCACGCAATGCCATACCAGTCAGCCGGAACCAAGGATGCAATCCAGCCACTTGTGACCACCAGAATGGCTGTGAGGGTTTTAGGGAAGTGAAACAAGCCCCAGGGAGCAAGGCAAGTACCGTAGGACCTCACTTAAGAGGAGAAGGAAAAACAAGCGGTCAGGAGCAGGTGGCACGGGACATTTGATTGGGGGTTCCCAGAGACAAAGCGGGGAGGTGTGAGAGGGTGAAACAGATGATGAGGCACAAGTGTGTGGTGAGGGCCTGCTATTAGGCTTACGCAGGGGAAGATGATGTAAGCTACACGGAAGTCTACATCGATGAGGATGCAAATCGGAAAGATATAGGATGTTCTAATGCAGGGTTGCGGCAATAAATTCACCTAAAAGCAAAAAAAAATCCAAAATGGGGTCCAGAATGACGGCATAAAGCTTTGGGGCTGAAAGAGATTAGAGAAGGTGAACTTCCAAGGCTGGAAAATCACCTCAAAATGCGTACTGATGCTACAGAAAGGTAGACCCTTCCAAATAGATGAAGAGGAATACTACCCACAGAACATGCTGCCTGCTAAACCCATGCACCCACGGAAAAGGTTACCGTCCAGGATGTTACTACTAATCACCTTCACGAATAATCCAAACAGGCCCACGTGTTCCCAAGCTCAGGCAAAAGGTTGGTCCAAAAGTCCACTTCAGGGCCGGCCCTGTGGCGGAGCGGGTAAGTGCCCACGTTCCGCTTGGCCGGCCCAGGCCTCACTGTTTCACCTCACGGGTGCAGATCACATTAGCAGTGTTAGGACATACAGATTTCATGGTACGGTGCGGACAGGGATCATAAACTAAGTAGCAATGGTGAGGTCACGTTATCAATACGCACCAGAAAAAGAACCGTGAGGCTTTTACAATCCATGAACGCATCTGGTACACTTCCCCAGAGGAAGAAGGAAGGAAAACATGGGACCTGCCAGGGTGGAATCGGCAGAGTGCTAGGAGATGGCACGATCATTGCGCATCAGAGGACTGCCCGGGCAACTTCAACTTGGGAGGGAGTCCAGGACTTTCTCTGGGGAACGTCCACCCACTTGGCCATCTACATAAAATGTAAGAGGTAAAACCCAGGATAATCTTACAGGACAGAAACCAGTGTCTAGAGAGAATGTAGCAGGCCTTCCAAAGTGCGAGGAGCAAGACAGAAACCGACAAGAAATCGAGAAAAAGGAAAACTATCCTACCAGGAAAGGGTGAGGAGTCGGACTGGCCTGAGATGGCTCTGAAACTGTGTGTGCACGCAGGTTGTCAGGACAACTTCGAATTTTGAGGTTGTTTATGACATCACGAGGATCATGTCCGCCAAGATGGCCGCACGGTTACAGACTGAGGATTGGCCTAGGCTAGGCTATTACAGGGAGGGATACCCAGAAACAGCTTTGAGAAACAGAAAGCGGACACAGAAACTGGGAGACATAAAACAGACGCTGATTCGAGGGGTAAGAAAGGAATCCTTGGCAAGAAGCGAGAATAGAGGGACAAGCCCCGAGAGGAGAACGTTGTCATCTATTCAAGTCTATGGGGAGGCCATGCTGATTCAAGCTTGCAACTTGATTGGAAGCAAGAGGCCGGACTTGGGCCTTATCAGACCTACGTGGTCCTTCTGCCTTAAGCATAAGCCAAAGGCAAGAATGAGGTCTTGAGGACGTTGAAGAGAAGACTCGATGCCTCCTTTCCTAGGCCCCTGGCATTCTTTGCAGATCAGTCTCACTTTCCATAGCTCTGGCGTCACGGGGGCCCACCGGGTACATGCTAATGTGTCCCAAGAGATGTCTTGGAAGCCTTCAAGGAATGGAGCCCCGTCACGCTTGGGCTATGTCTCTTTGTTTGGAAGTGCTCTACAAGGGTGCTGAAAAGCACCCTTTTCCACAGGGCTTCGTTCCTTCGTGAAGGCTGCCCGCCCAGGCTAGTGTGCTCAGTTTGCCTCCATCGAAATTCTCTCCCCCTACCTCTTGCCGTAGAAGGATTATTGATTATGTGTTTTGACACCACATGTAAGGAAGTGGGCTGAAAATGAGAACATTACAATTCTGTTTCAAGAAAAAGAAACAGGCCAGGGCTGAGGATGTAAGGCAAACAAATGGCACAGCCTATAGAAATAAAGTAAGCCCGTATCTAGACGGCACCTGGGGGAACGTTCCAGGATCAGGGGTGAAGTTCGACACTTCCCAAATCCGGAAAGGAGACAGAAAAATATCTTTCCTGGAGAGAGGGATTCATCAGATTCGTCTAATTTGTCTTGGAAACATTGTGTCCGTGAAGGGGGATGCCAGGACCACCTCGAGTTTGGAGTTTCTGACCTCAGGATGTCAAACCAACCCAGATGACCACGTGTTCCCAGTGCTTAGTTTGACCCAGGCTAGGACAGCAAAGACTCCTTCAAGTGACCGGTGCAAATTCAAAGACAACAACCAAGAGTCACGAAAGCACTCACACCTCGGCCTAGAGAACATACGGTGATTCCAGAAATGCCAAATGAATCACTTGGAATGAAGGGGAACGGACTGATAAGCATGTCTAAGGGGGAGAGCTGAGAAATACCATGACGATTCTCCTATGGAAAAGAGACAAAGGTCCCAGAAAATGGAAGGCGAACAGAAATCACCCCTGGATAATCCACAATGAAAGATGATGTCCGTCTTTAGACAGACTCTGCTGGAACGTTTGAAAGGCAGAGAAATTCACAAGCCAAAAGACGGCAGCGAAGGTCAAGGCTGGGCTAACTGGGAAGGGTGAGTTTTGAGACTGCTCCAAGCGGGCCAGGAAACCGTGTGTCCGTGGAGCTTGCCGGGACAGCAGAGACACGATTATGACCAATCCTCTGACATCGCAGTGGACCCGAAAAACAAGCTGGCCTCATCTACACAGTGCCAGAGTTGGGCTCAAGTAGCATATTCAAGTCCCATTGCCCTCAACTGCAGGTTGCCAACGGAACATGAAAGGGGCCGGCCGGTGGTGCAGCGGTGAGGTCCGCACCTTCTGGGTCGGTGGCCCGGGGTGGGCCGGGTGGACCCTCGGGAGAGCCTGCTCACCACTGCTTCAGGCATTCTGGGGCAGGCGTCCGAGGTAGTGTAGAGGCAGATGGGAAGGGACGTTAGACAGGGCCAGACTTCCACAGCAAATACAGGAGCATTGCCAGCAGATGTGAGCTCAGCGATGCACTTCTGCCAGAACAAAACCGATTCAAAGTTGCAAAGCATAGAGAAACTGAAGCTGAAAAGAAAAAGTGAACAACTGCATGCCAGTGAGAAGGATGAGATCTCTATGAAGAAACTTAGCAAAACAGGTGAAAGCCATGGCAATGGAAAACTAACAAACGTTGGGGGACAGAAGTTCAAGAAGACACAAGGAGAAAGAAGGAGATTCCAGGATCTAGGAGTGGAAGCATCAACACACTGGAAACGTCCCTACCGGAGCAAGGAATCTCTGGATTCCATGCAATCCCAGTCAAAGTTGCAGCAATGTTTCCCACAGAGACAGAAGAGGGAATCCTAAAGTTTCTAGCCAGCAACAAGAGACCCTGACTAGGCAAAGGAATCCTCAGGAAAACGAAAAAAGCAGGACGTGGCACACTTTCCGATTTCAACATATAGGACGAAGCACTAGGTACCGAGATGGCACAGTCTGGGCCCCAAAACAGGCACACAGACCCATGCAACAGAATCGAGAACCCAGAGCCCAACTCAAACGTACATGGACAGCCCATTTTCGACCAGAGAGCCAAGAGGAGACAGCGGAGAAAGGAGAGTCTCTACCATAAACGGTGCTGGGAAGCCTGCACAGCCACAGGGAACACAACGAGAGTACACCATGATGTTACACCTGGCACACACACCACCTGAAATGGATCAAAGCCTTGAATGGCAGACTTGAAACCGTGAACCTTGTAGCAGAAGACCTAGGCAGAGTGCTCTTTGCCATCTGTCTGAGCCGCCTGTTTGGAAGAAGCAAGTCCGACTGGGCCAGGGCAACCAAGTCAACAAGAAACCAACGGGACCACGTCAAATGCGGACGCTTCTGCCCAGTGAAGGAAACCATCGACTGAATGCAAAGATAGCACAACGACTGGGGGAGGATGTTTGCAAACCACACATCGGACAAGGGGTGAAAAGCCCAAAGATGCAATCAACTCGCACGTCCCCACAGGAAAAAAAAAAAAACAACAAGCCAATGAAAACCTGGGCAGAAGATGGAAACAGAGATTTCTGCCAAGAAGATCGAAAGAGGGCCAACGGGTGCATGAACACTTGTTCACCGTCATTAAGTCTCAGGCCAATGCAAATGCAAACTGCAAGGGCACAGCAGCTCACTGTGGTCAGAATGGCTATAAGGAAGCAGACAGGAAGCCACAAGTGTCAGAGAGGAGGTGGAGAGAAGGGAAGCCTCCTGCACCGTTGGTGGGAGTGCAGACCGGTGCAGCCACTACGCCAAGCGGTGTGGAACTGCCTCAGAACTTTAAGAATCCATGTCCCATATGATCCAGCTATTCCTCTGCGGCGTGTTGATCCAAAGAACTCGGAAACACTCCTGCCTAAAGACATGTGCACCGCTGAGTTCACCACAGCGTCGCTCCCACTACCCAAGACTTGGAAGCCTCCCTGGAGCCCAGCAAGGGACGAGTGCAGAAGGAAGATGGGCTATAGCCACGCAATGCCATACCAGTCAGCCGGAACCAAGGATGCAATCCAGCCACTTGTGACCACCAGAATGGCTGTGAGGGTTTTAGGGAAGTGAAACAAGCCCCAGGGAGCAAGGCAAGTACCGTAGGACCTCACTTAAGAGGAGAAGAAAAAACAAGCGGTCAGGAACAGGTGGCACGGGACATTTGATCGGGGGTTCCCAGAGACAAAGCGGGGAGGTGTGAGAGGGTGAAACAGATGATGAGGCACAAGTGTGTGGTGAGGGCCTGCTATTAGGCTTACGCAGGGGAAGATGATGTAAGCTACACGGAAGTCTACATCGATGAGGATGCAAATCGGAAAGATATAGGATGTTCTAATGCAGGGTTGCGGCAATAAATTCACCTAAAAGCAAAAAAAAAATCCAAAATGGGGTCCAGAATGACGGCATAAAGCTTTGGGGCTGAAAGAGATTAGAGAAGGTGAACTTCCAAGGCTGGAAAATCACCTCAAAATGCGTACTGATGCTACAGAAAGGTAGACCCTTCCAAATAGATGAAGAGGAATACTACCCACAGAACATGCTGCCTGCTAAACCCATGCACCCACGGAAAAGGTTACCGTCCAGGATGTTACTACTAATCACCTTCACGAATAATCCAAACAGGCCCACGTGTTCCCAAGCTCAGGCAAAAGGTTGGTCCAAAAGTCCACTTCAGGGCCGGCCCTGTGGCGGAGCGGGTAAGTGCCCACGTTCCGCTTGGCCGGCCCAGGCCTCACTGTTTCACCTCACGGGTGCAGATCACATTAGCAGTGTTAGGACATACAGATTTCATGGTACGGTGCGGACAGGGATCATAAACTAAGTAGCAATGGTGAGGTCACGTTATCAATACGCACCAGAAAAAGAACCGTGAGGCTTTTACAATCCATGAACGCATCTGGTACACTTCCCCAGAGGAAGAAGGAAGGAAAACATGGGACCTGCCAGGGTGGAATCGGCAGAGTGCTAGGAGATGGCACGATCATTGCGCATCAGAGGACTGCCCGGGCAACTTCAACTTGGGAGGGAGTCCAGGACTTTCTCTGGGGAACGTCCACCCACTTGGCCATCTACATAAAATGTAAGAGGTAAAACCCAGGATAATCTTACAGGACAGAAACCAGTGTCTAGAGAGAATGTAGCAGGCCTTCCAAAGTGCGAGGAGCAAGACAGAAACCGACAAGAAATCGAGAAAAAGGAAAACTATCCTACCAGGAAAGGGTGAGGAGTCGGACTGGCCTGAGATGGCTCTGAAACTGTGTGTGCACGCAGGTTGTCAGGACAACTTCGAATTTTGAGGTTGTTTATGACATCACGAGGATCATGTCCGCCAAGATGGCCGCACGGTTACAGACTGAGGATTGGCCTAGGCTAGGCTATTACAGGGAGGGATACCCAGAAACAGCTTTGAGAAACAGAAAGCGGACACAGAAACTGGGAGACATAAAACAGACGCTGATTCGAGGGGTAAGAAAGGAATCCTTGGCAAGAAGCGAGAATAGAGGGACAAGCCCCGAGAGGAGAACGTTGTCATCTATTCAAGTCTATGGGGAGGCCATGCTGATTCAAGCTTGCAACTTGATTGGAAGCAAGAGGCCGGACTTGGGCCTTATCAGACCTACGTGGTCCTTCTGCCTTAAGCATAAGCCAAAGTCAAGAATGAGGTCTTGAGGACGTTGAAGAGAAGACTCGATGCCTCCTTTCCTAGGCCCCTGGCATTCTTTGCAGATCAGTCTCACTTTCCATAGCTCTGGCGTCACGGGGGCCCACCGGGTACATGCTAATGTGTCCCAAGAGATGTCTTGGAAGCCTTGAAGGAATGGAGCCCCGTCACGCTTGGGCTATGTCTCTTTGTTTGGAAGTGCTCTACAAGGGTGCTGAAAAGCACCCTTTTCCACAGGGCTTCGTTCCTTCGTGAAGGCTGCCCGCCCAGGCTAGTGTGCTCAGTTTGCCTCCATCGAAATTCTCTCCCCCTACCTCTTGCCGTAGAAGGATTATTGATTATGTGTTTTGACACCACATGTAAGGAAGTGGGCTGAAAATGAGAACATTACAATTCTGTTTCAAGAAAAATAAACAGGCCAGGGCTGAGGATGTAAGGCAAACAAATGGCACAGCCTATAGAAATAAAGTAAGCCCGTATCTAGACGGCACCTGGGGGAACGTTCCAGGATCAGGGGTGAAGTTCGACACTTCCCAAATCTGGAAAGGAGACAGAAAAATATCTTTCCTGGAGAGAGGGATTCATCAGATTCGTCTAATTTGTCTTGGAAACATTGTGTCCGTGAAGGGGGATGCCAGGACCACCTCGAGTTTGGAGTTTCTGACCTCAGGATGTCAAACCAACCCAGATGACCACGTGTTCCCAGTGCTTAGTTTGACCCAGGCTAGGACAGCAAAGACTCCTTCAAGTGACCGGTGCAAATTCAAAGACAACAACCAAGAGTCACGAAAGCACTCACACCTCGGCCTAGAGAACATACGGTGATTCCAGAAATGCCAAATGAATCACTTGGAATGAAGGGGAACGGACTGATAAGCATGTCTAAGGGGGAGAGCTGAGAAATACCATGACGATTCTCCTATGGAAAAGAGACAAAGGTCCCAGAAAATGGAAGGCGAACAGAAATCACCCCTGGATAATCCACAATGAAAGATGATGTCCGTCTTTAGACAGACTCTGCTGGAACGTTTGAAAGGCAGAGAAATTCACAAGCCAAAAGACGGCAGCGAAGGTCAAGGCTGGGCTAACTGGGAAGGGTGAGTTTTGAGACTGCTCCAAGCGGGCCAGGAAACCGTGTGTCCGTGGAGCTTGCCGGGACAGCAGAGACACGATTATGACCAATCCTCTGACATCGCAGTGGACCCGAAAAACAACCTGGCCTCATCTACACAGTGCCAGAGTTGGGCTCAAGTAGCATATTCAAGTCCCATTGCCCTCAACTGCAGGTTGCCAACGGAACATGAAAGGGGCCGGCCGGTGGTGCAGCGGTGAGGTCCGCACCTTCTGGGTCGGTGGCCCGGGGTGGGCCGGGTGGACCCTCGGGAGAGCCTGCTCACCACTGCTTCAGGCATTCTGGGGCAGGCGTCCGAGGTAGTGTAGAGGCAGATGGGAAGGGACGTTAGACAGGGCCAGACTTCCACAGCAAATACAGGAGCATTGCCAGCAGATGTGAGCTCAGCGATGCACTTCTGCCAGAACAAAACCGATTCAAAGTTGCAAAGCATAGAGAAACTGAAGCTGAAAAGAAAAAGTGAACAACTGCATGCCAGTGAGAAGGATGAGATCTCTATGAAGAAACTTAGCAAAACAGGTGAAAGCCATGGCAATGGAAAACTAACAAACGTTGGGGGACAGAAGTTCAAGAAGACACAAGGAGAAAGAAGGAGATTCCAGGATCTAGGAGTGGAAGCATCAACACACTGGAAACGTCCCTACCGGAGCAAGGAATCTCTGGATTCCATGCAATCCCAGTCAAAGTTGCAGCAATGTTTCCCACAGAGACAGAAGAGGGAATCCTAAAGTTTCTAGCCAGCAACAAGAGACCCTGACTAGGCAAAGGAATCCTCAGGAAAACGAAAAAAGCAGGACGTGGCACACTTTCCGATTTCAACATATAGGACGAAGCACTAGGTACCGAGATGGCACAGTCTGGGCCCCAAAACAGGCACACAGACCCATGCAACAGAATCGAGAACCCAGAGCCCAACTCAAACGTACATGGACAGCCCATTTTCGACCAGAGAGCCAAGAGGAGACAGCGGAGAAAGGAGAGTCTCTACCATAAACGGTGCTGGGAAGCCTGCACAGCCACAGGGAACACAACGAGAGTACACCATGATGTTACACCTGGCACACACACCACCTGAAATGGATCAAAGCCTTGAATGGCAGACTTGAAACCGTGAACCTTGTAGCAGAAGACCTAGGCAGAGTGCTCTTTGCCATCTGTCTGAGCCGCCTGTTTGGAAGAAGCAAGTCCGACTGGGCCAGGGCAACCAAGTCAACAAGAAACCAACGGGACCACGTCAAATGCGGACGCTTCTGCCCAGTGAAGGAAACCATCGACTGAATGCAAAGATAGCACAACGACTGGGGGAGGATGTTTGCAAACCACACATCGGACAAGGGGTGAAAAGCCCAAAGATGCAATCAACTCGCACGTCCCCACAGGAAAAAAAAAAAAACAACAAGCCAATGAAAACCTGGGCAGAAGATGGAAACAGAGATTTCTGCCAAGAAGATCGAAAGAGGGCCAACGGGTGCATGAACACTTGTTCACCGTCATTAAGTCTCAGGCCAATGCAAATGCAAACTGCAAGGGCACAGCAGCTCACTGTGGTCAGAATGGCTATAAGGAAGCAGACAGGAAGCCACAAGTGTCAGAGAGGAGGTGGAGAGAAGGGAAGCCTCCTGCACCGTTGGTGGGAGTGCAGACCGGTGCAGCCACTACGCCAAGCGGTGTGGAACTGCCTCAGAACTTTAAGAATCCATGTCCCATATGATCCAGCTATTCCTCTGCGGCGTGTTGATCCAAAGAACTCGGAAACACTCCTGCCTAAAGACATGTGCACCGCTGAGTTCACCACAGCGTCGCTCCCACTACCCAAGACTTGGAAGCCTCCCTGGAGCCCAGCAAGGGACGAGTGCAGAAGGAAGATGGGCTATAGCCACGCAATGCCATACCAGTCAGCCGGAACCAAGGATGCAATCCAGCCACTTGTGACCACCAGAATGGCTGTGAGGGTTTTAGGGAAGTGAAACAAGCCCCAGGGAGCAAGGCAAGTACCGTAGGACCTCACTTAAGAGGAGAAGAAAAAACAAGCGGTCAGGAACAGGTGGCACGGGACATTTGATCGGGGGTTCCCAGAGACAAAGCGGGGAGGTGTGAGAGGGTGAAACAGATGATGAGGCACAAGTGTGTGGTGAGGGCCTGCTATTAGGCTTACGCAGGGGAAGATGATGTAAGCTACACGGAAGTCTACATCGATGAGGATGCAAATCGGAAAGATATAGGATGTTCTAATGCAGGGTTGCGGCAATAAATTCACCTAAAAGCAAAAAAAAAATCCAAAATGGGGTCCAGAATGACGGCATAAAGCTTTGGGGCTGAAAGAGATTAGAGAAGGTGAACTTCCAAGGCTGGAAAATCACCTCAAAATGCGTACTGATGCTACAGAAAGGTAGACCCTTCCAAATAGATGAAGAGGAATACTACCCACAGAACATGCTGCCTGCTAAACCCATGCACCCACGGAAAAGGTTACCGTCCAGGATGTTACTACTAATCACCTTCACGAATAATCCAAACAGGCCCACGTGTTCCCAAGCTCAGGCAAAAGGTTGGTCCAAAAGTCCACTTCAGGGCCGGCCCTGTGGCGGAGCGGGTAAGTGCCCACGTTCCGCTTGGCCGGCCCAGGCCTCACTGTTTCACCTCACGGGTGCAGATCACATTAGCAGTGTTAGGACATACAGATTTCATGGTACGGTGCGGACAGGGATCATAAACTAAGTAGCAATGGTGAGGTCACGTTATCAATACGCACCAGAAAAAGAACCGTGAGGCTTTTACAATCCATGAACGCATCTGGTACACTTCCCCAGAGGAAGAAGGAAGGAAAACATGGGACCTGCCAGGGTGGAATCGGCAGAGTGCTAGGAGATGGCACGATCATTGCGCATCAGAGGACTGCCCGGGCAACTTCAACTTGGGAGGGAGTCCAGGACTTTCTCTGGGGAACGTCCACCCACTTGGCCATCTACATAAAATGTAAGAGGTAAAACCCAGGATAATCTTACAGGACAGAAACCAGTGTCTAGAGAGAATGTAGCAGGCCTTCCAAACTGCGAGGAGCAAGACAGAAACCGACAAGAAATCGAGAAAAAGGAAAACTATCCTACCAGGAAAGGGTGAGGAGTCGGACTGGCCTGAGATGGCTCTGAAACTGTGTGTGCACGCAGGTTGTCAGGACAACTTCGAATTTTGAGGTTGTTTATGACATCACGAGGATCATGTCGGCCAAGATGGCCGCACGGTTACAGACTGAGGATTGGCCTAGGCTAGGCTATTACAGGGAGGGATACCCAGAAACAGCTTTGAGAAACAGAAAGCGGACACAGAAACTGGGAGACATAAAACAGACGCTGATTCGAGGGGTAAGAAAGGAATCCTTGGCAAGAAGCGAGAATAGAGGGACAAGCCCCGAGAGGAGAACGTTGTCATCTATTCAAGTCTATGGGGAGGCCATGCTGATTCAAGCTTGCAACTTGATTGGAAGCAAGAGGCCGGACTTGGGCCTTATCAGACCTACGTGGTCCTTCTGCCTTAAGCATAAGCCAAAGGCAAGAATGAGGTCTTGAGGACGTTGAAGAGAAGACTCGATGCCTCCTTTCCTAGGCCCCTGGCATTCTTTGCAGATCAGTCTCACTTTCCATAGCTCTGGCGTCACGGGGGCCCACCGGGTACATGCTAATGTGTCCCAAGAGATGTCTTGGAAGCCTTCAAGGAATGGAGCCCCGTCACGCTTGGGCTATGTCTCTTTGTTTGGAAGTGCTCTACAAGGGTGCTGAAAAGCACCCTTTTCCACAGGGCTTCGTTCCTTCGTGAAGGCTGCCCGCCCAGGCTAGTGTGCTCAGTTTGCCTCCATCGAAATTCTCTCCCCCTACCTCTTGCCGTAGAAGGATTATTGATTATGTGTTTTGACACCACATGTAAGGAAGTGGGCTGAAAATGAGAACATTACAATTCTGTTTCAAGAAAAATAAACAGGCCAGGGCTGAGGATGTAAGGCAAACAAATGGCACAGCCTATAGAAATAAAGTAAGCCCGTATCTAGACGGCACCTGGGGGAACGTTCCAGGATCAGGGGTGAAGTTCGACACTTCCCAAATCTGGAAAGGAGACAGAAAAATATCTTTCCTGGAGAGAGGGATTCATCAGATTCGTCTAATTTGTCTTGGAAACATTGTGTCCGTGAAGGGGGATGCCAGGACCACCTCGAGTTTGGAGTTTCTGACCTCAGGATGTCAAACCAACCCAGATGACCACGTGTTCCCAGTGCTTAGTTTGACCCAGGCTAGGACAGCAAAGACTCCTTCAAGTGACCGGTGCAAATTCAAAGACAACAACCAAGAGTCACGAAAGCACTCACACCTCGGCCTAGAGAACATACGGTGATTCCAGAAATGCCAAATGAATCACTTGGAATGAAGGGGAACGGACTGATAAGCATGTCTAAGGGGGAGAGCTGAGAAATACCATGACGATTCTCCTATGGAAAAGAGACAAAGGTCCCAGAAAATGGAAGGCGAACAGAAATCACCCCTGGATAATCCACAATGAAAGATGATGTCCGTCTTTAGACAGACTCTGCTGGAACGTTTGAAAGGCAGAGAAATTCACAAGCCAAAAGACGGCAGCGAAGGTCAAGGCTGGGCTAACTGGGAAGGGTGAGTTTTGAGACTGCTCCAAGCGGGCCAGGAAACCGTGTGTCCGTGGAGCTTGCCGGGACAGCAGAGACACGATTATGACCAATCCTCTGACATCGCAGTGGACCCGAAAAACAACCTGGCCTCATCTACACAGTGCCAGAGTTGGGCTCAAGTAGCATATTCAAGTCCCATTGCCCTCAACTGCAGGTTGCCAACGGAACATGAAAGGGGCCGGCCGGTGGTGCAGCGGTGAGGTCCGCACCTTCTGGGTCGGTGGCCCGGGGTGGGCCGGGTGGACCCTCGGGAGAGCCTGCTCACCACTGCTTCAGGCATTCTGGGGCAGGCGTCCGAGGTAGTGTAGAGGCAGATGGGAAGGGACGTTAGACAGGGCCAGACTTCCACAGCAAATACAGGAGCATTGCCAGCAGATGTGAGCTCAGCGATGCACTTCTGCCAGAACAAAACCGATTCAAAGTTGCAAAGCATAGAGAAACTGAAGCTGAAAAGAAAAAGTGAACAACTGCATGCCAGTGAGAAGGATGAGATCTCTATGAAGAAACTTAGCAAAACAGGTGAAAGCCATGGCAATGGAAAACTAACAAACGTTGGGGGACAGAAGTTCAAGAAGACACAAGGAGAAAGAAGGAGATTCCAGGATCTAGGAGTGGAAGCATCAACACACTGGAAACGTCCCTACCGGAGCAAGGAATCTCTGGATTCCATGCAATCCCAGTCAAAGTTGCAGCAATGTTTCCCACAGAGACAGAAGAGGGAATCCTAAAGTTTCTAGCCAGCAACAAGAGACCCTGACTAGGCAAAGGAATCCTCAGGAAAACGAAAAAAGCAGGACGTGGCACACTTTCCGATTTCAACATATAGGACGAAGCACTAGGTACCGAGATGGCACAGTCTGGGCCCCAAAACAGGCACACAGACCCATGCAACAGAATCGAGAACCCAGAGCCCAACTCAAACGTACATGGACAGCCCATTTTCGACCAGAGAGCCAAGAGGAGACAGCGGAGAAAGGAGAGTCTCTACCATAAACGGTGCTGGGAAGCCTGCACAGCCACAGGGAACACAACGAGAGTACACCATGATGTTACACCTGGCACACACACCACCTGAAATGGATCAAAGCCTTGAATGGCAGACTTGAAACCGTGAACCTTGTAGCAGAAGACCTAGGCAGAGTGCTCTTTGCCATCTGTCTGAGCCGCCTGTTTGGAAGAAGCAAGTCCGACTGGGCCAGGGCAACCAAGTCAACAAGAAACCAACGGGACCACGTCAAATGCGGACGCTTCTGCCCAGTGAAGGAAACCATCGACTGAATGCAAAGATAGCACAACGACTGGGGGAGGATGTTTGCAAACCACACATCGGACAAGGGGTGAAAAGCCCAAAGATGCAATCAACTCGCACGTCCCCACAGGAAAAAAAAAAAACAACAAGCCAATGAAAACCTGGGCAGAAGATGGAAACAGAGATTTCTGCCAAGAAGATCGAAAGAGGGCCAACGGGTGCATGAACACTTGTTCACCGTCATTAAGTCTCAGGCCAATGCAAATGCAAACTGCAAGGGCACAGCAGCTCACTGTGGTCAGAATGGCTATAAGGAAGCAGACAGGAAGCCACAAGTGTCAGAGAGGAGGTGGAGAGAAGGGAAGCCTCCTGCACCGTTGGTGGGAGTGCAGACCGGTGCAGCCACTACGCCAAGCGGTGTGGAACTGCCTCAGAACTTTAAGAATCCATGTCCCATATGATCCAGCTATTCCTCTGCGGCGTGTTGATCCAAAGAACTCGGAAACACTCCTGCCTAAAGACATGTGCACCGCTGAGTTCACCACAGCGTCGCTCCCACTACCCAAGACTTGGAAGCCTCCCTGGAGCCCAGCAAGGGACGAGTGCAGAAGGAAGATGGGCTATAGCCACGCAATGCCATACCAGTCAGCCGGAACCAAGGATGCAATCCAGCCACTTGTGACCACCAGAATGGCTGTGAGGGTTTTAGGGAAGTGAAACAAGCCCCAGGGAGCAAGGCAAGTACCGTAGGACCTCACTTAAGAGGAGAAGAAAAAACAAGCGGTCAGGAACAGGTGGCACGGGACATTTGATCGGGGGTTCCCAGAGACAAAGCGGGGAGGTGTGAGAGGGTGAAACAGATGATGAGGCACAAGTGTGTGGTGAGGGCCTGCTATTAGGCTTACGCAGGGGAAGATGATGTAAGCTACACGGAAGTCTACATCGATGAGGATGCAAATCGGAAAGATATAGGATGTTCTAATGCAGGGTTGCGGCAATAAATTCACCTAAAAGCAAAAAAAAATCCAAAATGGGGTCCAGAATGACGGCATAAAGCTTTGGGGCTGAAAGAGATTAGAGAAGGTGAACTTCCAAGGCTGGAAAATCACCTCAAAATGCGTACTGATGCTACAGAAAGGTAGACCCTTCCAAATAGATGAAGAGGAATACTACCCACAGAACATGCTGCCTGCTAAACCCATGCACCCACGGAAAAGGTTACCGTCCAGGATGTTACTACTAATCACCTTCACGAATAATCCAAACAGGCCCACGTGTTCCCAAGCTCAGGCAAAAGGTTGGTCCAAAAGTCCACTTCAGGGCCGGCCCTGTGGCGGAGCGGGTAAGTGCCCACGTTCCGCTTGGCCGGCCCAGGCCTCACTGTTTCACCTCACGGGTGCAGATCACATTAGCAGTGTTAGGACATACAGATTTCATGGTACGGTGCGGACAGGGATCATAAACTAAGTAGCAATGGTGAGGTCACGTTATCAATACGCACCAGAAAAAGAACCGTGAGGCTTTTACAATCCATGAACGCATCTGGTACACTTCCCCAGAGGAAGAAGGAAGGAAAACATGGGACCTGCCAGGGTGGAATCGGCAGAGTGCTAGGAGATGGCACGATCATTGCGCATCAGAGGACTGCCCGGGCAACTTCAACTTGGGAGGGAGTCCAGGACTTTCTCTGGGGAACGTCCACCCACTTGGCCATCTACATAAAATGTAAGAGGTAAAACCCAGGATAATCTTACAGGACAGAAACCAGTGTCTAGAGAGAATGTAGCAGGCCTTCCAAACTGCGAGGAGCAAGACAGAAACCGACAAGAAATCGAGAAAAAGGAAAACTATCCTACCAGGAAAGGGTGAGGAGTCGGACTGGCCTGAGATGGCTCTGAAACTGTGTGTGCACGCAGGTTGTCAGGACAACTTCGAATTTTGAGGTTGTTTATGACATCACGAGGATCATGTCCGCCAAGATGGCCGCACGGTTACAGACTGAGGATTGGCCTAGGCTAGGCTATTACAGGGAGGGATACCCAGAAACAGCTTTGAGAAACAGAAAGCGGACACAGAAACTGGGAGACATAAAACAGACGCTGATTCGAGGGGTAAGAAAGGAATCCTTGGCAAGAAGCGAGAATAGAGGGACAAGCCCCGAGAGGAGAACGTTGTCATCTATTCAAGTCTATGGGGAGGCCATGCTGATTCAAGCTTGCAACTTGATTGGAAGCAAGAGGCCGGACTTGGGCCTTATCAGACCTACGTGGTCCTTCTGCCTTAAGCATAAGCCAAAGGCAAGAATGAGGTCTTGAGGACGTTGAAGAGAAGACTCGATGCCTCCTTTCCTAGGCCCCTGGCATTCTTTGCAGATCAGTCTCACTTTCCATAGCTCTGGCGTCACGGGGGCCCACCGGGTACATGCTAATGTGTCCCAAGAGATGTCTTGGAAGCCTTGAAGGAATGGAGCCCCGTCACGCTTGGGCTATGTCTCTTTGTTTGGAAGTGCTCTACAAGGGTGCTGAAAAGCACCCTTTTCCACAGGGCTTCGTTCCTTCGTGAAGGCTGCCCGCCCAGGCTAGTGTGCTCAGTTTGCCTCCATCGAAATTCTCTCCCCCTACCTCTTGCCGTAGAAGGATTATTGATTATGTGTTTTGACACCACATGTAAGGAAGTGGGCTGAAAATGAGAACATTACAATTCTGTTTCAAGAAAAAGAAACAGGCCAGGGCTGAGGATGTAAGGCAAACAAATGGCACAGCCTATAGAAATAAAGTAAGCCCGTATCTAGACGGCACCTGGGGGAACGTTCCAGGATCAGGGGTGAAGTTCGACACTTCCCAAATCCGGAAAGGAGACAGAAAAATATCTTTCCTGGAGAGAGGGATTCATCAGATTCGTCTAATTTGTCTTGGAAACATTGTGTCCGTGAAGGGGGATGCCAGGACCACCTCGAGTTTGGAGTTTCTGACCTCAGGATGTCAAACCAACCCAGATGACCACGTGTTCCCAGTGCTTAGTTTGACCCAGGCTAGGACAGCAAAGACTCCTTCAAATGACCGGTGCAAATTCAAAGACAACAACCAAGAGTCACGAAAGCACTCACACCTCGGCCTAGAGAACATACGGTGATTCCAGAAATGCCAAATGAATCACTTGGAATGAAGGGGAACGGACTGATAAGCATGTCTAAGGGGGAGAGCTGAGAAATACCATGACGATTCTCCTATGGAAAAGAGACAAAGGTCCCAGAAAATGGAAGGCGAACAGAAATCACCCCTGGATAATCCACAATGAAAGATGATGTCCGTCTTTAGACAGACTCTGCTGGAACGTTTGAAAGGCAGAGAAATTCACAAGCCAAAAGACGGCAGCGAAGGTCAAGGCTGGGCTAACTGGGAAGGGTGAGTTTTGAGACTGCTCCAAGCGGGCCAGGAAACCGTGTGTCCGTGGAGCTTGCCGGGACAGCAGAGACACGATTATGACCAATCCTCTGACATCGCAGTGGACCCGAAAAACAACCTGGCCTCATCTACACAGTGCCAGAGTTGGGCTCAAGTAGCATATTCAAGTCCCATTGCCCTCAACTGCAGGTTGCCAACGGAACATGAAAGGGGCCGGCCGGTGGTGCAGCGGTGAGGTCCGCACCTTCTGGGTCGGTGGCCCGGGGTGGGCCGGGTGGACCCTCGGGAGAGCCTGCTCACCACTGCTTCAGGCATTCTGGGGCAGGCGTCCGAGGTAGTGTAGAGGCAGATGGGAAGGGACGTTAGACAGGGCCAGACTTCCACAGCAAATACAGGAGCATTGCCAGCAGATGTGAGCTCAGCGATGCACTTCTGCCAGAACAAAACCGATTCAAAGTTGCAAAGCATAGAGAAACTGAAGCTGAAAAGAAAAAGTGAACAACTGCATGCCAGTGAGAAGGATGAGATCTCTATGAAGAAACTTAGCAAAACAGGTGAAAGCCATGGCAATGGAAAACTAACAAACGTTGGGGGACAGAAGTTCAAGAAGACACAAGGAGAAAGAAGGAGATTCCAGGATCTAGGAGTGGAAGCATCAACACACTGGAAACGTCCCTACCGGAGCAAGGAATCTCTGGATTCCATGCAATCCCAGTCAAAGTTGCAGCAATGTTTCCCACAGAGACAGAAGAGGGAATCCTAAAGTTTCTAGCCAGCAACAAGAGACCCTGACTAGGCAAAGGAATCCTCAGGAAAACGAAAAAAGCAGGACGTGGCACACTTTCCGATTTCAACATATAGGACGAAGCACTAGGTACCGAGATGGCACAGTCTGGGCCCCAAAACAGGCACACAGACCCATGCAACAGAATCGAGAACCCAGAGCCCAACTCAAACGTACATGGACAGCCCATTTTCGACCAGAGAGCCAAGAGGAGACAGCGGAGAAAGGAGAGTCTCTACCATAAACGGTGCTGGGAAGCCTGCACAGCCACAGGGAACACAACGAGAGTACACCATGATGTTACACCTGGCACACACACCACCTGAAATGGATCAAAGCCTTGAATGGCAGACTTGAAACCGTGAACCTTGTAGCAGAAGACCTAGGCAGAGTGCTCTTTGCCATCGGTCTGAGCCGCCTGTTTGGAAGAAGCAAGTCCGACTGGGCCAGGGCAACCAAGTCAACAAGAAACCAACGGGACCACGTCAAATGCGGACGCTTCTGCCCAGTGAAGGAAACCATCGACTGAATGCAAAGATAGCACAACGACTGGGGGAGGATGATTGCAAACCACACATCGGACAAGGGGTGAAAAGCCCAAAGATGCAATCAACTCGCACGTCCCCACAGGAAAAAAAAAAAACAACAAGCCAATGAAAACCTGGGCAGAAGATGGAAACAGAGATTTCTGCCAAGAAGATCGAAAGAGGGCCAACGGGTGCATGAACACTTGTTCACCGTCATTAAGTCTCAGGCCAATGCAAATGCAAACTGCAAGGGCACAGCAGCTCACTGTGGTCAGAATGGCTATAAGGAAGCAGACAGGAAGCCACAAGTGTCAGAGAGGAGGTGGAGAGAAGGGAAGCCTCCTGCACCGTTGGTGGGAGTGCAGACCGGTGCAGCCACTACGCCAAGCGGTGTGGAACTGCCTCAGAACTTTAAGAATCCATGTCCCATATGATCCAGCTATTCCTCTGCGGCGTGTTGATCCAAAGAACTCGGAAACACTCCTGCCTAAAGACATGTGCACCGCTGAGTTCACCACAGCGTCGCTCCCACTACCCAAGACTTGGAAGCCTCCCTGGAGCCCAGCAAGGGACGAGTGCAGAAGGAAGATGGGCTATAGCCACGCAATGCCATACCAGTCAGCCAGAACCAAGGATGCAATCCAGCCACTTGTGACCACCAGAATGGCTGTGAGGGTTTTAGGGAAGTGAAACAAGCCCCAGGGAGCAAGGCAAGTACCGTAGGACCTCACTTAAGAGGAGAAGAAAAAACAAGCGGTCAGGAACAGGTGGCACGGGACATTTGATCGGGGGTTCCCAGAGACAAAGCGGGGAGGTGTGAGAGGGTGAAACAGATGATGAGGCACAAGTGTGTGGTGAGGGCCTGCTATTAGGCTTACGCAGGGGAAGATGATGTAAGCTACACGGAAGTCTACATCGATGAGGATGCAAATCGGAAAGATATAGGATGTTCTAATGCAGGGTTGCGGCAATAAATTCACCTAAAAGCAAAAAAAAATCCAAAATGGGGTCCAGAATGACGGCATAAAGCTTTGGGGCTGAAAGAGATTAGAGAAGGTGAACTTCCAAGGCTGGAAAATCACCTCAAAATGCGTACTGATGCTACAGAAAGGTAGACCCTTCCAAATAGATGAAGAGGAATACTACCCACAGAACATGCTGCCTGCTAAACCCATGCACCCACGGAAAAGGTTACCGTCCAGGATGTTACTACTAATCACCTTCACGAATAATCCAAACAGGCCCACGTGTTCCCAAGCTCAGGCAAAAGGTTGGTCCAAAAGTCCACTTCAGGGCCGGCCCTGTGGCGGAGCGGGTAAGTGCCCACGTTCCGCTTGGCCGGCCCAGGCCTCACTGTTTCACCTCACGGGTGCAGATCACATTAGCAGTGTTAGGACATACAGATTTCATGGTACGGTGCGGACAGGGATCATAAACTAAGTAGCAATGGTGAGGTCACGTTATCAATACGCACCAGAAAAAGAACCGTGAGGCTTTTACAATCCATGAACGCATCTGGTACACTTCCCCAGAGGAAGAAGGAAGGAAAACATGGGACCTGCCAGGGTGGAATCGGCAGAGTGCTAGGAGATGGCACGATCATTGCGCATCAGAGGACTGCCCGGGCAACTTCAACTTGGGAGGGAGTCCAGGACTTTCTCTGGGGAACGTCCACCCACTTGGCCATCTACATAAAATGTAAGAGGTAAAACCCAGGATAATCTTACAGGACAGAAACCAGTGTCTAGAGAGAATGTAGCAGGCCTTCCAAACTGCGAGGAGCAAGACAGAAACCGACAAGAAATCGAGAAAAAGGAAAACTATCCTACCAGGAAAGGGTGAGGAGTCGGACTGGCCTGAGATGGCTCTGAAACTGTGTGTGCACGCAGGTTGTCAGGACAACTTCGAATTTTGAGGTTGTTTATGACATCACGAGGATCATGTCCGCCAAGATGGCCGCACGGTTACAGACTGAGGATTGGCCTAGGCTAGGCTATTACAGGGAGGGATACCCAGAAACAGCTTTGAGAAACAGAAAGCGGACACAGAAACTGGGAGACATAAAACAGACGCTGATTCGAGGGGTAAGAAAGGAATCCTTGGCAAGAAGCGAGAATAGAGGGACAAGCCCCGAGAGGAGAACGTTGTCATCTATTCAAGTCTATGGGGAGGCCATGCTGATTCAAGCTTGCAACTTGATTGGAAGCAAGAGGCCGGACTTGGGCCTTATCAGACCTACGTGGTCCTTCTGCCTTAAGCATAAGCCAAAGGCAAGAATGAGGTCTTGAGGACGTTGAAGAGAAGACTCGATGCCTCCTTTCCTAGGCCCCTGGCATTCTTTGCAGATCAGTCTCACTTTCCATAGCTCTGGCGTCACGGGGGCCCACCGGGTACATGCTAATGTGTCCCAAGAGATGTCTTGGAAGCCTTCAAGGAATGGAGCCCCGTCACGCTTGGGCTATGTCTCTTTGTTTGGAAGTGCTCTACAAGGGTGCTGAAAAGCACCCTTTTCCACAGGGCTTCGTTCCTTCATGAAGGCTGCCCGCCCAGGCTAGTGTGCTCAGTTTGCCTCCATCGAAATTCTCTCCCCCTACCTCTTGCCGTAGAAGGATTATTGATTATGTGTTTTGACACCACATGTAAGGAAGTGGGCTGAAAATGAGAACATTACAATTCTGTTTCAAGAAAAATAAACAGGCCAGGGCTGAGGATGTAAGGCAAACAAATGGCACAGCCTATAGAAATAAAGTAAGCCCGTATCTAGACGGCACCTGGGGGAACGTTCCAGGATCAGGGGTGAAGTTCGACACTTCCCAAATCTGGAAAGGAGACAGAAAAATATCTTTCCTGGAGAGAGGGATTCATCAGATTCGTCTAATTTGTCTTGGAAACATTGTGTCCGTGAAGGGGGATGCCAGGACCACCTCGAGTTTGGAGTTTCTGACCTCAGGATGTCAAACCAACCCAGATGACCACGTGTTCCCAGTGCTTAGTTTGACCCAGGCTAGGACAGCAAAGACTCCTTCAAGTGACCGGTGCAAATTCAAAGACAACAACCAAGAGTCACGAAAGCACTCACACCTCGGCCTAGAGAACATACGGTGATTCCAGAAATGCCAAATGAATCACTTGGAATGAAGGGGAACGGACTGATAAGCATGTCTAAGGGGGAGAGCTGAGAAATACCATGACGATTCTCCTATGGAAAAGAGACAAAGGTCCCAGAAAATGGAAGGCGAACAGAAATCACCCCTGGATAATCCACAATGAAAGATGATGTCCGTCTTTAGACAGACTCTGCTGGAACGTTTGAAAGGCAGAGAAATTCACAAGCCAAAAGACGGCAGCGAAGGTCAAGGCTGGGCTAACTGGGAAGGGTGAGTTTTGAGACTGCTCCAAGCGGGCCAGGAAACCGTGTGTCCGTGGAGCTTGCCGGGACAGCAGAGACACGATTATGACCAATCCTCTGACATCGCAGTGGACCCGAAAAACAACCTGGCCTCATCTACACAGTGCCAGAGTTGGGCTCAAGTAGCATATTCAAGTCCCATTGCCCTCAACTGCAGGTTGCCAACGGAACATGAAAGGGGCCGGCCGGTGGTGCAGCGGTGAGGTCCGCACCTTCTGGGTCGGTGGCCCGGGGTGGGCCGGGTGGACCCTCGGGAGAGCCTGCTCACCACTGCTTCAGGCATTCTGGGGCAGGCGTCCGAGGTAGTGTAGAGGCAGATGGGAAGGGACGTTAGACAGGGCCAGACTTCCACAGCAAATACAGGAGCATTCCCAGCAGATGTGAGCTCAGCGATGCACTTCTGCCAGAACAAAACCAATTCAAAGTTGCAAAGCATAGAGAAACTGAAGCTGAAAAGAAAAAGTGAACAACTGCATGCCAGTGAGAAGGATGAGATCTCTATGAAGAAACTTAGCAAAACAGGTGAAAGCCATAGCAATGGAAAACTAACAAACGTTGGGGGACAGAAGTTCAAGAAGACACAAGGAGAAAGAAGGAGATTCCAGGATCTAGGAGTGGAAGCATCAACACACTGGAAACGTCCCTACCGGAGCAAGGAATCTCTGGATTCCATGCAATCCCAGTCAAAGTTGCAGCAATGTTTCCCACAGAGACAGAAGAGGGAATCCTAAATTTTCTAGCCAGCAACAAGAGACCCTGACTAGGCAAAGGAATCCTCAGGAAAATGAAAAAAGCAGGACGTGGCACACTTTCCGATTTCAACATATAGGACGAAGCACTAGGTACCGAGATGGCACAGTCTGGGCCCCAAAACAGGCACACAGACCCATGCAACAGAATCGAGAACCCAGAGCCCAACTCAAACGTACATGGACAGCCCATTTTCGACCAGAGAGCCAAGAGGAGACAGCGGAGAAAGGAGAGTCTCTACCATAAACGGTGCTGGGAAGCCTGCACAGCCACAGGGAACACAACGAGAGTACACCATGATGTTACACCTGGCACACACACCACCTGAAATGGATCAAAGCCTTGAATGGCAGACTTGAAACCGTGAACCTTGTAGCAGAAGACCTAGGCAGAGTGCTCTTTGCCATCGGTCTGAGCCGCCTGTTTGGAAGAAGCAAGTCCGACTGGGCCAGGGCAACCAAGTCAACAAGAAACCAACGGGACCACGTCAAATGCGGACGCTTCTGCCCAGTGAAGGAAACCATCGACTGAATGCAAAGATAGCACAACGACTGGGGGAGGATGATTGCAAACCACACATCGGACAAGGGGTGAAAAGCCCAAAGATGCAATCAACTCGCACGTCCCCACAGGAAAAAAAAAAAACAACAAGCCAATGAAAACCTGGGCAGAAGATGGAAACAGAGATTTCTGCCAAGAAGATCGAAAGAGGGCCAACGGGTGCATGAACACTTGTTCACCGTCATTAAGTCTCAGGCCAATGCAAATGCAAACTGCAAGGGCACAGCAGCTCACTGTGGTCAGAATGGCTATAAGGAAGCAGACAGGAAGCCACAAGTGTCAGAGAGGAGGTGGAGAGAAGGGAAGCCTCCTGCACCGTTGGTGGGAGTGCAGACCGGTGCAGCCACTACGCCAAGCGGTGTGGAACTGCCTCAGAACTTTAAGAATCCATGTCCCATATGATCCAGCTATTCCTCTGCGGCGTGTTGATCCAAAGAACTCGGAAACACTCCTGCCTAAAGACATGTGCACCGCTGAGTTCACCACAGCGTCGCTCCCACTACCCAAGACTTGGAAGCCTCCCTGGAGCCCAGCAAGGGACGAGTGCAGAAGGAAGATGGGCTATAGCCACGCAATGCCATACCAGTCAGCCAGAACCAAGGATGCAATCCAGCCACTTGTGACCACCAGAATGGCTGTGAGGGTTTTAGGGAAGTGAAACAAGCCCCAGGGAGCAAGGCAAGTACCGTAGGACCTCACTTAAGAGGAGAAGAAAAAACAAGCGGTCAGGAACAGGTGGCACGGGACATTTGATCGGGGGTTCCCAGAGACAAAGCGGGGAGGTGTGAGAGGGTGAAACAGATGATGAGGCACAAGTGTGTGGTGAGGGCCTGCTATTAGGCTTACGCAGGGGAAGATGATGTAAGCTACACGGAAGTCTACATCGATGAGGATGCAAATCGGAAAGATATAGGATGTTCTAATGCAGGGTTGCGGCAATAAATTCACCTAAAAGCAAAAAAAAATCCAAAATGGGGTCCAGAATGACGGCATAAAGCTTTGGGGCTGAAAGAGATTAGAGAAGGTGAACTTCCAAGGCTGGAAAATCACCTCAAAATGCGTACTGATGCTACAGAAAGGTAGACCCTTCCAAATAGATGAAGAGGAATACTACCCACAGAACATGCTGCCTGCTAAACCCATGCACCCACGGAAAAGGTTACCGTCCAGGATGTTACTACTAATCACCTTCACGAATAATCCAAACAGGCCCACGTGTTCCCAAGCTCAGGCAAAAGGTTGGTCCAAAAGTCCACTTCAGGGCCGGCCCTGTGGCGGAGCGGGTAAGTGCCCACGTTCCGCTTGGCCGGCCCAGGCCTCACTGTTTCACCTCACGGGTGCAGATCACATTAGCAGTGTTAGGACATACAGATTTCATGGTACGGTGCGGACAGGGATCATAAACTAAGTAGCAATGGTGAGGTCACGTTATCAATACGCACCAGAAAAAGAACCGTGAGGCTTTTACAATCCATGAACGCATCTGGTACACTTCCCCAGAGGAAGAAGGAAGGAAAACATGGGACCTGCCAGGGTGGAATCGGCAGAGTGCTAGGAGATGGCACGATCATTGCGCATCAGAGGACTGCCCGGGCAACTTCAACTTGGGAGGGAGTCCAGGACTTTCTCTGGGGAACGTCCACCCACTTGGCCATCTACATAAAATGTAAGAGGTAAAACCCAGGATAATCTTACAGGACAGAAACCAGTGTCTAGAGAGAATGTAGCAGGCCTTCCAAACTGCGAGGAGCAAGACAGAAACCGACAAGAAATCGAGAAAAAGGAAAACTATCCTACCAGGAAAGGGTGAGGAGTCGGACTGGCCTGAGATGGCTCTGAAACTGTGTGTGCACGCAGGTTGTCAGGACAACTTCGAATTTTGAGGTTGTTTATGACATCACGAGGATCATGTCCGCCAAGATGGCCGCACGGTTACAGACTGAGGATTGGCCTAGGCTAGGCTATTACAGGGAGGGATACCCAGAAACAGCTTTGAGAAACAGAAAGCGGACACAGAAACTGGGAGACATAAAACAGACGCTGATTCGAGGGGTAAGAAAGGAATCCTTGGCAAGAAGCGAGAATAGAGGGACAAGCCCCGAGAGGAGAACGTTGTCATCTATTCAAGTCTATGGGGAGGCCATGCTGATTCAAGCTTGCAACTTGATTGGAAGCAAGAGGCCGGACTTGGGCCTTATCAGACCTACGTGGTCCTTCTGCCTTAAGCATAAGCCAAAGGCAAGAATGAGGTCTTGAGGACGTTGAAGAGAAGACTCGATGCCTCCTTTCCTAGGCCCCTGGCATTCTTTGCAGATCAGTCTCACTTTCCATAGCTCTGGCGTCACGGGGGCCCACCGGGTACATGCTAATGTGTCCCAAGAGATGTCTTGGAAGCCTTCAAGGAATGGAGCCCCGTCACGCTTGGGCTATGTCTCTTTGTTTGGAAGTGCTCTACAAGGGTGCTGAAAAGCACCCTTTTCCACAGGGCTTCGTTCCTTCATGAAGGCTGCCCGCCCAGGCTAGTGTGCTCAGTTTGCCTCCATCGAAATTCTCTCCCCCTACCTCTTGCCGTAGAAGGATTATTGATTATGTGTTTTGACACCACATGTAAGGAAGTGGGCTGAAAATGAGAACATTACAATTCTGTTTCAAGAAAAATAAACAGGCCAGGGCTGAGGATGTAAGGCAAACAAATGGCACAGCCTATAGAAATAAAGTAAGCCCGTATCTAGACGGCACCTGGGGGAACGTTCCAGGATCAGGGGTGAAGTTCGACACTTCCCAAATCTGGAAAGGAGACAGAAAAATATCTTTCCTGGAGAGAGGGATTCATCAGATTCGTCTAATTTGTCTTGGAAACATTGTGTCCGTGAAGGGGGATGCCAGGACCACCTCGAGTTTGGAGTTTCTGACCTCAGGATGTCAAACCAACCCAGATGACCACGTGTTCCCAGTGCTTAGTTTGACCCAGGCTAGGACAGCAAAGACTCCTTCAAGTGACCGGTGCAAATTCAAAGACAACAACCAAGAGTCACGAAAGCACTCACACCTCGGCCTAGAGAACATACGGTGATTCCAGAAATGCCAAATGAATCACTTGGAATGAAGGGGAACGGACTGATAAGCATGTCTAAGGGGGAGAGCTGAGAAATACCATGACGATTCTCCTATGGAAAAGAGACAAAGGTCCCAGAAAATGGAAGGCGAACAGAAATCACCCCTGGATAATCCACAATGAAAGATGATGTCCGTCTTTAGACAGACTCTGCTGGAACGTTTGAAAGGCAGAGAAATTCACAAGCCAAAAGACGGCAGCGAAGGTCAAGGCTGGGCTAACTGGGAAGGGTGAGTTTTGAGACTGCTCCAAGCGGGCCAGGAAACCGTGTGTCCGTGGAGCTTGCCGGGACAGCAGAGACACGATTATGACCAATCCTCTGACATCGCAGTGGACCCGAAAAACAACCTGGCCTCATCTACACAGTGCCAGAGTTGGGCTCAAGTAGCATATTCAAGTCCCATTGCCCTCAACTGCAGGTTGCCAACGGAACATGAAAGGGGCCGGCCGGTGGTGCAGCGGTGAGGTCCGCACCTTCTGGGTCGGTGGCCCGGGGTGGGCCGGGTGGACCCTCGGGAGAGCCTGCTCACCACTGCTTCAGGCATTCTGGGGCAGGCGTCCGAGGTAGTGTAGAGGCAGATGGGAAGGGACGTTAGACAGGGCCAGACTTCCACAGCAAATACAGGAGCATTCCCAGCAGATGTGAGCTCAGCGATGCACTTCTGCCAGAACAAAACCAATTCAAAGTTGCAAAGCATAGAGAAACTGAAGCTGAAAAGAAAAAGTGAACAACTGCATGCCAGTGAGAAGGATGAGATCTCTATGAAGAAACTTAGCAAAACAGGTGAAAGCCATAGCAATGGAAAACTAACAAACGTTGGGGGACAGAAGTTCAAGAAGACACAAGGAGAAAGAAGGAGATTCCAGGATCTAGGAGTGGAAGCATCAACACACTGGAAACGTCCCTACCGGAGCAAGGAATCTCTGGATTCCATGCAATCCCAGTCAAAGTTGCAGCAATGTTTCCCACAGAGACAGAAGAGGGAATCCTAAATTTTCTAGCCAGCAACAAGAGACCCTGACTAGGCAAAGGAATCCTCAGGAAAATGAAAAAAGCAGGACGTGGCACACTTTCCGATTTCAACATATAGGACGAAGCACTAGGTACCGAGATGGCACAGTCTGGGCCCCAAAACAGGCACACAGACCCATGCAACAGAATCGAGAACCCAGAGCCCAACTCAAACGTACATGGACAGCCCATTTTCGACCAGAGAGCCAAGAGGAGACAGCGGAGAAAGGAGAGTCTCTACCATAAACGGTGCTGGGAAGCCTGCACAGCCACAGGGAACACAACGAGAGTACACCATGATGTTACACCTGGCACACACACCACCTGAAATGGATCAAAGCCTTGAATGGCAGACTTGAAACCGTGAACCTTGTAGCAGAAGACCTAGGCAGAGTGCTCTTTGCCATCGGTCTGAGCCGCCTGTTTGGAAGAAGCAAGTCCGACTGGGCCAGGGCAACCAAGTCAACAAGAAACCAACGGGACCACGTCAAATGCGGACGCTTCTGCCCAGTGAAGGAAACCATCGACTGAATGCAAAGATAGCACAACGACTGGGGGAGGATGTTTGCAAACCACACATCGGACAAGGGGTGAAAAGCCCAAAGATGCAATCAACTCGCACGTCCCCACAGGAAAAAAAAAAAACAACAAGCCAATGAAAACCTGGGCAGAAGATGGAAACAGAGATTTCTGCCAAGAAGATCGAAAGAGGGCCAACGGGTGCATGAACACTTGTTCACCGTCATTAAGTCTCAGGCCAATGCAAATGCAAACTGCAAGGGCACAGCAGCTCACTGTGGTCAGAATGGCTATAAGGAAGCAGACAGGAAGCCACAAGTGTCAGAGAGGAGGTGGAGAGAAGGGAAGCCTCCTGCACCGTTGGTGGGAGTGCAGACCGGTGCAGCCACTACGCCAAGCGGTGTGGAACTGCCTCAGAACTTGAAGAATCCATGTCCCATATGATCCAGCTATTCCTCTGTGGCGTGTTGATCCAAAGAACTCGGAAACACTCCTGCCTAAAGACATGTGCACCGCTGAGTTCACCACAGCGTCGCTCCCACTACCCAAGACTTGGAAGCCTCCCTGGAGCCCAGCAAGGGACGAGTGCAGAAGGAAGATGGGCTATAGCCACGCAATGCCATACCAGTCAGCCGGAACCAAGGATGCAATCCAGCCACTTGTGACCACCAGAATGGCTGTGAGGGTTTTAGGGAAGTGAAACAAGCCCCAGGGAGCAAGGCAAGTACCGTAGGACCTCACTTAAGAGGAGAAGGAAAAACAAGCGGTCAGGAGCAGGTGGCACGGGACATTTGATTGGGGGTTCCCAGAGACAAAGCGGGGAGGTGTGAGAGGGTGAAACAGATGATGAGGCACAAGTGTGTGGTGAGGGCCTGCTATTAGGCTTACGCAGGGGAAGATGATGTAAGCTACACGGAAGTCTACATCGATGAGGATGCAAATCGGAAAGATATAGGATGTTCTAATGCAGGGTTGCGGCAATAAATTCACCTAAAAGCAAAAAAAAATCCAAAATGGGGTCCAGAATGACGGCATAAAGCTTTGGGGCTGAAAGAGATTAGAGAAGGTGAACTTCCAAGGCTGGAAAATCACCTCAAAATGCGTACTGATGCTACAGAAAGGTAGACCCTTCCAAATAGATGAAGAGGAATACTACCCACAGAACATGCTGCCTGCTAAACCCATGCACCCACGGAAAAGGTTACCGTCCAGGATGTTACTACTAATCACCTTCACGAATAATCCAAACAGGCCCACGTGTTCCCAAGCTCAGGCAAAAGGTTGGTCCAAAAGTCCACTTCAGGGCCGGCCCTGTGGCGGAGCGGGTAAGTGCCCACGTTCCGCTTGGCCGGCCCAGGCCTCACTGTTTCACCTCACGGGTGCAGATCACATTAGCAGTGTTAGGACATACAGATTTCACGGTACGGTGCGGACAGGGATCATAAACTAAGTAGCAATGGTGAGGTCACGTTATCAATACGCACCAGAAAAAGAACCGTGAGGCTTTTACAATCCATGAACGCATCTGGTACACTTCCCCAGAGGAAGAAGGAAGGAAAACATGGGACCTGCCAGGGTGGAATCGGCAGAGTGCTAGGAGATGGCACGATCATTGCGCATCAGAGGACTGCCCGGGCAACTTCAACTTGGGAGGGAGTCCAGGACTTTCTCTGGGGAACGTCCACCCACATGGCCATCTACATAAAATGTAAGAGGTAAAACCCAGGATAATCTTACAGGACAGAAACCAGTGTCTAGAGAGAATGTAGCAGGCCTTCCAAAGTGCGAGGAGCAAGACAGAAACCAACAAGAAATCGAGAAAAAGGAAAACTATCCTACCAGGAAAGGGTGAGGAGTCGGACTGGCCTGAGATGGCTCTGAAACTCTGTGTGCACGCAGGTTGTCAGGACAACTTCGAATTTTGAGGTTGTTTATGACATCACGAGGATCATGTCCGCCAAGATGGCCGCACGGTTACAGACTGAGGATTGGCCTAGGCTAGGCTATTACAGGGAGGGATACCCAGAAACAGCTTTGAGAAACAGAAAGCGGACACAGAAACTGGGAGACATAAAACAGACGCTGATTCGAGGGGTAAGAAAGGAATCCTTGGCAAGAAGCGAGAATAGAGGGACAAGCCCCGAGAGGAGAACGTTGTCATCTATTCAAGTCTATGGGGAGGCCATGCTGATTCAAGCTTGCAACTTGATTGGAAGCAAGAGGCCGGACTTGGGCCTTATCAGACCTACGTGGTCCTTCTGCCTTAAGCATAAGCCAAAGTCAAGAATGAGGTCTTGAGGACGTTGAAGAGAAGACTCGATGCCTCCTTTCCTAGGCCCCTGGCATTCTTTGCAGATCAGTCTCACTTTCCATAGCTCTGGCGTCACGGGGGCCCACCGGGTACATGCTAATGTGTCCCAAGAGATGTCTTGGAAGCCTTCAAGGAATGGAGCCCCGTCACGCTTGGGCTATGTCTCTTTGTTTGGAAGTGCTCTACAAGGGTGCTGAAAAGCACCCTTTTCCACAGGGCTTCGTTCCTTCGTGAAGGCTGCCCGCCCAGGCTAGTGTGCTCAGTTTGCCTCCATCGAAATTCTCTCCCCCTACCTCTTGCCGTAGAAGGATTATTGATTATGTGTTTTGACACCACATGTAAGGAAGTGGGCTGAAAATGAGAACATTACAATTCTGTTTCAAGAAAAATAAACAGGCCAGGGCTGAGGATGTAAGGCAAACAAATGGCACAGCCTATAGAAATAAAGTAAGCCCGTATCTAGACGGCACCTGGGGGAACGTTCCAGGATCAGGGGTGAAGTTCGACACTTCCCAAATCTGGAAAGGAGACAGAAAAATATCTTTCCTGGAGAGAGGGATTCATCAGATTCGTCTAATTTGTCTTGGAAACATTGTGTCCGTGAAGGGGGATGCCAGGACCACCTCGAGTTCGGAGTTTGTGACCTCAGGATGTCAAACCAACCCAGATGACCACGTGTTCCCAGTGCTTAGTTTGACCCAGGCTAGGACAGCAAAGACTCCTTCAAGTGACCGGTGCAAATTCAATGACAACAACCAAGAGTCACGAAAGCACTCACACCTCGGCCTAGAGAACATACGGTGATTCCAGAAATGCCAAATGAATCACTTGGAATGAAGGGGAACGGACTGATAAGCATGTCTAAGGGGGAGAGCTGAGAAATACCATGACGATTCTCCTATGGAAAAGAGACAAAGGTCCCAGAAAATGGAAGGCGAACAGAAATCACCCCTGGATAATCCACAATGAAAGATGATGTCCGTCTTTAGACAGACTCTGCTGGAACGTTTGAAAGGCAGAGAAATTCACAAGCCAAAAGACGGCAGCGAAGGTCAAGGCTGGGCTAACTGGGAAGGGTGAGTTTTGAGACTGCTCCAAGCGGGCCAGGAAACCGTGTGTCCGTGGAGCTTGCCGGGACAGCAGAGAGACGATTATGACCAATCCTCTGACATCGCAGTGGACCCGAAAAACAAGCTGGCCTCATCTACACAGTGCCAGAGTTGGGCTCAAGTAGCATATTCAAGTCCCATTGCCCTCAACTGCAGGTTGCCAACGGAACATGAAAGGGGCCGGCCGGTGGTGCAGCGGTGAGGTCCGCACCTTCTGGGTCGGTGGCCCGGGGTGGGCCGGGTGGACCCTCGGGAGAGCCTGCTCACCACTGCTTCAGGCATTCTGGGGCAGGCGTCCGAGGTAGTGTAGAGGCAGATGGGAAGGGACGTTAGACAGGGCCAGACTTCCACAGCAAATACAGGAGCATTGCCAGCAGATGTGAGCTCAGCGATGCACTTCTGCCAGAACAAAACCGATTCAAAGTTGCAAAGCATAGAGAAACTGAAGCTGAAAAGAAAAAGTGAACAACTGCATGCCAGTGAGAAGGATGAGATCTCTATGAAGAAACTTAGCAAAACAGGTGAAAGCCATGGCAATGGAAAACTAACAAACGTTGGGGGACAGAAGTTCAAGAAGACACAAGGAGAAAGAAGGAGATTCCAGGATCTAGGAGTGGAAGCATCAACACACTGGAAACGTCCCTACCGGAGCAAGGAATCTCTGGATTCCATGCAATCCCAGTCAAAGTTGCAGCAATGTTTCCCACAGAGACAGAAGAGGGAATCCTAAAGTTTCTAGCCAGCAACAAGAGACCCTGACTAGGCAAAGGAATCCTCAGGAAAACGAAAAAAGCAGGACGTGGCACACTTTCCGATTTCAACATATAGGACGAAGCACTAGGTACCGAGATGGCACAGTCTGGGCCCCAAAACAGGCACACAGACCCATGCAACAGAATCGAGAACCCAGAGCCCAACTCAAACGTACATGGACAGCCCATTTTCGACCAGGGAGCCA
Source organism: Equus asinus (assembly GCF_041296235.1). NCBI lineage: Eukaryota > Metazoa > Chordata > Mammalia > Perissodactyla > Equidae > Equus > Equus asinus. The sequence continues at coordinate 10,364,573 of NC_091815.1, read as the reverse complement.
AGAGGAGACAGCGGAGAAAGGAGAGTCTCTACCATAAACGGTGCTGGGAAGCCTGCACAGCCACAGGGAACACAACGAGAGTACACCATGATGTTACACCTGGCACACACACCACCTGAAATGGATCAAAGCCTTGAATGGCAGACTTGAAACCGTGAACCTTGTAGCAGAAGACCTAGGCAGAGTGCTCTTTGCCATCTGTCTGAGCCGCCTGTTTGGAAGAAGCAAGTCCGACTGGGCCAGGGCAACCAAGTCAACAAGAAACCAACGGGACCACGTCAAATGCGGACGCTTCTGCCCAGTGAAGGAAACCATCGACTGAATGCAAAGATAGCACAACGACTGGGGGAGGATGTTTGCAAACCACACATCGGACAAGGGGTGAAAAGCCCAAAGATGCAATCAACTCGCACGTCCCCACAGGAAAAAAAAGAAACAACAAGCCAATGAAAACCTGGGCAGAAGATGGAAACAGAGATTTCTGCCAAGAAGATCGAAAGAGGGCCAACGGGTGCATGAACACTTGTTCACCGTCATTAAGTCTCAGGCCAATGCAAATGCAAACTGCAAGGGCACAGCAGCTCACTGTGGTCAGAATGGCTACAAGGAAGCAGACAGGAAGCCACAAGTGTCAGAGAGGAGGTGGAGAGAAGGGAAGCCTCCTGCACCGTTGGTGGGAGTGCAGACCGGTGCAGCCACTACGCCAAGCGGTGTGGAACTGCCTCAGAACTTGAAGAATCCATGTCCCATATGATCCAGCTATTCCTCTGCGGCGTGTTGATCCAAAGAACTCGGAAACACTCCTGCCTAAAGACATGTGCACCGCTGAGTTCACCACAGCGTCGCTCCCACTACCCAAGACTTGGAAGCCTCCCTGGAGCCCAGCAAGGGACGAGTGCAGAAGGAAGATGGGCTATAGCCACGCAATGCCATACCAGTCAGCCGGAACCAAGGATGCAATCCAGCCACTTGTGACCACCAGAATGGCTGTGAGGGTTTTAGGGAAGTGAAACAAGCCCCAGGGAGCAAGGCAAGTACCGTAGGACCTCACTTAAGAGGAGAAGGAAAAACAAGCGGTCAGGAGCAGGTGGCACGGGACATTTGATTGGGGGTTCCCAGAGACAAAGCGGGGAGGTGTGAGAGGGTGAAACAGATGATGAGGCACAAGTGTGTGGTGAGGGCCTGCTATTAGGCTTACGCAGGGGAAGATGATGTAAGCTACACGGAAGTCTACATCGATGAGGATGCAAATCGGAAAGATATAGGATGTTCTAATGCAGGGTTGCGGCAATAAATTCACCTAAAAGCAAAAAAAAATCCAAAATGGGGTCCAGAATGACGGCATAAAGCTTTGGGGCTGAAAGAGATTAGAGAAGGTGAACTTCCAAGGCTGGAAAATCACCTCAAAATGCGTACTGATGCTACAGAAAGGTAGACCCTTCCAAATAGATGAAGAGGAATACTACCCACAGAACATGCTGCCTGCTAAACCCATGCACCCACGGAAAAGGTTACCGTCCAGGATGTTACTACTAATCACCTTCACGAATAATCCAAACAGGCCCACGTGTTCCCAAGCTCAGGCAAAAGGTTGGTCCAAAAGTCCACTTCAGGGCCGGCCCTGTGGCGGAGCGGGTAAGTGCCCACGTTCCGCTTGGCCGGCCCAGGCCTCACTGTTTCACCTCACGGGTGCAGATCACATTAGCAGTGTTAGGACATACAGATTTCACGGTACGGTGCGGACAGGGATCATAAACTAAGTAGCAATGGTGAGGTCACGTTATCAATACGCACCAGAAAAAGAACCGTGAGGCTTTTACAATCCATGAACGCATCTGGTACACTTCCCCAGAGGAAGAAGGAAGGAAAACATGGGACCTGCCAGGGTGGAATCGGCAGAGTGCTAGGAGATGGCACGATCATTGCGCATCAGAGGACTGCCCGGGCAACTTCAACTTGGGAGGGAGTCCAGGACTTTCTCTGGGGAACGTCCACCCACTTGGCCATCTACATAAAATGTAAGAGGTAAAACCCAGGATAATCTTACAGGACAGAAACCAGTGTCTAGAGAGAATGTAGCAGGCCTTCCAAAGTGCGAGGAGCAAGACAGAAACCAACAAGAAATCGAGAAAAAGGAAAACTATCCTACCAGGAAAGGGTGAGGAGTCGGACTGGCCTGAGATGGCTCTGAAACTCTGTGTGCACGCAGGTTGTCAGGACAACTTCGAATTTTGAGGTTGTTTATGACATCACGAGGATCATGTCCGCCAAGATGGCCGCACGGTTACAGACTGAGGATTGGCCTAGGCTAGGCTATTACAGGGAGGGATACCCAGAAACAGCTTTGAGAAACAGAAAGCGGACACAGAAACTGGGAGACATAAAACAGACGCTGATTCGAGGGGTAAGAAAGGAATCCTTGGCAAGAAGCGAGAATAGAGGGACAAGCCCCGAGAGGAGAACGTTGTCATCTATTCAAGTCTATGGGGAGGCCATGCTGATTCAAGCTTGCAACTTGATTGGAAGCAAGAGGCCGGACTTGGGCCTTATCAGACCTACGTGGTCCTTCTGCCTTAAGCATAAGCCAAAGTCAAGAATGAGGTCTTGAGGACGTTGAAGAGAAGACTCGATGCCTCCTTTCCTAGGCCCCTGGCATTCTTTGCAGATCAGTCTCACTTTCCATAGCTCTGGCGTCACGGGGGCCCACCGGGTACATGCTAATGTGTCCCAAGAGATGTCTTGGAAGCCTTCAAGGAATGGAGCCCCGTCACGCTTGGGCTATGTCTCTTTGTTTGGAAGTGCTCTACAAGGGTGCTGAAAAGCACCCTTTTCCACAGGGCTTCGTTCCTTCGTGAAGGCTGCCCGCCCAGGCTAGTGTGCTCAGTTTGCCTCCATCGAAATTCTCTCCCCCTACCTCTTGCCGTAGAAGGATTATTGATTATGTGTTTTGACACCACATGTAAGGAAGTGGGCTGAAAATGAGAACATTACAATTCTGTTTCAAGAAAAATAAACAGGCCAGGGCTGAGGATGTAAGGCAAACAAATGGCACAGCCTATAGAAATAAAGTAAGCCCGTATCTAGACGGCACCTGGGGGAACGTTCCAGGATCAGGGGTGAAGTTCGACACTTCCCAAATCTGGAAAGGAGACAGAAAAATATCTTTCCTGGAGAGAGGGATTCATCAGATTCGTCTAATTTGTCTTGGAAACATTGTGTCCGTGAAGGGGGATGCCAGGACCACCTCGAGTTCGGAGTTTGTGACCTCAGGATGTCAAACCAACCCAGATGACCACGTGTTCCCAGTGCTTAGTTTGACCCAGGCTAGGACAGCAAAGACTCCTTCAAGTGACCGGTGCAAATTCAATGACAACAACCAAGAGTCACGAAAGCACTCACACCTCGGCCTAGAGAACATACGGTGATTCCAGAAATGCCAAATGAATCACTTGGAATGAAGGGGAACGGACTGATAAGCATGTCTAAGGGGGAGAGCTGAGAAATACCATGACGATTCTCCTATGGAAAAGAGACAAAGGTCCCAGAAAATGGAAGGCGAACAGAAATCACCCCTGGATAATCCACAATGAAAGATGATGTCCGTCTTTAGACAGACTCTGCTGGAACGTTTGAAAGGCAGAGAAATTCACAAGCCAAAAGACGGCAGCGAAGGTCAAGGCTGGGCTAACTGGGAAGGGTGAGTTTTGAGACTGCTCCAAGCGGGCCAGGAAACCGTGTGTCCGTGGAGCTTGCCGGGACAGCAGAGAGACGATTATGACCAATCCTCTGACATCGCAGTGGACCCGAAAAACAAGCTGGCCTCATCTACACAGTGCCAGAGTTGGGCTCAAGTAGCATATTCAAGTCCCATTGCCCTCAACTGCAGGTTGCCAACGGAACATGAAAGGGGCCGGCCGGTGGTGCAGCGGTGAGGTCCGCACCTTCTGGGTCGGTGGCCCGGGGTGGGCCGGGTGGACCCTCGGGAGAGCCTGCTCACCACTGCTTCAGGCATTCTGGGGCAGGCGTCCGAGGTAGTGTAGAGGCAGATGGGAAGGGACGTTAGACAGGGCCAGACTTCCACAGCAAATACAGGAGCATTGCCAGCAGATGTGAGCTCAGCGATGCACTTCTGCCAGAACAAAACCGATTCAAAGTTGCAAAGCATAGAGAAACTGAAGCTGAAAAGAAAAAGTGAACAACTGCATGCCAGTGAGAAGGATGAGATCTCTATGAAGAAACTTAGCAAAACAGGTGAAAGCCATGGCAATGGAAAACTAACAAACGTTGGGGGACAGAAGTTCAAGAAGACACAAGGAGAAAGAAGGAGATTCCAGGATCTAGGAGTGGAAGCATCAACACACTGGAAACGTCCCTACCGGAGCAAGGAATCTCTGGATTCCATGCAATCCCAGTCAAAGTTGCAGCAATGTTTCCCACAGAGACAGAAGAGGGAATCCTAAAGTTTCTAGCCAGCAACAAGAGACCCTGACTAGGCAAAGGAATCCTCAGGAAAACGAAAAAAGCAGGACGTGGCACACTTTCCGATTTCAACATATAGGACGAAGCACTAGGTACCGAGATGGCACAGTCTGGGCCCCAAAACAGGCACACAGACCCATGCAACAGAATCGAGAACCCAGAGCCCAACTCAAACGTACATGGACAGCCCATTTTCGACCAGGGAGCCAAGAGGAGACAGCGGAGAAAGGAGAGTCTCTACCATAAACGGTGCTGGGAAGCCTGCACAGCCACAGGGAACACAACGAGAGTACACCATGATGTTACACCTGGCACACACACCACCTGAAATGGATCAAAGCCTTGAATGGCAGACTTGAAACCGTGAACCTTGTAGCAGAAGACCTAGGCAGAGTGCTCTTTGCCATCTGTCTGAGCCGCCTGTTTGGAAGAAGCAAGTCCGACTGGGCCAGGGCAACCAAGTCAACAAGAAACCAACGGGACCACGTCAAATGCGGACGCTTCTGCCCAGTGAAGGAAACCATCGACTGAATGCAAAGATAGCACAACGACTGGGGGAGGATGTTTGCAAACCACACATCGGACAAGGGGTGAAAAGCCCAAAGATGCAATCAACTCGCACGTCCCCACAGGAAAAAAAAGAAACAACAAGCCAATGAAAACCTGGGCAGAAGATGGAAACAGAGATTTCTGCCAAGAAGATCGAAAGAGGGCCAACGGGTGCATGAACACTTGTTCACCGTCATTAAGTCTCAGGCCAATGCAAATGCAAACTGCAAGGGCACAGCAGCTCACTGTGGTCAGAATGGCTATAAGGAAGCAGACAGGAAGCCACAAGTGTCAGAGAGGAGGTGGAGAGAAGGGAAGCCTCCTGCACCGTTGGTGGGAGTGCAGACCGGTGCAGCCACTACGCCAAGCGGTGTGGAACTGCCTCAGAACTTGAAGAATCCATGTCCCATATGATCCAGCTATTCCTCTGCGGCGTGTTGATCCAAAGAACTCGGAAACACTCCTGCCTAAAGACATGTGCACCGCTGAGTTCACCACAGCGTCGCTCCCACTACCCAAGACTTGGAAGCCTCCCTGGAGCCCAGCAAGGGACGAGTGCAGAAGGAAGATGGGCTATAGCCACGCAATGCCATACCAGTCAGCCGGAACCAAGGATGCAATCCAGCCACTTGTGACCACCAGAATGGCTGTGAGGGTTTTAGGGAAGTGAAACAAGCCCCAGGGAGCAAGGCAAGTACCGTAGGACCTCACTTAAGAGGAGAAGGAAAAACAAGCGGTCAGGAGCAGGTGGCACGGGACATTTGATTGGGGGTTCCCAGAGACAAAGCGGGGAGGTGTGAGAGGGTGAAACAGATGATGAGGCACAAGTGTGTGGTGAGGGCCTGCTATTAGGCTTACGCAGGGGAAGATGATGTAAGCTACACGGAAGTCTACATCGATGAGGATGCAAATCGGAAAGATATAGGATGTTCTAATGCAGGGTTGCGGCAATAAATTCACCTAAAAGCAAAAAAAAATCCAAAATGGGGTCCAGAATGACGGCATAAAGCTTTGGGGCTGAAAGAGATTAGAGAAGGTGAACTTCCAAGGCTGGAAAATCACCTCAAAATGCGTACTGATGCTACAGAAAGGTAGACCCTTCCAAATAGATGAAGAGGAATACTACCCACAGAACATGCTGCCTGCTAAACCCATGCACCCACGGAAAAGGTTACCGTCCAGGATGTTACTACTAATCACCTTCACGAATAATCCAAACAGGCCCACGTGTTCCCAAGCTCAGGCAAAAGGTTGGTCCAAAAGTCCACTTCAGGGCCGGCCCTGTGGCGGAGCGGGTAAGTGCCCACGTTCCGCTTGGCCGGCCCAGGCCTCACTGTTTCACCTCACGGGTGCAGATCACATTAGCAGTGTTAGGACATACAGATTTCACGGTACGGTGCGGACAGGGATCATAAACTAAGTAGCAATGGTGAGGTCACGTTATCAATACGCACCAGAAAAAGAACCGTGAGGCTTTTACAATCCATGAACGCATCTGGTACACTTCCCCAGAGGAAGAAGGAAGGAAAACATGGGACCTGCCAGGGTGGAATCGGCAGAGTGCTAGGAGATGGCACGATCATTGCGCATCAGAGGACTGCCCGGGCAACTTCAACTTGGGAGGGAGTCCAGGACTTTCTCTGGGGAACGTCCACCCACTTGGCCATCTACATAAAATGTAAGAGGTAAAACCCAGGATAATCTTACAGGACAGAAACCAGTGTCTAGAGAGAATGTAGCAGGCCTTCCAAAGTGCGAGGAGCAAGACAGAAACCAACAAGAAATCGAGAAAAAGGAAAACTATCCTACCAGGAAAGGGTGAGGAGTCGGACTGGCCTGAGATGGCTCTGAAACTCTGTGTGCACGCAGGTTGTCAGGACAACTTCGAATTTTGAGGTTGTTTATGACATCACGAGGATCATGTCCGCCAAGATGGCCGCACGGTTACAGACTGAGGATTGGCCTAGGCTAGGCTATTACAGGGAGGGATACCCAGAAACAGCTTTGAGAAACAGAAAGCGGACACAGAAACTGGGAGACATAAAACAGACGCTGATTCGAGGGGTAAGAAAGGAATCCTTGGCAAGAAGCGAGAATAGAGGGACAAGCCCCGAGAGGAGAACGTTGTCATCTATTCAAGTCTATGGGGAGGCCATGCTGATTCAAGCTTGCAACTTGATTGGAAGCAAGAGGCCGGACTTGGGCCTTATCAGACCTACGTGGTCCTTCTGCCTTAAGCATAAGCCAAAGTCAAGAATGAGGTCTTGAGGACGTTGAAGAGAAGACTCGATGCCTCCTTTCCTAGGCCCCTGGCATTCTTTGCAGATCAGTCTCACTTTCCATAGCTCTGGCGTCACGGGGGCCCACCGGGTACATGCTAATGTGTCCCAAGAGATGTCTTGGAAGCCTTCAAGGAATGGAGCCCCGTCACGCTTGGGCTATGTCTCTTTGTTTGGAAGTGCTCTACAAGGGTGCTGAAAAGCACCCTTTTCCACAGGGCTTCGTTCCTTCGTGAAGGCTGCCCTCCCAGGCTAGTGTGCTCAGTTTGCCTCCATCGAAATTCTCTCCCCCTACCTCTTGCCGTAGAAGGATTATTGATTACGTGTTTTGACACCACATGTAAGGAAGTGGGCTGAAAATGAGAACATTACAATTCTGTTTCAAGAAAAAGAAACAGGCCAGGGCTGAGGATGTAAGGCAAACAAATGGCACAGCCTATAGAAATAAAGTAAGCCCGTATCTAGACGGCACCTGGGGGAACGATCCAGGATCAGGGGTGAATTTCGACACTTCCCAAATCCGGAAATGAGACAGAAAAATATCTTTCCTGGAGAGAGGGATTCATCAGATTCGTCTAATTTGTCTTGGAAACATTGTGTCCGTGAAGGGGAATGCCAGGACCACCTCGAGTTTGGAGTTTCTGACCTCAGGATGTCAAACCAACCCAGATGACCACGTGTTCCCAGTGCTTAGTTTGACCCAGGCTAGGACAGCAAAGACTCCTTCAAGTGACCGGTGCAAATTCAAAGACAACAACCAAGAGTCACGAAAGCACTCACACCTCGGCCTAGAGAACATACGGTGATTCCAGAAATGTAAAATGAATCACTTGGAATGAAGGGGAACGGACTGATAAGCATGTCTAAGGGGGAGAGCTGAGAAATACCATGACGATTCTCCTATGGAAAAGAGACAAAGGTCCCAGAAAATGGAAGGCGAACAGAAATCACCCCTGGATAATCCTCAATGAAAGATGATGTCCGTCTTTAGACAGACTCTGCTGGAACGTTTGAAAGGCAGAGAAATTCACAAGCCAAAAGACGGCAGCGAAGGTCAAGGCTGGGCTAAGTGGGAAGGGTGAGTTATGAGACTGCTCCAAGCGGGCCAGGAAACCGTGTGTCCGTGGAGCTTGCCGGGACAGCAGAGACACGATTATGACCAATCCTCTGACATCGCAGTGGACCCGAAAAACAAGCTGGCCTCATCTACACAGTGCCAGAGTTGGGCTCAAGTAGCATATTCAAGTCCCATTGCCCTCAACTGCAGGTTGCCAACGGAACATGAAAGGGGCCGGCCGGTGGTGCAGCGGTGAGGTCCGCACCTTCTGGGTCGGTGGCCCGGGGTGGGCCGGGTGGACCCTCGGGAGAGCCTGCTCACCACTGCTTCAGGCATTCTGGGGCAGGCGTCCGAGGTAGTGTAGAGGCAGATGGGAAGGGACGTTAGACAGGGCCAGACTTCCACAGCAAATACAGGAGCATTGCCAGCAGATGTGAGCTCAGCGATGCACTTCTGCCAGAACAAAACCGATTCAAAGTTGCAAAGCATAGAGAAACTGAAGCTGAAAAGAAAAAGTGAACAACTGCATGCCAGTGAGAAGGATGAGATCTCTATGAAGAAACTTAGCAAAACAGGTGAAAGCCATGGCAATGGAAAACTAACAAACGTTGGGGGACAGAAGTTCAAGAAGACACAAGGAGAAAGAAGGAGATTCCAGGATCTAGGAGTGGAAGCATCAACACACTGGAAACGTCCCTACCGGAGCAAGGAATCTCTGGATTCCATGCAATCCCAGTCAAAGTTGCAGCAATGTTTCCCACAGAGACAGAAGAGGGAATCCTAAAGTTTCTAGCCAGCAACAAGAGACCCTGACTAGGCAAAGGAATCCTCAGGAAAACGAAAAAAGCAGGACGTGGCACACTTTCCGATTTCAACATATAGGACGAAGCACTAGGTACCGAGACGGCACAGTCTGGGCCCCAAAACAGGCACACAGACCCATGCAACAGAATCGAGAACCCAGAGCCCAACTCAAACGTACATGGACAGCCCATTTTCGACCAGGGAGCCAAGAGGAGACAGCGGAGAAAGGAGAGTCTCTACCATAAACGGTGCTGGGAAGCCTGCACAGCCACAGGGAACACAACGAGAGTACACCATGATGTTACACCTGGCACACACACCACCTGAAATGGATCAAAGCCTTGAATGGCAGACTTGAAACCGTGAACCTTGTAGCAGAAGACCTAGGCAGAGTGCTCTTTGCCATCTGTCTGAGCCGCCTGTTTGGAAGAAGCAAGTCCGACTGGGCCAGGGCAACCAAGTCAACAAGAAACCAACGGGACCACGTCAAATGCGGACGCTTCTGCCCAGTGAAGGAAACCATCGACTGAATGCAAAGATAGCACAACGACTGGGGGAGGATGTTTGCAAACCACACATCGGACAAGGGGTGAAAAGCCCAAAGATGCAATCAACTCGCACGTCCCAACAGGAAAAAAAAAAAACAACAAGCCAATGAAAACCTGGGCAGAAGATGGAAACAGAGATTTCTGCCAAGAAGATCGAAAGAGGGCCAACGGGTGCATGAACACTTGTTCACCGTCATTAAGTCTCAGGCCAATGCAAATGCAAACTGCAAGGGCACAGCAGCTCACTGTGGTCAGAATGGCTATAAGGAAGCAGACAGGAAGCCACAAGTGTCAGAGAGGAGGTGGAGAGAAGGGAAGCCTCCTGCACCGTTGGTGGGAGTGCAGACCGGTGCAGCCACTACGCCAAGCGGTGTGGAACTGCCTCAGAACTTTAAGAATCCATGTCCCATATGATCCAGCTATTCCTCTGCGGCATGTTGAGCCAAAGAACTCAGAAACACTACTGCATAGTGTTCAAGCAGAATGTGTCTAAAGACTGACGTCTATCACTGTGGATTATTCACTTGTGGTTTCTCTTGGCCTTCCATTTGACAGGACCTTATTTTCTTTTCCATAGTCCAATCCTCATGGTCTTTCTGAGGCATCTCCCTTTGGTATGCTTATCGGTTCGTTCTCCTTCATTCCAATTTATGAATTTTGCATGTCTTTAATCACCTAATGTTCCCTTGGCCGAAGTTTGAGTCCTTTCGTGATTGTTGGGTGTTTTCTTGGAATTTTTATAGGTCACTTGTAGGAATCTTTGCTATCCTCATCGAGTTGACACTGCACCCTGAGAACTCGTGGTCGTCTTGGCTGGTTTGGCATTCTGAGATCAGAAACTCCAGATTCTTGGGGGTCCTGGCAACCGCCTTCACAGACATTATCTTTCTGAGACAAGTTAGCAAATCTGATGAACTCCTCTCTCCAGGTAACAGATTTTTCTGTCTCTTTTCTGGATTTGGGAAATTTCGAACTTAACCCCTGATCCTTGGCTGCTCCACCAGATTAGGTCTAGATACTGGCTTACTTTATTTCCACAGGGTTTTCTATTGGTTTGACTTACATCCTCAGCTCTGGCATGTGTAGTTTTCTTTAAATATAATGGTAGTGTTCTAATTTTCAGCCAACCCCCTTCCATATGGTGTCAAAACACAGAGTCAGTACTCCTTCTACGGCAAGAGATAATGGGAGAGAATTTCATTGGAGTCCAACTCAGCAAGCTAGCCTGGGGGGCAGCCTTGACACAGGAATGAAGCCCTCTGGAAAAGGGTGCTTTTCAGCACACTTGAAGTGCCCTTCCAAACCAGCAGACATACTCAAAGAATGACAGGCTTGCATTTCTTCAAGGCTTCAAAGAGATGTCTTGGGACACATTAGCATGTACCCAGTGGGCCCCCATGACTCCAGAGCTGTGGAAAGGGAGACTTCTCTTCAAAGGATGCTAGGGGCGTAGGACGGAGGCTTCGATTCTTCTCTTCAATGTCCTCAAGAGATCATTCTTGACTTTGGATTATGAGTAAGGCAGAAGGCCAATGTAGGACTGATAAGCGCCAAGTCCGGCCTCTTGTTTCAAATCAAGTTTCAAGGTTGAATCAGCACGGCCTCCCCATCTACTTGAGTAGATGACAATGTTCTCCTCTCAGCGCTTGTTCCTCTATTATTGCTTCTTCCAAGTGATTCCTTTCTTATCCCTTGAATCAGCGTCTCTTTGATCTCTTCAAGTTTCTGTGCCTGGTTCCTGTTGGGAAATGCTGTTTCTGGGTATCTCTCACTTCACTATCACAGCCTAGGCAAATACTCGCCCTGGAAACATGTGGCCATCTTTGGTGACATGTTCACCGTGATGTCATAAACACCCTCGGATTTTTCTAAGTTATCCTGACAACGTCCATGCACACAGTGTTTAAGAACCATCTCATACCAGTCTGAAGACTCCATCTTTCCAGGTAGGATAGTTCTCCTTGTTCTGCATTTCTTATCAGTTTCTAAGGTTCTCCTTGAACATTGAAAGGTCTACTACCTTCCCTCCAGAGACCGGTTTCTTTCCTTTAAGATTATCCTGGGTTTTACCTCTTACGTTTTGTGGATATGGCCAAATGGGTGGATTTTCCACAGAGAAAGTCCTGGAGTCCCTCCCAAGTTCAATTTGCCCAGGCAATCCTCTGACTCGTGTGATCACCTGGCAGTCTGACAATTCCACCTTGTTGGGTCACATGTCTTCCTTCCTTCATCATTTGGGGACGTGTACCTTATACGTTCATAGATTGTAATATTCTCATGGTTCCTTTTCTGGTGCGTATTGATAAGTTCTCCTCACAATTTCTACTTCTTTATGATCTCTGTGCCAACCAGACCATGAAATATGGATTTGCCATTGCTATTAATCTCATCCCCACCCGTGATGCTAGGCGGTGATGCCCGGGCGGCCCAAGAGGAATGTGGGCACTTACTTGCTACACCACAGTGCCTGCCCTGAATTGGACTTTTGGAGAAATCTTTCGCTGAACTTGGGAAGAAGCTGGCCTTTTTTGATCATTCCTGAAGGTAATTAATAGTGACCTCATAGAGGGTAACATTTTCCCTTGGTTCATGAGTTTAGCACGGAACACATTCTCTTTGTAGTATTCATCTTAATCTATTTGCAATGGTCGACCATTCTGTAGCATCATTATGCATTTTGAGGAGCTTCACAATCCTTAGAAGTTCATCTCTCTAATCTCTTTCAGCATCAAAAGCTTTATGCCACAAATATGCACGCCTTTTAGGATCTTTTCTTTCCCTCTGGGAACCACCAATCCAAAGGGAAGGCTGGTATCCAAAGCTAGAATGCTCAGTTTGGCAACAATGAAATTCTCTCCCCCATCCCTCGCCATAGAAGAGTATTGCTTATGTGCTTTGACACCATATGTGAGGAAGTTTACTGAAAATTAGAACATTACACTTATATTTAACGAAAAATAAACATGACAGAGATGACGATGTGAGTCGAACAACTAACAAATCCTACAGAAATAAAGTAAACCAGCATCCAGACGTAGTCTACTGAAATGATCAAGGATCCAGGTTCCACTTCGAGCGTTCCCAAATTCAGAAAAGAGACATAAAAATATCTTACCTGTAGGGATGAATTCAGCAGATTTGTCTAATTTATCTCGGAAACATTATGTCCATATGGTGGTTGCCAGGACAACCTAGAATTTGGAAATTCTGATCTCAGAATGTCAAACCAACCAAGATCATCTCGTGTTCTCAGTGCTCCATTGGACCTAGGCTAGGATAGCAAAGATTCATTTAAGTGAACCATTGAAATTCAAAGACAATACCCAAAAATCATGAAAGCACTCACACGTCGGCCTAGAGAACATATGGTGACTAAAGAAATACAAAATTAATAACGTGAATGAAAGAGAAGGGACTGATAAGCATACCTATGGGAGACAGCTGAGAAAGACTATGACAATTGATGTGGATTAAGGCTGCCCTAGCTCGAAAAGCCCAAGGTTATCTGGTAGACATGCAGAACTATATGACCCGGTGAATTTCTTTTGGTATGAATTAGAGGTGCCCCAGTGAGAGAAGCCCAGGTCATGCTCACCTACATGTCTATCTATATGGCCAGATTAGTATCTAATATTATATGACCACACAATAACCAGACCCCATCTGCACTGAAATCATTTAATGACGTTTACATCATATTTTCTTTTTCCAGTAAAAATAAGTCATGTACCCATGACTCATAAAATTAGCCCTTACCCTCAACTCAGGGCAGCAGCAGGAGCTCTGACTGCCCATGGGTCCTTTCCGCCTTCAGCAGCAGCAGCAGCTCTTCGCTGCCCATGGGTCCTGTCCCCATGCATGCAGCTCTACACTGCCCATAGATCCTGTCCCCATGCAGCAACTCTTTACTGCCCATGGGTCCTGTCCCCATGTTATCCTGTAAAGTTCTCTAAATAAAAGAGCACCACTACCAGACGTTGAGAGTCCAAGAAATCTTTCAACTCTTCAGCTCGCTGAGCCTGCATCATATCTTGTGTCCTGTATGGGGAACTTGCTTCGTCAGTTTTTGAGCTCGACTTCTGGTAAGTGCCCCTTTCTTCCTGGTGCCTCTCTCTTTTTCGAGGATGGATCTAAACTCACTTCTCCATCAGGAACTTTCTTGGTTAGCTCTATGAATCGATGTTTGTTGCCCATGGCTACTCTATGGGGCAAATCATGGCATTCAGCTTGAAGAGAATCAGTAGCTTAAGCCTCAGGGTGACGTAGCATGAATTAATCCATTACTTCCAGAGTCTATCACTAATATATAAATATTACCTGGGCATGCATAGGCCACTTAAGTCATTAGGATGGTTGGCAATCTGCAAGACTCCGGTGGAAGGTTTCTTCTCCTAAGGCTGGATTGGGATACCTCCCATGGCAGCTGACCAGGCTCTGAACTGTGCAAATGTCCCAATCGGGAATCGAGTTCAAGGAAACTACCAAAGTCTAACCTTTGATTGAGTATGGGAAACCCTTCTTCAGAGAATGACTCCAACACGCAATTGGGTAGAATGTCCCTCAGAGTGGCGGAAAATTCCTCACACATTTTCTCCATTATGTTCTCTCTTAAACTTCTCCTTTTGTCTCGGGGACCATTCACCAGGCACCTATTACTGCCAGGAAGAAGAGGAAAGATGTTCACCAGGCACCTGTTACTGCCAGGCATCTGAGGGAAGGTATACAAGGGATGCAATGCTGGCAGACACCCCCGTCACCCCTTGCTATAGGAACCCCACAGTAGGAACAACAGGTGGGATGCTGCCGTAGGTTCAGGGGGCATTTTCAAGGTAATGGACGTGTCTCTTTCATCTTTGTTAGAGATACAATGGCCATTTTCGTCTCCTTTTGAGCTTTGCAACCGGGAAAGAAATAAATCTTTCAAGAGTCAAGTCCTCCAACACTGGGAGACCCAACTTTGGCTTTCTGGGCCTGATCACCCTGGCGACCCCAAGTAGGGTGCCCTCTGTTGGCGGTTGACTCATTGAGTATTTTAGTCACCTACTGAGTTGACTATGAGGGTAGGAAATCTGTGATTTTTTCTATGAACACTCGTGCTATGGTAGTGTGCCACAGCACGGGAACTGTTGTGTGACTGTTATCTTGAGAACCCTCTGAGTGGCCATGAGGGTGAGGTCTGGTGTCTTCTTTTCCTTTCTTTGTTTTGGTCATCATCTCCTCTGTTGTCACCAAGTCGAGGTTAAGATCAGGCTGGACCTGATCAGAACCTGCACCTTCTGTGAAATCGAAAAACTTGAAAACATTTTTCAAGGGACTTAACTCTCAACCCAGGTACTTGGAGCCCCGGCCCCCAGTCAGTTCCAGGCCTTTGTAGGCACTCCACCCTTCTCCACTCCACTGTCACTTGCACACTGGCTTTACAGCCATGGGGAATGCCATAAGCATCCCCAGAGACTCACCACTCAGGGTCATTCCAACTAATTAGAAACACTTTCAATTGTCTGGGTTATGGCACAGAAACTGCAGCTGGGAGAAAGTTTGTGAGGTTTCTCTGTGCCTTTATGGTGCAGTTGGACAGGTAGATCAACCTAGAACGTCCTTCAAGTTACAGTCCAGTTTCTGAGAAATCAAGAGCAACCGTCCTTAGAAAGTCCTTGCAAGACTGGAAAGACAGTTCTAGAGGCAGCTCAGTTTCGACCTAGTTCCTTTATCATGAAAAGGATTATCATCCCCCCTCTCCAGGAACTACTACCTAGCCAATCACTCAGTCTTAAGACTCAAAAAAAAAAAAAAAGAAAGGAGGGGAAAGGATAAATGGCCATAACTGTGTCATTGCAAAAAGTATAGCATCTAGAGAGTCTTCTACATAAGCATTAGTAAAAAGGCTCAAAACAAAGTTTGGATTCATAACTGGTGAACTTTATATTATTGTACCTGATTCACGGCAGTAGCTTTTAAAACAATAGTTGTACAGTCTCTGTGTATGTGTGTCTATGTGTACGCTATACATGTGATATTTTTATCCCTGGATGGTATGGCCAAAATAAAGATCTCTGTTTAGTTGGCTTAAAGTAAGTGCTTTCATAAATTCTAAATGTAGTAGAAATTAACTCAGTGCCTTTCAAAGTTAATATCATGTGAATTAACATTTGGTAAATGAAAGCTTCTTTAAGTTTGTTGGTTTGACTGAAAATAGTCTTGTTGTCAGAGTTGTCAGTATTTGCATAGGATGCAGGCATTCAGCCTCGGCTTAGTAGTCATATAAGTTCACGTTGTCTGTTAAATTTGTCAGCGAAATAATATATTTAAATGATGACCAGTTTTGTCTAATGCCTCATGAGGTTTCTGTAGGTAATCTGAACATAATTGTTGGAAACAAATGGTTTAAATACATAAAACTCATAAAAGTGAATACAATAACATTTATGGTCTCTATACTTGGGGGAAAAATCAGCTTCAAATTCTTTTGGTAACAATCTTGAATTTTGCCAAGTAAAGTTAAATAATAAATATCTGAATATCTGGATCATTTTTGGATAGGATGAAACACTGAATCATTATTAATAAACACATCTATGTTATCTACTTTTGGCTTCTTATGGAAGAGGCTAAAAGCATGTGGGTGTATTAAAAAGCATGCCTTGTGTTTTGTTGTAAAGTGGCGTGTTTCTAAACTTATGAAGTGTTTAGAATACTGATATAAAAGACAATCCATAATTGTTTACCATTTTAGTGTTTACTATTTCTGTTAAGGGTTAAAGTTCTAATTACCTTATGGAATTAAACATACTGCAAATCACTAAGGAAAAGAGCTTTGTATTCAAGGTGGTTAAAATGGATGCTTTCAGTAAAAAAGGTATAACGAATGGAAATATTTTTGTTTGTTGGGTTAAGAAAGATGAATTTGTCGTGATGTACTAGAAAGGAAAAAACAAAGACTTTGGGTCAAATTCTGAAAACAAAAAAGAAAGTTGTAGAAGGTTTGTGAAGGAGAAATTCTGAAAGGAGTTTTATGCCTGGTCAAGTAGACTAAAGTAAGTTCAATTAAGTGCATGAGTTTGAATGTTCAAAATAAGTAGGTGCAGAAATTCAAGTTTGGTTTTCTCTAAAAGGATACATTTTCTTGAACTTTTGATCTGTTCTTGGTAAAGAGGTCATAAAAGCTATTCCTTTGAGTAAGTCTACCTAAGAGACAAATCTGTTTTGTGAAAATAATGACTGAGGTCACTCTTAAGATTTTTGACTCTGTTATCACTTTGAATAGATACCCGAGCATTGCTTCACAGTGAGTGTTGCTTTCTATTTTAACAAGCATTTGAAAAGCTTTTGATATGTTTTGACAAGCTTCTCCCTCAAAAATAATCAAATGCTGAATGAAGGCTTTCTTTTGACCTGGTAGGCAGAAGAAAAATTACTCTGAGGATTTTCAGAGGGCCCCTGAGACTTCTTGAAGACATTTGCTCTCTCTTCCTAATAAGAAGGAAGATATTAAACTAATTAGGCTTACTTGGTCTATTAAATTACATGGGAAACATTGTGAAATAAGTGATGATAGACTTCCTTAGGTGGTATAAGATGGGCAAATGTTATTAATATAGGTGCCTTAAAATTATATAGCATTCCTAAGAGTCTGATCTTTCCTGGTTAACAGTCATAAGTCCACTTATTAACAACAAGTCTTATATGTCACTGAAGTAGCCAAGTTTCTTTGTCAATTGCCCCTTTGAGTCCTTTGTCCATTTCCAGGTAGTTGTTGTTTTACTCTGATGCTTTTTTCTCTTGCAAATATGCTTCATCTTCCGAGAAATTCCAGGAAAGGGTTCTGACACAATGGTTCTAAACGACAGGTTTCTGATAAACTTTCAGATTGTAAAACTGAACGGAGTAAGAAATTACAGAATTCTAACAGAAACTAAGCTCATTGATCTGCTAACAGAAAACTCAGCTCAAGAATTGATTATACAGGACTGTGTGAAATGATGAGGATGGTTGTAAGTTTTCAGAACTTCTGTTTAAAATATTGTTGAGTTTTGATGTGTTGTTTTGTTTTCTCGTAATGAAGGAAAGCTTTTTCTCTTTTCCCTTATGCTAACAATGACCTACTGTCATTTGGTGAAATTATACCTTCATGAGCAAAACTGAAACATTTATCTTTTTCTCCCTACCTTATCCCTAAGGAATTTTTAAACCCTTTGTCACTGAGTATGGTTATTTAGTGGCAATATTTGCATAAGTTCCATATGAATCTGTTCTCCTTATAACAGGACACATTGGTTATACTACCAAGGCTTTGACTGGAATGTCATATTTGAAACATACAGGCTCAGATATGACAAGACAGCATTTCAGGAACAAAGATTGGACTTTCTGGAATACAGTCCCTAGGAAACATGGGCCTGGTACCTTGTTTACAGAGATTCTGGCAATCTTGCCCGGTCACTAAGGAAGCTTGCTTATCTGCCAGGTGCAAGGAACCTCCGAATATTTTGGTGGACCTCAAAGAGAACTCAACTCACATCTGTAGGTACTGCAGGCCAAATCTGATGGCAAGTCCTTGGCTTGGCTTTTCTGGCCTCTAGAGGCCTTCACAGATCAATGTGAGATTACTCTCCCTGGGGCAGCCCCAATTCATACTATAAAAATATCCACCAGGTCATGTAGTTTGGCATGTAGGCCAGGTCACCTTGGGCTTCTCTAGCTTGGGCAGCATTAATCCACATCATAAACCACCCCTGAACCCATTATGACTGGAAATCTTTGGGGATATGAATGATGGTCAGTCTTCTGTAACTACTTCTGGCTGTAAAAGGTCGTAGAGCTGCCCCAAAATGGGGCCATAGGTACAGGTAGGAAGTTCAGTGGACCAGAAGTCTTCACCGGTGGAGTTCAAGGGTGGCAAGTTGTACAGAGCCTCTGGAGACGAGAGAATCCTTTGACGAGAGGTGGTCCAGGAGGTGAAACATTTTTGACATGCTAAAGACAAACAATGAAAGAGACAACAAATTATAATAAGAAATACAAGCAGTATGTTTAACCCAATGAATAAGATTTTGAGGTACTGCAGAAACCTGGTCCTGACTAGGAGTTCAACCAGTCGTTTACAGTTAGGGTTGGTCAGACATGGATTTAATGTGGTGGCTGGGATAGGAAGCCAGAAATATTTTGATGGTAGTCAGGAATATAGACACAACATTGTTTTTATAATGACACTGGTGCCCCCTTGTGCTGCTGTCAAGACATCCAGTGCCATTTGGATTTGGAGGACTGCCTTACACACTTGGGATACTTCTAAATTGAGCAGCGAAATGCTATGTTGTGTATCATTTAATGCCTTCATAGTAAATTTGTTTAGGACTTCCATGTGCAAGATGATATTTTCGATTCCTAATTGGGGAAGGAAAATTGCGGAAAGATGGTCATACCAGTGGAAGACAGAGCGGGTCCAGTGCTGTTGCAGGTTGGGTAGCTTAGCAGGAGGAGATATAGTAAATGTAGTTCTACCTTGCATCCAGACAAAGCCTAGGGTGCATCATCCAATCCATCCAGGTGGCAGCCAAGGTAATAAATTGGAGCCACATATCCACTGAGCACCGGTACGGGCTAACCAATGCATTCTGGGCCGTCTATCCCAGTCAGTCCCAAACTAACCAGTATTTTTTTTTGTCTTTGACATAAGAACACATATAACAGGGATTTATTCCCAAGGTCAGCTGCTATTAGGCCATGTATCACAGGTGTGGTTGGTTTGTTCCCAACAGAGAGCGGCCTTTTACTGAGTTGCCAACTAGTAGGAGTGAACCAAATATATTCATCCCAAATTAGATATGGTCCATCCTGTGTGTATCGATAAGTTGGGGACTTTACTGTTGTAACTTGCTTTGTTTGATACACCTGTGACAAGGCAAATCTAGTTAGTATTTGGACAGTAGTATTGAAGGAAAATGTTTGATTGTGGCCAGGGAACTCCGAGGTGTCAGAGATAGATGGCCACAAGGAGACATTAGGATTAGTAATAGATGAATCTTGCGGAAGAAAAGAGCTAGAATCTAGTATCCATGAAGGGCTACTATAGCTTCTACAGAAGCGTAATTTTTTTCTCTCTTAAATCACCCTCATTTTTACAAAAGATAGCCAAATTATGATTAACACGTTTGCAACTAAAGTGTAGTTTCAATACAACTTGCTCCAATTATTTACATAAGAGCAGAAAGAATCGGAATTGCTTATACAGGTTTTTAAAAATCTGCTTTGCTGGAATTTTTTCTGAGGAGTCTCAGATTGAACTGTGAAGGCCTCTAGAGGCCAGAAAAGCCATGCCAAGGATTTATCATCAGATTTGGCCTGCAGTACCTACAGATTTGAGTGGCGTTCTCTTTGACGGCACCCAAAATATTCGGAGGTTCCCTGCACCTGCCAGATAAGCAAGCTTCCTTAGTGACCGGGCAAGATTGCCAGAATCTCTGTAAACAAGGTACCAGGCCCATGTTTCCTAGTGACTGTATTCCAGAAAGTCCAATCTTTGTTCCTGAAATGCTGTCTTGTCATATCTGAGCCTGTATGTTTCAAATATGACATTCCAGTCAAAGCCTTGGTAATATAACCAATGTGTCCTGTTATAAGGAGAACAGATTCTTATGGAACTTATGAAAATATTGCCACGAAATGACCATACTCAGTAACAAAGGGTTTGACAATTCCTTAGGGATAAGGTAGGGAGAAAAAGATAAATGTTTCAGTTTTGCTCATGAAGGTATAATTTCACCAAATGGCTGTAAGTCATAGTTAGTATAAGAGAAAAGAGAAAAAGCTTTCCTTCATTACGAGAAAACAAAACAACACATCAAAACTCAACAATATTTCAAATAGAAGTCCTAAAAAATTACAATCATCCTTATCAGTTCACACAGCCCTGCATAATCAGTTCTTGGGCTGAATCTTCTGTTGCTAGATTGATGAACTTAGTTTCTGTTAGAATTCTGTAATTTCTTACTCCGTTCAGTTTTACAATCTGAAAGTTTATCAGAAGCCTGTCGTTTAGAACATTTTTGTCAGAACCCTTTCCAGGAATTTCTCAGAAGACGAAACATATTTGCAAAAGTAAAAAGAATCAGAGTAAAACAACTACCTGGAAATGGACAAAGGACTCAAAAGGGCAATTGACAAAGAAACTTGGCTACTTCTGTGACATAGTAAACTTCCAGATAATAAGTGGACTTATGACTGATAACCAGGACTGATCAGAATTTTAGGAATGCTATATACTTTTAAGACATCTATATTAATAACATTTACCCATCTAATAACACCTAAGAAAGTCTATCATTACTTATTTTACAATGATTCCCGTGCAATGTAATAGACCAAATAAGTCTAATTAGTTTAGTATTTTCCTCCTTATAGGAAGAGAGAGCAAATGCCTTTCAGAAGTCTCAAGGGCACTCTGAAAAGCCTCAGATTAATTTTTCTTCTGTCTACCAGGTCAAAAGACAGCCTTCAGTTAGGATTTGAATATTTTTGAGGGAGAATCTTGTCAAAACATATCAAAAGCTTTTCAAATGCTTGTTCAAATGTGAAACAACACTCACTGTGAAATATGCTCAGGTATCTATTCAAAGTGATAACAGAAAGAGTCAATAACCTTAAGAGTGACCTAAGTCATTATATTCACAAAACAGGTTTGTCTCTTAGGTAGACTTACTCAAAGGAATAGCTTTTATAACCTCTTTATCAAGAGCAGATCAGAAGTTCAAGAAAATGTATCCTTTTAGAGAAAACCAAATTTGAATTTCTGCACCTACTTATTATTAACATTCAAACTCATTCGCTTAATTGAACTTACTTTGGTCTTCTTGACCAGGCATAAAACTCCTTTCAGATTTTCTTCTTCACAAACCTTCTAAAACTTTCTTTTATGTTTTCAGAATTTGTCCCAAAGTCTTTCTTTTTTCCTTTCTAGTACATCAGGACGAATTTATCTTCCTTAACCAATCAAACAAAAATATTTCCATTATTTATACCTTTTTTACTGAAAACGTACATTTCAACTTCCTTGAATACAGAGCTCTTTTTCTTAGTAATTTCCTGTAGCTTTAATTATGTAGGTTAATTAGAACTTTTAACCCCTAACAGACGTACTAAACAATAAAAGGAAAACAATTATGAATTGTCTTTTATATCAGCATTCTGAACACTTCATAAATTTAGAAACACGCCACTTTACAATAAAACACAAGGCATGGTTTTTAATACACCCACACGCTTTTAGCCTCTTCAAGAAGAAGCCAAAAGTAGATAACTTAGATGTGTTTACTAATAATGTTTCAGTGTTTCGTCCTATCCAGAAATGACCCAGATATTCAGATTTTTATCATTTAACTTAACTCGGCAAAACTCAAGATGGTTACCAAAAAGCATTTTGAAGCTGTATTTCTTTCCCAAACTATACAGACCATAAAAGTTTTTGTACTCACTTTAATGAGTATTATCTATTTAAACCATTTGTTTCCATCAATTATGTTCAGATTACCTACTGAAACCTCATGAGGCCTTAGACAAAACTGGTCATCATTTAAAGCTATTACGTTGCTGACAAATTTAGCAGACAACGTGAACTTATATGACTAGTAAACCCAGGCTGAAGGCCTGCATCCCTATGCAAATACCGACATCCCTGACAACAAGATTATTTTCAATCAGACCAACAAACTTAAACAGTGTTTCATTTACCAAAGGTTGATTCACATGACATTAACTTTGAAAGGCACTGAGTTGATTTCTACTGCATTTAGCATTTATGTAAACACTTACTATAAGCCAACTAAACAGAGATCTTAATTTTGGTCATACCACCCAAGGCTGAAAATATCACATGCATAACCTACACATAGACACGCATACACAGAGACTGTACAACTACTGTTTTAAAAGCTACTGCCGTGAATCAGGTACAATAATATAAAGCTCACCAGTTATGAAGGTAAACTTTGTTTTTAGCCTTTTTACTAATACTTATGGAGAAGACCCTCGAGATGCTAGACTCTTTCAATGGCACACTTATGGCCATTTCTCCTTTCCCCTCCTTTCTTTTTGTCAGTCTTAAGAGTGAGTGATGGGCTAGATAGTAGTTCCTGGAGAGGGGGGATGATAATTCTTTTCATGATAAAGGAACTAAGTGGACTCGGAACTGCCTCTAGGGCTGTCTTTCCAGTCTTGCAAGGATTTTCTAATGACAGTTGCTCTTGATTTCTCAGAAACTGGACTGTAACTTGAAGGACATTCTAGGTTGATCTACCTGTCCAACTGCACCATAAAGGCACAGAGAAACCTCGCAAATTTCCTCCCAGCTGGAGTCTCTGTGGCATAACCCATACAATTGAAAGTGTTTCCAATTAGTTAGAATGACCCTGAGTGGTGAGTCTCTGGGGATGTTTACGCCATTCCCCATGGCATTAAAGCCAGTGTGCGACTGGCAGTGGACTGGAGAAGGGTGCAGTGGCTACAAACACCTGGAACTGGCTGGAGGCCAGGGCTCCCAGTACCGGGGTTGAGAGTTAAGGTCCTTGCAAAATATTTTCAAGTTGTTTGATTTTACAGAAGGTCCATGTTCTGGTCAGGTCCAGCCAGAACTTAAGCTCGACTTGGTGACAACAGATGACATGATGAGCAAAACAAAGAAAGGAAAATAAGACACCAGACCTCACTCTCATGGCTGCTCTCAGAGGGTTCTCAAGATAAGACTCACACAACAGTTCCTGTGCTGTGGCACACTACCGTAGCATGACAGTTCACAAAATAAATCACAGGTCTCCTACCCTCATAGCCAACTCAGTAGGTGACTAAACTACTCAATGAGTCAACCGCCAAGAGAGGGCACCCTACTTAGGGTCGCTGGGGTGATCAGGCCCAGAAAGCCAAACTTGGGGCTCCAGTGGTGGAGGCCTTGATTCTTGAAAGATTCCTTTGTTTCCCCAGTTGCAAAGTTCAATAGGAGATGAAAATGGCCATTGTAACTCTAACAAAGATGAAAGAGACATGTCCATTACCTTGAAGATCACCCCAGACCCTACGGCAGCATCCTACATGTGGTTCCTACTGTGGGGTTCCTATAGCAAGGGGTGATGGGCGTGGACCCCAGCATTGCATCCCTTGTGTACCTTCCGTGGTATGCCTGGCAGTAGCAGGTGCCTGGTGAACATCTTTCCTATTCTGACTGGCAGTAATAGGTGCCTGTTGAATGGTCCCCAAGAGAAAAGGAGAAGTTTAAGAGAGAACAGGATGGAGAAAAATAGTGTAGAATTTTCCAGCGAGCTGGGGGACATTCTACCCAATTGCGTGTTGGAGTCATTCTCTGAAGAAGGGTTTCCCATACGCAACCAAAGGTTAGACTTTGGTACTTTCCTTGAACTGTAGTCCCGATTGAGACATTCACACAGTTCAGAGCATGGTCAGGTGCCATGGGAGGTAACCCAATCCAGCCTTAGGAAAAGAAACCTTCCAGGGGAGTCTTGCAGATTGCCGGCCATCATAAGGACTTAAGTGGCTGACCCGTGCCCACCTAAAATTTGTATATTAGAGATAGAGTCAGGAAGGAATGGAGTAATTCACTCTACATCGCCCTTAGGCTTAAGGTACTGATTCTCTTCAAGCTGAATGCCATGATTTGCCCCATAGAGTAGCCATGGGCAGCAAACCTGGATTCATGCAGCTATCCAAGAAAGTTCCTGATGGAGAAGTGTATTTAGATCCATCCTTGACAAAGAGAGAGGCACAAGGAAGAAAAGGGCACTTACCAGAAGTCGAGCTCACAAACCTATGAAGCAAGTTTTCGATATGGGCCACAAGATATGATATGGGCTTGGCGAGCTGAAGAGTCAAAAGAAAGATTTCTTGGACTCTCAAATTCTGGAAGTGGTGCTCTTTTACTTATAGAATGGTACAGGACAACATGGTGACAGGACCCATGGGCAGTAAATAGTTGCTGCATGGGGACAGGACATATGGGCAGTGAAGAGCTGCTGCTGCTGCTGCATTGGGAAAGGTTCCATAGGCAGTCAGAGGTCCTGCTGCTGCCCTGAGTTGAAGGTAAGGGCTAATTTTATAATGCATTGGTATGTGACATTTTTCCTGGAAAAAGAAAATATGATGTTAAAAGTCATTAAATGATTTCAGTTCAGATGGGGTCTGGTTATTGTGTGGTCATATAGCATTAAATACGAATCTGGCCATATAGATAGGCATGTAGGTGAGCATGAAATGGGCTTCTATCACTGGGACACCTCTAATTCATACCAAAACAAAAAACAAAAAAACTCACCGGGTCATGTAGTTTGGTATGTAGGCCAGGTAACCTTGGGCTTTTCGAGCTGGGGCAGCCTTAATTCACATCATTCATTATGGTCTTTCACAGCTATCTCCCATAGATATTCTTATCAGTCTTTTCTCCTCCATTCCAAGTTACGAATTTTGTATTTCTTTATTCACCATATGTTCTCTAGGGGTCCAGATTTACGGCCTAAAACTTTGGAGGCTGAAAGAGATTAGAGAAGATGAACTTTCAAGGATTGGTAAACACCTCAAAATGCTTAATGATGCTACAGAAAGGAAGACCATTACAAAGAGTTGAAGAAGAACATTACCAAGAGAACACGTTCCGTGCTAAACTCAGGAGCCAAAAGAAAAGGTTACAGTCCACAATGTTACTACTAATTACCGTTACAAATAACCAAAGCAGGCCAACATCATCCCTAGTTCAGGCAAAAGTTTGATCCAAAAGTCCATTTCAGTGCCGGCCCTGCGGTGTACTGGGTATGTGCCCAGGTTCCGCCTGGGCGGCCAGGGCTTCATTGGTTAGCACCACGGGTGCGGATCAGATTAGTAGCATTAGCAAATATAGATTTCACGGTATGGTGCAGACAGACATCCTAAAGTAATCGAAATTTTGAAGAGACATTATGAGTACACACCAGAAAAATAACCATGGGAATATTACAATCTATGAACGCATCAGGAACACTTCCCCAAATAATGAAGGAAGGAAAACATGTGACCTGCCAAAGTGGAATTGTCAGACTGCTAGGAGATGACACGATCATTGCGCATCAGAGGATTGCCTGGGAAAAGTCATCTTGGGAGGGCCTCCGGCACTTTCTCTTGGGAAAGTCCACCCATTTGGCCTCATCCACAAAAGATAAGAGAGAAAACACAGATTAATCCAAAAGGAAAGAAACCAGTGTCTAGAGGGAAGGTAGCAGACCTTTTCAAGTTCGAGGAAAAAGTTAGAAACCGACAAGAAATACATAACGATGAAAACTATCCTACCTGGAAAGGTGGAGTAATCAGACTGGGATGAGATGGTTCTGAAGAACTGTGTGCATGGAGGTCTTCAGGACAACTTCGAATTCTGAGCGTGTTTATGACATCACGGTGAATATGTCACCCAAGATGGCCACAGGTTTCCAGCCCGAGGATTGACATAGGCTAGGATATTCTAGTGAGGGATACTCAGAAACAGCTTTTGCCCACAGAAACAGGGCACAGAAACTTGAAGAGATCAAAGATACGCTAATTCAAGGGATAAGACAGGAATCATTGGGAAGAAGCCATAATAGAGGGACAAGCACTGAGATGAGAACATTGCCATCTCCTCATGTCGAAGAGGAGGCCATTCTGATTCAAGCTTGAAACTTGATTTGAAACAAGAGGCTGGAACTATGAGACCTATGTTGTCCTTCTGCCTCACTCATAATCCAAAGTCAAGAATGATCTCTTGAGATCATTGTAGAGAAGAATCAAGGCCGCCGTCCTAGGCCACTAGCATTTTTTAAAGAGAAGTCTCACTTTCCATAGCTCTGGCATCATGAGTGCCCACTGGCTACATGCTAATGTGTCACAAGACACCTCTTTGAAGCCTGGAAGGAATGGACCCCTGTCATGCTTGGGGTATTTCTCTTGGTTTGGAAGGACTCTAGAAGTTGCTCAAAAGCACCCTTTTGCAGAGGGGTTCATTCCTTGGTGAATGCTGCACTCCAAGGCTAGAGTCCTAAGTTGGGATCAATGAGATTCTCTCCCCCTTCTCTTGCCATAGAAGGAGTATTGATTATGTGTTTCAACACCACATGTAACGATGTTGGCTGAAAATTAGAATATTATCATTATATTTAAAGAAAAATAAACACGCCACAGGTGAGGATATAAATCAAACAAATAACAAACCCTGTGGAAACAAAGTAAGCCAGTATCTAGACATAATCTAGCAGAGCGTTCAAGGATCAGGGGTGAAGTTCGAACTTTCCAAATCCAGAAATAGACAGAAGGAACTCTCACCTGGAAATAGAAATTCATCAGATTCGTCTAATTTGTTGCAGAACCATTGTGTCCGTGAAGATGATTGTCAGGACCATCTTGAGTTTCTGATCTCAGAATCTCTAACCAAGGAGGATGACCACATGTTCTCAGTGCTCAGTGTCACCTCGGCCAGGATAGCAGAGATTCCTTCAAGTGACCAATGGAAATTCAAAGACAACACCCAACAATCATGAAAGCACTCACACAACGGCCAACAGAACATATGGTGATCAAAGAAATGCAAAATTTCTAACTTGGAATGAAAAGGGAAGACACTGATACGCACATCGAAGGGAGATAGCTTAGCAATACCATGATGATTAGCCTATGGAAAAGAAAAAAGGTCCCAGAAAATGTAAGGCAAACAGAAATCACAACTGAATAATCCACAGTGAAAGACGGCCGTGTTTAGACAGATTCTGCTTAAACGTTTGAAAGTCAGAAAAGTCACAACCCCAAAACCTGCAGTGAAGGTCAAACCTGGGCTAAATGGAATGGGAGAGTTCTGAGACTGCTCCAAGCGGGCTCTGAAACCTTGTGTCCATGAGGCTTGCTGGCACAGCACAGACACAATTCTCAGAAATCCTATGACATCACAGTAGACCAGGAAAACAACATGGCTTCATCTACACAGGGCCAGAGCTGGGCTCCAGTAGCATATTGAAGTCACATTTCAAAACAGCAGGTTGCCAATGGAACATGAAAGGGGCTGGCCACTGCTGAAGCTGTGAAGTCCGTGCCTTCTGGGTCCGCAGCCCGTGGTCGTCCATTTGTGCTCTTGGGGTGGAGCCTCCTCACCGCTGGTACAGCCATCCTGGGAGAGTCCTGGGAGGTAGTGTAGAGGCAGATGGGAAGTGACCTTAGACAGTGCCAGTCTTGCTCAGCAAATACAGCAGCATGACCAGCAGATGTGAGCACTGCCATAAACTTCTGCCAAAACAGAACCAATTAAACGTTGCAAAGAATAGAAAAACTGAGCATCAAAAAAAGAAGCATGTCACTAAGAATAATAAGATATCTAGGACTAACCTTCACTAAACAGGTGGAAACATTGTAAACTGATACTATCAAAGCTTTGGCTAAAGAAATTCCAGAAGACACAACGAAATGGAAGACTATTCCGTGCTGTTCGAATGGAAGAACTAGCACACTTGAAACGTCCATAGCGGATAGAGGAATCTGTGGATTCCAAGCAATCCCAGTCAAAGTTGCAGTGATCTTTCCCACAGAAATAGAAGAGAGAATAATAAAGTCTCTATCCAGAAGGAAAGGACCCTGAATACCCAAAGGAATCCTGAAGAAAATGAACAAAGCAGGACGTATCACACTTTCTGATTTCCACATATAGGACGAAGCGCTAGGAACCGAAACGGCACAGTCTGGGCCCAAAAACAGGCACACAAATCCATGGAACAGAATCGAGAGCCCAGAGGTCAACTCACGCATATATGCACATGCATACATGCACAACACATTTTCAACCAGGGAACCAAGAGTAGACAGCGGAGAAAGGAGAGTCTCGACAAGAAACGGTGCTGGGAAGACTGCACAGCCAAATGTAACACAATGAGAGTAGAGCATGATGTTACACTAGTCACACACACCACCTCGAAACGGATTAAAGACTTGAATGGAAGACTTGAAACCGTGAGACTTCTAGGAGAAAACCTAGGCAGCATGCTCGTTGCCATCTGTCTTAGCAGCCTATTTGGAAGAAGCGTGTGTGAAAGGAATGGGCAACAAAGGAAACATGCAGTTGGGAAGCGAAGTTAGACTGGGCCAGTCTTCCTCAGCAAATACAGCAGCATTGCCAGCAGATGTGAGAACAGCAGTAAACATCTGCCTAAATAAAACCAATCAAAAGTTGCAAAGGATAGAAAAACTGAACCTCAAAAAAAAAAAAAAAAGCATGCTAGTAGGAAGAACAAGGTATCTAGGAATAACCTGTGCCAAACAGGTGAAAGCTATGTAAACCGAGAAGTAGTAAAGCTTTGGGGAAAGAAATTCCACAAGATACAAGGAAACGGAAGGGCATTAGTGCGCATGGAATGGAAGAAAACGAAGGAAGAATGAAGTATCATCACAATGATACCTTTCTTATCCCTGGAATCAGCATCTCTTTGATCTCTTCAAGTTTCTGTGCCTGGTTTCTGTTTGGAAAAGCTGTTTCTGGGTATCTCTCACTTGAGTATCCCAGCCTAAGCCACTCCTGGTACTGTAAACATGCAGCCATCTGGGGTGACACGTTCACTGTAATGTCATAAACACTCTCAGAATTCAAAGTTGTCCTGACAACCTCCATGCACACAGTGTTTCAGAGCCGTCTCCTCCCAGCCTGACTACTCCCCCTTTCCAGGAAGGATAGTTTTCCTTGTTCTGGATGTGTTGTCGGTTTTCAACTTTGTCCTCTAACTTGCAAGGGTCTACTACATTCCCTCTAGACACCGGTTTCTTTCCTTTAAGATTATTCTGGGTTTTATCACATATCATTTGTGGATATGGCCAAATGGGTGGACTTTCCCCAGAGAAAGTCCTGGACTCCCTCCCAAGTTGACGTTGCCCAGGAAATCCTGTGATGCACAGTGATCATGGGATCTCATGGCAGTCTGACAATTCCACCTTGGTGGGTCACATATTTTCCTTCCTTCATGATTTGGGAAAGCCTACCAGATGCGTTCATAGACTCTAATATTCTCATGGTTCTTTTTCTGGTGAGTATTGATAAGGTCTCCTCACAATTAGTACTTCTTTATGATCTCTGTGCCAACCATACCTGGAAATCTGGATTTCCTAATGCTAGAAATCTGATCTGTACCCCTGAAGCCCGGGCCACGCAAGAGGAAGTTGGGCACTTCCCTGCTGCACCACAGGGCCGGCAATGAATTAGACTTCTGCACCAACCTTTGGCCTGAACTTGGGAAGATGTTGGCCTGCTTCAATCATTCGTGAAGGGAATCAGTAGTAACATCATGGAAGGTATTATTTTCCATTGGTTCATGAGTTTAGCACGGAACATATTCTCTTGCTAGTATTCCGCTTCATCACTTTGCAAAGGTCTACCTTTCTGTAGCATCATTAAGCACTTTGAGGTGATTACCAATCCTTGGAAGTTCATCCTCTCTGATCTCTTTCAGCCTATAAAGCTTTAGGCCGTAAGTCTGCACCCCTTTTTGGAGTTTTGATTTTACGTGAATTGATTGCCGTAACCCTGCATTCTAACATGCTATAGCTTTCAGATCTACATCCTCATAGATTTAGACTTCTGAGTAGGTTACATCATCTTCACCACCGTAAGGCTAATTACAGGCTCTCACGATACTTGTGCCTAATCAACTCTTTCTCCCTCTGGCCCTCGCCTACTTTTCCTCTGGGAACTACCAATCCCATGTCACATGCTACCTGTTTGTTGGTCCGTTTTTCCTCTTCTCCTGTACGTGAGATCCTGTGGTATTTGACCTTACCCCTGGCGCTTGTTTCAGTTCCTCTAGTACCCTCAGGAGCCATTCTGGTGGTCACAAATGGCTGGACTTGCATCCGTTCCGACAGCTGAATGCTATGCCACTGTGTGGCTATAGCCTATCTTCCTTCTCCATTCGTCCCTTGATGGGCATCAGGGAGGCTTCCAAGTCTTGGATATGGGGAGTAAGGCTGTGGTGCACACAGCAGTGCACGGATCTCTGTGCATTACTGTTTCCATGATCTTTGGATATATACGTCACAGAGGAATAGCTGGATCATATGCTAGGTGGATTCTGAAACATTCTGAATTTTCACTCCTTTGTGTAGTGGCTGCATCGGCTCAAACTCCCACCTGCAGTGCAGGAGGCTTCCCTTCTCTCCACCTCCTCTCTGAAACTTGTTGTTTCGTGTCTTCACCCTTATAGCCATTCTGACCACTGTGAGCTGCTATCTCATTGCACTTCGGATTTGCATTGGCCTCAGACTTAATGATGAGGAACATGTTTTCATACAGCCTGTTGGCCATCTTTCTATCTTCCTGGGAGAAATGTGTGTTTCCATCTTTTGCCCAGGTTTTGTTGGGCTCATTGTTTTTTTTTCCTGTGGAGATGTATGAGTTCACTGGATCTTATGGCTGTTCACCCCTTCTCCGATGTCTGTTCTGCAAACATCCTGTCGCAGTTGTTGTCATGTCTTTGCATTGAGTCGATGGAGTCGTTGGCCGGGTAGAAGCTTCTGCGTTGGATGGAGTCACGCTTGTTTCTTGTTTCTTTTGTTGCCCTTACCCAGTCACACATGCTTCTTCCAAGTAGGCAGCTATGCCAGATGGCAAAGAGCAAGCTGCCTGCATTTTCCCACAGAAGTTTCATGGTTTCAAGTCTTCCATTCAAAGCTTTAATCCATTTCAATGTGGTATGTGTGCCTGGTGTAACATCATGGTCTAGTCTCCTTGTGCCACTTGTGGCTCTGAAGTCTTCCCAGCACTGTTTCTTTTCGAGACTCTCCTTCCTCTGCTGTCTCCTCTTGGCTCCCGTGTCGAAAATGGGCTGCCCATATATGTGGCAGTTGACTGCTGGGCTCAATTCTGTTCCATGGGTCTGTGTGCCTATTTTGGGGGAAAGGCTGTGCTGTACCGGTACCTAGCGCTTTGTCCTATATTTGGCAATCAGAAAGTGTGATACATGCTGCTTTGTTCGTTTTCCTCAGGATTCCTTTTCCTATTCAGGGTCCTTTGTTGCCACATAGAAACTTTAGTATTCTCTCTTCTATTTCTGTGGGAAAGATTGCTGCAACTTTGACTGGGACGACATGGAATGGAGACATTGCTTTTTGCGGTATGGATGCTTAAAGTGTGTTCATTCTTCCATTCAAAGAACATGGAATAGACTTCCGTTTCCTTGTGTCTTGTGGAATTTCTTTCCCCAAAGCTTTGCTAGATTTCGGTAGACAGAGCTTTCTCCTGTTTGGCCAAAGTTATTCCTAGATGTTTTTTTCTTTTTACTGGCATGCTTTCTTTTTTGCTGTTCCTTTTTTCTATTCTTAGCAACATTTAATTGGTTTGTTTTGGCAGAAGTTTATGGCAGTGCTCACATCTGCTGGCCATGCTGCTGTATTTGCTGAGCAAGAGTAGCGTGGTATAGCGTTGCTTCCCATATGCCTGTACACTTGGTCGCACGCCTGGCCCAGAATGGCTGGATGAGTGGTGAGGAGGCTCACCCCCAGTATTCCACGTGGCCGACCCTGGGTTGCCGACTCAGAACGCAGGGACTTCACAGCTGCCCCACTGGCTGGCCCCTTTCATGTTCCATTGGCAACCTGCAGTTGAGTGGAATGTACTTTAACATGTTACTTGAGCCCAACTCTGGCCCTGTGTAGATGAGGCCAGCTTCTTTTTCTGGACCACTGTGATGTCGGAGTATTGTCAGAATCGTGTCTCTTTTCCAGTCAGGCTTCGGGGACACAGGGTTTCAGAGCCCACGTGGAGCAGTCTGAGAACTCACCCTTCCCAGTTAGCCCAGCTTTGACCTTCAATGCAAGTTTTGTGGTTGTGACCTTATCGGACTTTCAAACGTTCAAGCAGACCCTAACTAAACACTGAAGTCAATCACTGTGGATTATTGAGGTGTGATTTCTGTTTGCCTTCCATTTTCTGGGAGCTTGCTTTCATTTCCATAGTCTAATCGTCATGGTTCTGAGCTATCTCCCTTCGATATGCTTATCAGTGTGTTCTCCTTCATTTCAAGTTAGGAGTTTGGTATTTCTTTAATCACCATAGGTTCTGTAGGCTGATGTGTGAGTGCTTTCGTTACTGTTGGGTGTTGTCTTTGAATTTCCATCGGTCATTTGAAGGAATCTTTGCCATTCTAGCCTAGATCCAACTGAGCACTGAGTAAACGTGGTCATCTTGGTTGGTTCGATATTGTGAGATCAGAAACCCCATGTTTGAGGTTGTCCTGGAAACCAGCTTCTCAGACACAATGGTTCTGAGACAAATTAGATGAATCTGATGGATTCCTCTCTCCAGCTGAGAGATCCTTCTGTCTCTTTTCTAGATTTGGAAAGTTCAGAACTTCACACCTGATCCTTGATGCTCCACTAGATTACGTCTAGATACTGGCTTACATTATTTCCACAGGTTTTGTTATTTGTTTAATTTACCTCCTCAGCTGTGGCATGTTTATATTCCTTTAAATAGAATGGTAATGTTCTAAGTTTCAGCAAACATCGTTATGTGTGGTGTCAAACACCTAATCAATACTCCTTCTACGGCAAGAGATGGGGGAGAGAATCTCATTGATCTCAACTGAGCACTCTAGCCTGGGAGGACAGCCTTCACACAGTAACAAAGCTTTCTGCAAAAGGGTGCTTTTGCGCACTCTTCCTGAGTCCTTCCAAACCAAGAGACATACCCCAAGCATGACAGGGGCCCATTCCTTCCAGGCTTCAAAGAGATGCCTAGTGACACATTACCATGTACCCAGTGGGTAGCTATGATGCCAGAGCTATGGAAAGTGAGACTTCTCTTCACAGAATACTAGGGACCTAGGACCGAGGCCTCTGTTCTTCACTTCAATGTCTTCAAGAGATCATTCTTGACTTTGGATTATGAGTAAGGCAGAAGGCCAACATAGGTCTGATAAGCCCAAGGTCCGGCCTCTTGTTTCAAGTCAAGTTTCAAGCTTGAATCAGCATGGCCTCCCCATCGACTTGAGGAGATGGCAATGTTCTCCTCTCAGTGCTTGTCCCTCTGTTATCACTTCTTCCCAATGATTCCTTTCTTATCCATTGAATTAGCGTCTCTTGCATCTCTTCACGTTTCTGTGCCCAGATTCTGTTTGCAAAAGCTGTATCTGGGTATCTGTCACTTGAGTATCCAAGCCTACGCCAATCCTCGGGCTGGAGACCTGCGGCCATCTTGGGTGACATGTTTACCGTGATGTCATAAACACCCTCAGAATTCTAAGCTGTCCTGAAAACCTCCATGCACACAGTTCTTCACGACCATCTCATACCAGTCTGACTACTTCCCCTTTCCAGGTAGGATAGTTTTCCTTGTTCTGGATTCCGTGTCTGTTTATAACTTTATCCTCGAACTTTGAAAGGTCTACTACAATCCCGCTGGACACCAGTTTCTTTCCTTTCA
Organism: Equus asinus; assembly: GCF_041296235.1. Lineage (NCBI taxonomy): Eukaryota > Metazoa > Chordata > Mammalia > Perissodactyla > Equidae > Equus > Equus asinus. The sequence goes on along the minus strand of NC_091815.1, from coordinate 10,330,412 downwards.
GATTATCCTGGGTTTTATCTCTTATCTTTTGTGGATGAGTCCAAATGGGTGGACTTTCCCCAGAGAAAGCCCTGGAGTCCCTCCCGAGATTGATTTTCCTGGTCAATCCTCTGATGCGTAATGATTGTGTCATCTCCATTTCCACCTTGGCAGGTCACATGTTTTCCTTCCTTCATCATTTGGGGAAGTGTTCCTGATGCGTTCATAGATTGCAATATTCCCATGGTTCTTACTCTGATGTGTATTCATAACGTCTCTTCACAATTTCGACTTCTTTAGGATGTCTGTCTGCACCATACCGTGAAATCTATATTTGCTAATGCTACTAATCTGATCTGCACCTGTGATGCTCGCCGATGAAGCCTGTACCACCCAAGTGGAATGTGGGAACTTACCCAGTACACCACAGGGCCGGCACTGAATTGGATTCTTGGACCAACATTTTGCCTGAACTGGGGAAGATGTTGGCCTGCTTTGATTATTTGTAAAGGTAATTAGTAGTAACATCATGGACGGTAACCTTTTCCTTTGGATCCTGAGTTTAGCACGGAACATGTTCTCTTGGTAGAGTTGTTCTTCAACTCTTTGCCACTTTCTACCTTTCTGTAGCATTATTAAGCTCTTGGAGGTGATTATCAATGCTTGGAAGTTCATCTTCTCTAATCTCTTTCAGCCTCCAAAGCTTTAGGCCATAAACCTGCTTGCCTTTTTGTAGTTTTGATTTTACATGAATTGATTGCCATAACCCTGCATTATAACACCCTATTGTTTTCAGATTTACAACCTCCTAGATTTATTCTTCTATGTATGGTGCATCATCTTCACCACCGTAAGCCTAATGACATGCCCATACCACACACTGGTGCCTAATCAACTCTTTCTTCCACTGTCTTCTGCCACCGATTCCCTCTGGGAACCCCCAATCCCTTGTCATGTGCTACCTGTTTGTTTCTCCTTATTTTACTGTTCTCCTTGTAAGTGAGATGCTACGGTATTTGACTTTCTCCCTGGGGCTTCTTTCAGTTCCCCTCATACCCTCAGGAGCCATTCTGGTGTCACAAATGCCTGGACTGCACCCTTTCTTGCAGCTGAGTGCTATCCCATTGTGCGGCTATAGCCAATCTTCCTTCTCCATTCGTCCCTTGATGGGCCCCAGGGCGATATCCAAGTCCTGGACATCAGGATTAAGGCTGTGGTGAACACAGCTGTGCAGGGATTCCTATGCGTTGGTGTTTCCAAGTTCTTCGGATAAATACGACGCAGAGGAATAGCTGGATCATATGGTAGATGGATTCTGAAATTTCTGCGGAAGTTCCACACCGCTTTGCATAGTTCCTGCACCGGCTTACACTCCCACCAACAGTGCAGGAGGCTTCCCTTCTCTCCACCTCCTCTCCGACACTTGTTTCCTATCTTGTTCCTTATGGGCATTCCGACCACAATGTGCTGTTATCTCATTGCCATTTGGATTTGCATTGGCCTTAGACGTAATGATTATGAACATGTGTTCAGACACCTGTTGGCCATCTTTCTATCTTATCTGGTAAAACTCTGTTTCCATCTTTTGCCCAGGTTTTAATGGGCTTGTTGTTTTTTCTCTTGTGTTGGCATGTGCGGTCGTTGGCTCTTTTGGCTATTCAGTCCTTCTCCGATGTGTGGTTTGAAACATCCACTCGCAGATGTTATGCTGTCTTTGCATTGAGTGGATGGTTTCCTCGGCTGGGCAGAAGCTTCTGCGTTGGATGCATCCCATTTGTTTCTTGTTTCGTGTGTTGCCCTTGCCCATTCACACATGCTTCTTCCAAATAGGTGGCTATGCCACATGGCCATGAGCAAGGTGCCTGGTTTTCTACTAGAAGTTTCACGGTTTCAAGTCTTCCGTTCAAGGCTTTAATCCATTTCGAGGTGGTGTGTGAGCCTGATGTAACATCATGGTCTACTCTCATTGCGTTACATATGGCTGTGCACCTTTTCTTCTTGAGACTCTCCTTTCTCCACTGATCCTCTTGCCTTCCTCGTTGCAAATGGGCTGTCCATATATGTGTGAGTTGACCTCTGGGCTCTCGATTCTTTTCCGTTGATCTCTGTGTCTGTTTTTGAGACCAGACTGTGCCGTTTCAGTACATAGCACTTCGTCCTACATGTTGAAATCAGTAAATGTGATATGTCCTGCTTTGTTCATTTTCCTCAGGATTCCTTTGGGTATTCAGGGTCCCGTGTTGCTGGATAGAGACTTAAGGATTCTCTCTTATATTTCTGTGGCAAAGATTCTGCAACTTTGTCTGGGATTGCATGGAATCCAGAGACTGCTTTATCCATTATGGAGGTTTCAAGTATTTTAGTTCCTACATTCCTATAGCATGGAATACCCTTCCATTTGCTTGTGTCTTCTGGAATTTCTTTCCCCAAAGTTTTGTTAGTTTTCGATTTCCATAGCTTGCACATGTTTGGCTAAGCTTATTTCTAGAGATCTTATTCTTTTTTTCCTGAGGTTTGGTTTTTCTGTTCTTTTCAAGTTTTCATTAGTTTTGTTTCGGCTGATGTTTATGGCTGTGCTCAGATCTGCTGTCGATGTTGCTGTATTTGCTGAGGAATACTGACGCTGTCTGACGTTGCTTCCCAGCTGCCTCTACCCTACCTCCCATGCCTCCCCAAGAATGGGTGGACCAGCGGTGATGCGGTTCACCCCCAGGATTCCACATGGCCACCCCCGGGCTGCCGACCCAGAACGTGCAGACTTCACCACTGCACCACGGGCCAGCACCTTTCATGTTCCATTGGCAACCTGCAGTTGAGTGCAATGGGACTTGAATATGCTACTTGAGCCCAACTCGGGCACTGTGTAGATGAGGCCAGTTTGTTTTTCTTCTCCACTGTGATGTCGGAGGATTTGTCAGAATTGTGTCTCTGCTGTCCCTGCCAACCTCATAGACACAGGCTTTCAGATCCTGATTTTAGCAGTCTCATAACTCACCCTTACCAGTTAGCCTAGGTTTGACCTTCGCTTGGGTTTTTGGGATTGTGACTTACTCCGACTTTCGAACGTTCAGAGTATGTCTAAAACTGACATCTTTCTTTATGTATTATTCATGTGTGATTTCTGTGTGCCTTCCATTTTCTGGGACCGTTTTTTATTTTCAGTGGTAGAATCATTGATATGGGCTCAGCGAGCTGAAGACTCGAATGAAAGATTGATTGGACTCTCAAGATCCTGCATTGGTGTTCTTTTATTGAGAGAACAGTACAGGATAGCATGGGGACAGGACACATTAGCAGTGAATAGCTACTGCTGCTGCTGCCTGGGGACAGGACCCATGGGTAGTCAGGGCTCCTGCTGCTGCCCTGACTGGTGGGTTAGGGCTAATTTCATAAGGCATGGGCATATGACTTATTTTTACTCGAAAAAGAAATAATGATGTAAAATGTCTTTAAATGATTTCAGTACAGATGGGGTCTGGACATTGTGTTGTCATATTTTTAGATACGAATCTGGCCATATAGATCAGCATGTAGGTGAGAATGCCCTGGGCTTCTTGCCCTGGGGCAGCCCTAATTCATACCATAAAAAAATGCACTGGGTCATATAGTTTGGCATGTAGTCCAGGTCACCTTCAGCTTCGCTAGCTGCGGCAGCCCTGATCCACATCATAAAACCTCCCTGAACCTATTTGGACTGGAAATCTTTGGGGATATGGATGATGGTCAGTCTTCTGTAACTACTTCTGGCTGTACAGGGTCGTAGAGCTGTCCCTAAATGGGGCCATAGGTACACTTAGGCAGTTTAGTGGACCAGAAGGCTTGCCCCATTGAGTTCAAGCCTGACAAGTTATACAGATCCTCTGGAGATGAGAGAGTCATTGACAAGAGGTGGTCCAGGAAGTGAAACATTTTTGACATGCATAAGACAAACAATGAAACAGACAACAAAATATCATAAGAAATACAAGCAGTATGTTTAACCCAATGAATAAGGTTTTGAAGTAGTGCCGAAACCTTGTCCTGACTAGGAGTTTAACCAATCATTTAGATTTAGGGTTGGTCAGACATGGATTTAATTTGGTGGCTGGGATACCAAGCCAGAAATATTTTGATGGTAGTCAGGAATATAGACACAACATTCAGTTTTTATAATGGCACAGGTGCCCCCTTGTGCTGCTGTCAAGACATCCAGAGCCATTTGGATTTGGAGGACTGCCTTACACACTTGGGATACTTCTAAATTGAGCAGCAAAATGCTACGTTGTGTATCATTTAATGCCTTCATACTAAATTTGTTTAGGACTTCCATGTGCAAGACGACACTTTCGATTCCCAATTGGTGAAAGAAAATTGCGGAAAGATGGTCATACCAGTGGAAGACAGGGATGGTCAAGTGTTGCTGCAAGTTGGGTAGGATAGCAGGAGGAGATATAGTAAATGTAGTTCCACCTTGCATGCAGACAAAGCCTAGAGTGCATCGTCCAATCCATGAAGGTGGCAGCCAAGGTCATAAATTGGAGCCACGTATCCACTGAGCACTGTTAGGGGCTAACCAACCTGTGTTGAGCCATGTATCCCAGTCAGTCTGAAACCAATCAGTATTTTTTTTAAGGCTATGATATGAGAACACATAAAACAGGGATTTTTTCCCATAGGTCGAGTGCTATAAGGCCATGTAGCACAGGGGTGATTTTTTTTCCCCAAAACAAAGTGGCCTTTTACTGAGTTGCCCACTAGTAGAGGTGAACCAAATATATTCATCCCAAATTTTGTATTGTCCATCCTGTGTGTATTAATAAGTTGGGGACATTACCTTTGGAACTTGTTCTGTATGATCCAAGTGTGACAAGGCAAATCTAGTTAGTATTTGGACAGTAGTATTGAAGGAAAATGTTTGATTGTGGCCAGGAAACTTCCAGGTGTCAGAGGTAGATGGCCACAAGGAGACATTACTATTAATAATACATGAATATTGCAGAAGAAAAGAGCTAGAATCTAATATCCATGAATGCCTACTATAGCTTCTACAGAAACATAATTTTTTCTCTCTTAAATCACTCTCATTTTTACAAAAGATAGCCAAATCAGGATTAACGGGTTTGCAAATCAAGTGTAGTTTCAATACAACTTGCTCCAATTATTTACATCAGAGCAGCAGGAATAGTAATTGTTCATACAGGCTTTTTTAAATGTGCTTCACTGGATCTTTTCCTGCAGAATCTCAGATTGAACTGTGAAGGCCTCTAGAGGCCAGAAAAGCCAAGCCAAGGACTTGCCATCAGATTTGGCCTGAAGTACCTACAGATTTGAGTGGTGTTCTCTTTGAGGTCTCCCCAAATATTCGGAGGTTCCTTGCACCTGCCAGATAAGCAAGCTTCCTTACTTACCCGGTAAGATTGCCAAAATCTCAGTAAACAAGGTACCAGGCCTGTGTTTCCGAGTGGCTGTATTCCAGAAAGTCCAATCTTTGTTCCTGAAACGCTGTCTTGTCATATCTGAGGCTGTGTGTTTCAAATATGACATTCCAGTCAAAGCCTTGGTAATATAACCAATGTGTCCTGTTATAAGGAGAACAGATTCTTATGGAACTTATGCAAATATTGCCACGAAATGACCATACTCAGTCACAAAGGGTTTCCAAATTCAGGAGGGATAAGGTAGGCAGAAAAAGATAAATGTTTCAGTTTTGCTCATAAAGGTATAATTTCACCAAATGGCTGTAAGTTATAGTTAGCATAACAGAAAAGAGAAAAAGATTTCCTTCATTATGAGAAAACAAAACAACACATCAAAACTCAACAATATCTCAAACAGAAGTCCTAAAAATTTATAATCGTCCTAATCAGTGCACACAGTCCTGTATAATCAATTCTTGAACTGAATCTTCTGTTAGCAGATCGATGAGCATAGTTTCTGTTAGAATTCTGTCATTTCTTACTCCGTTCAGTTTTACAATCTGAAGGTTTATCAGAAACCTGTCGTTTAGACTCTTTGTGTCAGAATTCTTTCCAGGAATTTTTCGGAAGTTGAAACATATTTGCAAAAGGAAAAAGCATCAGAGTAAAACAACAACTATCTGCAAATGGACAAAGAACTCAAAAGGGCAATTGGCAAAGAAACTTGACTACTTCTGTGACATATAACACTGCCAGATAATAAGTGAACTTATCACTGACAACCAGGGCAGATCAGAATTTTAGGAATGCTATCTAATTTTGAGACGTCTATATTAATATCATTTACCCATCAAATACCAGCTAAGAAAGTCTATTGTCGCTTATTTCACAATGTTTCCCATTTAATTTAATAGACCAAATAAGCCAAATTACTTTAGCATTTTCCTCCTTGTAGGAAGAGAGAGCAAATTTCTTTGAGAAGTCTCAGGGACCCTCTGAAAATCCTCAGAGTAATCATTCTTCTGTCTACCAGGTCTAAAGAACGCCTTCATTCAGGATATGAATATTTTTGAGCGAGAAGCTTGTCACAACATATCAAAAGTTTTTAAAATGTTGTTCAAATAGCAAACAACACTCACGGTGAAACAATGCTCAGGTATCCATTCAAAGTGATAACAGAAAGAGTCAAAAATATTAAGAGTAACCTCAGCCATTATTTTCACAAAACAGATTTGTCTCTTAGGTAGACGTACTCAAAGGAACAGCTCTTACATCCTCTTTAACAAGAGCAGATCAAAGGTTCAAGAAAATGTATCCTTTTAGAGAAAACCAAATTTGAATTTCTGCACCTACTTATGGTTCACATTCAAACTCATTCACTTAATTGAACTTACTTTAGTCTACTTGAGCAGGCATAAATCTCATTTCAGAATTCCTCCTTCACAAACCTTCTACCTCTTTCTTTTTCATTTTCAGTACTTGTCCCAAAGTCTTTCTTTTTTCCTTTCTAGTACATCAGGAGCAATTTATCTTTCTTAACCCATCAAACAAAAATATTTCCATTCTTTATACCTTTTTTACTGAAAACATACAGTTTAACTTCCTTGAATACAGAGCTCTTTTGCTTAGTAATTTCCAGTAGCTTTAATTCCATAGGTTAGTTAGAACCTTTAACGCTTAACGGACCTAGTAAACACTAAAAAGGTAAACAATTATGAAATGTCTTTTGTATCAGCATTCTAAACTTCACAACTTAAGAAATATGCCACTTCGCAATAAAACACAAGGCATGCTTTTTGATACACCCAAACGCTTTTAGCCTGTTTAATAAGAAGCCAAAAGTAGATTACTTAGATATGTTTAACAATAATGTGTGAGTGTTCCGTTCTATCCAAAAGTGACCCGCATATTCATCTTTTTATCATTTAACTTAACTTGGCAAAACTCAAGATTGTTACCAAAAAGGATTTCGAAGCTGTTGTTTTTCCCCAAGTATACAGCCCATAAAAGTTATTGTACTCACTTTTATGAGTTTTATGTATTTAAACCATTTGTTTCCAACAATTATGTTCAGATTACTACGGAAACCTCATGAGGCATTAGACAAAACTGGTCTTCATTTAAAGCTATTATTTTGCTGACAAATTTAACAAAGTGAACTTATATGACTAGTAAACCGAGTCTGAATGCCTGCATCCTATGCAAATACTGACACCTCTGACAAGAAGACAATTTTCAATGAAACCAACAAACTTAAACAAGCTTTCATTTACCAAAGGTTAATTCACTTCTTAACTTTGAAAGTCACTCTGTTAATTTCGACTACATTAGAATTTAAGAAAGCACTTACTTTAAGCCAACTAAACAGAGATCTTAATTTTGGCCAGACCATCCAGGGGTTAAAATATCACACGTATAATGTACACATAGACACATATACACAGAGACTGTACAACTATTGTTTTAAAAACTACTGCCATGAATCAGGTACAATAATATAAAGCTCACCAGTTATAAATCAACACTTTCTTTTGAGCCTTTTTACTAATACTTACGGAGAAGACCCTCAAGATGCTAGACTTTTTGCAAGGGCACACTTATGGCCATTTATCCTTTCCCCTCCTTTTTTTTTTCAGTCTTAAGAATGAGTGATATGCTAGATATTAGTTCCTGGAGAGGGGGGAAGATAATCCTTTTCATGGTAAAGGAACAAGGTGGAATCTGAACTGCCTCTAGAACTGTATTTCCAGTCTTGCAAGGTTTTTCTAAGGACAATTGCTCTTGATTTCTCAGAAACTGGACTGTAACTTGAAGGACGTTCTAGGTTGATCTGCCTGTCCAACTTCAACAGAAAGGCACACATTTTCTACCAGCTGGCATTTCTGGGGCATAACCCATACAATTGAAAGTGTTTCTAATTAGTTAGAATGGCCCTGAGTGATGAGTCTTAAGGGATGCTTATCTCATTCCCCACGGCAGTAAAGCCAGTGTCCGACTGACAGTGAAGTGGAGAAGGGTGGAGTGCATACAAACGGCTTGAACTGGCTGGAGGCCGGGGCTCCCAGTACCCGGGTTGAGAATGAAGTTCCTTGCAAAAGGTGTTCAAGTTTTCCGATTTTACAGAAGTTCCAGGTTCTGGTCTGGTCCAGCCTGAACTTAACCAAGACTTGGTGACAACAGAGGACATGATGAGCAAAACAAAGAAAGGAAATGAAGACATCAGACCTCACACTCATGGCCGCTCAAAGAGGGTTCTCAAGAGAAGACTCACTCAACAGTTCCCGTGCTGGGGCACACTACTGTAGCATGATAGTTCACATAATAAATCACAGGTCTGCCACCCTCATAGCCAACTCAGTAGGTGACTAAAACACTCAATGAGTCAACCCCCAAGAGAGGGCACCCTACTTGGGCTTTCCGGGGTGATCAGGCCCAGAAATGCCAAGTTTGGACTCCCAGGGTTGGAGGCCATGACTGTTGACAGATTTCATTGCTTCCCTGTTGCAAAGCTCAAAAGGAGATGAAAATCGCCATTGCAACTCTAAGAAAGATGAAAGAGACAGGTCCATTACCTTGAAAATCCCCCCTGAACCTGTGGCAGCATCCTACCTGTCATTCCTACTGTGGGGTTCCTATAACAAGGGGTGATGGGGGTGTCCCCCAGCATTGCCTCCATTGCATATCTTCCCTGGTATGCCTGGAAGTTACAGGTGCCTGGTGAACATCTTTCCTATTCTGCCTGGCAGTAATAGGTGCCTGGTGAATGGTCCCCAAGAGAAAGGGAGAAGTACAAGAGAGAACAGGATGGAGAAAATTAGTGAGGCATTTTCCGCCGCTCTGGGGGACATTCTACCCAATTGTGTGTTGGAGGCATTCTCCGAGAAGGGCTTCCCATACGCAACCAATGGTTAGACTTTGGTACTTTCCTTGAACTGGAGTCCCAGTTGGGACATTCACACAGTTCAGAGCATGGTCAGGTGCCATGGGAGGTATCCCAATCCAACCTTAGGTAAAGAAACCTTCCAGGGGAGTCTTGCAGATTGCTGACCATCCTAATGACTTAAGTAGCCGACCCGTGCCCACCTAAAATTTGTTTATTAGAGATAGGGTCAGGAAGGAATGGAGTAATTCACTCTACATCGCCCTTAGGCTTAAGGTACTGATTCTCTTCAAGCTGAATGCCATGATTTGCCCCATAGAGTAGCCATGGGCAGCAAACGTGGATTCATACAGCTATCCAAGACAGTTCCTGATGGAGAAGTGAATTGTGATTCATCCTCGAAGCTGATGAGTCGGAAGAAAGATTTCTTGGTCTCTCAAGGCCTGGCAGAGGTGCTCTTTTATTTAGAGAATGGTACAGGATAACATAGGGACAGGACCCATGGGGAGTAAAGAGTTGCTTCATGGGGACAGGACCTATGGGTCGTGAAGAGCTGCAGGCATGGGAACTGGACGCACGGGCAGTGAATAGCTGCTGCTGCTGCATGGGGAAAGGAGCCATGGGCAGTCAGATGTCCTGCTGCTGCCCTGAGTTGAGGGTAAGGGCAAATTTTATAAGGCATGGGTACGTGACATTTTTACTGGAAAAAGAAAAGATGATGTAAAAAGCCATTAAATGACTTCAGTACAGATGGAGTCTGGTTATTGTGTGGTCGTATAACACTAGATACGAATTTGGCCATATAGATAGGCATGTAGGTGAGCATCACCTGGGCTTCTCTCACTGGGGCACCTCTAATTCATACCAAAAAAAATTCACCGGGTTGTATGCTTTGACATGTAGGCCAGGTATCCTTGGGCTTTTCGAGCTGGGGCAGCCTTAATCCACATCAATGGTCAATGTCTTTCTCAGCTATCTCCCATAGATACACTTATCAGTCCGTTCTCCTTCATTTCAAGTTATGAATTTTGTGTTTCTTTAATCACCATATGTTCTCTAGGGTGATGTGTGAGTGTTTTCATGATTGTTGGGCATTGCCTTTGAATTTCCATCTTTCACTTGAAGGAATCTTTGCTATCCTAGCCTAGGTCCAACTGAGCACTGAGAACACGAGGTGATCTTGGTTGGTTTGACATTCTGAGATCAGAAACTCCAAATTCTAGGTTGTCCAGGCAACCACCTTATGGACATAATGTTTCTGAGACAAATTAGAGAAATCTGATGAATTCCTGTCTCCAGGTAAGATATTTTTATGTCTCTTTTCTAAATTTGGGAAGGCTGGAACTTGACCCTGGATCCATGGTCCTTCTAGTAGATTACATCTAGATACTGCTTTACTTTATTTCTGTAGGGTTTGTAAGTTGTTTGATTTACACCCTAAGCTCTGGCATGTTTATTTTTCGTTAAACATAAGTGTAATGTTCTAATTTTCAGCCAACTTCCTCACATATGCTGTCAAAACACATAGTCAATAATCTTCTACGGCCAGAGATGGGAGAGAATTTCACTGGTGCCAAACTGAGAACTCTAGCTTTGGATGTCAGCCTTCACTTTGGATTGGTGATTCCCAGAGGGAATGAAAAAATCCAAAAGGGCATGCTGATTTGGGGCATAAAGGATTTGAGGCTGAAAGAGATTAGAGAAGATGAACTTCCAAGGACTGTGAATCTCCTCCAAATGCTTAATGATGCTACAGAAAGTAGACCATTGCAAATAGATTATGGGGAATACTATGAAGAGAATGTGTTCCATGCTAAACAGATGAACCAAGGGAAAATGTTACCGTCTATGATGTTACGAGTAATTACATTCACGAATAATCACAGCAGGCCATCTTCTTCCCAAGTTCAGGAAAAATATGGGTCCACAAGTAAAATTCAGGGCCAGCCATGTGTTCAGGAGTGTAAGTGCCCACATTCCTATTGGGTGGCCTGGGATCCATGGATTCGCATCACTGGTGCTGATCAGATTAGTAACGTTGGGAAAGATAGATTTCATGGTATAGTGTGTACAGAGATCACAAAGAAGTCGAAATTGTGATCATACATTAGAGATAGGCAATAGGAAAAAAACATGAAAATATTGCAATCTATGACATATCTGGTACACTTCCCTAAATACAGCATGAAGGAAGTGATGTGACCTGCATAGGTAGAATTGGCGGACTGCATGTGATGACACGATCATTGCACATCAGAGGCTTCAGTGGGCAACTTCAACTTTGGGTGGACTCCAGAACTTTCACTGGGGAAAGTCTACACATTCTGCCATATTCACAAAATGTAACAGATAAAACCCAGGGTAAACTTAAAGTAAAGAAACCATGTCTAGAGAGAATGTAGTAGACATTTAAAAGTTCAAGGATAAAGTTAGAAACCCACAAGAAATCCAGGAAATGGAAAACTATTCAAGCTGGAAAGGGAGAGTAGTCATGTGCATAGAAGATGCTGGGACAACTTAGAAGTTTGAGGTAGTTTATGACATCACAGTGAACATGTCACCCAAGATGGCCTCATGGTTATAGTTTGAGGATTGTCCTAGGCTACGATACTCAAGTTAGAGATACCCAGAAGAGAATTTAAAAAGAGAAACCAGGCACTGAAACTTGAAGAGAGAGAATACACGCTGATAAAAGGGGTAAGAAAGAAGTCATTGTGAGGAAGCAATAATAGGGGGATAAATGCTGAGTGGAGAACATTGTAATCTACTCAAGTGTATGGGGAAGCCATGCTTATGCAAGCTTGAAACTCGATTTGAAATCAGAGGCTGGACTTGGGGCTTATCAGACCTACATTGTCCTTCTGCCTTAATCATAATCCAAAATTAACAATGATCTCCTGAGGACACGGTAGACAATGATCGATGCTTCCCTTCCTATGCCCCTAGCACTCATTGAAGAGAAGTCTCACTTTCCATACCTCTGGCTTTACGGAGGCCCACTGGGTACATGCTAATGTGTCACAATACATCTCTTTGTACCCTTGAAGGACTAGAACCCCATCATGCTCCAGGTATGTCGCATTGTTTGGCAGGGCTCCAGAAGTGTGCTGAGAATCACCCTTTTCCAGAGGGCTTCATTGCTTTGTGAGGGATGCCCTACGAGGCTAGTGTGCTCAGTTTGGCTCCAATGAGATACTCTCCCCTATCTCTTGGAGTAGAATGATTACTGATGACGTGTATTGACACCATGTGAAAGGAGGTTGTCTGAAAATTAGAACATTACAATTATCTTTATAGAAAAATAAACATGAGGTTGTAAATCAAACAAATAACACACCTTATAGAAATACAGTAAGCCAGTATCTAGACGTAATCTACTGGAACGTTCAAGGATCGGGGGTCAAGATCGAAACTTCCCAAATCCAGAAATGAGACAGAAAAATATCTTACCTGGAACGGAATTCATCACATCTGTCTAATTTGTCTCGGGTACATTATGTTCATGAAGAAGGTTAACATGACGAACTAGAATTTGGAGTTTAAGATGTCAGAACGTCAGACCAACCAAGATGAACACGTGTTCACAGTGCTCATTTTGACCAAGGCTAGCATGGTAAAGATTGCTACAAGTGACCAAGGTAAATTCAAAGACAACACCCAACAATGAAAAGCACTCACACGTAGGCCTATAGAACATAGGGTGGTTAAAGAAATAGAAAATTGATACCTTGGGATGAAGGAGAACTGGCTGACAAGCATACCAAAGGGGGAAATCTGAGAAAGACCACGATGATTATGCTATGGAAAAACAAAACGGGCTCAAAAGAAGGAAGGCAAACACAAATAACACCTGAATAATCCACAACGAAAGGTGTCAGACTTTAGACATACTCTGATTGAACTTTTGAAAGTCAGAAAGTGACACAAACCAAAAAACTGCAGCTAGGTAAAACCTGGGCTACCTGGAAAGGGTGGGTATGAGACTCCTCCAAACGTCCTATGAAACCCTGTGTCCATGAAGCTTGCCGGGAGAGCAGAGACATAATTATGACAAATTCTGTGACATCGCAGTTGACCAAAAATACAAACTGGCTACATCTACTCAGTGCCAGAGTTGGGCTGAAGTAGCCTATTTAAGTCACATTCCCCTCAAATGTAGGTTGCCAAGGGAACATGAATGGGGCTGGTCAGTAAAGAATTGGGGAAGTCTGCACATTCTGAGTTGGCAGCCAGGAGTTGGCAGGGTAGAATCCTGGGGGTAAACCTCCTCACCACTGGTTACAGCCATTCTGGGGCAGGCGAGGGAGGTAATGTAGAGGCAGATGAGAAGCGAGGTTAGACAGGGCCACACTTCCTCAGCAAATACAGGAGCACTTCCAGCAGATGTGAGCACTGTGATAAATCTCTTTCAAAAGGAAACAAATTAAAAGTTGCAAAGAATAGAAAAATTGAACCTCAATAAAAAAGAAAAAGGATGCAAGTAAGAAGAATAAGATACCTAGGAATAACCTCACCCCAACAGGTGAAAGATCTGTAAACAGAAAACTAGCAAACCTTTGCAGAAAGAAATGGGAGAAGACGCAAGGAAGCGGAAGGATATTCCATGCTATTGAAATGGAAGAATTAACACACTTGAAATGTCCACACCACATAGAGAAATCTCGATTCCATGCAGTCCCAGTCAAAGTTGCAGCAATATTTCTCACAGAGATAGAAGCAAGCATCCTAAAGTTTACATCCAACAAGAAAAGACCCCGAATAGCCAAAGGAATCCTGAGGAAAAAGAACAAAGCTCAATGTATCACACCTTCTGATTTCAACATATAGGACGAAGAAATTGAAATGGAAGCAGTGCAGGCTGGGATGCAAAACAGAGAAACAGAACCATGGAACAGAATCAAGAGCCCAGTGGTATAGGGTCACATATATGGACAGCCCATTTTCGATCACGGCACCAAGAGGAGACAGTGGAGAAAGGAAAGTCTCTACAATGAATGGTGTTGGGAAGAGTGCAGAGTCTCATGTAAGACAAGGAGAGTAGACCACGGTGTTACACCAGGCACAAACACCAACTCGAAATGGATTAAAGTCTAGAATGTAATACTGGGAACCATGAGAGTTCTGGAAGAAAACGTAGGTAGGGTGCTCTTTGTCATTTTTCTTAGCCTCATATTTGGAAGAAGCATATCTGTCTGGGAAAGGGCAATAAAGGAAACAAGAAACAAATGGGACTACATCAGACACAAAAGCTTCTGCATAGCCAAGGAAATCATTGATGCAATGCAAAGACAGCACAACAACTGGGAGAGGATGTTTGCAAACCACACATTGGTGAAGGGGTGAATAGCCAAAAGATCCAATAAACTCATACGGCTCCTCAAGAAAAAAAAAAAACAAGCCCCATTAAAATCTGGGCAAAAGCTGGAAACAGAGATTTCTCCCAGGAAGATACAAAGATGGCCAACAGGCTGTCTGAAAACATGTTCATCATCATTAAGTCTCTGGTCAGTGCAAATCTGAAAGGCAATGAGATAGCAGCTCACGGCAGTCAGAATGGCTATAAGGATGAAGACAGGAAATAAGATTCGGAGAGGAGGTGGAGAGAAGAGAAGTCTCCTGCACTGCTGGAGGGAGTGTAAACAGGTGCAGCCACAACACAAAACGGTGTGGAATTGCCTTAGACATTTCAGAATACATCGACCATATGATCCAGCTATTCCACTGTGGTGTGTTTATCCAAAGAACGTGGAAACACTCATACAGAGAGATCGGTGCACACCTCTATTTGCCCTGGCCTTATTCCCGATATCCAAGACTTGGAAGCCTGCCTGGTGCCCATCAAGGGATGAATGGAGAAGGAAGATGGGCTATAGCCACACAAAGGCATAGCAGTCAGCTATAGGAACGGATTCAGGCCAGCCATTTGTGATCACCAGAATGGCTCCTGAGGGTATTGGGGGAACTGAAAGAAGCCCCAGGAGTATGGTCAAATACTACAGGATCTCATGCACAAGGAGAAGAGCAAGAACGGACCAACAAACAGGTATCACATGACAATGGATTGGCATTTCCCAGAGGGAAAGTGGGGCAGTGGCCAGAGAGAGAAAGTGTTGATTAGGCACAGGTGTGTGGTTAGGGACAGTAATTAGGCTTACGTTGGTGAAGATGATGTAACCTACTCTGAAGTCTAAATCAATGTGGATGTAGATCTGAAAGCTATAGGTCATTATAATGTTGGGTTACGGCAATCAATTCACATAAAACCAGAACTCCCAAAAGGGATGCAGATTTACAACCGGAAGCTTTGGAGACAGAAAGAGGTTAGAGAAGATGAACTTCCAAGTATTGGTAATCACCTCAACATGCTCAATGATTCTACAGAAAGGTAGACTTTTGCAAAGAGATGAAGAGGAATACTACCGAGAGAACATGCTCTGTGCTAAACTCATGAACCAACAGAAAATGTTACCGTTCATGATGTTACTACTGATTCCTTCACGAATGATCGAAGCAGGCCAACATCTTCACAGGTCAGGTCAAAGGTTGGTCCAAAAGTGCAATTCAGGGCCGGCCCTGTGATGTAGCAGGTAGGTTCCTACATTCCACTTGGGTGTCCCGGGCTTCACCAGCTAGCATCAGGGGTGCGGATGAGATTACTAGCATTAGGAAATATAGATTTCAAGGTATGGTGGGCACAGAGATCATAAAGAAGGAGAAATTGTCACGAGATCTTAACAATATGCACCAGAAAAAGAACCATGAGTATATGACAATCTATGAACGCATCAGGAACACTTCCCAAATGATGAAGGAAGGAAAACATGTGACCTGCCAAGTGGAATTTTTAGACTGCTAGGAGATCGCACGATCATTGTGCATCAGGGGATTGCCTGGGCAACTTCCAATTGGGAGGGCCCCCAGGACTTTCTCTGAGGAATGTCCACCCAATTGGTCATATACACAATGGATAAGATATAAAACAAGGGATAATCTTAAAGGAAAGGAACCAGTGGGTAGAGGGAATGTAGCATACCTTTCAAGTTCCACGAGAAAGTTAGAAACTGACAAGAAATCCAGAACAAGGAAAACTATCCTACCTGGAAAGATGGAGTCGTCAGACTGATATGAGATGGCTCTGAAACACTGTGTGCCTGGAGGTTTTCAGGACAACTTAGAATTCTGAGAGTGTTTCTGACGTCACGGTGAATGTGTCACCCAAGATGGCAGCAAGTTTAGAGTCCGAGGATTGCCCTGGCTAGGATACCCACGTGAGAGATATCCAGAAACAGCTTTTCCAAACAGAAACTGCACACAGAAACTTGAAGAGATCAAAGAGGCACTGATTCAAGGGATAAGAAAGGAATCATTGGGAAGAAGGGATACTAGAGGGGCAAGCACTGAGAGGAGAACATTGTTATCTACTCAAGTAGATGTTGAGGCCGTGCTGATTGAAGCTTGCAACTTGATTTGAAACAAGAGGCTGGACTTGGGGCTTATCACACCTACATTTTCCTTCTGCCTTACTCAGAAACCCAAATCAAGAATGATCTCTTGAGGACATTGAAGAGAACAATTGAGGCCTTCTTTCCTAGACCCCTAGCATTCTTTGAAGAGAGGTCTCCCTTTGCATAGCTCTAGCGTCACAGGGTCCCACTGGGTACACGCTAATGTGTCCCAAGACATCTCTGTGAAGACTTAAAGGAATGGATGATTGTCATGCTTGGGGTGTGTCCTTTGGTTTGGAGGGCTGTAGAAGTGTGCTTAAAAGCACCCTTTTCGAGAGGGCTTCGTTCCTGTGTGAAGGCTGCCCTCCCAGTCTACAGTGCTAAGTTGGGCTCCAATGAAATTCTCTACCCCATCTCTTGCCATGGAAACAGTATTGATTTCTTGTTCTGACAACATATGGAATGAGGTTTGCTGAAAATTAGAACATTGCCATTATGTTTAAATAAAAATACACCTGCCAAAGTTCAGAATGAAAATCAAATCAATAGGAAACCATGTAGAAATAAAGTAAGCCCAGTATCCAGACGTAATCTGTTGGAGCATTCAATGATCAGGGGTCAAGTTTGAAACTTCCCAAATCCATAAAAGAGACAGACAAATCACTTACCTGGAGGGAGGAATTCATCAGATTTCTCTCGAAAACACAATGTCCGTGAAGGTGGTTGTCTGGACAACCTCGAATCAGGAGTTTCTGATCTGAGAATCTCAAACCTACAAAGACGACCATGTGTTCTCAGGGCTAAGTGTCACCTGGGCCGGGATAGCAAAGATTCCTACAAGTGACCGATGGAAATTCCAAGACCACACCCAACAATCACGAAATGACTCACACGTCGGGCTACAGAACCTATGGTAATTAAAGACATACAAAACTCCTAACTTGGAAAGAAGGAGAACGCACTGATAAGCAAATCGAACGGAGATATCTCAACAAGACCATAACAATTAGACTATAGAAAAGAAAAAAGTATCCCGGAATATGGAGGCCAACAGAAATCAAAGCTGACTAATCCACAGTGAAAGACGTCAGTCATTAGACACACTCTGTGTGAACGTTTGAAAGTCAGAGAAAGTCACAACGCCAAAAACAGCAGCAAAGGTCAAACCTGGCCTAAATGAGAAAGGTGACTTATGAGACTGCTCCCCGCGGGCTCTGAAACCCTGTGTCCACGAAGCTAGACTGGACAGCAGACACGATTCTGACAAATCACCCAACATCACAGTGGGCCAGAAAAGCAAGCTGGCCTCATCTACACAGAGCGAGACTTGGGCTCAAGAAGCATATTCAATCACAATCCACTCAACTGCAGGTTGGCAATGGAACATGAAAAGGGCCAGCCAGTGGGGCCGTGGTGATGTCCGCACATTCTGGTTCAGCAGCCCAGGTTCGGTGATGTGGAATCCTGGAGGTGAGCCACCTCACTGCTCGTCCAGCCATTCTCGGAAGGCATCTGAGGTAGTGTAGAGGCAGATGGGAAGCGACGATAGACATCGCCATTCTTCCTCAGGAAATGCAGCAGCATGGCCAGCAGATGTGAGCACAGCCATAAACTTCTGTCAAAACAAAACAAATTGAAAGTTGCAAAGAATAGAAAAACTGAACCTCAAAAAAGAAAGCATGCCAGTAGGAAGAAAAAGATATCTAGGAATAAACGTGGCCAAACAGCAGAAAGATATGGAAACAGAAAACTTGCAAAGGTTTGGGCAAAGATATTACAGAAGACACAAGGAAACTGAAGGCTATTCCGTGCTCTTCCAATGGAAGAACGAACACACTTCAAACGTCCATACCGCATAAAGCAGTGTCTGGATTGCATGCAGTCCCAGTCAAAGTTGCAACAATCATTCCCACAGAAATACAACACAGAATCCTAAAGTTTCTATCCAGCAACAAAGGACCCAGAACAGCCAGAGGAATCCTCAGGAAAACCAACAAAGCAGCAAGTATCACACTTTCTGATTTCAACATAAAGGACGAAGCCCTAGGTACGGAAACAGCACAGCCTGGGCCCCAAAATAGGCACACAGACTCATGCAACAGAATGAGATGCTGGAGGTCAACTCACACATCTACTGACAGCGCATTTTCGAAAAGTGAGCCGAGAGGAGAAAGTGGAGAAAGGAGAGTCTCCACAAGAAACGGTGCTGAGAAGACTGCACACCAACAGGTAACACAACGAGAGTAGACCATGATGTTACACCAGACATACACACGACCTCGAAATGGATTAAAGCCTTGAATGGAATACTTGAAACCGTGCAACTTCTAGGAGACAACCCAGGCAGCTTGCTCTTTGCCATCTGGCTTGGCTGCCTATTTGGAAGAAGCATGTGTCAGTGGGCAAAGGCAACAAAGGAAACAAAAAACAAGCGGGACTCCATCCAATGCAGAAGCTTCTGCCCAGCCAACGACTCCATTGACTCAATGCAAACACAGCACAACAACTGCAACAGGCTGTTTGCAAACCACACATCGGAGAAGGGGTGAGTAGCCAAAAGATCCAATGAACTCATACGTCTTCACAGGAATTAAAACAACGAGCCCAATAGAACCTGGGCAAAAGATGGAAACAGACATTTCTCCCAGGAAGATAGGAAGATAGCCAACAGGCTGAATGAAAACATGTTCATCATCATTAAGTCTCTGGTCAATGCAAATCCGAACGGCAATGAGATAGCAACACACAGTGGTCAGAATGGCTATAAGGATGAAGACGGGAAACAATAAGTTTCACTGAGGAGGTGGAGAGAAAGGAAGCCTCCTGCACTGCTGGTAGGAATGTGAACCGGTGCAGCCACTACGCAAAGTGGTGTGGAATTGCCTCAGAAATTTCAGAATCCACCTATCATATGATCCGTCTATTCCTCTGTGGCGTATATATCCAAACATCATGGAAACACTAATGCACAGAGATCGATGCACTCCTGTGTTCACCACAGCCTTACTCCCGATATCCAAGACTTGGAAGCGTCCGTGGTGACCATCAAGAGATGAATGGAGAAGGAAGATCGGCTATAGCCACACGATGGTATAGCTCTCAGCTGTAGGAATGGATGCAGTCCAGCCATTTGCGACCACCAGAATGGCTCCTGAGGGTCTTAGGGAAACTGAAGCAAGCCAAAGGGATAAGGTTGAATACCACAGGATCTCACGTACAAGGAGAAGAGGAAAAACGGAGCAACAAAAAGGTAGGACGTGACATGGGGTTGGTAGTTCCCAAAGGGAAATGGATGCGGGGGTCTGAGGGAGAAAGAGTTGATTAGGCACAAGTGTGTGGTGAGGGCCTGTAATTAGGCTTACAGTGGTGAAGATGATGTAACCTACACAGAAGTCTAAATCTCTGAGAATGTAGATGTGAAAAGCTATAGGATGTTATAATGCTGGGTTACGGCAATCAGTTCACATAAAATCAAAACTCCAAAAAACGGTGCAGATTTACGGCCTAAGCTTTGGAGGCTGAAAGAGATTAGAGAAGATGAACTTCCAAGGATTGGTAAGAACCTCCAAATGCTTAATGATGCTACAGAAAGGTAGACCTTAGCAAAGAGATGAAGCGGAAGAGAATATGTTCCATGCTAAACTCATCAACCAAAGGTAAATGTTACCGTCATTCATGTTACTACTGATTCCCTTCACGAATGATCGAAGCAGGCTAACATCCTCCCAAGATCAGGCCGAAAGTTGGTCCATAAGTCCAATTCATTGGCGGACCTGTGATGTAGCAGGTAAGTGCCCACGTTCCGCTTGGGCGGCCTGAGCTTCACAGGATAGCAACACGGTTGTGGATCAGATTACTAGCATTAGGAAATCCAGATTTCACGGTCTGGTGGGCACAGAGATCATAAAGAAGTAGAAATGGTGAGGGAAACTGAGCAATACGCACCAGAAAAAAACCATGTGAATATTACAATCTATGGACGCATCAGCTACACTTCCCCAAATGATGAAGGAAGGAAACATGTGACTTGCCTGGTGGAATTGTCAGACTGCTAGGAGATGACACGATAAGTGTGCATCAGGGGATTGCCTGGGCAACTTCAACTTGGGAGGGAGTCCATGATTTTCTCTGGGGAGAGTCCACCCATTTCACCATATCCACAAAACATAAGAGATAAAATCTTTGATAATCGTAACGGAAAGAGACTGTTGTGTAGAGGGAATGTAGTAGACCTTCCAAAGTTCGAGGAGAAAGTTAGAAACCGACAAGAAATCCAGAGAAAGGAAAACTATCCTACCTGGAATTGGGGAGTGGTCAGACTGGTATGCGATGGCTCTGAAACACTGTGTGCATGGAGGTTGTCAGGACAACTTAGAATTCTGAGGGTGTTTATGAACATGTCACCCAAGATGGCCACATCTATACAGTCCGAAGATTGGCCATTGTGTGGCTATAGATCGTCTTCCTTCTCCATTCGTCACTTGATGGGCACCACGTAGGCTTCCAAGTCTTGGATATTGGGAGTAAGGCTGTGGTGAACACAGTGGTGCATGGATCTCTGAGCATTAGTGTTTCCAAGTTCTTTGGATATATATGCCACAGAGGAATAGCTGGATCATATGGTAGATGGATTCTGAAAATTCTAAGGCAATTCCACAGCACTTTGGGTAGTGGCTGCACCTGATTACACTCCCCCCAGCAGTGCAGGAGGCTTCCCTTCTCTCCACCTCCTCTCCGAGACTTGTTGTTCCCTGTCTTCATCCCTATAGCCATTCTGACCACAGTGAGCTGCTGTCTCATTGCCGTTCGTATTTGCATTGCCAAAGAATTAATGATGAAGAACATGTTTTCATTCAGCCTGTTGGCCATCTTTTATCTTCCTGGGAGAAATATCTGTTTCCATCTTTTGCCCAGATTTGTGGGGATCGTTGTTTTTTTACTGTGGAGACATATGAGTTCATTGGATATTTTGGCTAATCACCCCTTCTCCGATGTGTGGTTTGCAAACATCCACTCACAGTTGTTGTGCTGTCTTTGCATTGAGTCGATGGAGTCGTTGGCTGGGCAGAAGCTTCTGCATTGAATGGAGTCCTGCTTGTTTCTTGTTTCCTTTGTTGCCCTTGCCCAGTCACACACGCTTCTTCCAAATAATTGGCTAAGCCAGATGGCAAACAGCAAGCTGCTTGCGTTTTCTCTTAGAAGTTGCACCATTTCAAGTCTTCCATTCAAAGCCTTTATCCATTTCCAGGTGGTGTGTGTGGCTGGTGTAACATTATGGTCTACTCTCATTGTGTTACATGTGGCTGTGCAGTCTTCCCAGCATCATTTCTTGTCGAGACTCTCCTTTCTCCGCTGTCTCCTCTTGGCTCCTTGGTCTACAATGGGCTGTCCATATATGTGGGAGTTAACCTCTGGGCTCTCAATTCTGTTCCTTGTGTCTATGTCCCTCTTTTTGTGGCCAGCCTTTGCCGTTTTGGTACCTAGCAGTTCGTCCTATATGTGGAAATTCGAAAATGTGGTACTTGCTGAGTTGTTCGTTTTCCTCAGGATTCCTTTGGCCTTTCCTGCTCCTTTGTTGCTGGATAGACACTTTAGGATTCTCTCTTCCATTTCTGTGGGAAAGATTGCTGAAACTTCGATGGGGCTTGCGTGGAATCCAGAGATTGCTTTATCCAATATGGACGTTTCAAGTGTGTTCGTTCTTCCATTCAAAGAGTGTGGAATAGACTTCTGTTTCCTTGTGTCTTCTCTAATTTCTTTCCGCAAAGCTTTCCAGTTTGTTGGTCCTTGTTTGTCTCTTCTCCTTGTAAGTGAGCTCCTACGGTATTTGAGTTTCTCTCTGCGAGTTGTTTCACTTCCAATGAAACCCTCAGGAGCCATCCTTCTGGTCACTAATGGCTGGATTCTCTACTTTGTTATGGCTCATTGATATGCCATTGTGTTCATAAAGCCGAGCTTCCTTCTCCAATCTTCCCTATTTATTCTTCCTTCTGCCTTGATGGGCATCAGGGCGGCTTCCAAGTCTTGGATAATGGGAGTAAGGCCAGGGTGAACACAGGGGTGCACATATATCGGTGCACGACTTCTTCCAAGGTCTTTGGATAAACACGCCACTGAATAATAGCTGGATCATATAGTAGATGGATTCTGACATGTCTGAGGCAATTCCACAGGGCTTTGCATCGTGGCTGCACCAGCTTACACTCACAGCAGCACTGTAGGAGTCTTCCCATCTCTGCAGCTCCTCTCTGACACTTGTTTCCTGACTTTTTACCTATAGTCATTCTGACCACATTGAGCTGCTATCTCACTGCCGTTTGGATTTCAATTGCCCTGAGTCTTAATGATGATGAACATGTTTTCATACACCTGTTGACCATCTCTATCTCTTCTTGGGCGAAATCTCTGTTTCCACCTACTGCCCAGGTTTTAATGGGCGTATTTTTTTTCTCTTGTGGACCCATATGATTTTACTGCATCTTTTGGCTATTCACCCATTCACTGATGTGTGGTTTTCAAACATCCTCTCCCAGTGGTTGTACTGTCTTTGCATTGAGTCGATGGTTTCCTTGGCTGGGCAGAAGCTTTTGCGTTTGATGTAGTCCCATTTGTCTCTTGTTTCCTTTATTGCCCTTGCCCATACAGAAAGACTTCCTCCAAATAGGAGGCTAGGACAGATGACAAAGAGCAAGCTGCCAGCGTTTTCTTCCAGAAGTCTCATGGTTTCCAGTCTTACATTCAAGACTTTAATCCATTTCGAGTTGGTGTTTGTGCCTGGTGTAACACCGTGGTCTATTCTCCTTGTCTTAGGTGAGGCTCTGCAGTCTTCCCAGCACCATTTATTGTAGAGATTTTCCTTTCTCCCCTGTCTCCTCTTGGCGCCATGGTCGAAAATGGGCTGTCCATATATGTGTACGTATACCTCTGGGCTCTTGATTCTGTTCCATGGTTCTGTTTCTCTGTTTTGCATCCCAGCCTGTGCCGTTTCCATTCCTAGTTCTTCGTCCTCAATATTCAAATCAGAAAATGTGATACATTGAGCTTTGTTCTTTTTCCTCAGGATCCCTTTGGTTATTTGGGGCCTTTTGTTGCTGGATGTAAACTTTAGGATGCTCGCTTCTATCTCTGTGAGAAATATAGCTGCAACTTTGACTGGGATTTCATGTAATCTAGAGATTGCTTTAGCCGGTGTGGAGGTTTCCAGTGTGTTCATTCTTCCATTTCAAGAGCATGCAATATCCTTCCGCCTCCTTGTGTCTTCTCCCATTTTTCTTCCGCAAAGGTTTGCTAGTTATCAATTTACAGAGCTTTCACCTGTTGGGGTGAGGTTATTCGTAGGTATCTTATTATTCTTACTGGCATTTTTTTTGAGGTTCAATTTTCCTATTGATTGCAACTTTTAATTTTTTTCCTTTTGACAGAGGTTTATCACTGGGCTCACATCTGCTGGAAGTGCTCCTGTATTTGCTGAGGAAGAGTGGCCCTGTCTCACGTTGCTTCTCATCTGCCTCTACACTCCCTCCCACACCTGCCCCAGAATGGCTGGACCAGCGGTGAGGAGGTCTGCCCCCAGGATTCCACCCAGCCAAGTGCCGGCTGCCGACCCAAAACCCGCGGACTTCCCCAGTTCTCCACTGCCCGACCCCTTTCAAGTTCCCTTGCAACCTGCAGTTGTGTGGAATGTGACTTAAATAGGCTACTTCAGCCCAATTCTGCCACTGAGTTGATGTAGACGGTTTCTATTTTTGCTCAACTGTGATGTCAGAGAATTTGTCATAATTGTGTCTCTGCTGTCCAGGCAAGCATCATGGACACAGAGTTTCAGAGCAGGTTTGGAGCAATCTCAGACTCACCCTTTCAAGGTAGCCCAGGTTTTACCTCGCTGCAGTTTTTTGGTTTGTGACTTTCTGACTTTCAAAAGTTCAAGCAGAGTCTGTCTAAAGTCTGACATCTTTTGTTGTGGATTATTCAGGTGTTATTTGTGTTTGCATTCCCTTTTCTGAGCACATTTTGTTTTTCCATAGTATAATCATCATGGTCGTTCTCAGATTTCCCCCTTTGGTATGCTTGTCAGTCGGTTGTCCTTCATCCCAAGGTATCAATTTTCTATTTCTTTAAGCACCCTATGTTCTATAGACCTACGTGTGAGTGCTTTTCATTGTTGGGTGTTGTCTTTGAATTTACATGGTCCCGTGTAGCCATCTTTGCCATGCTAGCCTTGGTGAAGATGAGCACTGAGAACACGTGTTCATCTTGGTTGGTCTGACATTCTGAGATCTTAAACTCCAAATTCTAGGTAGGCATGGAAACCTCCTTCATGAACATAATGTACCCGAAGCAAATTCGGCAAATCTGCTGAATTCCGCTCCAAATAAGATACTTTTCTGTCTAATTTCTGGATTTGGGAAGTTTCAATCTTGACCCCCATCCTTGAACGTTCCTCTAGATTACGTCTAGATACTGGCTTACTTTATTTCTATAGGGTGTGTTATTTGTTTGATTTACATCCTCAGCTCTGGCAAGTTTATTTTTCTATAAAGATAATTGTAATGTTCTAATTTTCAGCCAACCTATTTACATATGGTATCAATACACGTCATCAATAATCATTCTACTCCAAGAGATACGGGGATAGAACTTCATTGGAGCCAAACTGAGCACACTAGCCTGTTATGGTGGCCCTCACAAAGCAATGAAGCCCTCTGGAAAAGGGTGCTTCTCAGCACATTTCTGAAGCCCTGCCGAACAATGAGACATATGCAAAGCATGACGGGGGTCCATTCCTTCAAGGGTTCAAAGAGATATCGTGTGACACATTAGCATGTACCCTTTGGACCTCCGTAATGCCAGAGCTATGGAAAGTGATACTTCTCTTCAATGAATGCTAGTGGCATAGGAAAGGAAGCATCAATCATTCTCTACAATGTCCTCAGGAGATCACTCTTGATTTTGGATGATGATTAACACAGAAGGAAAATGTAGGCCTGATAAGACCCAAGTCCAGCCTCTGGTTTCAAATCAAGTTTCAAGCTTGAATCTCCATGGCCTCCCCCTATACTTGAGTAGATCACAGTGGTCTCCACTCAGTGATTGTCCCTCTATTATTGTATCTTCACAATGACTTCTTTCTTATCCCTTTAATCAGCGTCTATTCTATCTCTTCAAGTTTCAGTGCCTGGTTTCTGTTTTTAAATTCTCTTCTTGGTATCTCTCCCTTGAGTATCAGTAGCCGAAGACAATCCTTGGACTATTAACATGAGGCCATCTTGGGTGACATGTTCACTGTGATGTCCTAAACACCCTCAAACTTCTCAGTTGTCCCGGCATCTTCCATGCACACAGCATTTCAGAGTGATCTCATACCAGTCTGACAACTCACGCTTTCCAGCTAGAATAGTTTTCCATTTCCTAGATTTCTTGTCGGTTTCTAACTTTATCCTTGAACTTTTAAACGTCTAGTACATTCTCTCTAGACACTAGTTTCTTTACTTTAAGTTTATCCTGGGTTTTAGCTGTTACATTTTGTAGATATGGCCAAATGTGTAGACTTTCCCCAGAGAAAGTCCTGGAGTCCCTCCCAAGTTGAAGTTGCCCAGCCAATCCTCTGATGTGCAATGATCACATCATCTCGTGCAGTCTGACAATTCCACCTATGCAAGTCACATCACTTCCTTCATTTTGTATTTAGAGAAGTGTACCAGATGTGTCATAGACTGCAATATTTTCATGTTTATTTCCTTGTGCGTATCTATAAGGTATGCTCACAATTTCCATTTATTTATGATCTCTGTCTGCACCATACCATGAAATCTATCTTTCCTAATGTTACTAATCTGATCAGCACCCATGAATTGAATCCATGAATCCCAGGTCGTCCACTAGGAACGTGGGCACTTACACACCAGAACACATGGCTGGACCTGAATTTTACTTTTGGACCAATCTGTTGCCTGAACTTGGGAAGAAGCTGCCCTGCTGTGATTATTCGTGAAGGTAATTAGTAGTAACCTCACTCATGGTAACATTTTCCCTTGCTTCATGAGCTTAACACGGAACACGTTCTCTTCATTGTATTCCTCTTAATCTATTTGCTATGGTCTACCTTTGTGTATCATCATTAAGCATTTGGAGGAGATTCACAATCCTTGGAAGTTCATCTTCTCTAACGTCTTTCAGCCTCAAAAGCTTCGTGGTGCAAATCTGCATGCCTTTTTGAACAGTATTGATTATGTGTTTTGAAAACATATGTGAGGAAGTTGGATGAAAATTGAAACATTACACATATTTAAAGAAAAATAAACATGCCAGAGCTGAGGATGTAAATCAAACAACTAACAATCCCTACAGAATTAAAGTAAAGCAGTCCTTAGACGTAATCTACTCTAATGATCAAGTTCGAGCCTTCCCAAATTCAGAAAAGAGACATGAAAATATCTTACCTGGAGAGAAGAATTCATCAGGTTTGCCTAACTTGTCTCAGAAACATTATGTCCATAAGTTGGTTGCCTGGACAACCTAGCATTTGGAGTTTCTGATCTCAGAATGTCAAACCAACCAAGATGACGATGTGTTCTCAGTGCTCAGTTGGAGCTAGGCAAAGATTCCTTCTAGTGAACAATGGGAATTCAAAGACAATACATTACAATCACAAAAGCATTCATGCATCGGCCTACAGAACATATGGTGATTAAAGAAATACAAAATTAATAACTTGGAATGAAGGAGAATGGACTGATAAGCATACCTATGAGAGATAGCTGAGAAAGAAAAAGACGATTGATGTGGATTAAGGATTGAAAATAGTCTTTTTGTCAGAGTTGTTGGTATTTGCATAGCATGCAGGCATTCAGCGTGGGTTTTCTAGTCATATAAGTTCACGTTGTCTGTTAAATTTGTCAACAAAATAATAGCTTTAAATGATGACCAGTTTTGTCTAATGCCTCATGAGGTTTCTGTAGGTAATCTGAACATAATTGTTGGAAACAAATGGTTTAAATACATAAAACTCATAAAAATGAGTACAATAACTTTTATGGTCAGTATACTTGAAAAAAAAACAGATTCAAAATTCTTTTTGGTAACAATCTTGAGTTATGCCAAGTTAAGTTAAATGATAAAAATCTGAATATCTGGGTTGTTTTTGGATTGGATGTAACACCGAATCATTATTAATAAACATATCCAAGTTATCTACTTTTGGCTTCTTCTTGAAGAGGCTAAAAGCGTTTGGGTGTATAAAAAGGATGCCTTGTGTTTTATTGTAAAGTGGCGTGTTTCTAAAGTTATGAAGTGTTTAGAATGCTGATATAAAAGTCGATTCATAACTGTTTGCCTTTTTAGCGTTTCCTGCGTCTGTTAAGGGTTAAAAGTTCTAATTAAACTATGGAATTAAAGCTACTGGAAATTACTAAGGAAAAGAGCTCATATTCAAGGAAGTTAAAGTCTACGCTTTCAGTAAAAAAGGTATAAAGAATGGAAATATTTTTGTTTGATGGGTTAAGAAAGATAAATTCGTCCTAATGTACTGGAAAGGAAAAAAGAAAGAGTTTGGGACAAAATCTGAAACCAAAAAAGAAAGTTTTAGAAGGTTTGTGAAGGAGAAATTCTGAAAGGAGTTTTCTGCCTGGTCATGTAGACTAAAGTAAGTTCAATTAAGTGAATGAGTTTGAATGTTAAAAATAAGTAGGTGCAGAAATTCAAATTTGGTTTTCTCTAAAAGGATAAATGTTCTTGAACCTTTGATCTGCTCTTGATAAGGAGGTAATGAAAGCTGTTCCTTTGAGTAAGTCTACCCAAGAGACAAATCTGTTTTGCGAAAATAATGACTGAGGTCAGTCTTAATATTTTTGACTTTTTCTGTTATCACTTGGAATAGATACCTGAGCATTGTTTCACAGTGAGTATTGTTTCCTATTTGAAGAAGCATTTTAAAAACTTTTGATATGTTTGAACAAGCTTCTCCCTCAAAAATATTGAAATCCTGAATGAAGGCTATCTTTTCACATTGTAGACAGAAGAATGATTACTCTGAGGATTTTCAGAGGGCCCCTGAGACTTCTCAAATAAATTTGCTCTCTCTTCCTATAAGGAAGAAAATACTAAACTAGTTAGGCTTATTTGGTCTATTAAATTACATGGGAAACATTGGGAAATAAGTGATGATAGATCTTCTTAGGTGGTATTAGATGGGTAAATGTTATTAATATAGATGTCTTAAAATTATATAGCATTCCTAGAATTCTGATCTGTCCTGGTTATCAGTCATAAGTCCACTTATTATCTGGAAGTGTTATATGTCACAGGAGTAGCCAAGATTCTTTGTCAATTGCCCTTTTGATTCCTTTGCAAATTTGCAGTTAGATCTTGTTTTACTCTGCTGCTTTTTTCTTTAGCAAATATGTTTCATCTTCAGAGAAATTTCTGGAAAGGATTCTGACACAGAGGATCTAATCTACAGATTTATGATAAACTTTCAGATTGTAAAACTAAACTGAGTAAGAAACTACAGAATTCTAACAGAAACTAAGCTCCTCGATCTGCTGACAGAAGTTTCAGCTCAAGACTTGATTATACAGGACTGTGTGAACTGATGAGGATGATTATAATTTTTTAGGACTTCTGTTTGAAATATTGTTCAGTTTTGATGTGTTGTTTTGTTTTCTCATAATGAGGGAAATCTTTTTCTCTTTTCTCTTATGCTAACTATGACTTACAGCAATTTGGTGAAATTATACCTTTATGAGCAAAACTGAAACTTTTATCTTTTTCTCCCTATCTTATCCCTCCGGAATTGGGAAACACTTTTTGACTGACTATAGTTATTTGGTGGCAATATTTGTATAAGTTCCATAAGAATCTGTTCTCCTTATAACAGGACACATTGGTTATACTACCAAGGCTTTGACTGGAATGTCATATTTGAAACATACAGGATCAGATATGACAAGACAGCATTTCCGGAACAGAGATTGCACTTTCTGGAATACAGCCACTTGGAAACATGGGCCTGGTACCTTCTTTACAGAGATTCTGGCAATCTCACCCGGTAAGTAAGGAAGCTTTCTTATCTGCCAGGTGTAAGGAACCTCCGGATATTTTGGGGGAACTCAAGGAGAACTCCACTCAAATCTGTAAGTACTGCAGGCAAAATCTGATGAAAAGTCGTTGGCTTGGCTTTTCTGGCCTCGAGAGGCCTTCACAGTTCAATCTGAGATTCGTCAGAAAAAATTCTAGCAAAGCAGATTTTAAAAAGCCTGTATGAGCAATTACTATTCTTTCTGCTGATATGTAAATAATTGGAGAAAGTTGTCTTGAAACTGCACTTTATTTGAAAACCAGTTAATCCTAATTTGGCTATCATTTGTAAATTGAGGGTGATTTAAGAGACAAAAATTATGTTTCTGTAGAAGCTATAATAGGCATTCCTGGATACTAGATTCTAGCTGTTTTCTTTGGCAAGATTCATCTATTACTAATCGTAATGTCTACTTGTTGCCATCTATGTCTGACACCTGGGAGGTCCCTGGCCATCATCAAACATTTTCCTTCAATACTACTGCCCAAATACTAACTACATTTGCCTTGTCATAGGTGGATCCTAAACAACAAGTTCCAAATGTAAAGTCCCCAACCTATCGATATGCATAGGATGGACAATATCAAATTTGGTATGCATATATTTGGTTCACTCCTACTCGTGGTCAACTCAATCAAAGGTCACTCCCTGTTGGGAACAAACCAATCACGCTTGTGATACATCGCCTATTAACACCTGACCGATGGGAAAAATTTGCTGTTATATGTGTTCTCATATCATAGGCTTAAAAAAATACTGATTGGTTTGGGACTGACTGGGATAGATGGCCCCGCACACATTGGTTAACCCCTAATTGTGCTCAGTGGCTATGTGGCTCCAATGTACAGCCTTGGCTGCCATCTGGATGGATTGGATGATGCACCCTAGGCTTTGTCTGGATGCAAGGTACAACGAGATCTACTATATCTCCTCCTGCTAACCTACCCAACTTGCAGCAATGCTGAACCAGCTGTGTCTTCCACTGGTATGACCATCTTTCCTCAATTTTCCTTCCCTCATTAGGAATCCAAAATGTCGTCTTGCACATGGAAGTCCTAAACAAATTTATTATGAAGGCATTAAATGACACTCAATATAGCACTTCACTGCTCAATTTAGAAGAATCCCAAATGTGAAAGGCAGTCCTCCAAATCCAAATGGCACTGGATGTCTTGACAGCAGCACAAGAGCAGCACTGTGCCATTATAAAAACTGAATGTTGTATCCATATTCTTGACTGCCATCAAAATATTTCTGGCTTCCTATCCCCACCACCAAATTAAATCCATGTCTTATCAACCCTAACTCTAAACGATTCGTTGAACTCCTAGTCCGGATCAGTTTTCTGTACTACTTCAAAACCTTATTCATTGGGTTAAACATACTGCTTGTATTTCTTATGATAATTTGTTATCTGTTTCGTTGTTTGTCTCCCGCATGTCAAAAATGTTTCACCTCGTGGACCACCTCTCATCAAATGATTCTCTTGTCTCCAGAGGCTCTGTATACCTTGTCAGCCTTGAACACCATGGGTGAAGCCTTACGGTCCACTGAACTTCCTACCTGTGCCTATGGTCCCATTTAGGGACAGCTCTATGAACCTGTACAGCCAGAAGTAGTCACAGAAGACAGACCATCCTCCATATCCCAAAAGATTTCCGGTCCAAATGGGTTCGGGGGGGTTATGATGTGGATTAAGCCGGCCACAGCTAGAGAAACCCAAGGTGACCTGGCCTACATGCCAAACTATGTGACCAGGTGGATTTCTTCATGGTATGAATTAGGGCTGAGAGGCCAGGGAGAGAAGCCCAGGGCATAATCACATACATGCTGATCTATATTGCCAGATTCGTATCTAAAGTTATATGACCGCACAATAACCAGACCCATTCTGCACTGAAATCATTTAAAGATATTTTACATCATCATTTCTTTTTCCAGTAAAGGTAAGTCATGTACCCATGCCTTATAAAATTCACCATAACCCTTAACTCAGGGCAACAGCAGGAGCTCTGACTGCCCTTGGGTCCTGTCCCCATGCTATCCTGTACTATGCTCTAAATAAAAGAGCACCAATGCCAGACCTTTAGATTCCAAGAAATCTTTCAATCGAGTCTTCAGCTCGCCGAGCCCCTATCAACGATTATACCATGGAAAAGAAAAAACGGTTCAAGAAAATGGAAGGCACACAGAAATCCCACCTGAATAATGCACAATGAAAGACGTCAATTTTGGACATACTCTGAACGTTCTAAAATCAGAGAAAGTCACAACTCCAAAAACTGCATCGAAGGTCAAACCTAGGTTAACTGGGAAGGGTGAGTTACAAGACTGCTAAAATCAGGCTCTGAAAACCTGTGTCGATGAAGTTTGCTGGAATAGCAGAGACACACTTCTGACAAATCCTCTGACATCACAGTGGAGAAGAAAAACAAACTGGGCTCATCTACACAGCGCCAGAGTTTGGCTCAAGTAGCATATTCAAGTCACATTCCACTCAACTGCAGGTTGCCAATGAAACATGAATGGCTGCACCAGTGGCGCAGTGGTGAAGTCCGCATGTTCTGGGTCGGCAGCCCGGAGCCGGACACGTGGTATCCTGGGTGTGAACCTCTTCACTGCTGGTCCAGCCGTTTTCCAGCAGGCGTCCGAGGTAGTGTTGAGGCAGCTTGGAAGTGATGTCAGACAGCATCACTCTTCCTCAGAAAATACAGCAGCATCGCCTGCAGATGTGAGCACACACATAAACATATGCCAAAACATAATCAATGAACAGTTGTAAAGAACAGAAAAACTGAACCTCAAAAAAAAAAACAAACATGCCAGTAAGAACAAAAAGATTTCTAGTAAAAACCTTAGCCAAACAGCTGCAAGCTATGGAAACCGAAAGCTAGCAAAGCTTTGTGGAAAGAAATTCCAGAAGACAAGCAAACGGAAGGGTATTCCGTGCTCTAGGAATGTAAGAAGTAAAACACTTGATACTTCCGTAATGGATAAAGCAATCTCTGGACTGCAATCCCAGTCAAAGTTGCAGAATCTTTCCCACAGAAATAGAAGAGAGAATCCTAAAGTCTCTATCCAGTGAAAAGGGACGCTGAATACCCAAAGGAATCCTGAGGGAAACAAGCAAAGCAGGACGTATCACACTTTGTGATTTCAACATGTAGGACGAAGTGCTAGGTACTGAAACAGCACAGTTTGGTCTCAAAAACAGGCAAACAGACCAATGGAACAGAATCCAGAGCCCAGAGTTCAACTCACACATATATGGACAGCACATTTGCAATGAGGAAGGCAAGAGGAGACAGTGGAGAAAGGAGAGACCAACAGAAACAGTGCTGGGAAGACTGCAGAGACACATGTAACACAATGAGAGTAGACCATGATGTTACACCAGGCACACATACCATCTCGAAATGGATTAAAGCCTTCAACGGAAGTCTTGAAACCGTGAAACTTCTTGGAGGAAATGCAGGCAGCCTGCTCTTTACCATCTGGCTTAGCCGCCTATTTGGAAGAAGCATGTGTGACTGGGCAAGGGCAACAAATGAAACAAGAAACAAACGGGATTCCATCCAATGCAGAACCTACTGTCCAGCCAAGGAAACCATCTGCTCAATGCAAAGACAGCACAACAACAGGGAGAGGATGTTTCAAACCACACATCAGAGAAGGGCTGAATAGCCAAAACATCCAATGACCACACACGTCTCCACAAGAGAAAAAACAACAAGCCCATTAAAACCTGGGCAAAAGATGGAAACAGAAATTTACCCCAAGAAGATAGAAGGTTGGGAAATAGCTATATAAACACATGTTCATCATCGTTAAGTCTAAGGCCAATGCAAATCCAAACGGCAATGAGGTAACAGCTCACTGTGGTCAGAATGGCTACAAGGAACAAGACAGGAAACAAGTGTTGGAGAGGAGGTGGAGAGAAGGGAAGAGTCCTGCAGAGCTTGTGGGAGTGTAAACCAGTGCAGGCACTACGTAAAGCCATGTGACATTACCTCAAAAATTTCAGAATCCATCTACCATATGATCCAGCTATTCCTCTCTGGCGTGTTTATCCAAAGACCTTGGAATCACTAAGGCATGGAGATCCCTGCACTGCTTTGTTCACCACAGCCTTACTCCCCATATCCAAGACTAGGAATCCTCCATGGTGCCCAGCAAGGGCTCTTGGAGAAGGAAGATGGGCTATATCCACACAATGGCATAGCAGTCAGCTGTAAGAAAGTGTGCAGTCCAGCCATTTGTGACACCAGAATGGCTACTGAGTGCATGAAGGTAACTGAAACAATCCCCAGGGAGAAAGTCAAATACCATAGGATCTCACTTACAAGGAGAAGGTTAAAACAAGGAGCAACAAACAGGTAGCATGTGACAGGGGATTGGTGCTTCCCAGAGGTAACAGATGGCAGGGGACGGAGGGAGAAACAGTTGATTAGGCACAAGTGTGTGGTGTGGGCCTGTAATTAAGCTTAGAGTGGTCAAGATGACGTAGCATACACAGAAGTCTAAATCTATGAGGATGTAAATCTGAAAGTTATAGGATGTTATAATGCAGGGTTCCAGAAACCAGTTCATATAAAATCAAAACTCCATAAAGGCAAGCAGGTTTATGGCATAAAGATTGCAGGCTGAAAGAGTTTAGAGAAGATGGGCTTCCATGGATTGATAATCACCTTCAAATGCTTAATGATGCTACAGAAAGGTAGACCATTGCAAAGAGATGAAGAGGAAGACTACCAAGAGAACACGTTCCATGCTAAGCTCATGAGAGAATGGAAAATGTAGCTGTCTATGATGTTACTACTAATAACCTTTATGAATAATCAAAGCAGGCCAACATCTTCCAAAGTTCAGTACAAAGGTTGGTTCAAATGTCCTATTCAGGGTTGGCCCAGTGGTGTAGCGGGTAAGTGCCCATGTTCTGCTTGGGCGGCCTGGGCTTTGCTGGCCAGCATCACAGGTCCGGATCAGATTAGGAGCATTTGGAAATATAGATTTCAAGGTATGATGCAGACAGAGATCATGAAGATGTATAAATTGTGAGGATACCTTATGAATACACACCAGGAAAAGAACCATGAGAATATCACAATCTATGAATGCATCAGGTACACTTCCCCACATGATGAAGGAAGTAAAACATGTGACCAGCAAAGGTGGAATTGCCAGAGTGCTATGAGATGACACGATCATTGTGCATCAGAGGATTGCTGGGAACATAAAGTTGGCAGGGACTCTGGGACTTTCTGTGGGGAAAGTCCACACATTTGGCCACATCCACAAATGATAAGAGATAAATCCCAGGACGAACTTAAAGCAAAGAAACCAGTGTCTAGAAGGAATGTAGTAGACCTTTCAAGGTTCGAGGAGAAAGTTAGAAACTGACAAGTCCAGAAAAACGAAAACTGTCCTACCTGGAAAGGGAGAGTAGTCAGACTGTTTTGAGATCGCTCTGAAACACTGTGTGCATGGAGGTTGTCAGGACAACTTAGAAGTCTGAGGGTGTTTATGACATCATGGTGACCATGTCACCCAAGTCGGCTGAGGTTTCCAGCCCGAGGATAGGCCTAGGACAGTATATTCAAGTGACAGTTACCCAGAAACAGCTTTTCCAAACAGAATCCTGGCACAGATTCTTGAAGAGATAAAAGAGACACTGATTCAAGAGTTGAGAAAGGAATCATTGGGAAGAAGCGATACTAGAGGGGCAAGCACTGAGAGGAGAACAGTGTCATCTACTCAAGTAGATGGGGAGACTGTGCTGATTCAAGCTTGAAACTTGTTTAGAAAAAAGAGGCCAGACCTGGGGCTTATCAGACCTATGTTGTCCTTCTGCCTTACTCATAATCCAAAGTCAAGAATGATCACTTGAGGACATTGAAGAGAAGAATCCAGACCTCCTTTTCTAGACTCCTAGCATCCTGAAGACAAGTCTCTCTTTCCATAGCTCTGGCTTCACAGGGGTCCACTGGGTACATGCCAATGTGTCTCAAGAGATCTCATTGAAGCCTGGAAGGAATGGATCTCTGCCATGGTTGGCTATGTTTCTTGCTTTGGAAAGGCTCTAGATGTGTGCTAAAAAGCACCCTTTTCCAGAGGGCTTCATTCCTTGGTGATGGCTGCCCTCCCAGGCTAGAGTGCTCAGTTTGGATCAATGAGATTCTCTCCCCCATCTCTTATCTTAGAAGGAGTATTGATTATGTGTTTCAAACTACATGTAAGGAGGTAGGCTGAAAAAGTAGAACATTTCCATTATATTTAAAGAAAAATAAACATGCCACAGCTGAGGATGTAAATCAAACAAATAAAAAAACCCTGTAGAAATAAAGTAAGAAACGATCTACATGTAATCTAGTGGAGCGTTCAGGGATGAGGGGTGAAGTACGAAACCACCCAAATCCAGAAAAGGGATGGAAGGATCTCTCCCATGGAGAGAGGAATTCATCAGATTCATCTAATTTGTCTCGAAACCCTTGGGTCCTTGAAGGTGGTTGCCAGGACAACATGGAGTTTCTCATCTCACAATGTCAAACGAAGCAAGATGACCACATGTACTCAGTGCTCAGTTGCACCTAGGCTAGCATAGCAAAGATTACTTCAAGTTACCAATAGAAATTCAAAGATAACACCCAACAATCACAAAAGCACTCACACACCAGCCTACAGAACATACAGTGATTAAAGAAATACAAAATTCCTAACTTGGAATGAAGGAGAATGCAATCATAAGCATGTCAAAGGGAGATAGCTCAGAAAGACCATGACAATTAGACTATGGAAAAGAAAACATGGTCCCAGAAAATGGAAGGCCAACAGAAATCACACCTCAATAATCCACAGTGAAAGACGTCAGTCTTTAGACAGACTCTGCTTGAATGTTGGAAAGTCTGAGAAAGTGACAACCCCAAAACCTGCAGTGAAGGTCAAACCTGTGCTAACTGGGAAGGGTGAGTTCTCAGACTGCTCCAAACGGGCTCTGAAACCGTGTGTCCATGAAGCTTGCCGGGACAGCAGAGACAAAATTCTGACAAATCCTCTGACATCACTGTCCACCGGAAAAACAACCTGGCCTAGTCGACACAGGGCCAGAGTTGGGCTCAAGTAGCATATTCAAGTCACATTCCACTCAACTGCAGGTTGGCAATGGAACATGTAAAGGGCCGGCCAGTGTTGCAGGGGTGAAGTCCACGTGTTCTTGGTCGGCCGGCCGTGGTCAGGAGCGTGGAATCCTGGGGTGATCCTCCTCATGGTTGTTACAGCCATCTGGGGCAGGCGTCCGAGGTAGTGTAGAGGCAGTTGGGAAATGACGTTAGACAGTGCCACTCATCCTCAGCAAGTACAGCAGCATTGTCAGCAGATGTGAGCATAGCAATAAACGTTTGCCAAAACAGAAGCAATTAAAAGGTGCAAAGAATAGAAATAATGAACCTCAAAAAGGGAAGCATGCCAGTAAGAGAAATAAGATATCTAAGACTATGCTTTGCCAAACAGATGCAAGCTATGTAAACCAAAACCTGGCAAAGCTTTGCAGAAAGAAATTCCAGAAGACCTAAGGAAACGGAAGGCTATTTCATGCTCTTCGAATGGAAGAAATAATACACTTGAAACCTCCATACCCCATAAAGCAATCTGTGGATTCCATGCAATCCCAGTCCAAGTTGCAGCAAACTTTCTCACAGAAATATAGAGAGGATAGTAAAGCCTCTATCCAGCAGCAAAGGAATCTGAATACCCAAAGGAATCCTGAGGAAAACGAACAAAGCATGACATATCACACTGTCTGATTTCCTCATGTAGGACGGAGCGCAACGAACCGAAATGGCACAGTCTCGGTCCAAAAACAGGCACACAGACACATGGAACAGAATCGAGAGCCCAGAGGTCAACTTACGTACATATGGACAACCCATTTTCGACAAGGGAACCAAGAGGAGACAGCGGAGAAAGGAGAGTCTCGACAAGCAATGGTGCAAGGAAGACTGCACAGCCACATGTAACACAATGAGAGTAGACCATGATGTTACACCAGGCACACACGCCACCTCGAAATGGATTAAAGCCTTGAATGGAATACTTGAAACCGTGCAACTTCTAGGAGACAACCCAGGCAGCTTGCTCTTTGCCATCTGGCTTAGCCACCTATTTGGAAGAAGCATGTTTGACTAGTCAAGGTCAGCAAAGGAAGCAAGAAACAAACGGGACCTCATACACTGCAGAAGCTTTTGCCCAGACAAGGAAACCATCGACTCAGTGCAAAGTCAGCACAACAACTGGGAGACGATGTTTTCAAAACACACATCAGACAAGGGGTTAAGAGCCAAAAGATCCAATGACCTCATACGTCTCCAAAAGAGAAAACGCAACAAGCCCACTAAAACCTGGGCAGAAGATGCAAACAGAGATTTCTCCCCAGAAGATAGAAAGATGGCCAATAGGCTGTATGAAAACATGTTCCTCATCAGGAAGTCCCATGCCAGTGCAAATCCAAACTTCAATGAGATAGCAGCTTACTGTGGTCACAATGGCCCTAAGTAACAAGCCAGGAAACAAGTGTCTGAGAGGAGGTGGAGAGAAGTGAAGCCTCCAGCACTGCTGGTGGTAGTGTAAACTGATGCTGCCACTCCACAAAGCTGTGTGGACATGCCTCAGAAATTTAAGATTCCATCTACCATATGATCCAGCTTTTCCTCGGTGGTGTATTTATCCAAAGAACTTGGAAACACCAATGCATAGAGATCCCTGCACCGCTGTGTTCACCACAGCCTTGCTCCTGATATCCAAGACTTGGAAGCTGCCCTGGTGCCCATCAAGGGACCAATGGAGAAGGAAGATGGGCTATAGCGACACAAGGGCATACTACTCAGCTATAAGTAAGGATGAATCCAGCCCTTTGTGACCTCCAGAATGGCTCCTGAGGGTCTTATGGGAAGTGAAACCAGTAACAGGGAGAAAGTCAAATCCCGTATGTTCTCACTTACAAGGAGAACAGAAAAACATGGGCTAATGTACAGGTACCATGGGACAGTGGATTGGTGGTTCCCAAGGGGACTGGGGGGCAGAGGGATGGTGCAAGAGATGATTAGCCACAAGCATGTGATTCAGGCCTGTAATGAGGCTTCCGGAGGGGAGGATGATATAACCTACACAGAAGTCTAAATCTCTGGGGGTGGAAATCTGAAAGCTACAGGATGTTATAACGCAGGGTTGCAACAATAAACTAACATAAAATCCAAAATCCAGAAAGGCGTGCGGATTTACGGCATAAAGCTTTGGAGTCTGAAAGAGATGAGAGAAGATGAACTTTCAAGTATTGACAATCACCTCCAAATGCTTAATAGTGCTACAGAAAGGTAGACCATTGCAACGAGATGATGAGGAATACTACCAGGAGAACATGTTCCATGCTAATCTCACGCACCAATGGAAAATGTTCCCCTCCATGATGTTGCTAGTAATTCCCTTCACCCATAATCAAACGAGGATAACATCTTCCCAAGTTCAGGCCAATAATTGGCCCAAAAGTCCAATTCAGGGCCGGCCCTGTGGTGTAGGGGGTAAGTGCCCACATTCCGCTTGGGCGGCCCGGGCTTTAGTGGTTCAAATCATGGGTGGGGATCAGATTAGTAGCAAACAGAAATGTAGATTTCACGGTATGGTGCGGACAGAGACCATAAAGAAGTAGAAATTGTGAGGACGTGTTAGCAATATGCACCAGAAAAAGAAACGAGGGTACTACAATGTGTGAACACAGCTGGTACACTTGCCAAATGAAGAAAGAAGGAAAACTTTTAACCTGCCAAGGTGGACTTGTGAGACTGCTAGGAGATGAAACAATCATTGCGCATCAGAGGATTGCCTGGGCAACCTCAACTTGGGAAGTACTCCAGGACTTTCTATGGGGAAGGTCCACCCATTTGGTCATAGCCACAAATTATGAGAGATGACCTAGGATAATCTTAAAGGAAAGAAACCAGTGTCTAGAGAGAATGTAGTACACCTTTCAAAGTTGGAGGATAAAGTTGGAAACCGACAAGAAATCCAGAAAAAGGAAAACTATCCTGCCTGGAAAAGTTGCGTGGTCAGACTTGTATGAGATGGCTCTGAAACATGGTGTGCAGGGAGGTTGTCAGGACAACTTGTAACTTTGAGGGTGTTTATGATATCACGGTGAACATGTCACCCAAGATCGCCGCATATTTCCAGTCGGAGCGTTGGACTAGGCTAGGATATTCAAGTGAGAGATACCCAGAGACAGCTGTTACAAACAGAAACCGGGCACAGAATCTTGAAGAGATCAAAGAGACTATGATCCAAGGGATAAGAAAGGAATCATTGGGAAGAAGCGATAATAGAGGGACAAGCACCAAGAGGGGAACATTGTCATCTACTCAAGTAGATGGGGAGACCATGCTGATTCAAGCTTGAAACTTGATTGGAAACAAGAGGCCAGACTTGGGGCTTATCAGACCGACATTGTTCTTCTGACTTAATCTTAATCCAAAGTCAAGAATGAAGTCTTCATGACATCAAAGAGGAGAATCCATGCCTCCTTTCCTGGGCCCCTAGCATTCTTTGAGAAGAAGTTTCCCTTTCCATAGCTCTGGCATCACGGCGGCCCACTGGGTAGACGGTTATGTCTCACAAGAGTACTCTTTGAAGCCCTGAAGGTGTGGGCACCTGTCATGCTTGGGGTATGTCTCCTTGTTTGGAAGGGCTCCAGAAGTGTGCTGAAATGCACCCTTTTCCAGAGGGCTTCGTTCCTTTGTGAAGGCTACCCTCCCAGGCAAGATTGCTCCATTGGACTCTAATGAAGTTCTCTCCCCATATCTCTGACCCTAGAAGGAGTATTGATTATGTGTTTTGACACCTTATGTAAGGAGTTGGTGGAAAATTAGAACATTACAGTGACATTTAAAGAAAACTACACATGCCAGATCTGAGGATGTAAATCAAACAAATAAACCCTATAGAAATAAAGCAAGCCAGTATCTGGACGTAAGCTAGTGGAATGTTCAAGGATCAGGGCTCAAGTTAGAAACTTCCCAAATCCAGAAAAGAGACAGAAAAATCTGTTGCCTGGAGAGAGGAGTTCATCAGATTTGTCTAATTTGTCTCGGAAACATAATTTCCGTGAAGGTGGTTGCCAGGACACCCATGAATCTGGAGTTTCTGATCTCAGAATGTCAAACCATCCAAGAGGACCTGGTATTCTCAGTGCTCAGTTTGGCCTAGGCTAGGATAGCAGAGATTCCTTCAAGTGACAGATGGAAAGTCCAAGACAACACCCAACAATCACGAAAGGACTCACACCTCGGCCTACAGAAAATATGGTGATTAAAAAAATACAAAATTAATAACTTGGAATGAAGGAGAACGGATTGATAAGCATATGTAAGGAGATAGCTGAGAAAGACCATGATGATTAGACTATGGAAATGAAACCAAGGTCCCTAAATGGAAGGCAAACTGAAATCACACCTGAATAATCCACTGTGAAATATGTCATTCATTAGACAGACTCTGCTGGAATGTTTGAAAGTCCAAGAAATTCACAACCCCAAAAACTGCAGCGAAGGTCAAAGCTGGGCTACCTGGGAAGGGTGAGTTACGAGTTTGCTCCAAGCGGCTATAAAAGCCGGTGTCCATGAAGCTTGCCGGGACAGCAGAGACACAATTCTGACAGATCCTCTGACATCACACTGGACCAGATAAACAAGCTGGCCTCATCTACACAGGGCCAGAGTTGGGCTCAAGTAGCATACTCGAGTCACCTTCCACTCAACTGCAGGCTGTCAATGGAACATGAAAGGGGCCAGCCAGTGGTGCAGCGGTGAAGTCCATGTGCTCTGGGTAGGCAGCCAGCAGTGGCCGCATAGAATCCTGGCGTGAACCTCCTCACGGCTGGTCCAGCCATTCTGGGACAGGCGTCCGAGGTAGTGTAGAGGCAGATGGGAAGAGACGTTAGACAGGGCCCTCTTCATCAGGAAATACAGGAGCATTGCCAACAGGTGTGAGCACAGCGATAAACTTCTGCCTAAACAAAAGCAATTAAAACTTACAAATGATAGAAAAACTTACCCTCAAAAAAAAATAAAAGTATGCTTTAGAAGATTAAGGTATCTAGGAATAACCTGAGCCAAACAGGTGAAAGCTATGTAAACCGAGAAATAGCAAAGCTTTGAGGAAAGAAATTCCACAAGACACAAGGAACTAGTAGGGCATTCAGTGCTCTTGGAATGTAAGAACTAAAACAACTGAAACGTCCGTACTGGATAAAGCTATCTCTGCATTCCATGCAATCCCAGTCAACGTTGCAGCAATCTTTCCCACAGAAATAGAAGAGGGAATCCTAATGTTTATCTCCAGCAACAAAAGACCCTGAAGAACCAAAGGAATCCTGAGGAAAACAAAGAAATCATGACGTATCATCACAATGATTCCTTTCTTATCCCTTCAATCAGCGTCTCTTTGGTCTCTTCAAGATTCTGTGCCTGGTTTCTGTTTGTAAAAGCTGTCTCTGGGTATCTCTCACTTGACTATCCTAGCCTAGTCCAATGCTAGGACTGGAAACATGCGGCCATCTTGGGTGACACATTCACCGTGATGTCATAAACACCCTCATAATTCTAAGTTGTCCTGAAAACCTCCATGCACGCAGTGGTTCAGACCCATCTCATAATAGTCTGACTATTCCCCCTTTCCAGGTAGGATAGTTTTCCTTGTTCTGGATTTCTTGTCAGTTTCTAACTTTCTCCTCAAACTTTGAAAGGTCTACTATATTCCCTCTAGACACCGGTTTCTTCCCATAAAGATCATCCCTGGTTTTATCTCTTATCTTTTGTGGATATGGCCAAATGGGTGGACTTTCCTCAGAGAATGTCCTGAAGTCCGTAAGAAGTTGATGCTGTCCAGGCAATCCCCTGATGCACAATGATCGTGTGAACTCCTAGCGGCATGACAATTCCACCTTGGCATCTCACATGTTTTGTTTCCTTCATCATTTGGGCAAGTGTAGTTGATGCGTTCATAGACTGTAATATTCTCATGGTTCTTTTTCTGGTGAGTATTGATAAGGTCATCTCACACTTTCTACTTCTTTATGATCTCTGTGCCCACGACACCATGAAATCTGGATTTCCTAATGCTAGTAATCTGATCCACACACGTGATGCTAGCCAATGAAGCCCCGGCCACCGACGCGGAACGTGGGCACTTACCTGCTGCAATACAGGGCAGGCCCTGAATAGGACTTTTGGACCAAACTTTGGCCTGAACTTGGGAAGATGTTGGCCTGCTTGGCTCGTGTGTGAAGGGAATCAGTAGTAACAACATGGAAGGTAGCATTTTCCATTGGTTCATGAGTTTAGCAAGGAACATGTTCTCTTCCTAGTATTCCTCTTCATCTCTTTGCAAAGGTCTACATTTCTGTAGCATCATTAAGCATTTTGAGGTGATTACCAATCCTTGGGAGTTCATCTTCTCTAATCTGTTTCAGCCTCCAAAGCTTTAGGCCGTAAATCTGCACCCCTTTTTGGAGTTTTGATTTTATGTGAATTGGTGGCCGTAACCCTGCATTATAACATCCTATATCTTTCACATTTACATCCTCACAGATTTAAAGTTCTGTGTAGGTTACATCATCTTCACCATAAGCCTAATTACAGGCCCTCACCACACACTTGTGCCTATTCAACTATGTCTCCCTCCGGGCCCAGGCTCCCATTCCCTCTGGGAACCACTGGTTCCATCTCACGTGATTCCAGTTTGTTTGTCCTTTTTTTCTATATCTCTTTGTAACTTAGATCGCATGGTATTTGACCTTCTCCCTGGGCTTGTTTCAATTCCCCTCATACCCTCAGGAGCCATTCTGGTGGTCACAAATGACTGGACTGCATCCATTCCTACAGCTGAGTGCTATGCCATTGTGTGGATATAGCCCATCTTCCTTCTCCATTCGTCCCTTGATGGGCACCAGCGCGACTTACAAGTCTTGTATCTCGGGAGTAAGGCTGTGGTGAACACAGTGGTGCACGGATCTCTATGCATTAGTGTTTCCAAGTTCTATGGATAGACAAGCTGCTGAGGAATAGCTGGATCATATGGTAGAAATTTCTGAGGCAATTCCACACTGCTTTTCCTACTGGCTGCACCGGTTTACACTCCCACCAGTGGTGCAGGAGGCTTCCCTTGTCTCCACCTCCTCTCTGACACTTGTTTCCTGTCTTGTTCCTTATAGCCATTCTGACCACAGGGAGCTGTTATCCC
Source organism: Equus asinus (assembly GCF_041296235.1). Taxonomy (NCBI): domain Eukaryota; kingdom Metazoa; phylum Chordata; class Mammalia; order Perissodactyla; family Equidae; genus Equus; species Equus asinus. The sequence continues at coordinate 10,286,357 of NC_091815.1, read as the reverse complement.
ATTGCCGTTTGGATTTGCACTGGCCTGAGAATTTATGATGGTGAACATGTTTTCATACAGCTGTTGCCCATCTTTCTCTCTTTGGGAGAAATCTCTGTTTCCATCTTTTGCCCAGGTTTTACTGGGTTTGTTGTTTTTCCTCTTGTGGAGACGTGTGAGGTTATTGGATCGTTTGGCTATTCAGCCCTTCTCTGATGTGTGGTTTGCAAACATCCACTGTCAGTTGCTGTGCAGTCTTTGCATTGACTTATGGTTTCCTTGGCTGGGCAGAACCTTCTGCGTTGGATAGAGTCCCGTTTGTTTCTTGTTTCCTTTCTTGCCCTTGCCCAGTCACACATGCTTCTTCCAAATAGGCAGCTAAGCCAGATGGTAAAGAGCACGCTGCCTGGGTTTTCTCCTAGAAGTTCCACGGACTCAAGTCTTCCATTCAAGGTTTTAATCCATTTCGAGGTGGCATGTGCCTCGTTTAACATCATGTCCTACTCTCATTTTGTTACCTGTGGTTGTGCAGTCTTCCAAGAAACATTTCTTCTCTAGACTTTCCTTTCTCCGCTGTCTTCTCTTGTCCCCCTGGTCGAAAATGAGCTGTCCATATTTGTGTGAGTAGACCTCTGTGCTCTTGATCGTGTTCTATTCGTCTGTGTGCCTGTTTTTGGGCCCAGACTGTGCTGTTTCAGTACCTAGTGCTTCGTCCTGTATGGTGAAATCAGAAAGGGTTATACGTCCAGCTTTGTTCATTTTCCTCAGGATTCCGTTGGTTATTCAGTGTCCCTCATGCCTGGATAGAGACTTTAGGATTCTCTCTTCTATTTCTGTGGGAAAAATTACTACAACTTTGAACTGGGATTGCATGGAATCCAGAGATTGCTTTATCTGTTACGAACTTTTCAAGTGTGTTAGTTCTTCCATTCCAAGAGCACGGTGTAGCCTTCCATTTCCTTCTCTCTTCTGGAATTTATTTCCCAAAAGCTTTCTTCCCTTTCGTGTTACATAGCATGCACCCGTTTGGTTAAGGTCATTCATAGATATCTTATTCTTCTTACTGGTATGCTTCTGTTTTTGAGGTTCAGTATTTATGTTCTTTGCACCTTTTAATTGGTTCTGTTTTGGCTAACGTTTATGGCTGTGCTCACATGTGCTGACACTGCAGCTGTATTTGCTAAAGAAGAGTGGCCCTGTCTAACGTTGCTTCCCATCTTCCTCTGCACTACCTCAGATGCCTGCCCCAGAATGGCTGGGCCAACGGTGAGGAGGCTCACCCCCAGGAATCCACGTGGCCTAGCGCGGGCTTCCTACCCAGAATGCACAGACTTCACTGCTACAACACGGGCTGGCCCCTTTCATGTTCCATTGCCAACCTGCTGTTGAGTGAAATGTGAATTAAATATGCTACATAAGCCCAAATCTGGCCCTGTGTAGACTAGGCCTGGTTTTCTTTCCGGTCCACGGTGATGTCAGAGGATTTGTCAGAATTGTGTCTCTGCTGTCCCGGAAAGCTTCATGGACACAGGGTTTCAGAGCCCGCTTGGAGCAGTCTCATAACTCACCCTTCCCAGTTAGCCCAGGTTTGACCTTCATTGCAAGTTTTGGGGTTGTGACCTTCTCGGTCTTTCCAACGTTCAAACATAGTCTGTCTAAAGACTGACGTATTGCACTGTGGATTATTCAGGTGTGATTTCTGTTGGGCTTCCATTTTCTGGGACCCTGTTTTCTTTTCCATAGTCTAATCGTCATGGTCTTTCTGAGGTATATCCCTTCGAGGTGCTTGTCAGTACATTCTCCTTCATTCCAAGTTAGGAATTTTGTATTTCTTTAATCACCATATGTTCTGTAGGCCGATGTGTGAGTGCTTTCGTGATTCCTGGGTGTCGTCTTTGAATTTCCATCGATCACTTGAGGGAGTCTTTGCTCTCTTAGTCTAGGTGCAACTGAGCACTGAGTACGCATGGTCATCTGGGTTCGTTTGACATTGTGAGATGAGAAACTCCAGGTATGACGTTGTCCTGGCAACCACCTTCAGGAACCCAATGCTTCTGAAACAAATTAGATGAATCTGATGAATTCCTCTGTCCAGGTGAGAGACCTTCTGTCTCTATTCTGGATTTGGGAAGTTTCAAACTTCACCCTTGATGCTTGAACTTTCCACTAGATTATAGCTAGATACTGGCTTACTTTGTTTCTACAGGTTTTGTTATGTGTTTGACTTACCTCCTCAGCTGTGGCGAGTTTATTTTTCTTTAAATATAATGGTAATGTTCTAATTTTCAGCAAACCTCCTTACGTGTGGTATCGAAACACGTAATCAATATTCCTTGTACGGCAAGAGAGGGTGGAGAGAATCTCATTGATCCCAACTGAACACTCTAGCCTGGGAGGGCAGCTTTCACAAAGGAACAAAGCCCTCTGGAAAAGGTGCTTTTCAGCACACTTCTAGAGCCCTTCCAAACCAAGCGACATACCCAAGCATGGCAGGAGGCCGTTCTTTCCGGGCTTCAATGAGATCTCTGCTGACACATTGGCATGTACCCAGTGGGCCCCCGTGACTTGAGCGCTATGGAAAGGGAGACTTGTCTTCAAAGTTTGCTGAGGCCTAAGAAAGGTGGCCTCGCTTCTTCTCTTCAATGTACTCAAGTAATCATTCTTGACTTTGGGTTATGGGTAAGGCAGAAGGTCAATGTAGGTCTGATAAGCCCCAGGTACGGCCTCTTTTCTCAAAACAATTTTCAAGCTTGAATCAGCATGGCCTCCACATCTACGTGAGTAGATGACAATGTTCTCCTCTGAGTGCTTGTCCCTCTATTATCGCTTCATTTCAGTGATTCCTTTCTCATCCCTTGAATACGCATCTGTTGGATCTCTTCAAGTTTCTGTGCCCAGTTTCAGTTTGGAAAAGCTGTTTCTGGGAATCTCTCACTTGAATATCCTAGCCTAGACAAATCCTCGGGATGGAAACCTGGGACCATCTTGGGTGACATGGTCACCATGATGTCATAAACACCCTCAGAATTCTAAGTTGTGCTGAAAACCTCCATGCACACAGTGTTTCAGACCCATCTCATACCAGTCTGACTACTCTCCCTTTCCAGGTGCAATAGTTTTCCTTTTTCTGGACTTCTTGTCGGTTTCTAACTTTCTCCTCGAACCTTGAAAGGTCTACTACATTCCTTCTAGACAATGGTTTCTTCCCTTTAAGATCGTCCTGGGATTTATCTCTTATCTTTTGTGGATGTGGCCAAATGTGTGGACTTTCCCCACAGAAAGTCCTGGAGTCCCTGCAAAGTTGAAGTTACCCAGGCAATCCTCTGATGAGCAATGATCATGTCATCTCATAGTAGTCTGGCAATTCCACCTTGGCAGGTCACATGTTTTACTTCCTTCATCATGTCGGGGAAGTGTACCTGATGCGTTCATAGATTGTAATATTCTCATGGTTCATTTCCCGGTGTGTATTCATAAGGTATCCTCACAATTTCTACTTCTTCATGATCTCTGTTGGCACCATACCTTGAAATCCATATTTCCTACTGCTCCTAATCTGATCCGGACCGGTGATGCCACCCTACCAAGCCTATGCCGCCCAAGTGAAACATGGGCACTTACCAGCTACACCACAGTGCCGGACCTGAATTGGACTTTTGGACCAACCTTTGGCTTGAACTTGGGGAGATGTTGGCCTGCATTGATTATTCCTAAATGTAATTAGTAAAAACATCGTGGACGGTAACATTTTCCACTGGCTCATGAGTTTAGCACAGAACGTGCTGTGTTGGTTGTGTTCCTCTTCATCTCTTTGCAATGGTCTAATTTTCTGTAGCATCATTAAGCATTTGGAGGTGATTATCAATCCTTGGAAGTTCATCTTCTCTAAATTCTTTCAGCCTGCAATCTTTATGCCATAAACCTGCTTGCCTTTATGGAGTTTTGATTTTAGGTGAATTGATTTCCCTAACCCTTCATTATAACATCCTATAGCTTTCAGATTTACATCCTCATAGATTTAGACTTCTGTGTATGGTACATCATCTTCCCCACTGTAAGCCTAATTACAGGCCCACACTACACCATTGTGCCTAAACAACTCTTTCTCCCACCGTCCCCTGCCACCCGTTACCTCTGGGAACCACCAATCCCATGTCATGTTCTACATGTTTGTTGGTCCCTATTTTAATCTTCTCCTTGTAAGTGAGATCCTATGGTATTTGACATTCTCCCTGGGGGTTGTTTCAGTTCCCCTCATACCCACAGGAGCCATTCTGGTGTCACAAATGGCTGGACGGCACCCTGTCTTACAGCTGAGTGCTATGCCATTGTGTGGATATAGCCCACCTTCCTTCTCCATGGGTCCCTTGATGGGCACCAGAGGAAATTCCATGTCTTGCATATTGGGAGGAAGGCTGTGGTGAACACAGCGCTGCACGGATCTCTGTGCAGTAGTGTTCCCAATTTCTTTGGATAAACACGCTGCAGAGGAATAGCTGGACCATATGGTAGATGTATTTTGAAGTTTCTGAGGCAATTCCACAAGGTTATGCCGAGTGCCTTCACCGGTTTGCACTCCCACCAGCGGTGCAGATCTCTTCCCTTCTCTCCACCTCCCCTCCGAGACTTGTTGTTTCCTGTCTTGTTCTTTATAGCCATTCTGACCACAGTGAGCTTCTATCTCATTGCCGTTTGGATTTGCATTGGCCTTAGACTTAATGATGATGAACATGAGTTCATAAAGCTGTTGGCAACCTTTCTGTCTTCTTGAGGTAAATCTCTGTTTCCATCTTTTGCCCAGGTTTTAATGGGCTTGTTGTTTTTTCTCTTGTCGAGACGTGTGAGGTCATTGGATCTTTTGGCTATTCAGCCCTTCTCCAATGTGCGGTTTGAAATATTCTCTTCCTGCTGTTGTGCTGTCCTTGCATTGAGTCAACAGTTTCCTTGGCTGGACAGAACCTACTGCATTGGATGGAGTCCCGTTTGTTTCTTGTTTCCATTGTTGACCTTGACTAGTCACACATGCTTCTTCCAAATAGACGGCTATGCCAGATGGCAAAGAGCAAGCTCCCTGGGTTTTATTCTAGAAGTTTCACGGTTTCAAGTCTTAAGTTGAAGGGTTTAATCCATTTCGAGTGGGTGTGTGTGCCTGGTGTAACATCATGGTCTACTCTCATTGTGTTACATGTGGCTGTGCAGGCTTCCCAGCACCGTTTCTTTTAGAGACTCACCTTTCTCCACTGTCTCCTCTTGCGTTCCTCGTTGCAAATGAGTTGTTCATATATGGGTGAGTTGACCTCTGGGCTCTGGATTCTGTTCCATTGGTCTGTGTGCCTATTTTTGGGAGCAGGCTATGTTTTGGTACCTAGCTCTTCGTCCTACATGTTGAAATCAGAAAGTGTTTTACATCCTGCTTTGTTCGTCCTGCTTTTTTCCTCAGGATTCCTTTGGGTATTCAGGGTTCTTGTTGCTGTATAGAGAGTTTAGGATTCTCTCTTCTATTTCTGTGGGAAAGATTGCTGCAACTTTGACTGGGATTGCATGGAATCTAGAGATTGATTTATCCTTTACGGCCGTTTCAGTTGTTTTAGTTCTTACATTCCTGGACCGTGGAATACCCTTCCGTTTGCTTGTGTCTTCTGGAATTGCTTTCGCCAAAGCTTTGCTAGTTTTTGGTTTGCATTGCTTGCACCTGTTTGTCTAAGCTAATTCCTAGAAATCCTATTGTTCTTACGTGCATGTTTTTTCTTTCTGAGGTTCAGTTTTTCTATCCTATGCAACTTTTCATTGGTTTTGTTTTGGCAGATGTTCATGGCTGTGCTCACATCTGCTGGCGATGCTGCTGTACTTTCTGAGGAAGATTGATGCTGTCTGACGTTGCTTCCCATCTGCCTCTACACTACCTCAGACGCCTGCCCCAGAATGGCTGGACCAGCTGTGATGAGGTTCACCCCAAGGATTCCGCATAGCCTGCCCGGGGCTGCTGACCACAACGTGCAGTGTTCACCACGACACTGGCCGGCACCTTTCATGTTCCATTGGCAACCTGCAGTTGAGTGGAATGTGACTTGAATAGGCTACTTGGGCCAAATGTGGCACTGTGTAGATGAGGCCAGTTTATTTTTCTTCTCCACTGTGATGTCAGAAGATTTGTCAGAATTCTGTCTCTGCTGTCCTGGCACACTTCATTGACACAGGTTTTCAGAGCCCGATGTTAGCAGTGTGATAACTCACCTTTACCAATTAGCCTAAGTATGACATTTGCTCCAGTTTTTGTGGATGTGACTTTCTCTGACTTTCGAACGTTCAGAGTATGACTAAAACTTAATTGTTTCATTGTGGATTATTCAGATGTGATTTCTGTGTGCCTTCCATTTTCTGTGACCGTTTTCTATTTTCCATGGTATAATTGTTGATATGGGCTCGGCGAGCTGAAGACTCAAATATAAGATTTCTTGGACTCTCAAGGTCTGGTATTGGTCCTCTTTTATTTAGAGAATAGTACGGGATGGCATGGGGACAGGACCCATGGGCAGTGAAGAGCTGCTGCTGCTCCCTGGGGAAGGGACCCATGAGCAGTCAGAGCTCCTGCTGCATCCCTCATTTGAGGGTTAGTGATAATTTTATAAGGACTGGGTACATGACTTGTTTTTACTGGAAAAAGAAATGATGATGTTCAATGACTTTAAATGACTTCAGTGCAGATGGGGTCTGGTTATTGTGTGGTCATATAACTTTAGATACAAATCTGCCCATATATATTACCATGTAGGTTAGAATGCCCTGAGATGCTCTCCATGGGACAGCCCTAATTCACATCAACAAAAAATCCAACGGGTCATATAGATTGGCATGTAGGCCAGGTCACCTTGGGCTTTTCTAGCTGGAGCAGCCTCAATCCACGACATAAACCCCCTCGAACCCATTTGGACCGGAAATATTTGGGGATATGGACGATGTTCACTCTTCTGTAAATACTTCTGGCTGTACAATGTTGTAGAGGTGTCCCTAAATGGGGCCATAGGCACAGGTAGAAGTTCAGTGGACCAGAAGTCTTCACCTGTGGAGTCCAAGGCTAAGTTATACAGAGCCCCTGGAGAGGAGAGAATCATTTGACGAGATGTGCTCCAAGAGGTGAAATATTTTGGCATGCAGAAGACAAACAACGAAACAGACAACAAACTACAAGTAGAAATACAAGCAGTATGTTTAACCCAATGAATAAGGTTTTGAAGTAGTGCAGAAACCTGGTACAGACTGGGAGTGCAACCAATCGTTTAGAGTTAGGGTTGGTCAGACATGGATTTAATTTGGTGGCTGGGCTAGGAAGCCAGAAATATTTTGACGGTAGTCAAGAATATAGGCAAAACATTCAGTTTTTATAATGGCACAGGTGCCCCCTTGTGGGGCTGTCAAGACATCCAGTGCCATTTGGATTTGGAGGACTGCCTTACACATTTGGGATACTTCTAAATTGAGCAGCAAAATGCTATGTTGTGCGTCATTTAATGCCTTCATACTGAATTTGATTAGGACTTCCATGTGCAAGACAGCATTTTCAATTCCTAATTGGTGAAGGATAATTGAGTGAAGATGGAAATACCAGTCGAAGACACAGCTGGTTCAGCGCTGTTGCAGTTGTGTGGGTTAGCAGGAGGAGATATAGTAAATGTAGTTCTACCTTGCATGCAGACAAAGCCTAGGGTGCATCATCCAATCCATCCAGGTGGCAGCCAAGGCCATAAATTGGACCCACATCTACACTGAGCACCATTAGGGGCTAACCAAAATGTGCTGGGCTGTCTATCCCAGTCAGTCCCAGACCAGTCAGTATTTTTTTTAAGGCTATGATACGAGAACACAAATAACAGGGAATTTTCCCCATAAGTCGAGTGCTACTAGGCCATGTATCACAGGTGTGATTGGTTTGTTACCAACAGATAGTGATCTTTTACTGGGTTGACCACTGGTAGGAGTGAACCAAATATATTCATTCCAAATTTGATATGGTCCATCCTGTGTCTTGATGAGCTGGGGACTTTAAATTTGGAACATGTTGTTTGGGATCCACCTGTGACAAAGCAAATCTATTTAGTATTCAGGCAGTAGTATGGAAGGAAAATGTTTGATGGTGGCCAGGGAACTCCCAGGTGTCAGAGATAGATGGCCACAAGGAGACATTACGATTAGCAATAGATGAATCTTGCAAAAGAAAACAGCTAGAATCTAATATCCAGGAATACCTACTATAGCTTCTACATAAACGTATTTTTTCTCTCTTAAATCACCCTCATTTTTACAAAAGATAGCCAAATTAGGATGAACTGGTTTGCAAATAAATTGTAGCTTCAATACAACTTGCTCCAATTATTTACATAAGAGGAGCAAGAATAGTAATTGCTTATACAGGCTTTTTTAAATCTGCTTTGCTGGACTTTTTTATGAAGAATCTCAGATTCAACTGTGAAGGTCTTGCAAGGGCAGAAAAGCCAAGCCAAGGACTTGCCATCAGATTTGGCCTGCAGTACTTTCAGATTTGAGTGGTGTTCTCTTTGAGGTCCCCCAAAATATTCGGAGTTCCTTACACCTGTCAGATAAGCAAGCTTCCTTACTTACTGGGTAAGATTGCCAGAATCTCTGTAAACAAGGTACCAGGCCCATGTTTCCAAGTGGCTGTATTCCAGAAAGTCGAATCTTTGTTCCTGAAATGCTGTCTTGTCATATCTGAGCCTGTGTGTTTCAAATATACATTCCAGTCAAAGCCTTGGTAGTATAACCAATGTGTCCTGTTATAAGGAGAACAGATTCTTATGGAACTTATGCAAATATTGCCACTACATAACCATACTCGGTCACAAAGTGTTTCCCAATTCCAGAGGGATAAGGTAGGGAGAAAAAGATAAATGTTTCAGTTTTTCTCATAAAGGCATAATTTCACCAAACGGCTGTAAGTCAAAGTTAGCATAAGAGAAAAGAAAAAATATTTCCTTCATTGTGAGAAAACAAAACAACACATCAAAACTCAACAGTATTTCAAACAGATGTCCTAAAAAATTATAATCATCCTCATCAGTTCACAGAGTCCTGTATAATCAACTCTTGAGCTGAATCTTCTCTCAGCAGATTGATGAACTTAGTTTCTGTTAGAATTCTGTAATTTCTTACTCAGTTCAGTTTTACAATCTGAAAGTTTGTCAGAAACGTGTAGTTTAGAACCTCTGTGTCAGAATCCTTTCCAGGAATTTCTCGGAAGATGAAAGATATTTGCAAAAGAAAAAAGCATCAGAGTAAAACAACAGCTATCTGCAAATGGACAAAGGACTCCAAACGGCAATTTCCAAAGAAACTTGGCTACTTCTGTGACATATAACACTTCCAGATAATAATTGGACTTATGACTGATAACCAGGACAGATCAGAATCTTAAGAATGCCATATAATTTTAAGACATCTATATTAATAACATTTACCCATCTAATACCACCTAAGAAAGTCTATCTTCACTTATTTCCCAATGTTTTCCATGTAATTTAATAGACCAAATAAGCCTAATTAGTTTGGTATTTTCCTCCTTATAGGAAGAGAGAGAAAATTTCTTTGAGAAGACTCAGGGGGCATCTGAAAATCCTCAGAGTAATTTTTCTTCTGTCTACCAGGTCAAAAGAAAGCCTTCATTCAGGATTTGAATATTTTTGAGGGAGAAACTTGTCAAAACATACCCAAAGTTTTTAAAATGCTTCTTCAAATAGGAAACAACACTCACGGTGAAACAATGCTCAGGCATCTATTCAAAGTGATAACAGAAAGAGTGAAAAATCTTAAGAGTGACCTCAGTCATTATTTTCACAAAACAGATTTGTCTCTTAGGTAGAATTACTCAAAGGAATAGCTTTTATATCCTCTTTATCAAGAGCAGATCAAAAGTTCAAGAAAAAGTATCCTTTCAGAGAAAACCAAATTTGAATTTCTGCACCTACTTATTTTTAACATTCAAACTCATGCACTTAATTGACCTTACTTTAGTCTACTTTACCAGGCATAAAACTCCTTTCAGAATTTCTCCTTCACAAGCATTCTACAACTTTGTCCCAAAGTCTTTCTTTTTCCTTTCTAGTACATCAGGACAAATTTATGTTTCTTAACCTATCAAATAAAAATATTTTCATTCTTTATACCATTTTTACTGAAAACATCCATTTTAACTTCCTTGAATACACAGCTCTTTTACTTATTAATTTCCAGTAGCTTTAATTCCATAGGTTAATTAGAACATTTAAACCTTAACAGACCTAGTAAACACTAAAAATGTAAACAATTATGAATTGCCTTTATATCAGCATTCTAAACACTTCATAAATTTAGAAACGTGGTACTTTACAACAAAACACAAGGCATGCTTCTTAATACACCCAAACGCTTTTAGCCTCTTCACTAAGAAGCCAAAATCAGATAACTTAGCTATGTTTATTAATAATGTTTCAGTGTTTCATCCTATCCAAAAATGACCCAGATATTCAGATTTTTATCATTTAACTTAACTTGGCAAAACTCAAGATTGTTACCAAAAAGAATTTCGAAGCTGTTTTTTTCCCCAAGTATACAGACTGTAAAAGTTATTGTGAGTTTTATGTATTTAAACCATTTTTTTCTGACAATTATGTTCAGATTACCTATGGAAACCTCATGAGGCATTTGAAAAAAACTGGTCATCGTTTACAGTTATTATTTTGCTGAGAAATTTAACAGACAACGTGAACTTATGTGACTAGTAAACCCAGGATGAATGCCTGCATACTATGCAAATACCGACAACTCTGACAAGAAGACTATTTTCAATCAAACCAACAAACTTAAACAAGTTTTCATTTACCATAGGTTAATTCACATCACGTTTACTTTGAAAGGCACTGAGTTCATTTCTACTACATTTAGAATTTCAGTAAGCACTTACTTTAAGCCAACTAAACAGAGATCTTAATTTTGGCCATAGCATCCAGGATAAAAGTATCACACCTATAACATACACATAGCCACACATACAGAGAGACTGTACAACCATCGTTTTAAAAACTACTGCTGTGAGTCAGGAACAATAATATTAAGCTCACAAGTTATGAATCCAAACTTTGTTTTGAGCCTTTTTACTAATACTTATGGAGAAGACCTTTGACATGCTAGACTTTTGGCAAAGGCACACTTATGTTCATTTATCCTTTCCCCTCCTTTTTTGTTTTTCAGTCTTAAGAATGAGTGATGGACTGGACAGTAGTTCCTGGAGAGGGAGGATGATAATCTTTTTCATGATAAAGGAACTAGGTGGAATCTGAACTGCCTCTAGAGCTGTCTTTCCAGTCTTGCAAGGATTTTGTAAGGACAGTTGCTCTTTATTTCCCAGAAACTGGACTGTAACTTGAAGGTCCTTTTAGGTTGATCCACCTGTCCAACTGCACCATAAAGGCACAGAGAAACCTCGCAAATTTTCTCCTAGTTGGAGTTTCTGGGGCATCACCCATACAATTGAAAGTGTTTCTAATTAGTTAGAAGGATTCTGAGTGGTGAGTCTCTGGGGATGCTTACGGCATTCCCCATGGCAGTAAAGCCAGTGTCTGACTGACAGTGGACTGGAAAAGGGTGCAGTGCCCACAGAAGCTGGGAACTGGCTGGAGGTCAGGGCTCCCAGCAGCCGGGTTGAGAGTTAAGTCCCTTTCAAAATGTTTTCAAGTTTTTCGATTTTACAGAAGGTCCAGGTTCTGGTCAGGTTCAGCCTGAACTTAAGCTCGACTTGGTGACAACAGACTACATGATGAGCAAAACAAAGAAAGGAAAAGAAGACACCAGACCTCACCCTCATGGCCACTCCCAGAGGGTTATCAAGATAAGAGTCACACAACAGTTCCCGTGCTGGGGCACACTACCCTAGCACGACAGTTCACAGAATAAATCACAGGTCTGCTACCCTCATAGCCAACTCAGTAGGTGACTAAAATCCTCAATCAGTCATCTGCCAAAAAAGGGCACCCTACTTGGTGTTGCCGTGGTGATCAGGGTAGAAAGCCAAAGTTGGGGCTCCCCGGCGTGGAGGCCTTGACTCTTCAAAGATTCTTCTGTTTTCCAGTTGCAAAGCTCAAAAGGAGATGAAAATGGCCCGTGTAACTCTAACAAAGATGAAAGAGACACGTGAATTTCCTTGAAAATCCCCTGTGAACCTAGGGCAGCATCCCACCTGTCGTTCCTAATGTGGGGTTCCTATAGCAATGGGTGATGGGGAAGTCCACCAGCATTGCATCCCTTGTGTACCTTCCCTCGGATGCCTGGCAGTAACAGGTGCCTGGTGAACATCTTTCCTATTCTGCCTGGCAGCAATAGATACCTGGTGAATGGTCCCTGAGAGAAAAGGAGAAGTTTAAGAGAGAACAGGATCGAGAAAAATAGTGAGGAATTTTCCGCCGCTTTGGGGGACATTCTACCCAATTGCGTGTTGGAGCCATTCTCCAAGAAGGGTTTTCCATACTCAACCAAAGGTTAGACTTTCTTACTTGCCTTGAACTGGAGTCCCAATTGGGACATTCACACAGTTCAGAGCATGGTCAGGTGCCATGGGAGGTAGCCCAATACAGCCTGAGGAAAAGAAACCTTCCACGGGAGTCTGGCAGATTCCCGACCATCCTAATGACTGAAGTGGCCAACCCGTGCCCACGTAAAATTTATATATCAGAGATAGAGTCAGGAAGGAACGGATTAATTCATTCTACATCACCCTTAGGCTTAAGGTACTGATTCTCTTCAAGCCGAATGCCATGATTTGCCCCACAGAGTAGCCATGGGCAGCAAACGTGGATTCATACAGCTAACCAAGAAAGTTCCTGATGGAGAAGTGAATTTAGATCCATCCTCGAAAAGGAGAGAGGCACAAGGAAGGAAAGGGCATTTACCAGAAGTCAAGCTCACAAACCGATGATGCAAAATCCCTGTACGGGCCACAAGATATGATGCGGGGTTGCCGAACTGAAGAGTCAAAAGAAAGATTTGTTGGACTCTCAAGGTCTGGCAGTGATGCTCTTTTATTTAGAGAACGGTACAGGATAGCATGGGGACAGGACCTATGGGCAGTGAAGAGCTTCAGGCATGGGGACAGGACCCATGGGCAGTCACAGCTCCTGCCGCTGCCCTGAGTACAGGGTAAGTGCTAATTTTATAAGCATAGTTACGTGACTTACTTTTGCTGGAAAAAGAAAAGATGATGTAAAATGTCATGAAATGATTCCAGTTCAGTTGGGGTCTGGTTATTTTGTGGTCGGATAACATTAGATACGAATCTGGCCATATAGATAGGCATGTAGGTGAGCATGACCTGGGCTTCTCTCACTGGGGCACCTCTAATTCATATCAAAAGATGATTCACCGAGTCATGTAGTTTGGCATGTAGGCCAGGTAACCTTGGGCTTTTCGAGCTGGGGCAACCTTAATCCACATCAATCGTCATGGGCTTTCTCAGCTATCTCCCATTGATATGCTGATCAGTCCATTCTCCTTCATTCAAGTTATTAATTTTGTATTTCTTTCATCACCATATGTTCTCCAGCCTGATGTATGAGTGATTTCCTGATTGTTGGGTATTGTCTTTGAATTTCAATCGTTCACTTGAAGGAATCTTTGCTAAGCTAGCCTAGGTCCAACCGAGCACTGAGAACACGTGGTCATGTTTGTTGGTTTGACATTCTGAGATCAGAAACTCTAAATTCTAGGTTGTCCTGGCAACCACCTTATGGACATAATCTTTCTGAGACAAATTTGACAAATCTGATGAATTCCTCTCTCCAGGTAAGATATTTTTATGTCTCTTTTCTGAATTTTGGAAGGCTCGAACTTGAGTCCGGATCCCTGATCATTCAGGTAGATTATGTCTAGATACTGGTTTACTTTATTTCTGTAGGATTTGTTAGTTGTTTGATTTACATCCTCTGCTCTGGCATGTTTATTTGTCATTAAACATAAGTGTAATGTTGTAATTTTCAGCCAACGTCCTCATTATGGTGTCAAAACACATAATCAATACTCTTCTATGACAATACATCGGGGGAGAGAATTGCACTGGGGCCACTGAGCATTCTAGCTTTGGATGGAAGCCTTCACTTTGGATGTGAGGTTCCCAGAGGGAAAGAAAAAATCCAAAAAGGCATGCAGATTTGTGGCAAAAAGCTTTTGAGGCTGAAAGACATTAGAGAAAATAAACTTCCAAGGATTGTGAATATCCTCCAAATGCTTAATGATGATACAGAAAGGTAGACCATTTCAAATAGATTAAGAGGACTACTACGAAGAGAACGTGTTCCATGCTAAACTCATGAACCAAGGGAAAATGTTACCGTCTATGAGGTTACTACTAATTACCTTCATGAATAATCACAGCAGGCCAGCTTCTTCCCAAGTTCAGGCAAAAAATTGGTCCCAAAGTAAAATTCAGGGCCAGCCATGTGTTCTGGTGTGTAAGAGTCCATGTTACTAGTGGGCGGCCTGGGATTCAGGGATTCGTATGACACGTACTGATCACATTAGTAACATTAGGAAAGATAGGTTTCATGGTATGGTGCAGACAGAGATCATAAATAAGTGGAAATTGTGAGCATACCTTATAGATATGCGCCAGGAAAAAAACATGAAAATATTGCAATCTATGACACATCTGGTACACTTCCCTAAATACAGAGGGAAGAAAGTGATGTGACCTGCATAGGTGGAATTGTCAGCCTGCACGAGATGACATGATCATTGCACGTCAGAGGATTGCCTGGGCAGCTTCCACTTGGGAGGGACTCCAAGACTTTCACTGGGGAAAGTCTAAACACTCGGCCATATCCACAAAATGTAACAGATAAAACCCAGGATAAACTTAAAATAAAGAAACCAGTGTCTAGAGAGAATGTACTAGACATTTAAAAGTTCAAGGATAAAGTTTGAAACCGACAAGAAATCCAGGAAATGGAAAGGGTGAGTGTCAGACTGGTATGAGATGGCTCTGAAACACTGTGTGCAAGGAAGACGCCGGGACAACTTAGAAGTTTGAGGGTGTTTATGACACCACAGTGAACCTGTCACCCAAGATGCCCTCATCTTTATAGTCTGAGGATTATCCTGGGATACGATACTCAAGTGAGAGATACCCAGAAAAGAATTTAAAAACAGAAACCAAGCACTGAAACTTGAAGAGATAGAATAGACGTTGATTAAATGGGTAAGAAAGAAGTCATCGTGATGAAGCAATAATACAGGGACAAGCACTGAGTGGAGACCATTGTCATCTACTCAGGTATATGGCGAGGCCATGCTGATTCAAGCTTGAAACTTGATTTGAAACCAGAGGCTGGACTTGGGGCTTATCAGACGTACAAATTCTCCTGCCTGAATCATAATCCAAAATCAAGAATGGTGTCCTGAGGACATTGTAGAGAAGGATTGATGCCTCCTTTCCTTTGCCTCTAGCATTAATTGAGGAGAAGTCTCACTTTCCATAGCTCCTGGCATTACGGAGGCCAACTGGGTACATGCTAATGTGTCACAATACATCTCTTGGAACCCATGAAGGAATGGAACCCCGTCATGCTTCTAGTATGCCTCATTTTTTGGCAGGGCGCCAGAAGTGCGCTGAGAAACACCCTTTTCCAGATGGCTTCGTTGCTTTGTGAGGGCTGCACTGCCAGGCTAGTGTGTTCACTTTGGCTCCAATGAAATACTCTCCCCCTATCTCTTGGAGTAGAATGATTATTGATAACGTGTATTGACACCATATGTAAGGAGGTTGGCTCAAAATTAGAACATTACCATTATCTTTATAGAAAAATAAACATGCCAGATCTGAGGATGTACATCAAACAACACACCCTATAGAAATAAAGTAAACCAATATCTACACGTAGTCTAAGGGAACGTTCAACGATCGGTGGTCAAGTTCGAAACTTCCCAAATCCAGGAATGAAACAGAAAAGTACCTTCCCTGAAGCGGATTCATTAGATTCGTCTAATTTGTCTCAGATACATTATGTTCATGAAGGAGTTTGCCATGACTACCTATAGTTTGGAGTTTAAGATCTCAGGAGGTAAGACCAAGCAAGATGACCACGTGTTCTCAAGCTCACTTTGACTTAGGCTAGCATGATAAAGATTGCAACAAGTGACCAATGTCAATTCAAAGACAACACCCAACAATGAAAAGCACTCACATGTAGGCCTATAGAACATAGGGTGATTATAGAAATAGAAAATTGATACCTTGGGATGAAGGAGAACTGACTGACAAGCATACCATAGGGAGAAATCTGAGAAAGACCATGATGATTATACTATGTAAAGCAAAATGGGCTCAGAAAAGGGAAAGCAAACACAAATCACACTTGAATAATCCACAACAAAAGATGTCAGACGTTAGACAGACTATGCTTGAACTTTTGAAAGTCAGAGAGTGTCACAAACCAAAAAACCGCAGTGAGGTAAAACCTGGGCTACCTGGAAAGGGTGAGAATGAGACTGCTCCAAACGTGCTCAGAAACACTGTGTCCATGAAGCCTGCTGGGACAGCAGAGACACAATTTTGACAAATTGTTTGACTTCGCAGTCAAAATGCAAACTGGCTACGTCTACTCAGTGCCAGACTTGGGCTGAAGTAGCATATTTAAGTCACATTATACTGAACTGCAGGCTGCCAAGGGAATATGAAAGGGGCCGGCCAGTGGAGAATTGGGGAAGTCCGTGCATTCTGGGTCGGAAGCCTGGAGTTGACAGGGTGGAATACTGGGGGTAAACCTCTTCACCGCTGGCCAAACCATTCTGTGGCAGGCGTGGGAAGGAGTGTAGAGGCAGATGAGAAGTGACGATAGACAGGGCCACTCTTCCTTAGCAAATACAGGAGCACTGTCATCAGATGTGAGAACAGCGATAAACTTCTGTCAAAAGGAAGCAAATTAAAAGTTGCAAAGAATAGGAAAATTGAACCTCAAAAAAAAAAATGCCAGTGAGAAGATTTAGATACCTAGGAACAACCTCGCCCCAACAGGTGAAAGCTCGGTAAATCGAAAACTAGCAAACCTTGTGGAAAGAAATGGGAGAAGACACAAGGAAGCGGAAGGATATTCCATGCTCTTGAAATGGAAGAATTAACACACTGGAAACCTCCACTCCGGATAAAGCAATCTCTAGATTACATGAAGTCCCAGGCAAAGTTGCAGCAATATTTCTCACAGAGATAGAAGCGAGCATCCTAAAGTTCACATCCAGCAACAAAAGACCCCGAATAGCCAAAAGAATCCTGAGGAAAAAGAACAAAGCTCAATGTATCACACTTTCTGATTTCAGCATATAGGATGAAGAAATAGGATTGGAAATGGCGCAGGCTGGGATGAAAACAGACACGCAGAACCATGGAACACAATCGAGAGCCCAGAGGTATACACACACATACATGGACATCGACCCTGGAACCAAGAGGAGACAGTGGAGAAAGGAAAGTCTCTACAATAAACGGTGCTGGGACGACTGCAGAGCCTCATGTAAGACAAGGAGAGTAGACCACGATGTTACACCAGGCACAAACACCAACACAAAATGGATTAAAGTTTTGAATGTAAGACTGCAAACCACGAGACTTCTGTAAGGAAACCTAGGCAGCATGCTATTTGACATCTGTCTTAGCCTCCTATAAGTAAGATGCATGTCTGCTTGGGCAAGGGCAACAACGGAAACAAGAAACAGATGGGACTACATCAAATGCAAAAGCTTCTGCCCAGCCAAGGAAACCATCGACTCAATGAAAAGACAAAACAAGCACTGGGAGAGGATGTTTGAAAACCACACATCGGTGAACCGGTGAATAGCCAAAAGATGCAGTGAACTCATATGCGTCCACAAGAGAAAAAAAAATAAGCCCATTAAAACCAGGGCAGTAGGTGGAAACAGAGATTTCACCCAAGAAGTATAGAGATGGCCAACAGGTGTATGAAAACATGTTAATCATCATTAAGACTCAGGGCAATTGAAATCCAAACGGCAGTGAGATAGCAGCTCATTGTGTTCTGAATGACTATAGGTAAAATGTCAGGAAAAAAGTGTCGGAGAGGAGCTGCAGAGATGGGAAGACTCCTACAGTGCTGCTGTGAGTGTAAGCTGGTGCAGCCACGACACAAATCAGTGTGGAATTGCCTCAGACATGTCAGAATCCATCTACCATATGATCCAGCTATTATTCAGTGGCGTGTTTATCCAAAGACCTTGGAAGAAGTCGTGCACTGATATATGTGCGCCCCTGTGTTCACCCTGGCCTTACTCCCGTGATCCAAGACTTGGAAGCCGCCCTGATGCCCATCAAGGCAGAAGGACAAATAGAGAAAGAAAATTGGAGAAGGAAGCTGGGCTTTATGAACACAATGGCATATCTCTGAGCCATAACAAAAGAGAGAATCCAGCCATTAGTGACCAGAAGGATGGCTCTTGAGGGTTTCATTGGAAGTGAAACAACTCGCAGGGAGAAACCCAAATACCGTAGGGGCTCACTTACAAGGAGAAGAGGCAAACAAGGACCAACAAACTGGAAAGCTTTGCGGAAAGAAATTAAAGAAGACACAAGGAAACGGAAGTCTATTCCATGCTCTTCGAATGGAAGAACGAACACACTTGAAACGTCCATGTTGGATAAAGCAATCTCTGGATTCCACGCAAGCCCCATCGAAGTTTCAGCAATCTTTCCCACAGAAATGGAAGAGAGAATCCTAAAGTTTCTATCCAGCAACAAAGGAGCAGGAAAGGCCAAAGGAATCCTGAGGAAAACGAACAACTCAGCAAGTACCACATTTTCGAATTTGAACATATAGGACGAACTGCTAGGTACCGAAACGGCAAAGGCTGGCCACAAAAAGAGGCACACAGACACAAGGAACAGAATCGAGAGCCCAGAGGTCAACTCCCACATATATGCACAGCCCATTTTAGACCAAGGAGCCAAGAGGAGACAGAGGAGAAAGGAGAGTCTTGACAAGAAACGGTGCTGGGAAGACTGCACAGCCACATGTAACACAAGGAGAGTAGACCATGATGTTACACCAGCCACACACACCACCTCAAAATGGATTAAGGCCTTGAATGGAAGACTTGAAACCATGCAACTTCTAGGACAAAACGCAGGCAGCTTGCTCTTTGCCATCTGGCTTAGCCGATTATTTGGAAGAAGCGTGTGTGACTGGGCAAGGGCCACAAAGGAAACAAGAAACAATCGGGACTCCATCCAAAGCAGAAGCTTCTGAACAGCCATCGACTCCATCGACTCAATGCAAAGACAGCACAACAACTGCGAGTGGATGTTTGCAAACCACACATCGGAGAAGGGGTGATTAGCCAAAATATCCAATGAACTCATATGTCTCCACAATAAAAAAAAACAACGATCCCCATAAAACCTGGGCAAAAGATGGAAACAGATATTTCTCCCAGGAAGATAAAAGATGGCCAACAGGCTGTATGAAAACATGTTCATCATCATTAAGTCTTTGGCAATGCAAAGGGAACAACAAGTCTTGGAGAGGAGGTGGAGAGAAGCAAAGCCTCCTGCACTGCTGGGGGAGTGTAATCAGGTGCAGCCACTACCCAAAGTGCTGTGGAATTGCCTTAGAATTTTCAGAATCCATCTACCATATGATCCAGCTATTCCTCTGTGGCATATATATCCAAAGAACTTGGAAACACTAATGCTCAGAGATCCATGCAGCACTGTGTACACCACAGCCTTACTCCCAATATCCAAGACTTGGAAGCCTACGTGGTGCCCATCAAGTGACGAATGGAGAAGGAAGACGATCTATAGCCACACAATGGCCAATCTTCGGACTGTATAGATGTGGCCATCTTGGGTGACATGTTCATAAACACCCTCAGAATTCTAAGTTGTCCTGACAACCTCCATGCACACAGTGTTTCAGAGCCATCGCATACCAGTCTGACCACTCCCCAATTCCAGGTAGGATAGTTTTCCTTTCTCTGGATTTCTTGCCGGTTTCTTTCTCCTCGAACTTTGAAAGGTCTACTACATTCCCTCTACACACCAGTCTTTTTCCGTTAAGATTATCAAAGATTTTATCTATCTTTTGTGGATATGGTGAAATGGGTGGACTTTCCCCAGAGAAAGTCATGGACTCCCTCCCAAGATGAAGTTGCCCAGGCAATCCCCTGATGCACACTTATCGTGTCATCTCCTAGCAGTCTGACAATTCCACCAGGCAAGTCACATGTTTCCTTCCTTCATCATTTGGGGAAGTGTACCTGATGCGTCCATAGATTGTAATATTCACATGGTTTTTTTCTGGTGCGTATTGCTCAGTTTCCCTCACCATTTCTACTTCTTTGTGATCTCTGTGCCCACCAGACCGTGAAATCTGGATTTCCTAATGCTAGTAATCTGATCCACAACCGTGGTGCTATCCTGTGAAGCTCAGGCAGCCCAAGCGGAACTTGGGCACTTACCTGCTACATCACATGTCCGTCAATGAATTGGACTTCTGGACCAACCTTTGGCCTGAACTTGGGAGGATGTTGGCCTGCTTCGATCATTCGTCAAGGGAATCAGTAGTAACATGAATGACCATAACATTTACCTTTGGTTGATGATTTTAGCACCGAACATATTCTCTTGCTAGTATTCCGCTTCATCACTTTGCTAAGGTCTACCTTTCTGTAGCATCATTAAGCATTTGGAGATGCTTACCAATCCGTGGAAGTTCATCTTCTCTAATCTCTTTCAGCCTCCATAGCTTAGGCCGTAAATCTGCACCTTTTTCTGGAGTTTTGATTTTATGTGAATTGATTGCCATAACCCAGCATTATAACATCCTATAGCTTTTCACATCTACATTCTCATAGATTTAGACTTCTGTGTAGGTTACATCATCTTCACCACTGTAAGCCTAATTACAGGCCCTCACCACACACTTGTGCCTAATCAACTCTTTCTCCCTCAGACCCCCGCATCCATTTCCCTTTGGGAACTACCAATCCCATGTCACGTCCTACCTTTTTGTTGCTCCGTTTTTCCTCTTCTCCTTGTACGTGAGATCCTGTGGTATTCAACCTTATCCCTGGGGCTTGCTTCAGTTCCCCTAAGACTCTCAGGAGCCATTCTGGTGGTCACAAATGGCTGGACTGCATCCATTCCTACAGCTGAGAGCTATACCATCGTGTGGCTAAAGCCGATGTAGCTTCTCCATTCATCTCTTGATGGTCACCACGGACGCTTCCAAGTCTTGGATATCGGGAGTAAGGCTGTGGTGAACACAGCAGTGCATCGATCTCTGTGCATTAGTTTCCATGATGTTTGTATATATACGCCACAGAGGAATAGATGGATCATATGTTAGGTGGATTCTGAAATTTCTGAGGCAATTCCACACCACTTTGCATAGTGGCTGCACCGGTTCACATTCCTACAGCAGTGCAGGATTCTTCCTTTCTCTCCACCTCCTCTGTGAAACTTATTGTTTCCCGTCTTCATCCTTATAGCCATTCTGATTGCCGTGTGCTGCTATCTCATTGCCGTTCAGATTTGCATTGACCAGAGACTTAATGATGATGAACATATTTTCATACAGCCTGTTGGCTATCTTCCTATCTTCCTGGGAGAAAGGTCTGTTTCCATCTTTTGCCCAGGTTCTATTGGGCTCGTTGTTTTTATTCCTGTGAAGATGTATGAGTTCATTGGACCTTTTGGCTACTCACCCATTCTCCGATGTGTGGTTTGCAAACAGCCTGTCACAGTTGTTGTGCTGTGTTTGCATTGAGTCGATGGAGTCGTTGGCTGGGCAGAAGCTTCTGCATTGGGTGGAGTCCCGTTTGTTTCCTGTTTCCTTTCTTGCCCTTGCCCACTGACACATGCTTCTTCCAAATAGGCAGCCAAGACACATGGCAAAGCGTAAGCTGCCTGGGTTGTCTCCTAGAAGTTGCACGGTTTCAAGTATTCCATTCAAGGCTTTAATCCATTTCGAGGTCGTGTGTATGTCTGGTGTAACATCATGGTCTACTCTCATTGTGTTACCTGTTGGTGTGCAGTCTTCTCAGCACCGTTTCTTGTGGAGACTCTCCTTTCTCCACTTTCTCCTCTAGGCTCACTGTTCGAAAATGCACTGTCAGTAGATGTGTGAGTTGATCTCTGGGCTCTCGTTCTGTTGCATGAGTCTGTGTGCCTATTTTGGGGCCCAGGTTGTGCTGTTTCCGTACCTAGGGCTTCGTCCTATATGTTGAAATCAGAAAGTATGATACTTGCTGCTTTGTTGGTTTTCCTGAGGATTCCTCTGGCTATTCTGGGTCCTTTGTTGCTGGATAGAAACTTAATATTCTGTCTTGTATTTCTGTGGGAATGATTCTTGCAACTTTGACCTGGACTGCATGCAATCCAGACACTGCTTTATGCGGTATGGACGTTTGAAGTGTGTTCGTTCTTCCATTGGAAGAGCACGAAATAGCCTTCCGTTTCCTTGTGTCTTCTGTAATATCTTCGCCCAAACCTTTGTAAGTTTTCTGTTTCCATATCTTTCTGCTGTTTGGCCACGTTTATTCCTAGATATATTTTTCTTCCTACTGGCATGCTTTCTTTTTTGAGGTTCAGTTATTCTATTCTTTGCAACTTTCAATTGGTTTTGTTTTGACAGAAGTTTATGGTTGTGCTCACATCTGCTGGCCATGCTGCTGCATTTCCTGAGGAAGAATGGCGATATCTATCGTTGCTTCCCATCTCCCTCTACACTACCTCAGACGCCTTCCCCAGAATGGCTGGATGAGCGGTGAGGCGGCTCACCCCCAGGATTCCACTTCGCTGACCCTGGGCTGCTGAACCAGAATGTGCGGACTTCACCACGGCCCCACTGGCTGGCCCTTTTCATGTTCCATTGCCAACCTGCAGTTGAGTGGATTGTGACTTGAATATGCTACTTGAGTACAACTCTGGCCCTGTGTTGATGAGGCCAGCTTGCTTTTCTGGCCCACTGTGATGTTGGGTGATTTGTCAGAATCGTGTCTCTGCTGTCCGGTCTAGCTTCTTGGACACAGGGTTTCAGAGCCTGCGGGGAGCAGTCTCATAACTCACCCTTCTCATTTAGGCCAGGTTCGACCTTTGCTGCTGTTTTTGGCATTGTGACTTTCTCTGACTTTCAAATGTTCAGAGTGTGTCTAATGAGTGACGTCTTTCACTGTGGATTAGTCAGCTTTGATTTCTGTTGGCCTCCATATTCCGGGATCCTTTTTTTTTTCTATAGTTTATTTGTTATGGTCTTCTTGAGATATCTCCATTCGATTTGCTTATCAGTGCGTTCTCCTTCTTTCCAAGTTAGGAGTTTTGTATGTCTTTAATTACCATAGGTTCTGTAGCCCGACGTGTGAGTCATTTCGTGATTGTTGGGTGTGGTCTTGGAATTTCCATTGGTCACTTGTAGGAATCTTTGCTATCCCGGCCCAGGTGACACTTAGCCCTGAGAACACATGGTCGCCTTGGTAGGTTTGAGATTCTCAGATCAGAAACTCCAGATTCAATGTTGTCTGGGCAACCACCTTCACAGACATTATGTTTTTGAGAGAAATTAGAGAAATCTGATGAATTCCTCCCTCCAGATAAGTGATTTGTCTGTCTCTTTTCTGGATTTGGGAAGTTTCAAACTTGGCCCCTGATCATTGAATGCTCCAACAGATTACGTCTGGGTACTGGGCTTACTTTATTTCTACATGGTTTGCTATTGGTTTGATTTTCATTCTGAACTTTGGCAGGTGTATTTTTATTTAAATATAACGGCAACGTGCTAATTTTCAGCAAACCTCCTTCCATATGTTGTCAGAACAAGGAATCAATACTGTTTCCATGGCAAGAGGTGGGGGAGAAAATTTCATTGGAGCCCAACTGAGCACTGTAGCCTGGGAGGGCAGCCTTCACACAGGAACGAAACCCTCTCGAAAAGGGTGCTTTTAAGCACACTTCTACAGCCCTCCAAACCAAAGGACACACCCCAAGCATGACAATCATCCATTCCTTTAAGTCTTCACAGAGATGTCTTGGGACACATTAGCATGTACCCAGTGGGACCCAGTGACGCCAGAGCTATGCAAAGGGAGACCTCTCTTCAAAGAATGCTAGGGGTCTAGGAAAGAAGGCCTCAATTGTTCTCTTCAATGTCCTCAAGAGATCATTCTTGACTTAGGATTATGAGTAAGGCAGAAGGACAACGTAGTTCTGATAAGCCCCAAGTCCAGCCTCTTGTTTCAAATCTAGTTGCAAGCTTCAATCAGCACGGCCTCCACATCTACTTGAGTAGATAACAATGTTCTCTTCTCAGTTCTTGCCCCTCTAGTGTCCCTTCTTCCCAATGATTCCTTTCTTATCCCTTGAATCAGTGCCTCTTTGATCTCTTCAAGTTTCTGTGTGCGGTTTCTGTTTGGAAAAGCTGTTTCTGGATATCTCTCACGTGGGTATCCTAACCAGGGCAATCCTCGGACTCTAAACTTTCTGCCATCTTGGGTGACACGTTCACCGTGACGTCATAAACACCCTCAGAATTCTAAGTTGCCCTGAAAACCTCCAGGCCCACAGTGTTTCAGAGCCAACTCATATCAGTCTGACGACTCCACCTTTCCAGGTAGGATAGTTTTCCTTGTTCTGGATTTCTTGTCAGTTTCTAACTTTCTCGTGGAACTTGAAAGGTATCCTACGTTCCTTCTACCCACCAGTTTCTTTCCTTTAAGATTATCCCTTGTTTTATATCTTATCCATTGTGTATATGTCCAATTGGGTGGACTTTCCTCAGAGAAAGTCCTGGAGGCCCTCCCAATTGGAAGTTGCCCAGGCAATCCCCTGATGCACAATAATCGTGTGATCTCCTAGCAGTCTAAAATTTCCACTTGGCAGGTTACATGTTTTCCTTCCTTCATCATTTGGGGAAGTGTTCCTGATGCGTTCATAGATTGTCATATTCTCATGGCTCTTTTTCTGATGCGTATTGTTAAGGTCTCGTGACAATGTCTACTTCTTTATGATCTCTGTGCCCACCATACCTTGAAATCTGTATTTCCTAATGCTAGTAATCTGATCTGCACCCCTGATGCTAGCTGGTGAAGCCCCGGCCGCCCAAGTGGAACGTAGTCACCGACCTGCTACATCACAGGGCTGGCCCTGAATTGCACTTTTGGACCAACCTTTGACCTGACCTGTGAAGATGTTGGCCTGCTTCGATCATTCGTGAAGGGAATCAGTAGTAACATCATGAACGGTAACGTTTTCTGTTGGTTCATGAGTTTAGCATGGAACATGTTCTCTCGGTAGTATTCCTCTTCATCTCTTTGCAAAGGTCTACCTTTCTGTAGCATCATTGAGCATGTTGAGGTGATTACCAATACTTGGAAGTTCATCTTCTCTAACCTCTTTCTGTCTCCAAAGCTTCCGGTTGTAAATCTGCATCCCTTTTGGGAGTTCTGGTTTTATGTGAATTGATTGTCGTAACCCAACATTATAATAACCTATAGCTTTCAGATCTACATCCACATAGATTTAGACTTCAGAGTAGGTTACATCATCTTCACCAACGTAAACCTAATTACTGTCCCTAACCACACACCAGTGCCTAATCAACACTTTCTCTCTCTGGCCACTGCCCCACTTTCCCTCTGGGAAATGCCAATCCATTGTCATGTGATACTTGTTTCTTGGTCCGTTCTTGCTCTTCTCCTTGTGCATGAGATCCTGTAGTATTTGACCATACTCCTGGGGCTTCTTTCAGTTCCCCCAATACCCTCAGGAGCCATTCTGGTGATCACAAATGGCTGGCCTGAATCCGTTCCTATAGCTGACTGCTATGCCTTTGTGTGGCTATAGCCCATCTTCCTTCTCCATTCATCCCTTGATGGGCACCAGGCAGGCTTCCAAGTCTTGGATATCTGGAATAAGGCCAGGTTAAATAGAGGTGTGCACCGATCTCTGTGTATGAGTGTTTCCACATTCTTTGGATAAACACACCACAGATGAATTGCTGGATCATATGGTAGATGTATTCTGAAATGTCTAAGGCAACTCCTCACCGTTTTGTGTCGTGGCTGCACCTGTTTCCACTCCCTCCAGCAGTGCAGGAGACTTCTCTTCTCTCCACTTCCTCTCTGAAACTTATTTCCTGTCTTCATCCTTATAGCCATTCTGACTGCCGTGAGCTGCTATCTCATTGCCTTTCAGATTTGCACTGACCAGAGACTTAATGATGATGAACATGTTTTCAGACAGCCTGTTGGCCATCTTTCTATCTTCCTGGGAGAAATCTCTGTTTCCAGCTTTTGCCCAGATTTTAATGGGGCTTGTTTTTTTTTTCTTGTGGAGCCGTATGAGTTTATTGGATCTTTTGGCTATTCACCCCTTCACCAATGTGTGGTTTGCAAACATCCTCTCCTAGTTGTGCTGTCTTTCCATTGCATCAATGATTTCCTTGGCTATGCAGAAGCTTTTGTGTCTGATGTAGTCCCATTTGTTTCTTGTTTCCTTTATTGCCCTTTCCCAGACAGACATGCTTCTTCCACATATGAGGCTAAGACAAATGACAAAGAGCACCCTACCTACGTTTTCTTCCAGAAGTCTCATGGTTTCCAGTGTTACATTCTAGACTTCAATCCATTTCGAGTTGGTGTTTGTGCCTGGTGTAACACCGTGGTTTACTCTCCTTGTCTTACATGAGACTGTGCACTCTTCCCAAAACTGTTTATTGTAGAGACTTTCCTTTCTCCACTGTCTCCTCTTGGCTCCGTGGTCGAAAATGGGGTGTCCATATATGTGTCCCTTTACCTCTGGGCTCTTGATTCTGTTCCTTGGTTCTGTTTCTCTGTTTTGCATCCCAGCCTGCGCTGCTTCCATTTCAATTTCTTCATCCTATATGTTGAAATCAGAAAGTGTGATACATTGAGCTTTGTTCTTTTTCCTCAGGATTCTTTTGGCTATTCGGGGTCTTTTGTTGCTGGATGTAAACTTTAGGATGCTCGCTTCTATCTCTGTGAGAAATATTGCTGCAACTTTGACTGGCACTGCATGGAATCAAGAGATTTCTTTATGTGGTGTGGACATTTCAAGTGTGTTAATTCTTCCATTTCAATAGCATGGAATATCCTTCTGCTTCCTTGTGTCTTCTCCCATTTCTTTCTGCAAAGGTTTGCTAGTTTTCTATTTACAGAGCTTTCACCTGTTGGGGTGAGGTTATTCCTAGGTATCTTATTCTTCTTACTGGCATCCTTTTTCTTTTTTATTGAGGTTCAATTTTCCTATTCTTTGTAACTTTTAATTTGTTTCCTTTTGAAAGAGATTTATCACTGTGCTCACATCTGCTGGAAATGCTCCTGTATTTGCTGAGGAAGAGTGGCCCTGTCTAACGTCGTTTCTCATCTGCCTCTACATTATCTCCCTCGCCTGCCCCAGAATGGCTGTACCAGTGTGAGGAGGTTTACCCCCAGGATTCTACCCTGCCAACTCCTGGCTGCCGACGCAGAATGCGCAGACTTCCCCAATTCTTTACTGACCAGCCCCATTCATGTTCCCTCGGCAACCTACATTTGAGGGGAATGTGACTTAAATAGGCTACTTCAGCCCAACTCTGGCACTGAGTAGATGTAGACAGTTTGTATTTTCGGTCAACAGCGATGTCAGAGAATTTGTCATAATTATGTCTCTGCTCTCCCGGCAAGCTTCATGGACACAGGGTTTCATAGGACGTTTGGAGGACTCTCATACCCACCCTTTCCAGGTAGCCCAGGTTTTACCTCGCTGCAGTTTTTTGGTTTGTGTCACTTTCTGACTTTCAAAACTTCAATCAGAGTCTGTCTAAAGCCTGACATCTTTCGTTGTGGAGTATTCAGGTGTTATTTGTGTTTGCCTTCCCTATTCTGAGCCCATTTTGTTTTTCCATAGTATAATCATCATGGTCTTTCTCAGATTTCCCCCTTTGGTATGCTTGTCAGCCAGTTCTCCTTCATCCCAAGGTATCAATTTTCTATTGCTTTAACCACCCTATGTTCTATAGGCCTACCTGTGAGTGCTTTTCATTGTTCGGTGTTGTCTTTGCATTTACATTGGTCACTTGTAGCAATCTTTACCATGCTAGCCTTGGTCAAAATGAGCACTGTGAACACGTGTTCATCTTGGTTGATCTGACATTCTGAGATCTTAAACTCCAAATTCTAGGTTGTCATGTTAACCTTCTTCATGAACATAATGTACCCGAGACAAATTAGACAGATGTGATGAATTCCGTTCCAGGTAAGATACTTTTCTGTCTCATTTCTGGATTTGGGAAGCTTCGATCTTGACCCCTGATCCTTGAACGTTCCACTAGATTATGTCTAGATACTG
Source organism: Equus asinus (assembly GCF_041296235.1). Classification (NCBI taxonomy): domain Eukaryota; kingdom Metazoa; phylum Chordata; class Mammalia; order Perissodactyla; family Equidae; genus Equus; species Equus asinus. The sequence continues at coordinate 10,257,994 of NC_091815.1, read as the reverse complement.
GCTTACTGTATTTCTATAAGGTGTGTTATTTGATTTACAACCTCAGCTATGGCATGTTTATTTTTCTATAAAGATAATTGTAATGTTCTAATTTTCAGACAACCTCCTTTCACATGGTGTCAATACACGTCATCAGTAATCATTCTACTCCAAGAGATAGGGGGAGTATTTCATTGGAGCCAAACTGAGCACACTAGCCTGGTAAGGCAGCCCTCACAAAGCAACGAAGCCCTCTGGAAAAGGGTGATTCTCAGCACACTTCTGGAACCCTGCCAAACAATGCGACATATCTGGAGCATGATGGGGGTCTAGTCCTTCAAGCGTTCAAAGAGATGTATTGTGACACATTAGCATGTACCCAGTGGGCCTCCGTAAAGCCAGAGGTATGGAAAGTGAGACTTCTCTTCAATGAGTGCTAGGGGCATAGGAAGGGAAGCATCGATCCTTCTCTACAATGTCCTCAGGAGATCCTTCTTGATTTGGGATTATGATTAAGGCAGAAGGACAACGTAGGTCTGATAAGACCCAAGTCCAGCCTCTGGTTTCAAATCAAGTTTCAAGCTTGAATTAGCATGGCCTACCCATATTCTTGAGAACATCACAATTTTCTCCACTCACTGCTTGTCTCTCTGTTATTTATTGCTTCTTCACAATGACTTCTTTCTTATCCCTTTAATCAGTGGCAATTCTAACTCTTCAAGTTTCAGTGCTGGTTTCTGTTTTTAAATTCTTTTCTGGGTATCTCTCACTTGAGTATCATAGCCTAGGACAATCCTCAGACTATAAAGATGAGGCCATCTTGGGTGACATGTTCACTGTGATATCATAAACACCCTCAAACTTCTCAGTTGTCCCGGCATCTTCCATGCACACAGTATTTCAGAGCCATCTGGTATCAGTCTAACTACTCACCCTTTCCAGCTAAGATGGTTTTCTATTTCCTTGATTTCTTGTCTGTTTATAACTTTATCTTTGGACTTTTAAATGTCTACTACATTCTCTCTAGACACTGAATTCTCTACTTTAAGTTTATCCTTGGTTTTATCTGTCACATTTTGTGGATATGGCCAAATATGTAGACTTTCCCCAGAAAAAGTCCACGAGTCCCTCCCAAGTTGAAGTTGCCCAGCCAATCCTCTGATGTTCAATGATCGTGTCATCTTGTGCAGTCCGACAATTCCACCTATGCAAGTCTCATCACTTTCTCCATTCTGTCTTTGAGAAGTCTACCAGATGCGTCATAGATTGCATTATTTTCATGATGTTTTCCTGGTGCATATCTATAAGGTCTGCTCACAATTTCCACTTATGTATGATCTCTGCCCGCACCATACCATGAAATCTATCTCTCCTGATGTTACTAATCTGATCAGCACCCGTGATGCGAATCCATGAGTCCCAGGCCACAGACTAGGAACGTAGGCTCTTACACACCAGAACACATGGCTGGCCCTGAATTTTACTTTTGGACTAATCTTTTGCCTGAACTTGGGAAGAAGCTGGCCTGCTGTGATTATTCGTGAACGTAAGGAGTAGTAACCTCAAAGAAGGTAACATTTTCCCTTGATTCATGAGTTTAGCATGGAACACGTTGTCTTTGTAGTATTCTTCTTAATTTATTTGCAATGGTCTACTTTTCTGTAGCATCATTAAGCATTTGGAAGAGATTCACAATCCTTGAAAGTTTATCTTCTCTAATCTCTTTCAGCCTCAAAAGCTTTATACCGCAAATCAGCACAGCTTTTTGGATTTTTTCTTTCCCTCTGGGAACCACCAATCCAAAGTGAAGGCTGCCATCAAAGCTAAAATGCTCCGTTTGGCCCCAATGAAATTCTCTCCCCCTATCTCTTGTCATAGAAGAGTATTGATTATGTGTTTTGACACTGTATGTGAGGAAGTTGGCTGAAAGTTAGAACATTACACTTATATTTAATGAAAAATAAACATGCCAGAGCTGAGGATGTAAACAAAACAACTAGCAAACCCTACAGAAATAAAGTAAACCACTATCTAGATGTAATCTACTGGAACAATGAAGTATCCGAAGTCAAGGTCTAGCCTACCCAAATTCAGAAAAAAAGACATAAAAATATCTTACCTGGAGAGAGGAAATCATCAGATTTGTCTAATGTGTCTCGGAAACATTATGTCCATAAGGTGGTTGCCAGGACAAACTAGAATTTGGCGTTTCTGATCTCAGAATGTCAAACCAACCAAGATGACCTCATGTTCTCAGTGCTCAGTTGGACCTAGGCCAGGATAACCAAGATTCCTTCAAGTGAACGACGGAAATTCAAAGACAAAACCCAACAATCACGAAAGCACTCACACATCAGCCTAGAGAACATATGGTGATTAAAGAAATACAAAATTCCTAACTTGGAATGAAGGAGGACACACTGATGAGCATATCTATGGGAGACAGCTGTGAAAGACCATGAGGATTGATATGGATTAAGGCTGCCCCACTCGAAAGCCCAAGGTTAGCTGGTGAACATGCAGAACTATATGACCCGTTGAATTTCTTTTGGTATGAATTAGAGGTGCCCCAGTGAGAGAAGCCCAGGTCATGCTCACCTACATGCCTATCTATGGGGCCAGTTTTGTATCTAGTGTTATATGACCACACAATAAGAAGAACCCATCTGAACTGAAATCATTTAATGACTTTTTACATCATCTTTTCTATTTCCAGGAAAAATAAGTCACGTACCCATGACTTATAAAATTAGTCCTTAACCTCAACTCCAGAAAGCAGCAGGAGCTGTGACTACCCATGGGTCCTTTCCCAATGCAGCAGCAGCAGCTCTTCACTGCCCATAGGTCCTGTCGCCATGCTATCCTGTACCATTGTCTAAAATAAAAGAGCACCACTGCCAGACCTTGAGGGTCCAAGAAATCTTTCTTTCAAGTCTTGAGCTTGCCGACCATGCATCATATCTTGTGGCCCGTATGGGGAACATGCTTCATCGGTTTGTGAGCTCGAATTCTGGTAAGTGCCCTTTTCTTCCTTGTGCCTCTCTCTTTTTCGAGGATGGATCTAAATTCACTTCTCCATCAGGAACTGTCTTGAATAGCTGTATGAATTCATGTTTGCTGCCCATGGCTACTCTATGGTGCAAATATGGCATTCAGCTTGAAGAGAATCAGTACCTTAAGCCTAAGAGTGATGTAGAATGAATTAATCCATTCCTTCCTGACCCTATCTCTAATATATAAATTTTACGTGGGAACAGGTCAGCCATTTAAGTCATTAGGATGGTTGGCAATCTCCAAGAATCCCGTGGAAGTTTTCTATTCCTAAAGCTGGATTGAGATACCTCCCATTGCACTTGACCATCTGAACTGTGTGAATCTCCCAATCGGGACTTCAGTTCAGGGAAAGTACCAACGTCTACCCTTTGTCTGAGTATTGGAAACCCTTCTTTGGAGAATGGCTCCAATACACAATTGGGTAGAATGTCCCCCAGCGTGGCGGAAACTTCTTCACTATTTCTCTACATCATGTTCTCTCTTAAACTTCTCCTATTCTCTTGGGGACCACTCACCAGGCACCTATTACTTCCAGGCAGAATAGGAAAGATGTTCATCAGGCACCTGTTACTGCCAGGCATACCAGGAAAGATATCCAAGGGATGCAATTCTGGGGGACACCCCCATCACCCCTTGCTATAGGCACCCCACGGTAGGAACAACAGGTAGGATGCTACCCTAGGTTCAGAGGGGATTTTCAAGATAATGGACGTGTCTCTTTCATCTTTCGTAGAGTTACAACGGCCAATTTCATCTCCTTTTGAGCTTTGCAACTGGGAAACAAAGAAATCTTTCAAGAGTCAAGTCCTCCAACACTGGGAGCCACAACTTTGGCTTTCTGGGCCTGATCACCCCAGTGACCCCAATTAGGGTGCCCTCTGTTGACGCTTGATTCATTGAGTATTTTAGTCACCTACTGAGTTGGCTATGATGTTAGGAGACCTGTGATTTATTCTGTGAACTGTCATGCTAGGGTAGTATGCCCCAGCATGGGAACTGTTGTGTGACTTTTATCATGATAACCCTCTGGGAATGGCCATGAGGGTGAGGTCTGGTGTCTTCTTTTAATTTCTTTGTTTTGCTCATCATGTCCTCTGTTGTCACCAAGTCGAGCTTAATTTCAGGCTGGACTTGAGCAGAACCTGGACCTTCTGTAAAATCGAAAAACTTGAAAATATTTTGCAAGGGACTTAACTCTCAACCCGGGTACTGGGAGCCCCGGCCTCCAGGATGTTCCAGGCCTCTGTAGGCACTGCACCTTTGTCCAGTACACTGTCAGTCCTACACTTGCTTTACTGCCATGGGGAATGATGTAAGCATCCCAAGAGACTCACCACTCAGTGTCATTCTAACTAATTAGAAACACTTTCAATTGTATGGGTATGCCCCAGAAACTCCATCTGGGGGAAAATTTGTGATGTATCTCTGTGCCTTTATGGTGCAGTTGGACAGGGAGATCAACCTAGAATGTCCTTCAAGTTACAGTCCAATTTCTGAGAAATCAAGAGCAACTGTCCCTACAAAATCCTTGCAAGACTGGAAAGACAGCACTAGAGGCAGTTCAGATTCCACCTACTTCCTTTATCATGAAAAGGATTCTCATCCCCCCTCTCCAGGAACTACTATGTAGCCCATCACTCATTCTTAAGACTGAAAAACAAAAAAGGAGGGGAAAGGATAAATGGTCATAAGTGCACCGTTGCAAAAAGTCTACCATCTCGAGGGTCTTCTCCATAAGTATTAGTAAAAAGGCTCAAAACAAAGTGTGGATTCATAACTGGTGAGATTTATATTATTGTACCTGATTCACAGCAGTAGTTTTAAAAACAATGGTTGTACAGTCTCTGTCTATGGGTGTCTATGTGTACATTATACGTGTGATATTTTTAACCCTGGATGGTATGGCCAAAATTAAGATCTCTGTTTAGTTGGCTTAAAGAAAGTGATTACATAAATTCTAATGTAGTAGAAATTAACTCAGTGCCTTTCAAAGTTAACGTGATGTGAATTAACCTTTGGTAAATGAAAGCTTGTTAAAGTTTGTTGGTTTGATTGAAAATTATCTTGTCAGAGTTGTCGGTATTTGCATAGGATGCAGGCATTCAGCATGGGTTTTCTAGTCATATAAGCTCACTTTCTTAAATTTGTCAGCAAAATAATAGCTTTATATGATGACCAGTTTTGTCTAATGCCTCATGAGGTTTCTGTAGGTAATCTGGACATAATTGTTGGAAAAAAATGGTTTAAATACATTAAACTCATAAAAGTGAGTACAATAACTTTTATGCTCTGTATACTTGTTGAAAAACCAACAGCTTCGAAATTTTTCTGTGTAACAATCTTGAGTTTTGCAAAGTTAAGTTAAATGATAAAAAGATGAATATGCGGGTCATTTTTGGATAGGCTGAAACACTGAATCTTTATTAATAAACATATCTAAGTTATCTACTTTTGGCTTCTTCTTGAAGAGGCTAAAAGCGTTTGGGTGTATTAAAAAGCATGCCTTGTGTTTTATTGTAAAGCGGCATGTTTCTAAAGTTATGAAGTGTTTAGAATGCTGATATAAAAGACAATTCATAATTATTTACTTTTTTAGCGTTTAGTAGATCTGTTAAGGCTTAAAAGTTCTAATTAACTTATGGAATTAAAGCTACAGGAAATTAATAAGGAAAAGAGCTCTGTATTCAGGGAAGTTAAAATGTATGCTTTCAGTAAAAAAGGTATAAAGAATGGAAATATTTTTGTTTGATGGGTGAAGAAAGATAAATTTGTCCTAATGTACTAGAAAGGAAAAGAGAAAGAGTTGTTGACAAATTCTGAAAACGAAAAAGAAAGTTGAAGAAGGTTTGTGAAGTAGATATTCTGAAAGGAGTTTTATGCCTACTCAAGTAGACTAAAGTAAGTTCAATTAAGTGAATGAGTTTGAATGTGAAACAAAAGTAGGTGCAGAAATTCAAATTTCGTTTTCTCTAAAATGATACTTTTTCTTGAATTTTGGAGCTGCTCTTGATAAAGAGGTTATAAAAGCTGTTCCTTTGAGTAAGTCTACCTAAGAGAGAAATGTGTTTTGTGAAAATAATGACTGAGGTAACTCTTAAGATTTTTGACTCTTTCTGTCATCACTTTGAATAGATACCTGAGCATTGTTTCACAGTGAGTGTTGTTTCCTATTTGAAGAAGCATTTTAAAAACTTTGGCTATGTTTTGACAAGCTTCTCCCTCAAAAATATTCAAATCCTGAATGAAGTCTTTCTTTTGACCTGGTAGACAGAAGAGAAATTACTCTGAGGATTTTCAGAGGGCCCCTGAGACTTCTCAAAGAAATTTGCTCTCTGTTCCTGCAAGGAGGAAAACATTAAACTAATTAGGCTTATTTTTTCTATTAAATTAAAGGGGAAACTGTGAAACAAGTGATGATAGATATTCTTAGGTGGTATTAGATTGGTAAATGTTATTAATATAGATGTCTTAAAATTATATTGCATTGCTAAGATTCTGATCTTTCCTGGTTATCAGTCATAACACCGCTTATTATCTGGAAGGGTCATATGTCACAGAAGTATCCAAGTGTCTTTGTCAATTGCCCTTTTGAGTCCTTTGTCCATTTGCAGATAGTTGTTGTTTTAGTCTGATGCTTTTTTCTTTTGCAAATATATTTCGTCTTCCAAGATATTCCTGGAAAGGATTTTGACACAGAGGATCTAAACTACAGGTTTCTGATAAACTTTCACATTGTAAAACTGAGCTGAGTAAGAAAGTACAGAATTGTAACAGAAACTAAGCTCCTCGATCTGCTAAGGACAGATTTAGCTCAAGAATTGATTATACAGGACTGTGTGAAGTGATGAGGAGCATTATAATTTTTTAGGACTTCTGTTTGAAATATTGTTGAGTTTTGATGTGTTGTTTTGTTTTCTCATAATGAAGGAAATCTTTTTCTCTTTTCTCTTATGGTAACTTTGACTTACAGCCATTTGGTGAAATTATACCTTTATGAGCAAAACTGAAACATTCATCTTTTTCTCTGTACCTTATCCCTCGAGAATTTGGAAACACTTTGTGACTGAGTATGGTTATTTAGTGGCAATATTTGCATAAGTTCCAAAAGAATCTGTTCTCCTTATCACAGGACACATTGGTTATATTACCAAGGCTTTGACTGGAATGTCATATTTGAAACATACAGGCTCAGATATGACAAGACAGCATTTCAGGAACAAAGATTGGACTTTCTGGAATACAGCCACTCAGAAACACGCCCCTGGTACCATGTTTACAGAGATTCTGGCAATCTTACCCGTTAAGTAAGGAAACGTGCTTATTTGGCAGGTGGAAGTAACCTCCAAACACTTTGGGGGACCTGAAAGAGAACTCCACTCAAATCTGTATGTACTGCAGGCAAAATCTGATGGCAAATCCTTGGCTTGGCTTTTCTGGCCTCTAGAGGCTTTCACAGTTCAATCCGAGATTCCTCATAAAAATTTCCAGCAAGGCATACTTAAAAAAGCCTGTATAAACAATTGCTATTCTTGTAGCTGTTATGTAAATAATTGGAGCAAGTTGTATTGAAACTACACTTTACTTGCAAACTTGTTAAACATGATTTGGCTATCTTTTGTAAAAATGAGGGTGATTTAAGAGAGAAAAAGTTATGTTTCTGTAGAAGCTATAGTAGGCATTCATGGATAATAGATTCTAGCTCTTTCTTCTGCATGATTCATCTATTACTAATCATAATGTCTCCTTGTGCTCATCTATGTCTGACACCTGCGAGTTCCCTGGCCACAATCAAACATTTTCCTTTAAAACTTCCCCCCAAATACTAACTAGATTTGCCTTGTCACAGGTGGATTAGAAACAACAAGTTCCAAAGGTAAATTACCTAAATTATTGATACACACAGGATGGACCATATGAAATTTGGGATGAATGTATTTGGTTCACTCCTACTAGTGGTCAACTCACTAAAAGGTCAGTCTCTGTTGGGAACAAACCAACCACACCTGTGATACATGGCCTAATAGCACTCGACTTATGGGAAAAATTTGCTGTTATATGTGTTCTCATATCATAGTCTTAAAAAAGTACTGATTGGTTTGGGACTGACTGGGATAGACAGCCCAGGACGCTTTGGTTAGTCCCTAATGGTGCTCAGTGGCTATGCGGCTCCAATTTATGGCCTTGGCTGCCACCTAAATGGATTGCACAATGCACACTAGGCTTTGGCTGGATGCAAGGTAGAACTACATTTACTACATCTCCTCCTGCTAACCTACCCAACTGCAGCAGCGCTGAACCAGCTCTGTCTTCCACTGGTATGACCATCTTTCCGCAATTTTCCTTCCCCAATTAGGTATCAAAAGTGTCGTCTTGCACATGGAAGTCCTAAACAAATTTATTATGAAGGCATTAAATGACGCACAACATAGCATTTCGCTGCTCAATTTAGAAGTATCCCAAATGTATAAGGCAGTCCTCCAAATCCAAATGACACTGGATGTCTTGACAGCAGCACAAGGGGGCACCTATGCCATTATAAAAACTGAATGTTGTGTCTATATTCCTGACTACTGTCAAAATATTTCTGGTGTCCTATCCCAACCACCAAATTAAATCCATGTCTTATCAACCGTAACTCTAAACGATTGGTTGAACTCCAAGTCAGGACCAGTTTTCTGCACTACTTCAATACTTTATACATTGGGTTAAACATATTGCTTGTATTTCTTATTATAGTTCGTTGTCTGTTTCATGTTTGTCTTCCGCATGTGAAAAAAGTTTCACCTCATGGACCACCTCTCGTCAAATGATTCTCTCGTCTCCAGAGGCTCTGTATACCTTATCAGCCTTGAACTCCACAGGTGAAGGCTTCCAGTCCACTGAACTTCCTACCTGTACCTATGACCCCATTTAGGGACAGCTCTGCGACCTTGTACAGCCATAAGTAGTTACAGAAGACTGACCATCGTCCATATCCCCAAACCTCTCCAGTCCAAATGGGTTCAGGGGGTGTTTATGATGTGGATTAAAGCTGCCCCAGCTAGGGAAGCCCAAGGTGATCTGGCCTACATGCTAAACTATATGAGCCGGTGGAATTAGAGCTGACTCAGGGAGAGAAGCCCAGGGCATAATCACGTACATGCTTATCTATATTGCCAGATAGGTATCTAAAGTTATATGACTGCACAATAACCAGACCCCATCTGCACTGAAATCATTTAAAGACATTTTACCACATCATTTCTTTTTCCAGTAAAAATAAATCATGTACCCATGACTTATAAAACTAGCCCTAACCCTCAACTCAGGGCAGCAGCAGGAGCTTTGACTGCTCATGGGTCCCATCCCCAGGGAGCAGCAGCAACACTTCACTACCCATGGGTCCTGTCCCCATGCTATCCTGTACTATTCTCTAAATAAAATAGCACCAATGCCAGACCTTGAATATCCGAGAAATCTTTCATTCGAGTCTTCAGCTCGCCAGGCCCATATCAACAATTATACCATGGAAAACAAAAAACCGTCCCATAAAATGGAAGACACACAGAAATCATACCTGAATAATCCACAATGAAAGATGTCCGTTTTAGAAATACCCTGAACGTTCGAAAGACAAAGAAAGGCACAAACCCCAAACATGCAGCAAATGTCAAACCTAGGCTAAATGGTAAGGGTGAGTTATGAGACTGCTAAAATGGGGCTCTGAAAACCTGTGTCAATGAAGTTTGCTGTCATAGCAGAGACCCAATTCTGAGAAATCCTCCGACATCACAGTGGAGAAGAAAAACAAACTGGCCTCGTCTACACAGTGCAAGATTTGTCCCAAATAGCATATTCAACTCACATGACACATCAAATGCAGGTTTCCAATGGAACATGAAAGGTGCTGGCCAGTGGTGCAGTGGTGAAGTCCACAAATTCTGGGTCAGCACCCAGGGCAGACCATGCAGAATCCTGCAGGTGAAACTCCTCACTGATTGTCCAGATATTCTGGGGCAGGCTTCCAAGGTAGTGCAGAGGTAGATGGGAAGCAACATCAGACAGCGTCATTCTTGCCCAGCTAATACAGCAGCATAGCCACCAGATGTGAGCACAGCCATAAACATCTGCCAAAACAAAACCAATGAAAAGTTTCAAAGAATAGGAAAACTGAACCTCTGGAAAAAAAAACATGCAAGTAAGAAGAAGAAGATTTCTAGGAATAAGCTTAGACAAACAGGTGCAAGCTATGGAAACCAAAAACTAGCAAAGCTTTAGGGAAAGAAATTCCAGAAAACACAAGGAAACAGAAGGGTATTCCATGCTCTAGGAATGTAAGACCTAAAACACCTGAAACGTCTGTAATCGATAAAGCAATCTCTGGATTGCATGCAATCCCAGTCAAATTTACAGCAATCTTTCCCACAGAAATGGAAGAGAAAATCCTAAAGTCTCTATCCAGCAACAAGGGACCCTGAATAACCAAAGGAATTCTGAGGAGAACGAACAAAGTAGGACGTATCACACTTTGATTTCAACATGTAGGACGAAGCGCTTGGTACCGAAACAGCACAGCCTGGTCCCAAAACATGCACAAAGAGCAATGGAACAGAATGCAGAACCCAAGGGTCAACTCACACATATATGGACAGCACATTTGCAATGAGGAAGGCAAGAGGAGACAGTGGAGAAAGGAGAGTCTCTAAAATAAATGGTGCTGGGAAGACTGCACAGCCACATGTAACACAATAAGAGTAGATCATGATGTTACACCAGGCACGCACACCACCTCGAAATGGATTAAAGCCTTCAACGGAAGTCTTGAAACAGTGAAACTTCTAGGAGAAAACACAGGCAGCTTGCTCTTTGCCATCTGGGGTAGCCGCCTATTTGGAAGAAGCATGTGTGACTGGGCAAGGGCAACAAAGAAAAGAAGAAAGAAGCAGGACTCCATCCATCGTAGAAGCTTCTGTCCAGCGGGGAAACCATCCACTCAATGCAAAGACAGCACGACAACAGGGAGAGGATGTTTCAAACCACACATCTGAGAAGGGCTGAATAGCCAAAAGACGCAATGACCACACACGTCTCCATAAGAGAAAAAACAAGCCCATTAAAACCTGGGCAGAAGATGGAAACAGAGACTTACCCCAAGAGACAGAAAGGTGGCCAACAGTTGTACGAACACATGTTCAACACCATTAAGTATAAGGCCAAGGCAAATCCTCACGGCAATGAGATGACAGCTCCCTGTGTTCAGAATGGCTGTAAGGAACAAAACAGGAAACAAGTGTCAGAGAGAAGGTGGAGAGAAGGGAAGAGTCCTGCACCACTGGTGGGAGTGCAAACCGGTGAGGGCACTAGGCATAGCCATGTGAAATTGCCTCAGAAATTTCCAAATCCATCTACCATATGATCCAGCTATTCCTCTCCAGCGTGTCTATCCAAAGAAATGTGAAACACTAATGCACACAGATCCGTGCCCCACTATGTTCACCACAGCCTTACTCCCGATATACAAGACTTGGAAGCCGCCCTGGTGCCCATCAAAGGACCAATGGAGAAGGAAGTTGGGCTATATCCACACAAAGGCAAAACACTCAGCTGTAAGAAAGAGTGCAGTCCACCGATTTGTGACAGCAGAATCACTCCTGAGGGTGGGAGGGGAACTGAAACAAGCCCAAGGGAGAAATCAAATACCATCGCATCTCACTTACAAGGAGAAGATTAAAATAAGGACCAACAAACAGGTAGAACGTGATATGGGATTGGTGGTTCCCAGAGGGAACGGGTGGCAGTGGACGGTGGGAGAAAGAGTTGATTAGGCACAAGTGTGGGGTGTGGGCCTGTAATTAGGCTTACTGTGGGGAAGAAGATGTAGCATACACAGAAGTCTAAATCTACGAGGATGTAAATCTGAAAGCTATAGGATTTTCTAATGCTAGGTTATGGAAATCAATTCACCTAAAATCAAAACTCCATTAAGGCAAGCAGTTTTAAGGGATAAAGTTTGCAGGCTGAAAGAGTTTAGAGATTATGAACTTCAAAGGATTGATAATCACCTCAAAATGCTTAATGATGCAACATAAAGGTAGACCATAGCAAAGAGATGAAGAGGAACACTACCAACAGAACCTGACCCGTGCTAAACTCCTGAGCCAACTGAAAATGTTGCTGTCCACGATGTTACTGCTGATTACATTTACAAATAAACAATGCAGACCAACATCTTCCCAAGTTCAAGCCAAAGGTAGGTCCAAAAGTCCACTTCAGGGCCAGCCCTCTGGTGTAGTGGGTAAGTGTCCGTGTTCCCCTTGGGCGGCCTGGGACTGGCAGGCTGGCATCGCAGGTGCAGATCCGATTAGGAGCATTAGAAAATATAGATTTCAAGGTATGGTGCCGACAGAGATCATGAAGAAGTAGAAATTGTGAGGATACCTTATGAATACACACCAGGAAATGAACCATGAGAATATTACAATCTATGAACACATCAGGTACACTTCCCCAAATGATGAAGGAAGGAAAACATCTGACCTGCCAAGGTGGAAACACCAGACTGCTATGAGTTGACATGATCATTGCTCATCAGAGGATTGCTTGGGTAACTTCAGCTTCGCAGGGACTCCAGGACTTTCTGTGGGGAAAGTCCACACATTTGGCCACATCCACAGAGGATAAGAGATAAATCCCAGGACTATCTTAAAGGAAAGAAACCACTGTCTAGAAGGAATGTAGTAGAACTTTCAAGGTTCGAGGATAAAGTTAGAAACCGACAAGAAGTCCAGAAAAAGGAAAACTATCACACCTGGAAAGGGGGAGTCGTCAGACTGGTATGAGATGGCTCTGAAACACTGTGTGCATGGAGGTTGTCAGGACAACTTAGAATTCTGAGCGTGTTTATGACATCATGGTGATCATGTCACCAAAGTTGGCCATAGGTTTCCAGCTCTAGGATTGGCCTGGGCTAGGATATTCAAGTGAGAGGTACACAGAAACAGCTTTTCCAAACACAAACCGGACACAGAAACTTGAAGACATCAAAGAGACGCTAATTCAAGGGATGAGAAAGGAATCATTGGGAAGAAGAGACAATAGAGGGTCAAGTACTCAGAGGACAACATTGTCATCTATGGAAGTCTGGGGAGGCCATGCTGATTCAAGCTGGAAATGTGTTCTGAAAAACGAGGCTGGACCCGGGGCTTATCAGATCTACGTTGCCCTTCTGCCTTACCCATAATACAAAGTCAAGAATGATCAATTGAGGACATTTAAGTGAAGAATCGAGGCCTCCTTTCCTATGCCACTAGCATTCTTGAAGAGAATTCTCAATTCCCACAGCTCTCAAGTCATGGTGGCCCACTGGGTATATGCCAATATGTCACAAGAGAGCTCATTGAAGCCTTGAAGGAATGGACCCCTGCCATGCTTGGGTATGTCTCTTGGTTTGGAGGGGCTCTAGAAGTGTGCCGAAAAGTACCCTTTTGCAGAGGGCTTCCATCCTTTGTGAAGGCCGGCCTCCCAGGCTACAGGGCTCAGTGGGATCAGTGAGATTCTCTCCCCATATCTCTTACGGTAGAAGGAGTATTGATTATGTGTTTCCATACCACATGTAGAGAGGATGACAGAAAATTAGAACATTACCATTAAATTTAAAGAAAAATAAACATACCACAGCTTAGGATGTAAATTAAACAAATAACAAACCCTGTAGAAATAAAGTAAGCCAGTATCTAGATGTAATCTACTGGAAAGTTCAAGGATCAGTGGTCAAGCTCGAAACTTCCCAAATCCAGAAAAGGGACAGAAGGTCTCTCACCTGCAGAGAGGAATTCATCAGATTCATCTAATTTGTGTCAGAACCATTGGGCCCGTGAAAGGGGTTGCCACGATAACCTTGAACCTGGAGTTTATCATCTCACAATGTCAAGCGAACCAAGATGACCTTGTGTAGTCAGTGCTCAGTTGGATCTAGGCTAGGATAGCAAAGATTCCCTTAAGTGAATGATGGAAATTCCAGGACAACACCCAGCAATCACGAAAGGACTCACACCTTGGCCTACAGAACATATGGTGATTAAAGAAATACAAAATTCCTAAAATGGAGTGAAGGAGATCGCACTGATAGGCATGTCAAAGGACAAGCTCATAAAGAACATGACGATTAGACCATGGAAAATAAAACAGGGTCCCATAAAATGGAAGGCCAACAGAAATCACACCTCAATAATCCACAGTGAAAGATGTCAGTCCTTAGACAGAATCTGCTTGAACGATTGAAAGTCCGGGAAAGTCACAATGCCAAAAACTGCAGGGAAGGTCTAACCTGGCCTAACTGGGAAGGGTCAGTTATGAGACTGCTCCACGCGTGCTCTGAAACCCTGTGTCCACCAAGCTAGACTGGACAGAGGAGACACGATTCTGAAAAATCCTCCGACATCACAGTGTGCCAGATAAACAACCTGGCCTCATCTACACAGGGCCAGAGTTGGGTTCAAGTAGCATATTCAAGTCACATTCCACTCAACCGCAGGTTGCCAATGCAGCACGAATGGGTCCAGCCAGTGGGCCAGCGGTGAAGTCCACGTGTTCTCGGCCGGCAGGCCAGGGTCGGCCACGTGGAATCCTGGGGGTGAGCCTCCTCAATGCTCGTCCAGCCATTCTGGGTCAAGCGTGCAAGCTACTGTAGAGGCAGATGGGAAGCGATGTTAGACAGCGCCACTCTTCCTCAGCAAAGAGAGCAGCACGGCCAGCAGATTTGAGCACAGCCATAAACTTCTGCCAAACATAACCAATTAAAAGTTGCAAAGAATAGAAAAGCTGAACCTCAAAAAAAACCCATGCCAGTGAGAAGAAAATGATATCTGCGAATAACCGTGGACAAACAGGAGAAAGTGATGGAAACCAAAAACTAGCAAAGTTTTGGGGAAAGAAAATACACAAGACACAAGGAAATGCAAGGCTATTCCGTGCCCTTCGAATGCAACAACGGACACACTTGAAACGTCCATACGGCATAAAGCTGACAAATAAAAATGGGAAGCAATTGGATATATTGGACTATATGAAGAAGCCATTTGGTATAAACCTAATTCGGCCTGATTTTGTTTTTTCCAAAAGGTCCTGACTATGGCTATTTAGCACGCATTGCATATCTCCTTAGACATTTCCTATGGCCCTTGAGATAAAGGTGCAACTTCCCCCCACATTAGCATTTCTTTAGGGATAAGCATTTCTCCCTAGGCTAGGAACTGATTGCTGCACTCACCTTTGACCACCCAGCTCACCTGTGACCAGTCAGCTGGAGACAACAGACTGCCACACTACTGGGTTCACTGAGACAGAAGACCTACCTGCTATTTCCATCAATCGCTGTGCCAACAGAGCAGTCTCGCGACTATTGTAAATGGGACATTTCAATCCTATGTGAAAGATCCTCTATGAGGGGAATACAACCAGTCTGTGCACCCCACTTCTCTGATGCTCTTTCTTCCTTTGGGTAGAAAGGCCCTGGGTTATAATCCTCAGATTGAAGCTCAGAATAAACTCCCCCAAATTTTCATTTACAGATTGGTTATGAATTATTTTTGTCGACAAAGCAATGTCTGGATTCCATGCAGTCCCAGTCAAAGTTGCAGCAATCTTTCCCACAGAAATAGAAGAGAGAATCCTAAAGTTTCTATCCAGCAACAAAGGACCCTGAATAGCAAAAGGAATCCTGGGGAAAACGAACAAAGCAGCAATTATCACACTTTCTTACTTGCACATGTAGGACGAAGAGCTAGGTACCAAAACAGCACAGCCTGGCCTGCAAAGGGGGCACACAGATGCATGGAACAGAATCGAGAGCCCAGAAATCAACTCACACATCTATGGACAGCCCATTTTCGACCAGGGAGCCAAGAGGAGAAAGCGGAGAAAAGAGACTCTAGACAGGAAATGGTGCTGGAAAGACTGCACAGCCAGATGTAACACAATGAGAGTAGACCGTGATGCTACACCAGGCACACACACCACCTCGAAATGGATTAAAGCCTTGAGTGGAAGACTTGAAACCATGACACTTCGAGGAGAAAACGCAGGCAGCTTGCTCTTTGCCAACTGGCTTGGCCGCCTGTTTGGAAGAAGCATGTGTGACTGGGCAAGGGGAACAAAGGAAACAAGAAACAATCGGGACTCCATCCAACACAGAAGCTTCTGCCCCGCCAACGACACCATCAACTCAGTGCAAAGACGTCACAACAACTGTGACAGCAGGTTTGCAAACCACACATCGGAGAAGGGGTGAATAGCCAAAAGATCCAATGAAGTCATACGTCTACACAGGAGAAAAAACAACGAGCCAAATAAATCCTGGGCAAAAGATGGAAACAGACAGCTCTCCCAGGAAGATAGAAAGATGGCCAACAGGCTGTATGAAAACATGCTCATCATCATTAAGTCTCTGCTCAATGCAAATGCAAACTGCACTGAGATAGCTCACAGTGGTCAAAATGGCTATAAGGATGAAGACAGGAACCAACAAGTTTCAGAGAGGAGGTGGAGAGAAGGGAAGCCTCCTTCACTGCTGGTGGGAGTGTAAACCGGTGCAGCCACTACGCGAAGTGGTGTGGATTTGCCTCAGAATTTTCAGAATCCATCTACCACATGATCCAGGTATTCCTCTGTGGCATATATATCCAAAGATCTTAGAAACACTAATGCACAGAGATCCATGCACCGCTGTGCTCACCACAACCTTACTCCCGATATCGAAGACAGGGCAGCCTCCCTGGTGCCCATCAAGGGACGAATGGACAAGAAAGATGGGCTATCGCCACACAACGGCATAGCACTCAGCTGCAGGAACAGGTGCCTTCCAGCCATTTGTGACCAACAGAATGGCTCCTGAGGGTTTTAGGGGCATGCAAACAAGCCCCAGAGGGAAGGTCAAATACCATAGGGTCTCACTTACAAGGAGAAGAGGAAAAAAAGGACCAAGAAACAGGTAGCACGTGACATGGGATTTCTGGTTCCCAGAGGGAAAGGTGGCGGGGCCCAGAGGGAGAAATAGTTGATTTGACACAAGTGTGTGGTGAGGGCCTGTAATTAGGCTTACGGTGGTGAAGATGATGTAACGTACACAGAAGTCTAAACCTATGAGGATGTAGATCTGAAAGGTATAGGATGTTATAATGCTGGGTTATGGCAAACAATTCACGTAAAATCAAAACTCCCAAAAGACGTTAAGGTTCACGGCTTAAAGCTTTGGAGTCTGTAAGAAATTAGAGAAGATGAACTTTGAAGGATTGGTAATCACCTCAAAATGCTTAAGGACGCTACAGAAAGGTAGACCATTGCAAGGAGACGAAGAGGAACACTACCAAGAGAACGTGTTCCATGCTAAACTCATGAACCAGCGGAAAATGCTACCGTCCATGATGTTACTAACCGCCTTCACGAATGATCGAAGCAGGCCAACATCTTCCCAAGATCAGGCCAATGTTTTGTCCAAAAGCCCAATTCAGGGTCGGCCCTGTGGTGTAGCAGGTAAGTGCCCAAGTTCTGATTGGGCGGCCCGGGCTTCACCTGCTATCATCAGGGTTGCAGATCAGATTGCTAGCATTAGGAAATACAGATTTCACAGTATGGTGGGCACAGAGATCATAAAGAAGTAGAAATTCTGAGGAGGCATTTTCAATACACACCAGAAAATGGACGCTGAGAATATTACAACCTATGAATGCATAAGGTACAATTTCCCAAATGATGAAGGAAGGAAAACATGTGACCTGCCCAGGTGGAATTGTCAGACTCCTAGGAGATGACACACTCATTGCGCATCAGAGAATTCCCTGGGCAAATTCAACTTGGGAGGAGCTCCAGGAATTTCTCTGGGGAAGGTCCACCCTTTTGGCCACATCCACAAAAGATAAGAGAGAAAACCGGGGATAATCTTCATGGAAAGAAACCCGTGTCTAGAGGGAATGTTGTAGACCTTTCAAAGTTCAAGTACAAAGTTAGAAACCGACAAGAAATCCAGAACTGGGAAAACTATCCTACTTGGAAAACAGGAGTAGTCAGACTGGTATGAGATGGCTCGGAAACACTGAGTGCATGGAGGTTGTCAGTACAACTTAGAATTCTGAGGGTGTTTATGACATCACGGTGAACATGTCACCCAAGATGGCCACATGTTTACAGTCCAAGGATTGGCCTAGGCTAGCAGAATCAAGTGAGAAATACCCAGAAACAGCTTTTCCAAACAGAAACCGGGCACAGAAACTTGAAGAGACCAAAGAGACGCTGATCCAAGGCATGGGAAAGGAATCATTGTGATGATACCTCATGCTTTCTTCATTTTCTTCCATTCCAAGAGCACTGAATTCCCTTCCGTTTCCTTGTGTCCTCTGGAATTTCTTTCCCAAAGGTTTGCTATTTCTCGGTTTACATAGCTTTCACCTGTTTTGTGCAGGTTATCCCTAGATTACTTGTTTTTCTTTCTAGCATGCTTTTTTGTTTTTTGAGGTTCAGGTTTTCTATCATTTGCAACTTTTAATTGGTTTTGTTTAGGCAGATGTTTACTGCTGTGCTCATATCTGCTGGCAATGCTGCCGTATTTGCTGAGGAAGACTGGCCCTGTCTAACGTCGCTTCCCATCTGCCTCTACACTACCTCGGACGCCTGCCCCAGAAAGGCTGCACGAGCGGTGAGGAGGCTCACCCCCAGAATTCCATGCGGCCAACCACACGCTGCCAACACAGAACACGCGGACGTCACCTATGCAACACTGGCTGGCCCGTTTTGTGTTCCATTGGCAATCTGCAGTTGAGTGGAATGGGACTTGAATATGCTACTTGAGCCCACATCTGGTCCTGTGTAGACGAGGCCAGGTTGTTTTTCCGGTCCACTGGGATTTGTCAGAATTGGGTCTCTGCTGTCCCAGCAAGCATCATGGACACAGGGTTTCAGAGCCAGCTTGGAGCAGTCTGAGAACTCACCCTTCCCAGTTAGCCCAGGTTTGACATTCACTGCAAATTTTGGGGTTGTGACTTTCTCGGACTTTCAAACGTTCAAGCAGACTCTTTGTAAACACTGACTTCATTCACTGTGGAGTATTCAGGTGTGATTTCTGTTTGCCTTCCATTTTCTGGGAGCTTGTTTTCTTTCCTTAGTTTAATCGTAGTGGTCTTTCTGATCTCTCTCCCTTCGATATGCTTATCAGTGGGTTCTCCTTCATTCTAGGTTAGGAATTCTGTATTTTTTTAATCACCATATGTTCTGTAGGCCGACGTGTGGGTGCTTTGGTGATTGTTGGATGTTGTCTTTGAATTTCCATCTGTCAGTTGAATGAATCTTTGCTATCCTAGCTTATGTCCAACTGAGAACTGAGGACACGTGTCCATCTTGGTTCATTTGACATTGTGAGATGAGAAACTCCAGGTTAGACCTTGTCCTGGCAACCACCTTCACGGACACAATGGTTCCGAGACAAATTTGATGAGTCTGATGAATTCCTCTCTCCAGGTGAGAAATCCTTCCGTCTCTTTCCCTGGATTTGGGAAGTTTCGACGTTCAGCCCTGAACCTTAAAGGCTCCCCTAGATTACATCTAGATACTGGCTTACTTTATTTCTACAGAGTCTGTTACTGTTTGATTGACATCCTCAGCTCTGGCGTGTGTATTTTTCTTTAAATATCATGGTAATGTTCTAGTTTTCAGTCAACCTCCTTCCATATGGTGTCAAAACACAGAATCAGTACTCCTTCTATGGCAAGAGATGGGGGAGTTAATTTCATTGGAGCCCAACTGAGCACTGTAGACTGGGAGGGCAGCCTTCACACAGGAATGAAGCCCTCTGGAAAAGGGTGCTTTTCAGCACACTTCTAGAGCCCTTCAAACCAAGCCACATACCCCAAGCATGACAGGCTTCCATGCCTTCAAGGCTTCAAAGAGATCTCTTGGGAAACCTTAGCATGTAGCCAGTGGGCCCCATGAGGCCAGAGCTATGCAAACGTAGAGTTCTCTTCAAAGGATGTTAGGGGCCTACGAAAGGAGTCCTCGATTCTTCTCTTCAACGTCCCCAAGAGATCATTCTGTACTTTGGATTATGAGTAAGGCAGAAGGACAATGTAGGTCTGATAAGCCCCAAGTCTGGCCTCTTGTTTCAAATCAAGTTCCAAGATTGAATCTGCACGACCTCACCATCTACTTGAGTAGGTGACAATGTTCTCCTCTCAGTGCTTCTCCATCTATTATCGCTTGTTCCCAATGATTCCTTCTCCCTTGAATCAGAGTCTGTTTGATCCTTTCAAGTTTTTGTTTGGAAAAGCTGTTTCTGGGTATCTCTCACTTGAGTGTCCTAGACCAGGCCAATCCTCGGACTGTAAACATGTGGCCATCTTGGGTGACATGTTCACCGTGATGTCATAAACACCCTCAGATTCTAAGTTGTCCTGACAACCTCAATGCACACAGTGTTTCAGAGCCGTCTCATCCCAATCTCACTAGTCCCCCTTTCCAGGTAGGATAGTTTTCCTTGCTCTGGATTTCTTGTTGGTTTCTCACTTTCTCCAAGGACTTGAAGGGTCTCCTATGTTCCCTCTAGACACCGGTTTCTTTCCTTTAAGCTTATCCCGGGTTTTATCTCTTATCTTTTGTGGATATGGCCAAATGGGTGGACATTCCCCAGAGAACGTCCGGGAGACCCTCTCATGTTGAAGTTTCCCAGGCATTCCTCTGATGCACACTGATCGTGTGATCTCCTAGCAGTCTGACAATTCCACCTTCGCAGGTCACATGTTTTTCTTCCTTCATCATTTGGGGAACTGTTCCATATGCATTCATAGATTGTAATAGTCTCGTGGATCTTTTTATGGTGCGTACTGATAAGGTCTCCTCACCATTTCTACTACTTTACTATCTCGGTGACCACCAGACCTTGAAATCTGTATTTCCTAATGCTAGTAATCTGATCCGCACGCGTGATGCTAGCCGGTGAAGCCCGGGCCGCCCAAGCAGATGTGGGCACTTACCTGCTACACCACAGTCCGGCCCCAAATTGGGCTTTTGGACCAACCTTTGGCCTGAAATTGGGAAGATGTTGGCCTGCTTCGATCATTCGTGAAGGGAAGCGGTAGTAACATTAGGGTCGGTAACATTTGCCGTTGATTCATGATTTGGCTCGGACCATGTTCTCTTGGTAGTATTCCTCTTCATCTCTTTGCAAAGGTCTACCTTTCTGTATCATCATTAAGCATTTGGAGGCGATTGCTAATCCTTGGATGTTCATCTTCTCTAATCTCTTTCAGCCTCCAAAGCCTTAGGCCGTAAATCTGCACCCATTTTTGGTGTTTTGATTTTATGTGAATTGATTTCCTTAACCCTGCATTCTAACATCCTATAGCTTTCAAATCTACATCCTCATAGATTTAGACTTCTGTGTAGGCTACATCATCCTCACCAGCGTAAGCCTAATTACAGGCCCTCAACACACACTGTGCCTAATCAACTCTTTGTCCCTCCGTCCCCCGCCCCCATTTCCCTCTGGGAACTGCCAATCCTATGTCACGTGCTACCTGTTTGTTCCTCTTCTCCTTGTACGTGAGATCCTGTGGTATTTGACCTTACCCCAGGGCTTGTTTCAGTTCCCCTGATACCCTCAGGAGCCATTCAGGTGGTCACAAATGGCTGCACTGCATCTGTTCCTACAGCTGAGTGCTATGCCATTGTGTGGCTATAGCCCATCTTCCTTCTCCATTCGTCCCTTGATGGGCATCAGGGAGGCTTCCAAATGTTGCATATCGGGAGTAAGGCTGTGGGGAATACAGCGATGCATGGATCTCTGTGCATTAGTGTTTCCAAGATCTTTGGATATATATGCCACAGAGGAATACCTGGACCATGTGGTAGATGGATTCTGAAAATTCTGAGGCAATTCCACACCACTTCGCGTACTGGCTGCACTGGTTTACACTCCCACCAGCAGTGCAGGAGGCTTCCCTTCTCTCCACCTCCTCTCTGAAACTTGTTGGTTCCTGTCTTCATCCTTATAGCTATTCTGACCACTGTGAGCTGCTATCTCAGTGCCGTTCGTATTTGCATTGAGCAGAGACTTAATGATGATGAGCTTGTTTTCATACAGCCTGTTGTCCATCTTTCTATCTTCCTGGGAGAGCTGTCTGTTTCCATCTTTTGCCCTGGTTTTATTGGGCTCGCTGTTTTGTTTCCTGTGAAGACGTATGAGTTCATTGGATCTTATGGCTGTTCACCCCTTCTCCGATGTGCGGTTTGCAAACATCTGCTGTCAGTTGTTGCACAGTCTTTGCATTCAGTCGATGGTGTCGTTGGCTGGGCAGAAGCTTCTGCGTTGGATGGAGTCCCGCTTGTTTCTTGTTTCCTTTGTTTCCCTTGCCCGGTCACACATGCTTCTTCCAAACTGGTGGCTAAACCAGATGGCAAAGAGCAAGCTGCCTGCGTTTTCTCCTAGAAGCTGCAGGTTTTCAAGTCTTCCGTTAAAGGCTTTATCCATTTCGAGGTGGTGTGTGTCCCTGGTGTAACATCAAAGTCTACTCTCACGGTGTTCCATGTGGCTGTGCTGTCTTCCCAGCGCCATTTCTTGTCGAGACTCTCCTGTCTCTGCTGTCTTCTCTTGGCTCCCTGGTCGAAAATGGGTTCTCCATATGTGTGTCAGTTGACCTCTGGGCTCTCGATTCTGTTCCATGGGTCTGTGTGCCTCTTTTGGGAGCCAGGCTGTGCTGTTTCCATACCTAGCACTTAGTCCTCTATCTGGAAATCAATGTGTGATGCCTGCTGCTTTGTCCGTTTTCCTCAGTATTCCTTTGGCTATTCAGTGTCCTTTGTTGCTGGATAGAAACTCTAGGATTCTCTCTTCAATTTCTGCGGGAAATAGTGCTGCAACTTTGACTGGGACTGCATGGAATCCAGAGATGGCTTTATGCGGTATGGACGCTTCAAGTGTGTTAGTTCTTCCATTCAAAGAACACGGAATAGCCTTCCGTTTCCTTGTGTCTTCCAGAGTTTCTTCCCCAGAATCTTTGCTAGATTTCGGTTTCCATAGCTTTCTCCCGTTTGGCCAAGTTTATTGCTAGACCTCTTTTACTTCTTACTGGCATGCTTTCTTTTTTGAGGTTCAATTTTTCAATTCTTTGCAACTTTCGATTGGCTTTGTTTTGGCAGAAGTTTATGGCTGTGCTCACATCTGCGAGCCGTGCTGCTGTATTTGCTGTGGAAGAGTGGAACTGTCTAATGTCGCTTCCCATCTACCTCTACACTACCTCACACATCTGCCCCAGAATGGCTGGACGAGCTGTGAGGATGCTCACCTGCAGGATTCCATGTGGCTGAAGCCGGGCTCCCAAACCAGAATGCGCGGACTTCACCACTTCCCCACTGGCCGGCCCCTTTCGTGTTCCATTGGCAACCTGCAGTTGAGTGGGATGTGACTTGAATATGCTACTTGAGCCCACCTCTGGCCCTGTGTAGATGATGCCAGCTTCTTTTTCTGGCCCTCTGTGATGTCGGAGGATTTGTCAGAATCGTGTGTCTGCTGTCCTGTCTAACCTCGTGGATGCAGGCTTTCAGAGCCTGCATGGAGCAGTCCCATAACTCACCCTTCCCAGTTAGTCCAGGTTTGACCTTCGCTGCAGTTTTTGGCGTTGTGACTTTCTCGGACTTTCAAACATCCAGTCAGAGTCTGTCTAATGACTGAAGTCTTTCACTGTGGATTATTCAGATGTGATTTCTATTGACCTTCCATTTTCAGGGAGTTTTTCCTCTTTTCCAAAGTCTAATCGTTATGGTCTTTCTGAACTATCTCTCTTCAATATGCTTATCAGTCCGTTCTCCTTCGTTGCAAGCTATGACTTTTGTAATTCTGTAATCACCATATGTTCTGTATGCCGAGGTCTGAGTCTTTTCGTGATTGTTGCGTGTTGTCTTGGAATTTCCATTGGTCACCTGTAGGAAACTGCTATCCTGGCCGAGGTGACACTGAGCCCTGAGAACACGTGGTCGTCTTGGTTGCTTTGACATTCTGAGATCAGAAACTCCAGATTCGAGGTTGTGCTGGCAACCGCCTTCACGGACATTATGTTTCCGAGACATATTAGAGAAATCTGATGAACTCTGCTCCAGGTAAGATACTTTTCTGTCTCATTTCTGGATTTGGGAAGTTTCGAACTTTACTCCCGATCCTTGAGTGTTCCACTAGATTACGTCTAGATGCTGGCTTACTATATTTCTATAGAGTGTTTTACTTGTTCGATTTACATCCTCAGCTCTGGCATGTTTATTTTTCTATAAACATAATTGTAATGTTCTAATTTTGAGCCAACCTCCTTACATATGCTGTCAATACACGATATTAATAATCATTCTACTTCAAGAGATACGGGGAGAGAATTTCATTGAAGCCAAACCAAGCATACTAGCCTGGTAGGGCAGCCCTCACAAAGCAACGAATCCGTCTGGAATAGGGTGCTTCTCAGCACAATTCTGGAGCCCTGTCAAACAATGGGACATACACGAAGCATGACGGGTGTCCATTCCTTCAAGGGTTCACAGAGATATCTTGTGACACATTAGCATGTACCAAATGGGCCTCTGTAATGCCAGAGCCATGGAAAGTGGGACTTCTCTTCAATGAATGCTAGGGGCATAGGAAAGGAAGCATCAATCATTGTCTACGGTGTCCTCAGGAGATCATTCTTAATTTTGGATTATGATTAAGGCAGAAGGACAATGTAGGTCTGATAAGCCCATAAGTCCAGCCTCTGGTTTCAAATCGAGTTTCAAGCTTGCATCAGCATGGCCTCCCCATACACTTGAGTAGATTACAATGTTCTCCACTCAGCGCTTGTCCCCCTATTATTGCTTCCTCACAGTGACTTCTTTCTTACCCCTTTAATCAGCGTGTATTCTCTCTCTTCAAGTTTCAGTGCCTGGTTTCTGTTTTTAAATTCTCTTCTGGGTATCTCTAACTTGAGTATCGTAGCCTAGGACAATCCTCAGACTATAACCATGAGGCCATCTTGGGTGACATGTTCACTGTGATGCCATAAACTCCCTCAAACTTCTAAGCTGTCCCAGCATCTTCTATACACACGACTACTCTCCCTTTCCAGCTTGAATAGTTTTCCATTTCCTGGATTTCTTGTGTGTTTCTAACTTTATCCTTGCACTTTTAAATGTCTACTACATTCTCTCTAGACATGGTTTCTTTACTTTAAGTTTATCCTGGTTTTTATCTGTTACATTTTGTGAATATGGCCGAATGTGTAGACTTTCCCCAGTGAAAGTCCTGGAGTCCATCCACAGTTGATGTTGCCCACTCAAGCCTCTGATGTGCAATGATCGTGTCATCTCATGCAGTGCGCCAATTCTACCTATGCAGGTCACATCACTTCCTTCAGTCTGTATTTAGGGAAGTGTACCAGATGTGTCATAGATTGCAATATTTTCATGTTTTTTTCCTATTGCCTATCTCTGATGTATGCTCACAATTTCGACTTCTTTGTGATCTCTGTACACACCATACCATGAAATCTATCTTTCCCAACGTTACTAATCTGATCAGCACCAGTGATGCGAATCCATGAATCCCAGGCCACCCAATAGGAATGTGGGCACTTACACTCCTGAACACATGGCTGGCCCTGAATTTTACTTGTGGACCCATATTTTTTCTTATCTTGGGAAGAAGATGGCCTGCTGTGATTATTCGTGAATGTAATTACTCGTAACATCATAGACGGTAACATTTTCCCTTGGTTCATCTGTTTAGCAGGGAACACATTCTCTTCATAGTATTCCCCATAATCTATTTGCAATGGTCTACTTTCTGTAGCATCATTAAGTATTTGGAGGAGATTCACAGTCCTTGGAAGTTCCTTTCTCTAATCTCTTTCAGCCTCAAATCCTTTATGCCCCAAATCAGCACGCCTTTTTGGATTTTTTCATTTCCTCTGGGAATCACCAATCCAAAGTGAAGGCTGACATCCAAAGCTAGAGTGCTCAGTTTGGCACCAGTGAAATTCTCTCCCATCTCTGGCCGTAGAAGATTATTGACTATGTGTTTTGACAGCATATGTGAGGAAGTTGGCTGAAAATTAGAACATTACACTTATATTTAATGAAAAATAAACATGCCAGAGCTTAGGGTGTAAATCAAACAACTTACAAACCCTACAGAAATAAAGTAAAGCAGTATCTAGATGTAATCTACTAGAAGGACCATGGATCCAGGGTCAAGTTCCAGCCTTCCCAAATTTAGAAAAGAGACATAAAAATATCTTACCTGGAGACAGGAATTCATCAGATTTCCCTAATTTGTATCAGAAACATTATGTCCATAAGGTGGTTGCCTGGACAACCTAGAATTTGGAGTTTCTGATCTCAGAATGTCAAACCAACCAAGATCAACTCGTGTTCTCAGTGCTCAGTTGGACCTAGGCTAGGATAGCAAAGATTCCTTCAAGTGAAAGATGGAAATTCAAAGGCAATGCCCAACAATCATGAAAACACTCACACATCAGCCTAGAGAACATATGGTGATTAAAGAAATACAAAATTCATAACTTGGAATGAAGGAGAACAGACTGATAAGTGTATCTATGGGAGATAGCTGAGAAAGACAATGACGATTGATGTGGATTAAGGCTGCCCCAGCTCGAAAAGCCCAAGGATACCTGGCCTACATGTCAAAGCATATGACCCGGTGAATTTTTTTTGGTATGAATTAGAGGCGCCCAGTGAGAGAAGCCCAGGTGATGCTCACCTACATGCCTATCTATATGGCCAAATACGTATCTAATGTTATACGACCACACAATAACCAGACTCCATCTGTACTGAAGTCATTTAATGGCTTTTTACATCATCTTTTCTTTTTCCAGTAAAAATGTCACGTACCCATGCCTTATAAAATTTGCCCTTACCCTCAACTCAGGGCAGCGGCAGGACATCTGACTGCCCATGGCTCCTTTCCCCATGCAGCAGCAGCAGCTATTCACTGCCCGTGCGTCCAGTTCCCATGCCTGCAGCTCTTCACGACCCATAGGTCCTGTCCCCAGGAAGCAACTCTTTACTCCCCATGGGTCCTGTCCCTATGTTATCCTATACCATTCTCTAAATAAAAGAGCACCTCTGCCAGGCCTTGAGAGACCAAGAAATCTTTCTTCCGACTCATCAGCTCGCTGACCCACCATCATATATTGTGGCCCCCCTACCGGGAACTTGCTTCATTGGTTT
This sequence comes from Equus asinus, assembly GCF_041296235.1. Classification (NCBI taxonomy): domain Eukaryota; kingdom Metazoa; phylum Chordata; class Mammalia; order Perissodactyla; family Equidae; genus Equus; species Equus asinus. The sequence goes on along the minus strand of NC_091815.1, from coordinate 10,230,733 downwards.
CTGAGCCCAACTTCTGGTAAGTGCCCTTTTCTTCCTTGTGCCTCTCTCTTTCGAGGATGAATCTAAATTCACTTCTCCATCAGGAACTATCTTGGATAGCTGTATGAATCCACCTTTGCTGCCCATGGCTACTCTATGGGGCAAATCATGGGATTCAGCTTGAAGAGAATCAGTACCTTAAGCCTAAGGGCGATGTAGAGTGAATTACTCCATTCCTTCCTGACTCTATCTCTAATATACAAATTATAGGTGGGCACGGGTCGGCCACTTAAGTCATTAGGATGGTCAGCAATCTGCAAGACTCCCTTGGAAGGTTTCTCTTCCTAAGGTTGGATTGGGATACCTCCCATGGCACCTGACCATGCTCTGAACTGTGTGAATGTCCCAATTGGGACTCCAGTTCAAGGAAAGTACCAAAGTCTAACCTTTGGTTGCGTATGGGAAGCCCTTCTCGGAGAATGCCTCCAACACGAAATTGGGTAGAACGTTCCCCAGAGCAGCGGAAAATGCCTCACTAATTTTCTCCATCCTGTTCTCTCTTGAACTTCTCCCTTTGTCTTGGGGACCATTCACCAGGCACCTATTACTGCCACGCAGAATAGGAAGGATGTTCACCAGGCACCTGTAACTTCCAGGCATACCAGGGAAGATATGCAATGGATGCAATGCTGGGGGACACCCCCATCACCCCTTGTTATAGGAACCCCACAGTAGGAATGACAGGTAGGATGCTGCCCCAGGTTCAGGGGGGATTTTCAAGGTAATGGACCTGTCTCTTTCATCTTTCTTAGAGTTGCAATGGCGATTTTCGTCTCCTTAGGAGCTTTGCAACAGGGAAGCAAAGAAATCTGTCAACAGTCATGGCCTCAAACCCTGGGAGCCCAAACTTGGCATTTCTGGGCCTGATCACCCCAGAAAGCCCAAGTAGGGTGCCCTCTCTTGGGGGTTGACTCATTGAGTGTTTTAGTCACCTACTGAGTTGGCTATGAGGGTAGCAGACCTGTGATTTATTCTGTGAACTGTCATGCTACAGTAGTGTGCCCCAGCACGGGAACTGTTGAGTGAGTCTTCTGTTGATAAACCACTTTGAGTGGCCATGAGGGTGAGGTCTGATGTCTTCATTTCCTTTCTTTGTTTTGCTCATCATGTCCTCTGTTATCACCCAGTCTTGGTTAAGTTCAGGCTGGACTTGACCAGAACCTGGAACGTCTGTAAAATCGGAAAACTTGAACACCTTTTGCAAGCAACTTCATTCTCAACCCGGGTACTGGGAGCCCCGGCCTCCAGCCAGTTCAAGCCCTTTGTATGCATTCCACCCTTCTCCACTTCACTGTCAGTCGGACACTGGATTTACTGCCGTGGGGAATGAGATAAGCATCCCTTAAGACTCATCACTCAGGGTCATTCTAACTAATTAGAAACACTTTCAATTGTATGGGTTATGCCCCAGAAACTCCAGCTGGTAGAAAATGTGTGATGTTTCTGTCTTTCTGGTGCAGTTGGACAGGTAGATCAACCTAGAAAGTCCTTCAAGTTACAGTCCAGTTTCTGAGAAATCAAGAGCAACTGTCCTTAGAAAATCCTTGCAAGACTGGAAAGACAGTTCTAGAGGCAGTTCAGATTCCACCTTGTTCCTTTACCATGAAAAGGATTATCTTCCCCCTCTCCAGGAACTACTATCTAGCATATCACTCATTCTTAAGACTGAAAAAAAAAAAGGAGGGGAAAGGATAAATGGCCATAAGTGTGCCCTTGCAAAAAGTCTAGCATCTTGAGGGTCTTCTCCGTAAGTATTAGTAAAAAGGCTCAAAACAAAGTTTTGATTTGTAACTGGTGAGCTTTATATATTGTACCTGATTCATGGCAGAAGTTTTTAAAACAATAGTTGTACAGTCTCTGTGTATATGTGTCTATGTGTACATTATACGTGTGATATTTTAACCCCTGGATGGTCTGGCCAAAATTAAGATCTCTGTTTAGTTGGCTTAAAGTACGTCCTTTCTTAAATTCTAAATGTAGTCGAAATTAACAGAGTGACTTTCAAAGTTAACGTGACGTGAATTAACCTTTGGTAAATGAAAGCTTGTTTAAGTTTGTTGGTTTCATTGAAAATTGTCTTCTTGTCAGAGTTGCCAGTATTTGCATAGGATGCAGGCATTCAGACTCGGTTTAGTAGTCATATAAGTTCATGCTGTCTGTTAAATTTGTCAGCAAAATAATAGCTTTAAATGATGACCAGTTTTGTCTAATGCCTCATGGGGTTTCCATAGTAATCTGAACATAATTGTTGGAAACAAATGTCTTAAATACATAAAACTCATAAAAGTGAGTACAATAACTTTTATGGTCTGTATACTTGGGGAAAAAAACAGCTTCAAAATCCTTTTTGGTAACAATCTTGAGTTTTGCCAAGTTAAGTTAAATGATAAAAAGATGAATATGAGGGTCACTTTTGGATAGAACGGAACACTCACACATTATTGTTAAACATATCTAAGTTATCTACTTTTGGCTTCTTATGGAAGAGGCTAAAAGCGTTTGGGTGTATCAAAAAGCATGCCTTGTGTTTTATTGTGAAGTGGCATGTTTCTTAAGTTGTGAAGTGTTTAGAATGCTGATATAAAAGACATTTCATAATTGTTTACCTTTTTAGTGTTTACTAGGTCCGTTAAGCGTTAAAGGTTCTAACTAACCTATGGAATTAAAGCTACTGGAAATTACTAAGCAAAAGATCTCTGTATTCAAGGAAGTTAAAATGTATGTTTTCAGTAAAAAAGGTATAAAGAATGGAAATATTTTTGTTTGATGGGTTAAGAAAGATAAATTCCTCCTGATGTACTAGAAAGGAAAAAAGAAAGACTTTGGGACAAGTACTGAAAATGAAAAAGAAAGATGTAGAAGGTTTGTGAAGGAGGAATTCTGAAATGAGTTTTATGTCTGCTCAAGTAGCCTAAAGTAAGTTCAATTAAGTGAATGAGTTTGAATGTGAACCATAAGTAGGTGCAGAAATTCAAATTTGGTTTTCTCTAAAAGGATACATTTTCTTGAACTTTTGATCTGCTCTTGATAAAGAGGTTATAAAAGCTGTTCCTTTGAGTAAGTCTACCTAAGAGACAAATCTGTTTTGTGAAAATAATGGCTGAGGTTACTCTTAATATTTTTGACTCTTTCTGTTATCACTTTGAATGGATACCTGAGCATTGTTTCACCGTGAGTGTTGTTTGCTATTTGAACAACATTTTAAAAACTTTTGATATGTTGTGACAAGCTTCTCGCTCAAAAATATTCAAATCGTGAATGAAGGCGTTCTTTAGACCTGGTAGACAGAAGAATGATTACTCTGTGGATTTTCAGAGGGTCCCTGAGACTTCTCAAAGAAATTTGCTCTCTCTTCCTACAAGGAGGAAAATGCTAAAGTAATTTGGTTTATTTGGTCTATTAAATTAAATGGGAAACATTGTGAAATCAGTGACAATAGACTTTCTTAGCTGGTATTTGATGGGTAAATGTTATTAATATAGACGTCTCAACATTAGATAGCATTCCTAAAATTCTGATCTGCCCTGGTTATCAGTGATAAGTTCACTTATTATCTGGCAGTATTATATGTCACAGAAGTAGTCAACTTTCTTTGCCAATTGCCCTTTTGAGTTCTTTGTCCATTTGCAGATAGTTGTTGTTTTACTCTGATGCTTTTTCCTTTTGCAAATATGTTTCAACTTCCGAGAAATTACTGGAAAGAATTCTGACACAAAGAGTCTAAACGACAGGTTTCTCATAAACCTTCAGATTGTAAAACTGAACGGAGTAAGAAATGACAGAATTCTAACAGAAACTATGCTCATCGATCTGCTGACAGAAGATTCAGCTCAAGAATTGATTATACAGGACTGTGTGCACTGATTAGGACGATTACAAATTTTTAGGACTTCTTTTTGAAATATTGTTGAGTTTGGATGTGTTGTTTTGTTTTCTCATAATGAAGGAAATCTTTTTCTCTTTTCGCTTATGCTAACTAAAACTTACAGCCATTTGGTGAAAATATACCTTTATGAGCAAAACTGAAACATTTATCTTTTTCTGCCTACCTTATCCCTCCTGAATTTGGAAACCCTTTGTGACTGAGTATGGTCATTTCGTGGCAATATTTGCGTAAGTTCCATAAGAATCTGTTCTCCTTATAACAGGACACATTGGTTATATTACCAAGGCTTTGACTGGAATGTCATATTTGAAACACACAGCCTCAGATATGACAAGACAGCATTTCAGGAACAAAGATTGGACTTTCTGGAATACAGCCACTCGGAAACACAGGCTGGTACCTTGTTTACTGAGATTTTGGCAACCTTACCCGGTAAGTAAGGAAGCTTGCTTATCTGGCAGGTACAAGGAACCTCCGAAAATTTGGGGAGACCTCAAAGAGAACACCGCTGAAATCTGTAGGTACTTCAGGCCAAATCTGATGGCAAGTCCTTGGCTTGGCTTTTCTGGCCTCTAGAGGCCTTCACAGTTCAATCTGAGATTCCACAGGAAAAGATCCAGTGAAGCACATTTAAAAAAGCCTGTATGAACAATTACTATTCTTGCTGCTCTTATGTAAATAATTGGAGCAAGTTGTATTGAAACTACACTTGATTTGCAAACCCGTTAATCCTGATTTGGCTATCTTTTGTAAAAATGAGAGTGATTTAAGAGAGAAAAAATTATGTTTCTGTAGAAGCTATAGTAGGCATTCATGGATATTAGATTCTAGCTCTTTTCTTCCGCAATATTCATGTATTATTAATAGTAATGTCTCCTTGTGGCCATCTACCTCTGACACCTGGAAGTTCCCTGGCCACAATCAAACATTTTCCTTCAATACTACTGTCCAAATACTAACTAGATTTGCCTTGTCACACTTGGATCATACAGAACAAGTTCCAAAGGTAATGTCCCCAACTTATTAATACACACAGGATGGACAATACAAAATTTGGGATGAATATATTTGGTTCACTCCTACTAGTGGGCAACTCAGTAAAAGGCCTCTTTCTTTTGGGGAAAAAAAATCACCCTTGTGATACATGGCCTTATAGCACTCGACCTATGGGAAAAAATCCCTGTTAGATGTGTTCTCATATCATAGCCTTAAAAAAAATACTGGTTGGTTTCAGACTGACTGGGATACATGGCTCAACACGCATTGGTTAGCCCCTAACGGTGCTCAGTGGATATGTGGCTCCAATTTATGACCTTGCGTACCACCTGCATGGATTAGACGATGCACTCTAGGCTTTGTCTGGATGCAAGGTGGAACTACATTTACTATATCTCCTCCTGCTAACCTACCCAACTTGCAACAGCACTTGACCATCCCTGTCTTCCGCTGGTATGACCATCTTTCCGCAATTTTCTTTCACCAATTAGGAATCGACTTTTGTAGCATATTCAAGTCTTGCCCATGGAAGTCCTAATCAAATTTACTATGAAGGCATTAAATGATACACAACATAGCATTTCACTGCTCAATTTAGAAGTATCCCAAGTGTGAAAGGCAGTCCTCCAAATCCAATTGGCTCTGGATGTCTCGACAGCAGCACAAGGGGGCACCTGTGTCATTATAAAAACTGAATGTTGTGTCTATATTCCTGACTACCATCAAAATATTTCTGGCTTGGTATCCGAGCCACCAAATTAAATCCATGTCTGACCAACCCTAAATCTAAATGATTGGTTGAACTCCTAGTCAGGACAAAGTTTCTGCACTACTTCAAAACCTTATTCATTGGGTTAAACATACTGCTTGTATTTCTTATGATATTTTGTTGTCTGTTTCATTGTTTGTCTTATGCATGTCAAAAATGTTTCACTTCCTGGACCACCTCTTGTCAATGACTCTCTCATCTCCAGAGGATCTGTATAACTTGTCAGGCTTGAACTCAATGGGGCAAGCCTTCTGGTCCACTAAACTGCCTAAGTGTACCTATGGCCCCATTTAGGGACAGCTCTACGACCCTGTACAGCCAGAAGTACTCACAGAAGACTGACCATCATCCATATCCTCAAAGATTTCCAGTCCAAATAGGTTCAGGGAGGTTTTATGATGTGGATCCGGGCAGCCCCAACTAGGGAAGCTGAAGGTGACCTGGACTACATGCCAAACTATATGACCCAGTGGATTTTTTTATGGAATGAATTAGGGCTGCCCCAGGGCGAGAAGCCGAGGGCATTCTCACCTACATGCTGATCTATATAGCCAGATTCGTATCTAAAAATATGACAACACAATGTCCAGACCCCATCTGTACTGAAATCATTTAAAGACATTTTACATCGTTATTTCTTTTTTGAGTAAAAATAAGTCATATACCCATGCCTTATGAAATTAGCCCTAACCCTCTAGTCAGGGCAGCAGCAATAGCTCTGACTACCCATGGGTCCTGTCCCCAGGCAGCAGCAGCAGTAGCTCTTCATTGCTAATGTGTCCTGTCCCCATGCTACCCTGTACTGTTCTCTCAATAAAAGAACACCAATGCAGGATCTTGAGAGTCCAAGCAATCTTTCATTCAAGTCTTCAGCTCGCTGAGCCCATATCAACGATTCTACCACTGAAAATAAAAAACGGTCCCAGAAAATGGAAGGCACACAGAAATCACACATGAATAATACATAAAGAAAGATGTCAGTTTTAGACATACTCTGAACGTTCGAAAGTCGGAGTAAGTCACAACCCCAAAAACCCAAGCGAAGGTCAAACCTAGGAAAACTGGTAAGGGTGAGTTATGAGACTGCTAAAATCAGGCTCTGTAAGCCTGTGTCTATGAAGTTTGCAGGGACAGCAGAGACATAATTCTGACAAATCCTCTGACATCACAGTGGAGAAGAAAAACAAACTGGCCTCATCTACACAGTGCCCGAGTTGGGCTCAAGTAGCATATTCAAGTCACATTCCACTCAACTGCAGGTTGCCAATGGAACATGAAAGGTGCCGGCCCGTGGTGCAGTGGTGAAGTCTGCACGTTCTGGGTGGCCATGCGGAATCCTGGGGGTGAACCTCCTCACCGCTGGTCCAGCCATTCTCGGGGAGGCATGGGAGGTAGTGTAGAGGCAGCTGGGAAGCAACGTCAGACAGCGTCAGTATTCCTCAGCAAATACAGCAACATCGACAGCAGATCTGAGCACAGCCATAAACATCAGCCGAAACAAAACTAATGAAAACTTGAAAAGAACAGAAAAACCAAACCTCAGGAAAAAAAGAATAAGATCTCTAGAAATAAGCTTAGCTAAACAGGTGCAAGCTATGGAAATCGGAAACTAGCAAAACTTTGGGGAAGGAAATTCCAGAAGACACAAGCAAATGGAAGGGTATTCCGTGCTATAGGAATGTAGGAACTAAAATACTTGAAACCTCCATAACGGATAAAGCAATCTCTGGATTCCATGCAATCCCAGTCAAAGTTGCAGAATCTTTCCCACAGAAATATAAGAGAGAATCCTTAAGTCTCTATCCAACAACAAGGGACCCTGAATACCCAAAGGAATCCTGAGGAAAACGAACAAAGCAGGACATGTCACATTTACTGATTTCAACATGTAGGACGAAGTGCTACGTACAGAAACGGCACAGTCTGGTCTCAAAAACAGACACAGAGATCAACGGAAAAGAATCGAGAGCCCAGAGGTCAACTCACACATATATGGACAGCCCATTTGCAACGAGGAAGGCAAGAGGATCAGTGGAGAAAGGAGAGTCTCAAGAAGAAAAGGTGGTGGAAAACTGCACAGCCATATGTGACACAATGAGAGTAGACCATGATGTTACATCAGGCTCACACACCACCTCAAAATGGATTGAAGCCTTGAGCAGAAGACTTGAAACCGTGAAACTTCTAGTAGAAAACCAGCACCTTGCTCATGGCCATGTGGCATAGCCGCCTATTTGGAAGAAGCATGTGTGACTGGGCAAGGGCAACACACGAAACAAGAAACAAATGGGATTGCGTCCAACGCAGAAGCTTCTGCCCAGCCGAGGAAACCATCCACTCAATGCAAAGACAGCACAACTGCGCGTGGATGTTTCAAGCCACACATCGGAGAAGGACTGATTAGCCAAAAGAGCCAACGACCACACATGCCAACACAAGAGAAAAAACAACAAGCCCATTACAACCTGGGCAAAAGATGGAAACAGAGTTTTACCAAATAAGATAGAAAGATGGCCAACAGCTGTATGAACACATGTTCATAATCATTACGTGTAAGGCAAATGAAAATCCAAATGGCAATGAGATAACAGCACATTGTGGTCAGAATGCCCATAAGGAACAAGACAGGAAACAAGTGTCGGAGAGGAGGTGGAGAGAAGGGAAGCCTCCTGAACCGTTGGTGGGAGTGTAAGCCGGTGCGGGAACTACGCAAAGCGGTGTGGAATTTCTGCAGAAATTTCAGAATCCATCTACCATATGATCCAGCTATTCCTCTGCGGCGTATTTATCCGAAGAACTTGGAAACACCAACGCATAGGAATCCCTGTACCGCTGTGTTCACCACAGCCTTAATCCTGATGTCCAGGACTTGGATATCGCCCTGGGGCCCATCAAGGGACAAATGGAGAAAGAAGATTGGCTATAGTCGCACAATGGGATAGCACTCAGCTGCAAGAAAGGGTGCAGTCCAGCCATTTGTGACACCAGAATGGCTCCTGAGGGTATGAGGGGAACTGAAAGAAGCCCCAGGGAGAAAGTCAAGTACCGTAGCATCTCACTTACAAGGAGAAGAGTAAAATAAGGAGAAACAAACAGGTAGCACATGACAAGGGATTGGGGGTTCCCAGAGGGAATCGGTGGCAGAAGACAGTGGAAGAAAGAGTTGATTAGGCACCAGTGTGTGGTATGGGCATGTCATTAGGCTTACGGTGGTGAAGATGATGTACCATACAAAGAAGTCTAAATCTAGGAGGTTGTAAATCTGAAAACAATAGGGTGTTATAATGCAGGGTTATGGCAATCAATTCATGTAAAATCAAAACTACAAAAAGGCAAGCAGGTTTATGGCCTAAAGCTTTGGAGGCTGAAAGAGATTAGAGAAGATGAACTTCCAAGCATGGCTAATCACCTCCAAGTGCTTAATAATGCTACAGAAAGGTAGACAGTGGCAAAGAGATGAAGAACAACTCTACCAAGAGAACATGTTCCCTGCTAAACTCAGGATCCAAAGGAAAAGGTTACCGTCCATGATGTTACTACTAATTACCTTTACAAATAATCAAAGCAGGCCAACATCTTCCCCAGTTCAGGCAAAATGTTGGTCCAAGAATCCAATTCAGTGCCGGCCCTGTGGTGTACTGGGTAAGTTCCCACATTCCACTTGGGTGGTACAGGCTTCATCGGCGAGCATCACGGGTGCAGATCAGATTAGTAGCATTAGCAAATATAGATTTCACGGTATGGTGCAGACAGACATCCTAAAGAAGTCGAAATTGTGAAGAGACGTTATGAATACACATCAGAGTAAGAACCATGGGAATATTACAATCTATGAACGCATCAGGAACACTTCCCCAAATGATGAAGGAAGGAAAACATGTGACCTGCCAAGGTGGAAATGGAGATGACACGATCATTACGCATCAGAGGATTGACCAGGAAAATCAATCTCGGGAGGGACTCCAGGGCTTTCTCTGGGGAAAGTCCACCCATTCGGACTCATCCACAAATGATGAGAGATAAAACCCAGGATAATCTGAAAGGAAAGAAACTGGTGTCCAGCGGGATTGTAGTAGACCTTTCAAAGTTCGAGGATAAAGTTATAAACAGACACGGAATCCCGAACAAGTAAAACTATCCTACCTGGAAAGGGGAAGTAGTCAGACTGGTATGAGATGGTCGTGAAGAACTGTGTGCATGGAGGTTTTCAGGACAGCTTAGAATTCTGAGGGTGTTTATGACATCACGGTAAACATGTCTCCCAAGATGGCCACAGGTCTCCAGCCCGAGGATTGGCCTAGGCTTGGATACTCAAGTGACAGATACCCAGATACAGCTTTTGCAAACAGAATCTGGGCACAGAAACCTGAAGAGATGCAAGAGACGCTAATTCAATGGATAAGAAAGGAATCATAGGGAAGAAGTGATAACAGAGGGACAAGCACTGAGAGGAGAACATTGCCATCTCCTCAAGTCGATGGGGAGGCCATGCTGATTCAAGCTTGAAACTTGACTTGAAACAAGAGGCCGGACCTTGGGCTTATCAGACTTATGTTGGCCTTCTGCCTTACTCATAATCCAAAGTCAAGAATGATCTCTTGAAGACATTGAAGAGAAGAATAGAGGCCCCGGTCCTAGGTCCCTAGTATTGTCTGAAGAGAAGTCTAACTTTCCATAGCTCTGGCGTCATAGGCACCCACTGGGTACATGGTAATGTGTCACTAGGTATCTCTTTGAAGCCTGGAAGGAATGGGCCCCTGTCATGCTTGGGGTATGTCTCTTGGTTTGGAAGGACTCAGGAAGAGTGCGCAAAAGCACCCTTTTGCAGAAAGCTTCGTTACTGTGTGAAGGCTGTCCTCCCAGGCTAGAGTGCTCAGTTGAGATCAATGAGATTCTCTCCCCCATCTCTTGCTGTAGAAGGAGTATTGATTAGGTATTTGACACCATGCATAACGATGTTTGCTGAAACTTAGAACATTACCATTCTACTTAAAGGAATATAAGCATGCCACAGCTGAGGAGGTAAATTAAACAAATAAAACCTGTGGAAATAAAGTAAGCCAGTATCTAGACGTAATCTAGTGGAGCGTTCAAGGATCAGGTGTGAAGTTCTGAACTTTCCAAAGTATCTCTCACCTGGAGAGAGGAATCCATCAGATTCATCTAATTCATCTCAGAACCATTGTGTCTGTGAAGGTGGTTTCCAGGACAACCTCAAACATGGGGTTTCTGATCTCACAATATCGAACCAACCAAGATGACCACGTTTACTCAGTGCTCTGTTGGATCTAGGCTAGGATGGCAAAGATTCCTTCAACTGACCGTTGGAAATTCAAAGACAACACCCAACAGTAACGAAAGCACTCACACATCAGCCAACAGAACTTATGGTGATTAAAGAAATACCAAACTCCTAACTTGAAATGAAGGAGAACACACTGATAAGCATATCGAAGGGAGATAGCTCAGAACCATGACGATTAGACTATGGAAACGAAAGCAAGCTCCCAGAAAATGGAAGGCAAACAGAAATCACACCTCAATAATCCACAGTGAATTACTTCAGTGTTTAGTTAGGGTCTGCTTGAACGTTTGAAAGTCCGATAAAGTCACAACCCCAAAACTTGCATTGAAGGTCAAACCTGGGCTAACTGGGAAGGGTGAGTTCTGAGACTGCTCCACGCGGGCTCGGAAACCCTGTGTCCCCAAAGCCTGATTGGAAAAGAGACACGATTCTGACAAATACTCCGACATCACAGTGGTCCAGAAAAAGAAGCTGGCCTCATCTACACAGGGCCAGAGTTGGGCTCAAGTAACATGTTAAAGTACATTCCACTCAACTGCAGATTGCCAATGGAACATGAAAGGGGCCAGCCAGTGGGGCAGCCGTGAAGTCCCTGCGTTCTGTGTCGGCAACCCAGGGTCGGCCACGTGGAATCCTGGGGGTGAGCCTCCTCACCGCTCATCCAGCCGTTCTGGGCCAGGCGTGCGACCCAGTGTAGAGGCATATGGGAAGCAACGGTATACCACGCTACTTTTTCTCAGCAAATACAGCAGCATGGCCAGCAGATGTGAGCACAGCCATAAACTTCTGCCAAAACAAACCAATTAAATATTGCTAATAATAGAGAAAAGGAACGGCAAAAAAGAAAGCATGCCATTAAAAAGAAAAAAAAATCTAGGAATAACATTGGCCAAACAGGAGAAAGCTATGTCTACCGAAATCTAGCAAAGCTTTGGGCAAAGAAATTCCACAAGACACAAGGAAACAGAAGTCTATTCCATGTTCTTTGAATGGAAAAACGAACACACTTTAAGCATCCATACCGCAAAAAGCAATGTCTCCATTCCATGTCGTCCCAGTCAAAGTTGCAGCAATCTTTCCCACAGAAATAGAAGAGAGAATACTAAAGTTTCTATGTGGCAACAAAGGACCCTGAATAGGAAAAGGAATCCTGAGGGAAACGAACAAAGCAGCATGTATCACACTTTCTGATTGCCAAATATAGGACAAAGCGCTAGGTACCGGTACAGCACAGCCTTTCCCCCAAAATAGGCACACAGACCCATGGAACAGAATTGAGCCCAGCAGTCAACTGCCACATATATGGGCAGCCCATTTTCAACACGGGAGCCAAGAGGAGACAGCAGAGAAAGGAGAGTCTCGAAAACAACAGTGCTTGGAAGACTTAAGAGCCACAAGTGGCACAATGAGACTAGACCATGATGTTACACCAGGCACACATACCACATTGAAATGGATTAAAGCTTTGAATGGAAGACTTGAAACCATGAAACTTATGTGGGAAAATGCAGGCAGCTTGCTCTTTGCCATCTGGCATAGCCGCCTACTTGGAAAAAGCATGTGTGACTGGGTAAGGGCAACAAAAGAAACAAGAAACAAGCGTGACTCCATCCAACGCAGAAGCTTCTACCCGGCCAACGACTCCATCGACTCAATGCAAAGACATGACAACAACTGCGACAGGATGTTTGCAGAACAGACATCGGAGAAGGGGTGAACAGCCAAAAGATCCAGTGAACTCATACATCTCCACAGGAAAAAAAACAATGAGCCCAACAAAACCTGGTCAAAAGATGGAAACACACATTTCTCCCAGGAAGATAGAAAGATGGCCAACAGGCTGTATGAAAACATGTTCCTCATCATTAAGTCTGAGGCCAATGCAAATCCGAAGTGCAATGAGATAGCAGCTCACAGTGGTCAGAATGGCTATAAGGGTGAAGACACGAAACAACAAGTTTCAGAGAGGAGGTGGAGAGAAGGGAAGCCTCCTGCACTGCAGGTGGGAGTTTGAGCCACTGCAGCCACTACACAAAGGAGTGAAAATTCAGAATGTTTCAGAATCCACCTAGCATATGATCCAGCTATTCCTCTGTGACGTATATATCCAAAGATCATGGAAACAGTAATGCACAGAGATCCGTGCACTGCTGTGAGCACCACAGCCTTACGCCCGATATCCAAGACTTGGAAGCCTCCCTGATGCCCATCAAGGGACGAATGGAGAAGGAAGATAGGCTATAGCCACACAGTGGCATAGCATTCAGCTGTCGGAACGGATGCAAGTCCAGCCATTTGTGACCACCAGAATGGCTCCTGAGGGTACTAGAGGAACTGAAACAAGCGCCAGGGGTAAGGTCAAATACCACAGGATCTCATGTACAGGAGAAGAGGAAAAACGGACCAACAAACAGGTAGCATGTGACATGGGATTGGTAGTTCCCAGAGGAAAAGTAGGCGAGGGCCAGAGCGAGAAAGAGTTGATTAGGCACAAGTATCGTGAGAGCCTGTAATTAGCCTTACGGTGGTGAAGATGATGTAGCCTACACAGAAGGCTAAATCTATGAGGATGTAGATCTGAAAGCCATAGCATGTGAGAATGCAGGGTTACGGCAATCAATCCACATAAAATCAGAACTCCAAAAAGGGGTGCAGACTTACGGCCTAAAGCTTTATAGGCTGTAAGAGATCAGAGAGGATGAACTTCCAAGGATTGGTAATCACCTCAAAGTGCTTAATGATGCTACAGAAAGGTAGACCTTTGCAAAGTGATGAAGCGGAATACTAGCAAGAGAACATGTTCCATGCTAAACTCATGACCCAATGGAAAATAATACCTTCCATGATGTTACTACTGATTCCCTTCCCGAATGATTGAAGCAGGCCAACATCTTCCCAAGTTCAGGCCAAAGGTTGGTGCAGAAGTCTAATTCATTGCCGGCCCTGTGGTGTAGCAGGTAAGTGCCCAACTTCCTCTTGCGTGGCCCGGGCTTCAGGGGCTAGCATCATGGGTACAGATCAGATTTCTAGCATTAGGAAATCCCGATTTCAATGTATGGTTGGCACAGAGATCATAAAGAAGTAGTAATTGTGAGGAGACCTTATCAATACTCACCAGAAGAAGAACCATGAGAATATTAGAGTCTATGAACGCATCTGGTACGCTTTCCCAAATCATGAAGGAAGGAAAATATGTGACCCACCAAGGTGGAATTGTCAGACTGCCATGAGATCACATGATCATTGTGCCTCACAGGATTTCCTGGGCAACGTCATCTTGGGAGGGAGTCCAGGACTTTCTCTGGGGAAAGTCCACCCATTTGGCCATATCCACAAAAGATATGCGATAAAACCCAGGATAATCTTAAAGGAAAGAAACCGGTGTCTAGAGGGAATGTAGTAGACCTTTCCAAGTTAGAGGACAAAGTTGAAAACCGACAACACATCCAGAACAAGGAAAACTATCCTTCCTGGAAAGGGGGAGTAGTCCGGCTGGGAGCAGACGGCTCTGAAACACTGTGTGCATGGAGGTTGTCAGGACAACTTTGAATTCTGAGAGTGTTTATGACATTACAGTGAACGTGTCACCCCAGATGGCTGCATGTTTACAGTACCAGGATTGGCTTAGGCTGGGATACTCAAGTGAGAGATACCCAGAAACAGCTTTTCCAAACAGAAACCAGGCACAGAAACATGAAGAGATCAAAGAGATGCTGATTCCAGGGATAAGAAAGGTATCATTGTGATGATACTTCATTCTTCCTTCGTTTTCTTCCATTCCATGCACACTGATGCCCTTCCGTTTCCTTGTGTCTTGTGAAATTTCTTTCCCCAAAGCTTTGCTACTTCTCGGTTTACATAGCTTTCACCTGTTTGGCACTGGTTATTCCTAGATACCTTGTTCTTCCTACTAGCATGCTTTTTTTTTTTTGAGGTTCAGTTTTTCTATCCTTTGCAACTTTTGATTGGTTTTATTTAGGCAGATGTTTACTGCTGTGCTCACAGCGGCTGGCAATGCTGCTGTATTTGCTGAGGAAGACTGGCCCAGTCTAACGTCGCTTCCCATCTGCCTGTTTCCTTTGTTGCCCATACCTGTCACACACGCTTCTTCCAAATAGGCTGCTAAGACAGATGGCAACGAGCATGCTGCCTAGGTTTTCTCCTAGAAGTCTCACGGTTTCAAGTCTACCATTCAAGTCTTTAATCCATTTCAAGGTGGTGTGTGTGACTAGTGTAACATCATGCTCTACTCTCATTGTATTACATTTGGCTGTGCAGTCTTCCCAGCACCATTTCTTGTCGAGACTCTCCTTTCTCCGCTGTGTACTCTTGGTTCCCTGGTTGAAAATGTGTTGTGCATGTATGCATGTGCATATATGCGTGAGTTGACCTCTGGGCTCTCGATTCTGTTCCATGGATTTGTGTGCCTGTTTTTGGGCCCAGACTGTGCCGTTTCGGTTCCTAGCGCTTCGTCCTATATGTGGAAATCAGAAAGTGTGATGCGTCCTGCTTTGTTCATTTTCTTCAGGATTCCTTTGGGTATTCAGGGTCCTTTCCTTCTGGATAGAGACTTTACTATTCTCTCTTCTATTTCTGTGGGAAAGATCACTGCAACTTTGACTGGGACTGCATGGAATCCACAGGTTCCTCTATCCACTATGGACGTCTCAAGTGTGTTAGTTCCTCCTTTCCAACAGCACGGAATAGTCTTCCGTTTCGTTGTGTCTTCTGGAATTTCTTTAGCCAAAGCTTTGCTAGTATCGGTTTACAATGCTTCCACCTGTTTAGTGAAGGTTAGTCCTAGATATCTTATTATTCTTAGTGACATGCTTCTTTTTTTGAGGCTCAGTTTTTCTATTCTTTGCAACTTTTAATTGGTTCTGTTTTGGCAGAAGTTTATGGCAGTGCTCACATCTGCTGGTCGTGCTGCTGTATTTGCTGAGCAAGAGTGGCACTGTCTAACGTCACTTCCCATCTGCCTCTACACTATCTCCCAGGACTCTCCCAGGATGGCTGTACCAGCGGTGACGAGGCTCAAACCCAAGAGCACAACCGGACGACCACAGGCTGCAGACCCAGAAGGCACGGACTTCACAGCTTCAGCAGTGGCCAGCCCCTTTCATGTTTCATTGGCAACCTGCTGTTTTGAAATGTGACTTCAATATGCTACTGGAGCCCAGCTCTGGCCCTGTGTAGATGAAACCATGTTGTTTTCCTGGTCCACTGTGATGTCATAGGATTTCTGTGAATTGTGTCTGTGCTGTGCCAGCAAGCTTCATGGACACAAGGTTTCAGAGCCCGCTTGGAGCAGTCTCAGGACTCACCCATTCCATTTAGCCCAGGTTTGACCTTTACTGCAGGTTTTGGGGTTGTGACTTTTCTGACTTTCAAACGTTTAAGCAGAATCTGCCTAAACACGGCTGTCTTTCACTGTGGATTATTCAGTTGTGATTTCTGTTTGCCTTACATTTTCTGGGACATTTTTTTCTTTTCCATAGGCTAATCATCATGGTATTGCTAAGCTATCTCCCTTCGATATGCTTATCAGTGTGTTCCCTTTTCATTCCAAGTTATAAATTTTGCATTTCTTTGATCACCATATGTTCTGTTGGCCGTTGTGCGAGTGCTTTTGTGATTGGTGGGTGTTGTCTTTGAATTTCCATCGGTCACTTGAAGGAATCTCTGCTATCCTGGCCGGGGTGACACTGAGCACTGAGAACATGTGGTCATCTTCCTTGGTTAGAGATTCTGAGATCAGAAACTCCAGATTTGAGGCTGTCCTGGCAACCATCTTCACGGACACAATGGTTCCGCAACAAATTAGACGAATCTGATGAATTTCTCTTTCCAGGTGAGAGATCCTTCTGTCTATTTCTGGATTTGGAAAGTTCGAACATCACCCCTGATCCTTGAACGCTCTGCTAGATTATGTCTAGATACTGGCTTACTTTCTTTCCACAGGGTTTGTTATTTGTTTGATTTATATCCTCACCTGTGGCGTGTTTATATTTCTTTACATATAATGATAATGTTCTAATTTTCAGCCAACATCGTTACATGTGGTGTTGAAACACATAATCAATACTCCTTCTACGGCAAGAGAAGGGGGAGAGAATCTCATTGATCCCAATTTAGGACTCTAGCCTTGGAGTGCAGCATTCACCAAGGAATGAACCCCTCTGCAAAAGGGTGCTTTTGAGCCACTTCTAGAGTCCTTCCAAACCAAGAGACATACCCCAGCATGACAGTTGTCCATTCCTTCCAGGCTTCAAAGAGGTGTGTTGTGACATATTAGCATGTAGCCAGTGGGCACCCATGATGCCAGAGCTATGGAAAGTGAGACTTCTCTTTAAAAAATGCTAGTGGCCTAGGACGGCAGCCTTGATTCTTCTCTACAATGACCTCAAGAGATCATTCTTGACTTTGGATTATGAGTGAGGCAGAAGGACATCATAGGTCTCATAGTTCCAGCCTCTTGTTTCAAATCAAGTTTCAAGCTTGAATCAGAACGGACTCCTCTTCGACGTGAGGAGATGGCAATGTTCTCCTCTCAGTGCTTGTCCCTCTATTATGGCTTCTTCCCAATGATTCCTGTCTTATCCCTTGAATTAGCGTATGTTTGATCTCTTCAACGTTCTGTGCCCTGTTTCTGTGGGCAAAAGCTGTTTCTGAGTATCCCTCACTAGAATATCCTAGCCTATGCCAATCCTCGGGCTGGAAACCTGTGGCCATCTTGGGTGACATGTTCACCGTGATGTCATAAACACCCTCAGAATTCGAAGTTGTCCTGAAGACCTCCATGCACACAGTTCCTCAGAACCATCTCATCCCAGTCTGATTACTCCCCCTTTCCAGGTAGGATAGTTTTCGTCGTTATCTATTTCTTGTCGGTTTCTAACTTTTTCCTCAAACTTGAAAAGGTCTGCTACCTTCCCTCTAGCCACTGGTTTCTTTCCTGTCGGATTAATCTGGGTTTTCTCTCTTATCTTTTGTGGATGAGGCCAAATGGGTGGACTTTCCCAAGAGAAAGTGCCGGAGGCCCTCCCAAGATGACTTTTCCCAGGCAATCCTCTGATGCGCAATGATCGTGTCATCTCCTAGCAGTCTGACAATTCCACTTTGGCAGGTCACATGTTTTCCTTCCTTCATTATTTGGGGAAGTGATCCTGATGCGTTCATAGATTGTAGTATTCCCATGGTTCTTTTTCTGATGTGTACTCATAACATCTCTTCAAAATTTCGATTTCTTTAGGATGTCTGTCCACACCATACCGTGAACTCTATATTTGCTAATGCTACTAATCTGATCCGCACCCGTGGTGCTAACCAATGAAGCCCTGGCCGCCCAGGCGGAATGTGGGCACATACCCAGTACACCGCAGGGCCGGCACTGAAATGGACTTTTGGATCAAACTTTTGTCTGAACTAGGGATGATGTTGGCCTGCTTTGGTTATTCATAACGGTAATTAGTAGTAACATTGTGGACTGTACCCTTTTCCTTTGGCTCCTGAGTTTAGCATGGAACGTGTTCTCTTGGTAATGTTCCTCTTCAACTCTTTGTAATGGTCTTCCTTTCTGTAGCATCATCAAGCATTTTGAGGTGATTACCAATCCTTGAAAGTTCATTTTCTCTAATCTCTTTCAGCCTCCAAAGTTTTAGGCCGTAAATCTGGACCCCTAGAGAACATATGGTGAATAAAGAAACACAAAATTCATAACTTGGAATGAGGGGAGAAAAGACTGATAAGAATATCTATGGGAGATAGCTGTGAAAGACCATGACGAATGATGTGGATTAAGGCTGCCCCAGCTCGAAAAGCCCAAGGTTACCTGGCCTACATACCAAACTACGTGACCCGGTGACTTTTTTTGGGGTATTTTTGGTATGAATTAGAGGTGTCCCAGTGATAGAAGCCCATTTCATGCTCACCTACATGCCTATCTATATGGCCAGATTGGTATTTAATGCTATATGACCACACAATAACCAGACCCCATCTGAACTGAAATCATTTAATGACTTTTAACATCATCTTTTCTTTTTCCAGGAAAAATGTCACGTACCAATGCATTATAAAATTAGCCCTTACCTTCAACTCAGGGCAGTAGCAGGACCTCTGACTGCCCATGGAACCTTTCCCCATGCAGCAGCAGCAGCAGCTCTTCACTGCCCATAGGTCCTGTCCCCATGCAGCAACTATTTACTGCCCATGGGTCCTGTCGCCATGTTGTCCTGTACCATTCTATAAATACAAGAGCACCACTTCCAGAATTTGAGAGTCCAAGAAATCTTTCTTTTGATTCTTCAGCTCACCAAGCCCATATCATATCTTGTGGCCCATATAAAAACTTGCTTCATAGGGTTGTGAGCTCGACTTCTGGTAAGTGCCCTTTTCTTGGTTGTGCATCTCTCTTTTTCAAGGATGGATCTAAATTCACTTCTCCATCAGGGACTTTCTTGGATAGCTGCATGAATCCAGGTTTGCTGCCCATGGCTACTCTATGGGGCAAATCATGGCATTCAGCTTGAAGAGAATCAGTACCTTAAGCCTAAGGGCGATGTAGAGTGAATTACTCCATTCCTTCCTGACTCTATCTCTAATATACAAATTTTAGGTGGGCACGGGTCGGCCACTTAAGTCCTTAGGATGCCCGGCAATCTGCAAGACTCAGCTGGAAGGTTTCCTTTCCTAAGGCTGGATTGGGATACCTCCCATGGCACCTCACCATGCTCTGAACTGTGTGAATGTCTCAATCGGGACTACAGTTCAAGGAAAGTACCAAAGTCTAACCTTTGGTTGCATATGGGAAACCCTTCTTCAGAGAATGGCTCCAACATGCAATTGGGTAGAATGTCCCCCAGCTCAGTGGAAAATTCTACACTATTTTTCTCCATCCTGTTCTCTCTTAAACTTCTCCTTTTCTCTTGGGGACCATTCAACAGGCTCCTATTACTGCCAGGCAGAATAGGAAAGATGTTCACCAGGCACCTGTTACTGCCAGGCATACCACGGAAGGTACACAAGTGATGCAATGCTGGGGGTCACGCCCATCACCCCTTGCTATAGGAACCCCACAGTAGGAACCACATGTAGGATGCTGCCGTAGGGTCAGGGGTGATCTTCAATGTAATGGACATGTCTCTTTCATCTTTGTTAGAGTTACAATGGCCATTTTCATCTCCTTTTGAACTTTGCAACTGGGGAAACAAAGGAATCTTTCAAGGATCAAGGCCTCCACCACTGGAGCCCCAACTTTGGCTTTCTGGGCCTGATCACCCCAGCGACCCTAAGTAGGGTGCCCTCTCGTGGCGGTTGACTCATTGAGTAGTTTATTCACCTACTGAGTTGGCTATGAGGGTAGGAGACCTGTGATTTATTTTGTGAACTGCTGTGCTACGGTAGTGTGCCACAGCACAGGAACTGTTGTGTGACTCTTATCTTGAGAACGCTCTGAGAGCAACCATGAGGGTGAGGTCTGCTGTCTTCTTTTCCTTTCTCTGTTTTTCTCATCATGTCATCTGTTGTCACCAAGTCGAGCTTAAGTTCTGGCTGGACCTGACCAGAACATGGACCTTCTGTAAAAACGAACAACTTGAATATATTTTGCAATGACCTTAACTCTCAACCTGGGTACTGGGAGCCCCGGCCTCCAGCCAGTTCCAGGTGTTTGTAGCCACTGCAGCCTTCTCCAGTCCACTGCCAGTCACACACTGGCTTTACTGCCATGGGGAATGCCATAAGCATCCCCAGAGACTCACCACTCAGGGTCATTCTAACTAATTAGAAACACTTTCAATTGTATGGGTTATGCCCCAGAGACTCCAGCTGGGAGAAAATTTGCGAGGTTTCTCTGTGCCTTTATGGTGCAGTTGGACAGGTAGATCAACCTAGAACGTCCTTCAAGTTACAGTCCAGTTTCTGAGAAATCAAGAGCAACTGTCATTAGAAAATCCTTGCAAGACTGGAAAGACAGCCCTAGAGGCAGTTCCGAGTCCACCTAGTTCCTTTATCATGAAAAGAATTATCATCCCCCCTTCTCCAGGAACTACTATCTAGCCCATCACTCACTCTTAAGACTGACAAAAAGAAAGGAGGGGAAAGGAGAAATGGCCATAAGTGTGCCATTGAAAGAGTCTAGCATCTCGAGGTTCTTCTCTATAAGTATTAGTGAAAAGGCTAAAAACAAAGTTTACCTTCATAACTGGTGAGCTTTATATTATTGTACCTGATTCACGGCAGTAGCTTTTAAAACAATAGTTGTACAGTCTCTGTGTATGCGTGTCTATGTGTAGGTTATGCATGTGATATTTTCAGCCTTGGGTGGTATGACCAATATTAACATCTCTGTTTAGTTGGCTTATAGTAAGTGTTTACATAAATGCTAAATGCAGTAGAAATCAACTCAGTGCCTTTCAAAGTTAATATCATGTGAATTAACCTTTGGTAAATGAAAGGCTGTTTAAGTTTGTTGGTCTGATTGAAAATAGTCTTGTTGTCAGGGATGTCGGTATTTGCATAGGGATGCAGACCTTCAGCCTGGGTTTACTAGTCATATAAGTTCACGTTGTCTGCTAAGTTTGTCAGCAAAGTAATAGCTTTAAATGATGACCAGTTTTGTCTAAGGCCTCATGAGGTTTCAGTAGGTAATCTGAACATAATTGATGGAAACAAATGGTTTAAATAGATAATACTCATTAAAGTGAGTACAAAAACTTTTATGGTCTGTATAGTTTGGGAAAGAAAAACAGCTTCGAAATGCTTTTTGGTAACCATCTTGAGTTTTGCCGAGTTAAGTTAAATGATAAAAATCTGAATATCTGGGTCATTTCTGGATAGGACGAAACACTGAAACATTATTAGTAAACACAT
This sequence comes from Equus asinus, assembly GCF_041296235.1. Taxonomy (NCBI): domain Eukaryota; kingdom Metazoa; phylum Chordata; class Mammalia; order Perissodactyla; family Equidae; genus Equus; species Equus asinus. The sequence continues at coordinate 10,208,866 of NC_091815.1, read as the reverse complement.
CTAAGTTATCTACTTTTGGCTTCTTCTTGAAGAGGCTAAAAGCGTGTGGGTGTATTAAAAACCATGCCTTGTGTTTTATTGTAAAGTGGCGTGTTTCTAAATTTATGAAGTGTTCAGAATGCTGATATAAAAGACAATTCATAATTGTTTTCCTTTTTAGTGTTTAATAGGTCTGTTAAGGGTCAAAAGTTCTAATTAACCTACGTAATTAAAGCTACAGGAAATTACTAACAAAAAGAGCTCTGTATTCAAGGAAGTTAAAATGTACGTTTTCAGTAAAAAAGGTATAAATAATGGAAATATTTTTGTTTAATTGGTTAAGGAAGATAAATTCGTCCTGATGTACTAGAAAGGAAAAAACAAAGACTTTGGGACAAATTCTGAAAACATAAAAGAAAGCTTTAGAAGGTTTGTGAAGAAGAAAATCTGAAAGGAGTTTTATGCCTGGTCAAGAAGACTAAAGTAAGTTCAATTAAGTGAATGAGTTTGAATGTTAAAAATAAGTAGGTGCAGAAATTCAAGTTTGGTTTTCTCTAAAAGGATACATTTTCTTGAACTTTTGATCTGCTCTTGATAAAGAGGTTATAAAAGCTATTCCTTTGAGTGAGTCTACCTAAGAGACAACCCTGTTTTGTGAATATAATGACTTAGGTCACTCTTAAGATTATTGACTCTTTCTGTTATCACTTTGAATAGATACCTGAGCATATTTCACAGTCAGTGTTGTTTCACATTTGAACAAGCATTTGAAAAGCTTTTGATATGTTTTGACAAGATTCTCCCTCAAAAATATTCAAATCCTAAATGAAGGCTGTCTTTTGACCTGGTAGACAGAAGAAAAATTAATCTGAGGCTTTTCAGAGGGCCCTTGAGACATCTCAAAGACATTTGCTCTCTCTTCCTATAAGGAGGAAAATACTAAACTAATTAGACTTATTTGGTCTATTACATTGCACGGGAATCATTGTAAAATAAGTAATGATAGACTTTCTTAGGTGTTATTAGATGGGTAAATGTTATTAATATAGATGTCTTAAAATTAGATAGCATTCCTAAAATTCTGATCTGTCCTGGTTATCTATCATAAGTCCACTTATTATCTGGAAGTTTATTATGTCACAGAAGTAGCCAACTTTCTTTGGCAATTGCCCTTTTGAATCCTTTGTCCATTTCCAGGTAGTTGTTGTTTTACTCTGATTCTTTTTCCTTTTGCAAGTATGTTTCATCTTCTGAGAAATTCCTGGAAAGGGTTCTGACAAAAAGGTTCTAAACGACAGGCTTCTGATAAACTTTCAGATTGTAAAACTGAACGGAGTAAGAAATTACAGAATTCTAACAGAAACTAAGTTCATCAGTCTATTACCAGAAGATTCAGCCCCAGAACTGATTATGCAGGGCTGTTTGAACTGATAAGGATGATTGTAATTTTTTAGGATTTCTATTTGAAATATTGTTGAGTTTGGATGTGTTGTTTTGTTTTCTCGTAATGAAGGAAAGCTTTTTCTCTTTTCTCTTATGCTAACTATGACTTACAGCCATTTGGTGAAATTATACCTTCATGAGCAAAACTGAAACATTTACCTTTTTCTCCCTACCTTATCCCTAAGGAATTGTCAAACCCTTTGTTACTGAGTATGGTCATTTCGTGGCAATATTTGCATAAGTTCCATAAGAATCTGTTCTCCTTATAACAGGACACATTTGTTATATTACCAAGGCTTTGACTGGAATGTCATATTTGAAACATACAGGCTCAGATACGACAAGACAGCATTTCAGGAACAAAGATTGGACTTTCTGGAATACAGCCACTTGGAAACATGGGCCTGGTACCTTGTTTACAGAGATTCTGGCAATCTTGCCCGGTCACTAAGGAATCTTGCTTATCTGGCAGGTGCAGGGAACCTCCGAATATTTTGGGTGACCTCAAAGAGAATGCCACTCAAATCTGTAGGTACTGCAGGCCAAATCTGATGACAAGTCCTTGGCTTGGCTTTTCTGGCCTCTAGAGGCCTTCACAGTTCAATCTGAGACTCCTCAGAAAAAATTCCAGCAAAGCAGATTTTAAAAAACCTGTATAAGCAATTCTGATTCTTTCTGCTCTTATGTAAATAATTGGAGCAAGTTGTATTGAAACTACTCTTTATTTGCAAACGTGTTAATCATAATTTGGCTATCTTTTGTAAAAATGAGGATGATTTAAGAGAGCATGGCCTCCCCATAGACTTGAATAGATGACAACGTTCTCCTCTCAGTGCTTGTCCCTCTATTCTCGCTTCTTGCCAAGGATTCCTTTCTTATCCCTTGATTCACAGTCTGTTTCATCTCTTCCAGTTTCTGTGCCTGCTTTCTGTTTGTCAAAGCTGTTTCTGGGTATCTCTCCCTTTAATAGCCTAGCCTAGGCCAATCCTTAGACTGTAACCATGCGGCTATCATGGGGGACATATTCACCGTGTTGTCATAAACAACCTCAAAATTCGAAGTTGGCCTGACAACCTCCATGCACACAGACTTTCAGAGCCATCTCAGACCAGTCTGACTGCTCACCCTTTCCAGGTAAGATAGTCGTCCTTTTCCTGGATTTCTTGTCGGTTTCTAACTTTCTCCTTGAACTTTGAAAGGGCTGCTACATTCTCTCTAGACACTGGTTTCTTTCCTGTATGAGATTATCCTTGGTTGTATCTCTTATATCTTGTGTAGATGGCCAAGTGGGTGGACGTTCCCCAGAGAAAGTCCTGGACTCCCTCCCAAGTTGAAGTTGCCCAGGCAATCCTCTGATGTGCAATGATCGTGTCATCTCCTAGCACTCTGCCAATTCCACCTTGGCAGGTCATGTGTCTTCCTTCCTTCTTACTTTGGGGAAGTGTACCAGATGCGTTCATTGATTGTAATATTCTCATGGAGCTTTTTCTGGTGCGAATTGATAACGTATCCTCAGAATTGCTACTTGTTTATGATCTCTGTCCACACCGAACCATGAAATCTGTATTTCCTGACACTGCTAAAGTGATCTGCACCCGTAATGTGAAACAGTGAGGCCCGGGCCGCCCAAGTGGAAGGTGGGCCCTTACTCCACCACAAAGCCGGCCCTGAATTCTTATGTTGGACCAACCTTTTGTCTGAACTTGGGAAGACGTGGGCTTGTTGGGATTATTCGTGAAGGTGATTTCTATTAACATAATGGACGGTAACATTTTCCCTTGGTTCATGGGTGTAGCACGCATCATGTTCTGTGGGTAGTAATCCTCTTCATCTATTTGGAATGGTCTAACTTTCTGTAGAATCAATAAGAATTTTGAGGTGATTTTCCATCCTTGGAAGTTCACCTTCTCTTAACGCTTTCAGCCCCAAAAGCATTATGCCGTCATTCTGGACCCCGTTTTGGATTTTGATTTTAGGTGAATTTATTGCCATAACCATGCATTAGAACATCCTATATCTTTCAGATTTGCATCCTCATTGGTTTAGACTTCTGTGTAGGTTGCATCATCTTCACCAGCTAAAGCTGAATCACAACCCCTCGCCGCACATTGGTGTCTCATGATTGATTGTAATATTCTCATGGAGCTTTTTCTGGTGCGAATTGATAACGTATCCTCAGATGGTGTCTCATCATCTCTTTTACCCTCCACCACTACCCCGCTCTGCATCTGGGAACTCCCAATAAAATGTCCCATGCCACCTGTTGGTTAGTGCTTGCTTTTTCTTCTCCTTGTAAGAGAGATCCTTACGGTATATGATGTTCTCCCTGGGGCTTGTTTCACTTCCCATAAAATCCTCACAGCCATTCTGGGTGTCACAAATGGCTGAAATGCAACCTTTGCTACAGCTGAGTGGTAAGCATTGTGTGGGTATAGCCCATCTTCCTTATGCATTTTTCCCTTGCTGGACACCAGGGCGGCTTTCAAATCTTGGATAGTGGGAGTAAGGCTGTTGTGAAATCAGCAGTGCATGTCTCGTTATGAGGTAGTGTTTCTAAGCTCTTTGGACAAACACGCCTCAGAGGAACAGCTGGATCATATGGGACATGGATTCTTAAATTTCTGAGGCCGTTCCACACCGCTTGCCATAGTGCCTGCACCGGTTTCCACTCCCACTTGCAGTGCAGGAGATTTCGCTTCTCTCCACCTCCTCTCTGACACTTGTTATTTCCTGTCTGCTTCCTTCTAGCCTTTCTGACCACAGTGAGCTGCCATGTCCTTGCAGTTTGGATTTGCATTTTCCTGAGACTTAATGATGGTGAACAAGTTTTCATGCACCTGCTGGCCCTCTTTCGATCTTCTTGTGAGAAATCTCTGCTTCCATCTTTTGACCAGGTTTTCATTGGCTTGTTTTGTTTCTTGTGGAGACTACTGAGTTGATTTTATCTTTGGGTTTTTCACCCCTTGTCCGATGTGTGGTCTGCAAACATCCTCTCCCAGTTGTGCTGTCTTAGCATTCAGTCGATGGTGTCCTTCACTGGGCAGAAGTGTGTGCATTTGACGTGGTCCCGTTTGGTTCTTGTTTACTTTGTTGCCCTTGCCCAGTAGGACTTGCTTCTTCCAAATAGGCGGCTCAGACAGATGGCAAAGAGCACTCTGCCTAGGTCTTCTTCTACAAGGTTCACGGTTTCAAGTCTGCCATTCAAGGCTTTAATCCATTTCAGGTGGGGTGTGTGCCAGGTGTAACATCATGGTGTACTCTCGTTGTGTTCCATGTGGCTGTGCAGGCTTCCCAGCACCATTTATGGTAGAGACTCTCTTTTCTCCGCTGTCTCCTCTTGGCTCCCTGGTCGAAAATGGGGTGTCCATGTACGTTTGAGTTGGGCTCCGGGTTCTCGATTCTGTTGCATGGGTCTGTGTGCCTGTTTTTGGGCCCAGACTGTGCCTTCTTGGTACCTAGCGCTTCGTCCTCTATGTTGAAATCAGAAATTGTGACATGTGCTGCTTTGTTCGTTTTCCTGAGAATTCCTTTCCCTATTCAGGGTCTCTTGTTGCTGGGTAGAAACTTTAGGATTCTCTCTTCTTCTCTGTGGCAAATACTGCTGCAACTTTGACTCGGATTGCATGGAATCCAGAGATTCCTTTCTGCGGTATGAACCATTCAAGTGTGTTAATCCTTCCATTCCTAGATCCCTCAATATCTTTTTTTTCTTGTGTCTTCTTGAATTTCTTTCCCAAAAGGTTTGTTATTTTTTGAATTAACATAGAATTCACCTGTTTTGCTAAGGTTCTTCACGGAGATCTCATTCTTCGTAATGGCAAGCTCCTGGTTTTTTTTTCTTAGCTTCAGGTTTTCTATTCTTTGCAACTTTTAATTGGTTTTGTTTTGGCAGAAGTGCATTGCTGTGCTCACATCTGCTGGCAATGCTCCTGTATTTGCTGTGGAAGTCTGGCCCTGTCTAACGTCCCTTCCCATCTGCTTCTACACTACCTTGGACGCCTGCACCAGAATGACTGAAGCAGTGGTGAGGAGGCCCAAACCGAGGATTCCACCCAGCCCATACCGGGCCACAGACCCAGAAGGTGCCCACCTCACCACTGCACCACAGGCCGGCCCCTTTCATGTTTGGTGGCAACGTGCAGTTGAGTGCAATGGGAGTTAAATATACTAGTGAGCCCAACTCTAGCACTGTGTAGATGATGCTAGGTTGTTTTTCCGGTCCATTGTGATGTCAGAGGATTTGTCATAATTGTGTCTCTGAGGTCCAGCATGCTTCATGGATACAGGTTTCAGAGCCTGCTTGGAGCAGTCTCATAACTCACCCTTCCCAGTTAGCCCATGCTTGACCTTCACTGACATTTTTTGGCTTGTGAATTTCTCTGACTTTCAAACGTTCAAGCAGAGTCTGTCTAAAGACGGACATCATCTTTCATTGTGGATTATTCAGGTGTGATTTCTGTTCACCTTCCATTTTCTGGGTCCTCTTTTTCTTTTCCATAGTATACTCGTCATGGTCTTTCTTAGCTATCTCCCTTAGACATGCTTATCAGTCCGTTCTCCTTCATTTCAAGTGATTAAGTTTGTATTTCTTTAATTGCTGTATGTTCTCTAGTGCGAGGTGTGAGTGCTTTCGTGACTCTTGGTTGTTGTCTTTGAATTTGCACCGGTCACTTGTAGGACTCTTGGCTATCCTAGCCTAGGTCAAACTAAGCACTGAGAACACGTGGTCATCTGGGTTGGTTTGACATCCAGAGGTCAGAAACTCCAAATTCGAGGTGGTCCTGGCAACTCCCTTCACGGACACAATGTTTCCAAGACAAATTAGACAAATCGGATGAATTCCACTCTCCAGGAAATATATTTTTCTGTCTCTTTTCCGGATTTGGGAAGTTTCGAACTTGACCCCTGATCCTTGAACGTTCCCCTAGATTCCATCTAGATACGGGCTTACTTAATTTTTATAGGGTGTGCCATTTGTTTGCCCTACATCCTCTGCCCTGGCCTGTTTATTTTTCTAGAAACACAATTGTAAAGTTCTAATTTTCGTGCAACTTCCTTACATATGGTGTCAAAACACATAATCAATAATCCTTCTACGGCAAGAGGTAGGGGGAGAGAATTTCATTGGAGCTAAACAGATCACTCTAGCCTGGGAAGGCAGCCTTCACAACGGAACGAAGCCCTCTGTAAAAGAGTGCTTTTCAGCACACTTGTAGAGCCCTTCCAAACAAAGAGACATACCCCAAGCATGACAGGCCTCCATTCCTTCAAGGCTTCCAAGACATCTCTTGGGACACATTAGCATGTGCCCAGTGGGCCCACGTGACACCAGAGCTACGGAAAAAGAGACTGACCTTCAAAGAATGCTATGGGCCTCGGAAACGAGGCATCGATTCTTCTCTTCAATGTCCTCAAGACATCTTTCTTGACTTTGCATTATGCTTAAGGCACAAGGGCACTGTAGGTGTGATGAGCCCCAAGTCCGGCCTCTTGTTTCCAATGAAGTTGCAAGCTTGAATCACCATGACCTCCCCATAGACTTGAATAGATGACAATGTTCTCCTCTCAGTGCTTGTCCCTCTATTCTCGCTTCTGGCCTAGGGTTCCTTTCTTATCCCTTGAATCAGACTCTGTTTTATCTCTTCTACTTTCTGTGCCTGCTTTCTGTTTGTCAAAGCTGTTTCTGGGTATCTCTCCCTTTAATAGCCTAGCCTAGGCCAATCCTCAGACAGCAACCATGCGGCCATCCTGGGGGACATGTTCACCGTGATGTCATAAACAACCTCAAAATTCGAAGTTGTCCTGACAACCTCTGTGCACACAGAGTTTCACAGCCATCTGAGACCAGTATGACTCCTCACCCTTTCTAGGTAGGATAGTTTTCCTTTTTCTGCAATTGTTGTCAGTTTCTATCTTTCTCCTTGAACTTCGAAAGGGCTCCTACATTCTCTCTAGACACTGGTTTCACTCCTGTAAGATTATCCTGGGTTTTATCTCTTATATCTTGGGTAGATGGCAAAATGGGTGGACCTTACCCAGAGAAAGATCTGGACTCCCTCACAAGTTGAAGTTGCCCAGGCAATGTTCTGATGCGCAATGATCATGTCATCTCGTAGCACTCTGCCAATTCCACCTTGTCAGGTCACATGTTTTCCTTCCTTCTGCCTTTGGGAAGTGTACCAGATGCTTCCATAGATTGTAATATTCTTATGGTTCCTTTTCTTGAGCGTATTGATAACGTATCCTCACAATTGCTGCTTATTTATGATCTCTGCCCGCACCGTACCATGAAATCTATATTTCCTAACACTACTAATGTGATATGCACTCGTAATGTCAAACAGTAAGGCCCGGGCCGCCCAAGCGGAACGTGGGCACTTACCCGCTCCACCACAGGGCCGGCCCTGAATTGTACTTTTGGACCAACCTTTTGCCTGAACTTGGGAAGACGTGGGCCTGTTTGGATTATTCATGAAGGTGATTAGTAATAACATCATGGACGGTAACATTTTCAGTTGGTTCATGGGTTTAGGACTGATCATGTTCTCTTCGTAGTATTCCTCTTCACCTATTTGGAATGGTCTGCCTTTCTGTAGCATCTGTAAGCATTTTGAGGTGATTTTCCATCCTTGGAAGTTCACCTTCTCTAATCTCTTTCAGCCCCCAAAGCTTTATGTTGTCTAACTGGACCTCTTTTAGGATTTCTGATTTTAGGTGAATTTATTGCCATAACCCTGCATTAGAACATCCTACATCTTCCAGATTTACATCCTCATTGCTTTAGACTTCTGTGTGGCTTACATCATCTTCACCAGTGTAAGCCTAATCACAGGTCCTCACCACACAGTTGTGCCTGATCATCTCTTTCACCCTTCCTCACTGCCTCTTTTTGCCTCTTGGAACCCGGAATCCAATGTCCAGTGCCACCTGTTCATTAGTGCTTGCTTTTTCTTCTCCTTGTAAGTGAGATCCTACGGTATTTGGCTTTCTTCCTGGGACTTGTTTCACTTCCGCTAAAACCCTCACAGCCATTCAGGTGGTCACAAATGGCTGGATTGCATACTTTGTTCCGGCTGAGTGGTACGCCATTCTTTGGATATAGCCCATCTTCCTTCTCTATTCGTCCCCTGCTGTGCCCCAGGTCGGTTTCCAACTCTTAGATAGCAGGAGTAAGGCTGTGATGAACTCAGCGGTGCACATGTCCTTATGCGGTAGTGATTCCAAGTTCTTTGGATAAACACGTCGCAGAGGAATAGCTGGATCATATGGGACATGGATTCTTCAATTTCTGAGGCTGTTCCACACCGCTTGGCATAGTGGCTGCACCAGTTTATACTCCCACTAGCAGTGCAGGAGGCTTCCCTTCTCTCCACCTCCTCTCTGACACTTGTTGCTTCCTGTCTGCTTCCTTATAGCCATTCTGACCACAGTGAGCTGCCATGCCCTTGCAGTTTGGATTTGCATTGGCCTTAGACTGAATGATGGTGAACAAGTTTTCATGCACCTGTTGGCCCTCTTTCGATCTTCTTGTGAGAAATCTCTGTTTCCATCTTTTGACCAGGTTTTCATTGGCTTGTTTTATTTCTTGTGGAGACGTGTGAATTGATTGTATCTGTGGGCTTTTCACCCCTTGTCTGATGTGTGGTTTGAAAACATCCTGTCCCAGGTGTTGTGCTGTCTTTGCATTGAGTCGATGCTTTCCTTCACTGGGCAGAAGCATCTGTATTTGACGTGGTCCCGTTTGTTTCTTGTTTCCTTTGTTGCCCTGGCCCAGTCAGATATGCTTCTGCCAAATAGGCGGCTCTGAGGGCAAAGAGCACTCTGCCTAGGTCTTCTCCTACAAGGTTCACAGTTGCAAGTCTGACATACAGGGCTTTAATCCATTTCAGGCGGTGTGTGTGCCAGGTGTAACATCATGGTGTACTCTCATTGTGTTCCATGTGGCTGTGCAGGCTTCCCAGCACCATATATTGTAGAGACTCTCCATTCTCCGCTGTCTCCTCTTGGCTCCCTGGTCGAAAATGGGGTGTCCATGTACGTTTGAGTTGGGCTCTCGGTTCTCGATTCTGTTGCATGGGTCTGTGTGCCTGTTTTTGGGCCCAGACTGTGCCGTCTCGGTACCTAGTGCTTCGTCCTATATGTTGAAATCGGAAAGTGTGCCATGTCCTGCTTTGTTCGTTTTCCTGAGGATTCCTTTGCCTATTCAGGGTCTCCTGTTGCTGGCTAGAAACTTTAGGATTCCCTCTTCTGTCTCTGTGGGAAACATTGCTGCAACTTTGACTGGGATTGCATGGAATCGAGAGATTCCTTTCTCTGGTATGGACGTTTCAAGTGTGTTAATGCTTCCATTCCTAGAACCTGGAATCTCCTTCTTTCTCCTTGTGTCTACTTGAATTTCTTTCCCTCAATTTGTTACTTTTCAATTGACATGGCTTTCACCTGTTTTGCTAAGGTTCTTCATAGAGATCTTATTCTTCTCACTGGCATGCAGTTTTTTTTTTTTTCTTTTCAGATTCAGTGTTTCTATTCTTTGCAACTTTGAATTGGTTTTGTTTTGGCAGAAGTGCATCACTGAGCTCACATCTGCTGGCAATGCTCCTGTATTTGCTGCAGAAGTCTGGCCCTGTCTAAAGTCCCTTCCCATCTGCCTCTACACTACCTCAGACGCCTGCCCCATAATGACTGAGGCAGTGGAGAGGACGATCACCCACTTCATTCCACCCGGCCCACACTGGGACACCAAACCAGAAGTTGCTGACCTCGCCGGTGAACCACCGGCTGGCCCCTTTCATGTTCCATTGGAAACCTGCAGTTGAGTGCAGTGGAACTTGAATGTGCTACTTGAGCCCAATTTTGGCACTGTATAGATTAGGCCACGAAGTTATTCAGGCCCACTGTGATGTCAGAGGATTTGTTGTAATTGTGTCTCTGCTGTCCCGGCAATCTTCATGGACACAGGGTTTCAGAGCCCGCTTGGAGCAGTCTCATATCTCTCCCTTCCCAATTAGCCAAGGTTTGACCTTCACTGCAGTTTTTTGGCTTATGAATATCTCTGAGTTTACAACGTTCAAGCAGAGTCTGTGTAAAGCGTTACATCTTTCACTGTGAATTGTTCAGGTGTGACTTCTGTTCGCCTTCCATTTTCTGTCACCTTTTTTTCTTTTCAACAGTATAATCGTCATGGTCCTTCTCAACTATCTCCCTTAGATATGCTTATCAGTCCATTCTCCTTCAGTCCAAGTGATTAATTTTGTATATCTTTAATCACCGTATGTTCTCTAGGACGAGATGTGAGTGCTTTCATGATTCTTGGTTGTTGTCTTTGAATTTGCACCAGTCACTGCCAGGACTCTTTGCTATCCTAGCCTAGCTCACACTAAGCACTGAGACCACATGGTCATCTGGGTTGGTTGACATCCTGAGATCAGCAACTCCAAATTCGAGCTGGTCCTGGCAACACCATTCAGGGACAGACTGTTTCTGAGACAAATTAGAGAAATCTGATGAATTCCTCTCTCAGGAAAGAAATTTTTTCTTCTCATTTCTGGATTTTGGATGTTTCGAACTTGATCCCTGAATCCTTGAACTTTCCCTTAGAATGTGTCTTCATAGGGGCTTACTTTAATTCTCTAGAGTGTGCCATTTCTTTGCCTTACATCCTCAGCCCTGGAATGTTTATTTTTCTTGAAATAGACTTGTAATGTTCTAATTTTGAGCCAACTTCCTCACATATGGTGTCAAAACACACAATCAATAATCCTTGTACAGAAAGAGTTAGGGGGAGACAATTTCATTGGAAGCAAAGTGAGCACTCTAGCCTGGGAGGTCAGCCTTCACAAAGGAATGAAGCCCTCTGGAAAAGGGTGCTTTTCAACACACTTGTAGACCGCTTCCAGACAAGGAGACATACCCACAGTGACAGGGCTCCATTCCTTCAAGGCTTCCAAAACATCTCTTGGGACACATAAGCATGTACCCAGTGGAAACCCGTGACACCAGAGTTATGGAAAGTGAGACGGATCTTCAAAGAATGCTAGGGGCCTAGGAAAGGAGGCATCGATTCTTTTCTTCAATGTTTGGAACAGATAATTCTTGACTTTGCCTTATGCTTAAGGCAGAAGGACACTATGTCCATGAAGGGGGTTGCCAGGACCTCCTCGAATTTGGAGTTTCTGATCTCAGGATGTCAAACCAATCCAGATGACCACGTGTTCTCAGTGCTTAGTTTGACCTATACTAGGATAGCAAAGATTCCTACAATGACCAGTGTAAATTCAAAGACAACAACCAAGAGTCACGAAAGCACTCACACCTCGGACTAGAGAACATACGGTGATTAAAGAAGTACAAAATGACTCACTTGGAATGAAGGAGAATGAACTTATAAACATGTCTAAGGGAGATAGCTGAGAAAGACCATGACGAGTATATTATAGAAAAGAAAAAAAGTCCCAGAAAATGGAAGGCGAACAGAAATCACACCTGGATAATCCACAATGAAAGATGATGTCCGTCTTTAGAGAGACTCTGCTTGAATGTTTGAAAGTCACAGTAATTCACAAGCCAAAAAGCAGCGAAGGTCAAACCTGGGGTAACTGGGAAGGGCGAGTTATAAGACTGCTCCAAGTGGGCTCTGGAACCCTGTGTCCATGAATATTGTTGGGATAGCAGAGACACAATTATGACAAATCCTCTGACATCACAGTGGAAACAAAAAACAACCTGGCCTCATCTACACAGTGCCAGAGATGGGCTCAAGTACCATATTCAAGTCCCACTGCACTCAACTGTAGGTTGCCAATGGAACATGAAAGGGGCCAGCCGGTGGTGCAGCAGTGAGGTCTGCACCTTTTGGGTCAGTGGCCGGGTTTGGGCCGGCTGGTATCCTGGGGGTGAGCCTGCTCACCACTGCTTCAGTTATTCTGGGGCAGACGTCAGAGGTGATGTAGAGAGAGATGAGAGGGCACGTTACATAGTGCCAGACTTAAACAGCAAATACAGGAACATTGCCAGCAGATGTGAGCTTAGTGATGCACTTCTGCCAAAGCAAAATCAGTCAAAATTTACAAAGTATAGAAAACCTGAAACTGGAAGAAAAAACAACAGCTTGCCAGTTAGGCGAACAAGATCTCTGTGAAGAACCGTAGCAAAACAGGTGAAGCTATGTCAATCGAAAACTAGCAAGCGTTTGGTGAAAGATGTTCAAGAAGACACAAGGAGAAAGAAGGAGATTCCAGGATCTAGGAATGGAAGAATTAGCACATTTGAAACGTCCATACCGGAGAAAGGAATCTCTGGATTCCATGCAATCCCAGTCAAAGTTGCAGCAATATTTGCCACAGAGATAGAAGAGAGAATCTTAACGTTTCTATGCAGCAACAACAGAGCCTGAATAGGCAGAGGAATCCTCAGGAAAACGAAAAAAGCAGGACGTGTCACACTTTCTGATTTCAACATATAGGACGAAGCGCTAGGTAACGAAACGGCACAGTCTGGGCCCAAAAACACGCACACAGACCCATGCAACAGAATCGAGAACCCAGAGCCCAACTCAAACGTGCATGGACAGCCCATTTTCTACCAGGGAGCCAAGAGAAGACAGTTGAGAAGGGAGAGTCTGTACAATAAACGGTGCTGGGAAGCCTGCACATCCACACGGAACACAACGAGAGAAGACCATGATGTTACACCTGGCACACACACCATGTGAAATGGATTGAAGCCCTTAATGGCAGACTTGAAACTGTGAAACTTGTAGCAGAAGACCTAGGCAGAATGCTCTATTCCATCTGTCTGAGCCACCTATTTGGAAGAAGCATGTCTGACTGGGCACGGGAAACAACGGAAACAAGAAACAAACGGGACCACATCAAATGCACAAGCTTCTGCCCACTCAAGGAAACCATCGACTCAATGCAAAGACAGCACAACACCTGGGAGAGGAAGTTTGCAAACCACAAATCGGACAAGGGGTGAAAAGCCCAAAGATACAATGAACTCGCACGTTTCCACAAGAAAAAAAACAACAAGCCAATGAAAACCTGGTCAAAAGATGGAAACAGAGATTTCTCCGAAGAAGATCAAAAGAGGGGTAACAGGTGCATGAAAACTTGTTCACCATCATTGAGTCTCAGGAAAATGAAAATCCAAACTGCAAGGACATAGCAGCTCACTGTGGTCAGAATGGCTATAAGGAAGCAGACAGGAAACAACAAGTGTCAGAGAGGAGGTGCAGAGTAGGGAAGCCTCTTGCACTGCTGCTGGGAGTGTAAAACAGTGCAGTGCAGTATGCCAAGTGGTGTGTAACTGTCTCTGAAATTTAAGAATCCATGTCCCATATGATCCCGCTATTCCTCTCAGGCGTGTTTATCCAAAGAACTCGGAAACACTACCACATAAAGACATGTGCACAGCTGATTTCACCACAGCCTTACTCCCACTATCCAAGACTTCTAAGCCGCACTGGTGCCCAGCAAGGGACGAATGCAAAAGGAAGATGGGCTCTAGCCACACAATGTCATACCACTCAGCCGGAACAAAGGAGGCAATCCAGCCATTTGTGACCACCAGAATTGCTGTGAGGGTTTTAGGGGAAGTGAAACAAGCTCCAGGGACAATGTCAAATACCGTAAGATCTCACTTACAAGTAGAAGAAAAAGAAAGCAATAACCAATATGTGGCACGGGATATTTGTGCCTTCCCAGAGGCAAAGCAGTGCGGTGGAGAAGGGTGAAAGATATGATTAGGCACAAGTATGGGGTGAGGGTTTGCAATTCGGCTTACAATGGTGAAGATGATTTAACCTACACAGAAGTCTAAATCGATGAGGATTTAAATCTGGAAGATATAGGATGTTCTAATGCACTGTTACGGCAATAAATTCACCTAAAATCGCAAATCCAAAAAGGTTTCCAGAATGACGGCATAAAGCCCTGGGGACTGAAAGAGATAGGAGAAGGTGAACTTCCAAGCATGGAAAATCACCTCCAAATGCGTACTGATGCTACAGAAAGGTAGACCGTTCCAAATAGATGAAGAGGAATACTACCAAGAGAAGATGATCAGTCCTAAACCCATGAACGACGGGAAAAGGTTACCGTCCAGGATGTTACAACTAATCACCTTCATGACTAATCCAAAAAGGCCCACGTCTTCCCCCTTCAGGCAAAAGGTTGGTCCAACAGGAGAATTCATGGCTGGCCCTGTGGTGGAGCGTGTAAGTGCCCACGTTCCGCTTGTGTGGCCTGGGCCTCACTCCTTCACATCACGGGTGCCGATCACATTAGCAGTGTTAGGAAATATAGATTTCATGGTACGGTGCAGACAGGGATCATATATAAGTAGCAATTGTGAGGATATGTTATCAATACACACCAGAAAAAGAAACATGAGAATATTACAATCTATGAACGCATCTGGTACACTTCCCCAAAGGAAGAAGGGAGGAAAACATGTGACCTGCTAAGGAGGAATTGGCAGAGTGCTAGGAGATGACATGATCATTGCGCATCAGAGGATTGCCTGGGCAACTTCAACTTGGGAGGGAGTCCAGGACTTTCTCTGCAAGGTCCTCCCACTTGGCAATCTACACAAGATATAACAGATACAACGCAGGATAATCTTACAGGAAAGAAACCAGTGTCTAGAGAGAATGTGGCAGGCCTTTCAAAGTTCGAGTAGAAAGTCAGAAACCGACAAGAAATCGAGAAAAAGGAAAACTATCCTACCTGGAAAGGGTGAGGAGTCACACTGGCCTGAGATGGCTCTGAAATTCTGTGTGCACGCAGGTTGTCAGGACAACTTCGAATTTTGAGGTTGTTTATGACATCATGGTGCACATGTCCCCCAAGATGGCCGCATGGTTACAGTCTGAGGATTGGCCTAGGCTAGGCCATTAAAGAGAGAGATACCCTGAAACAGCTTTGAAAAACAGAAAGCGGGCACAGAAACTGGAACAGAGAAAACAGATCTGATTCAAGGGATAAGAAAGGAATCCTTGGCAAGAAGCGAGAATAAAGGGACAAGCTCTGAGAGTAAAACATTGTCATCTATTCAAGTCTATGGGGAGGCCATGCTGATTCAAGCTTGCAACTTGATTGGAAACAAGAGGCCAGACTGGGCCTTTTGAGACCTACAATGTCCTTCTGCCTTAAGCATAATCCAAAGTGAAGAATGATGTCTTGAGCACATTGAAGAGAAGAATCGATGCCTCCTTTCCTATGCCCCTAGCCTACTTCAAAGATCAGTCTCACTTTCCATAGCTCTGGCGTCACGAGGGACCGTTAGGTACATGCTAATGTGTCCCAAGAGATGTCTTGGAAGCCTTGAAGGAATGGAGCCCTGTCATGCTTAGGGTATGTCTGTTTGTTTGGAAGTGCTCCACAAGGGTGCTAAAAATCAGCATTTTCCAGAGGGCTTTGTTTTTTGTGAAGGCTGCCCTCCCAGGCTGGAATCCTCAGTTTGGCTCCAATGACATTCTCTCCCTTCACCTCTTGCCGTAGAAGGATTATTGATTATGTGTTTTGACGCCATATGTAAGGACGTTGGCTGAAAATTAGAACATTACAATTCTGTTTCAAGAAAAATAAAGAAGCCAGGGCTGAGGATGTAAGGCAAACAAAGTTCACTCCCTATAGAAATAAAGTAAGCCCGTATCTAGACGGAATCTAGGGGAACGTTCAAGTCTCAGGGGTCAAGTTTGAAACTACCCAAATCCAGAAAACGAGAGAAAAATATCTTTTCTGGAGAGAGGAATTCATCATATTTGTCTAATTTGTCTGGGAAACATTATGTTCATGAAGGGTGTTGCCAGGACCCCCGTGAAATTTGGAGTTTCTGATCTCAGGATGTCAAAAAACCACAGATGACCACTTGGTCTCCGGACTTAGTTTGACCAACGCTAGAATAGCAAAGATTCCTACGAGT
The DNA here is from genome assembly GCF_041296235.1 of Equus asinus. Taxonomy (NCBI): domain Eukaryota; kingdom Metazoa; phylum Chordata; class Mammalia; order Perissodactyla; family Equidae; genus Equus; species Equus asinus. The sequence goes on along the minus strand of NC_091815.1, from coordinate 10,192,519 downwards.
GACAAGTGCAAATACAAAGACAACAACCAAGAATCACGAAAGGACTCACACCTCGCCCTAGAGAACATACGGTGACTACAGGAATGCAAAATTAACCACTTGGAATGAAGCAGAACACACTGATAAGCATGTCTAAGGGAGATAGCTGAGAAAGACCATGACGATTATACTATGGAAAAGAAAAAAAAGGTCCCAGAAAATGGGAGACGAACAGAAATCACACCTGAATAATCCACAATGAAAGATGTGCGTCTTTAGACAGACTCTGCTTGAACGTTTGAAAGTTAGAGAAATTCACAAGCCAAAAAACGGCAGTGAATGTCAAACCTGGGCCAACTGGCAAGCATGAGTCATGAGACTGCTCCAAGCGGGCTCTGAAACCCTGTGTCCATGGAGCTTGCTGGGACAGCAGAGACACAATTCTGACAAATCCTCTGACATCACAGTGGACCCGATAAACAACCTGGGCTCATCTATACAGTGCTAGAGTTGGGCTCAAGCAGCACATTCAAGTCCCATTTCACTCAACTGCCGGTGGCCAACGGAACATGAAAGGGGCTGGCCGGTGGTGCAGCTGTGAGATCTGCACCTTCTGGGTCGGTGTCACCTGGTGGTCCGGTTGGAATCATGTGGGTGAGCCCCCTGACCACTGCTTCAGTAATTGTAGGGCAGGAATCCGAGGTATTGTAGAGGTAGATGGGAAAGGACTTCAGACAGGGCCAGACTTCCACAGCAAATACAGGAGCATTGCCAGCAGATGTGAGCTCAATGATGCACTTATGCCAAAACAAAACCAGTTAAAAGTTGCAAAGAATAGAAAAACTGAAGATAAAAAAAAGAAAAAAATACAGCTTGCCAGTACGAAGAATAACATCTCTATGAAGAACCTTAGAAAAACAGGTGAAAGCTATGTTAATTCAAAAACTAGCAAATGTTTGGGGAAAGAAATTCAAGAAGACACAAGGAGAAAGAAGGATATTCCAGGATCTAGGAATGGAAGAATTAACACACATGAAACGCCCATACCTGAGTAAAGGAATCTCTGGGTTGCATGCAATCCCAGTCAAAGTTGCAGCAATACTTGCCACAGAGATAGAAGAGAGAATCCTAATGTTTCTAGCCAGCAACAAGAGACCCTGAATAGGCAAAGGAATCCTCAGGAAAACGAAAAGCAGGACGTGTCACACTTTCTGATTTCAACATATAGGACGAAGCGCTAGGTAATGAAACGGCACAGTCTGGGCCCAAAAACACGCACACAGACCCATGCAACAGAATCGAGAACCCAGAGCCCAACTCAAACGTGCATGGACAGCCCCTTTTCGAGCAGGGAGCCAAGAAGAGACAGAGGAGAGAGGAGAGTCTCTACAATAAATGGTGCTGGGAAGGCTACACAGCCACATGGAATACAATGAGAGTAGACCATGATGTTACACCTGGCACACACACCACCTCGAAATAGATTAAAGCCTTGAATGGCAGACTTGAAACTGTGAACCTTGTAGGAGAAGACCTAGGCAGAGAGCTCTTTGCCATCAGTCTGAGACGCCTATATGGAAGAAGCATGTCTGACTGGGCAAGGGCAACAAAGGAATCATGAAACAAACGGGACCACATCAAATGCACACACTTCTGCCCAGTCAAGGAAACCTTCCACTCAATGCGAAGACAACACAACAACTGGGAGAGGATGTTTGCAAACCACACATCAGACACGGGGTGGAAAGCCCTAAGATACAATCAACTCGCACGTCTCCACTAGAAAAAAACAAGAAGCCAATGAAAACCTGGGTAAAAGATGGAAACAGAGATTTCTCCCAAGAAGATCGAAAGAGGGCCAGGAGGTGCATGAAAACTTGCTCACCATCATTAAATCTCAGGCCATGCAAATCCAAACTGGAATGACAAAGCAGCTCACTGTGCTGAGAATGGTTATAAGGAACCAGAAGGAAAACAGCAAGTGTCAGAGGGGAGATGGCAGAAGGGAAGTCTCCTGTACTGCCGGTGGGAGTGTAATCCGGTGCAGCCACTACGCCAAGAGGTGTGGTGCTGCCTCAGAAGTTTAAGAATAGATGTGACATATGATCCAGCTATTCCTCTGCGGCCTGTTTATCCTAAGAAGTCGGAAACACTACAGCATAAAGACATGTGCGCCGCTGGGTTCAGCATAGCCTGACTCATGCTATCCAAGACTAGGTATCTGCCCTGGTGCCCAGCAAGGGACGAAGGCAGAAGGAAGATGGGCTATAGCCACACAATGGCATACCACTCAACCAGAACAAAAGATGCAATCCAGCCATTTGTGATCACCTGTATAGCTGTGAGGGTTTTCGGGGAAGCGAAAGAAGCCCCAGGGAGAATGTCAGATACCATAGGATCTCACTTAAAAGGAGAAGAAAAAGCAAGCAGTAACCAACAGGTGACAGGGGACATTTGATTGGACATTCCCAGAGACAAAGCGGGGTGGTGTGGGAGGGTGAAAGAGATGATAAGGCACAAGATTGCAGTTAGGGCCTGCCATTAGGCTTATGCCACTGAAGATGATGTAACCTACACAGAAGTCTAAATAGATGAGGATGCAAATCTGAAAGATATAGGATGTTCTAATGCAGGGTTATGGCAATAAACTCACCTAAAATCAAAAATCCAAAAAGAGGTCCAGAATGACGGCATAAAGCTTTGGAGGCTGAAGAGATTAGAGAAGGAGAACTTCCAAGGATGGAAAATCACCTCAAAATGCTTACTGATGCTACAGAAAGTTAGGTCATTAAAAACAGTTGAAGAGGAATACTACCGAGAGAACATGATCAGTCCTAAAACCATGAACCAAGTGAAAATGTTAACGTCCATGCTGTTACTACTAATCACCTTCAGGACTAATCAAAACAGGCCAAGGACTTCCGAAGTTTAGGCAAAAGGTTGGTCCAAAAGAACAATTCAGGGCCAGCCCTGTGGTGGATTGGGTAAGTGCCCACATTCCCCTTGGGCCCCGGGCCTCACTGTTTCACATCACGGGTGCAGATCACATTAGCAGTGTTAGGAAATATAGATTTCATGGTACGGTGCGGACAGGGATCATAAAATAAGTACCAATGGTGAGGTTACGTTATCCATACGCACCAGAAAAAGAACCGTGAGGCTTTTACAATCCATGAACGCATCTGGTACACTTCCCCAAAGGAAGGAAGGAAAACATGGGACCTGCCAAGGTGGAATTGGCAGAGTGCTAGGAGATGACACGATCATTGCGCATCAGAGGATTGCCCGGGCAACTTCAACTTGGGAGGGAGTCCAGGACTTTCTCTGGGGAACGTCCACCCACTTGGCCATCTACATAAAATGTAAGGGATAAAACCCAGGATAATCTTACAGGAAAGAAACCAGTGTCTAGAGAGAATGTGGCAGGCCTTTCAAAGTTCGAGTAGAAAGTCAGAAACCGACAAGAAATCGAGAAAAAGGAAAACTATCCTACCTGGAAAGGGTGAGGAGTCACACTGGCCTGAGATGGCTCTGAAATTCTGTGTGCACGCAGGTTGTCAGGACAACTTCGAATTTTGAGGTTGTTTATGACATCATGGTGCACATGTCCCCCAAGATGGCCGCATGGTTACAGTCTGAGGATTGGCCTAGGCTAGGCCATTAAAGAGAGAGATACCCTGAAACAGCTTTGAAAAACAGAAAGCGGGCACAGAAACTGGAACAGAGAAAACAGATCTGATTCAAGGGATAAGAAAGGAATCCTTGGCAAGAAGCGAGAATAAAGGGACAAGCTCTGAGAGTAAAACATTGTCATCTATTCAAGTCTATGGGGAGGCCATGCTGATTCAAGCTTGCAACTTGATTGGAAACAAGAGGCCAGACTGGGCCTTTTGAGACCTACAATGTCCTTCTGCCGTAAGCATGATCCAAAGTCAAGAATGAGGTCTTGAGGACGTTGAAGAGAAGAATCGATGCCTCCTTTCCTAAGCCCCTGGCATTCTTTGCAGATCAGTCTCACTTTCCATAGCTCTGGCGTCACGGGACCCCACTGGCTGCATGCTAATGTGTCCCAAGAGATGTCTTGGAAGACTTGAAGGAATGGACCCCTATCATGCTTGGGCTATGTCTCTTTGTTTGGAAGTGCTCTAGAAGGGTGCTGAAAAGCACCCTTTTCCACAGGGCTTCGTTCCTTCATGAAGGTTGCCCTCCCAGGCTAGAGTGCTCAGTTTGCCTCCAATGCAATTCTCTCCCCCACCTCTTGCCGGAGACGGATCATTGATTATGTGTTTTGACACCATATGTAAGGAAGTTGGCTGAAAATTAGAACATTACAATTCTGTTTAAAGAAAAATAAACAGGCCAGGGCTGAGGATGTAAGGCAAACAAATGGCACAGCCTATAGAAATAAAGTAAGCCTGTATCTAGACGGAATCTAGGGGAACGTTCAAGGATCAGGGGTCAAGTTTGAAACTTCCCAAATCCGGAAAAGAGACAGAAAAATATCTTTCCTGTAGAGAGGAATTCATCAGATTTGTCTAATTTATCTTGGAAACATTGTGTCCGTGAAGATGGATGCTAGGACCACCTCGAATTTGGAGTTTCTGAGCTCAGGATGTCAAACCAAAACAGATGATCACGTGTTCTCAGTGCTTAGTTTGACCTAGGCTAGGACAGCAAAGACTCCTTCAAGTGACCGGTGCAAGTTCAAAGACAACAACCAAGAGACACGAAAGCACTCACACCTCGGCCTAGAGAACATACGGTGATTCAAGAAATGCAAAATTAATCACTTGGAATGAAGGAGAACGGACTGATAAGCATGTCTAAGAGAGATAGCTGAGAAGTACCATGACGATTATACTATGGAAAAGAAAACAAGATCCCAGAAAATGGAAGGCAGACAGAAATCACACCTTGATAATCCACAATGAAAGATGATGTCAGTCTTTAGACAGACTCTGCTTGAACGTTTGAAAAGCAGAGAAATTCACAAGTCAAAAGACGGCAGCTAAGTGGGAAGGGTGAGTTATGAGACTGCTCCGAGCGGGCCATGAAACCGTGTGTCCATGAAGCTTGCCTGGACAGCAGAGAGATGATTATGACCAATCCTCTGACATCACAGTGGACCCGAAAAACAACCTGGCCTCATCTACACAGTGCCAGAGTTGGGCTCAAGTAGCATATTCAAGTCCCATTGCCCTCAACTGCAGGTTGCCAATGGAACATGAAAGGGGCCAGCCAGTGGTGCAGCGGTGAGGTCTGCACCTTCTGGGTCTGTGGCCCGGGGTGAGCCGGGTGGACCCTCAGGGTGAGCCTGCTCACCACTGCTTCAGTCATTCTGGGGCAGGCGTCCGAGGTAGTGTAGAGGCAGATGGGAAGGGACGTTAGACAGGGCCAGACTTCCACAGCAAATACAGGAGCATTGCCAGCAGATGTGAGCTCAGCGATGCACTTATGCCAAAACAAAACCAATTCAAAGTTTCAAAGAATAGAAAAACTGAAGCTGAAAAGAAAAAATGAAAAACTGCATGCCAGTGAGAATAAGATCTCTATGAAGAAACTTAGGAAAACAGGTGAAAGCAATGTCCATCGAAAAGTAACAAACGTTGGTGGAAAGAAACTCAAGAAGACACAAGGAGAAAGAAGGAGATTCCAGGATCTAGGAGTGGAAGCATCAACACACTGGAAACGTCCCTACCAGAGAAAGGAATCTCTGGATTCCATACAATCCCAGTGGAAGTTGCAGCAATGTTTCCCACAGAGACATAAGAGGGAATCCGAAAGTTTCTAGCCAGCACAAAGAGACTCTGAATAGGCAAACGAATCCTCAGGAAAACGAACAAAGCAGCACGTATCACACTTTCCGAATAAAACCTATAGGACAAAGCACTAGGTACTGAAATGGCACAGTCTGCAACCAAACACAGGCACACAGACCCATGCAACAGAATCGAGAGCCCAGAGCCCAACTCAAACGTACATGGACAGCCCATTTTCGGCCAGGAAGCCAAGAGGAGACAGTGGAGAAAGCAGAGTGTCTAAAATAAACGGTGCTGAAAAGCCTGCACAGCCACATGGAATACAATGAGAGTAGACTATGATGTTACACTTGGCACACACACCACCTTCAAATGGATTAAAGCCGTGAATGGCAGATTTGAAGCCGTGAAACTTGCAGGAGGAGACCTAGGCAGAGTGCTCTTTGCCATCTGTCTGAGCCACCTATTTGGAAGAAGCATGTCTGACTGGGCAAGGGCAACAAGGAAACAAGAAACAAACGGGACCACATCAAATGTACACGCTTCTGCCCAGTCAAGGAAACCAGTGACTCAATGCCAAGACAGCACAACAACTGGGAGAGGATGTTTGCAAACCACACATCGGAGAAGGGGTGAAAAGCCCAAAGATACATTCAACTCCCATGTCTCCACAAGAAAAACAAGCCAATGAAAACCTGGGCAAAAGATGGAAACAGAGATTTCTCCCAAGAAGATCAAAAGAGGGCCAACAGGTTCATGAAAACTTGTTCACCATCATTAAGTCTCAGGCCACTGCAAATGCAAACTGCGAGGACACAGCAGCTCACTGTGGTCAGAATGGCTAGAAGGAAGCAGAAATGAAACAAGTGTCAGAGAGGATGTGGAGAGAAGGGAAGCCTCCTGAACTGCTGGTGGGAGTGTAAACCGGTGCAGTCAGTACTCCAAGCACTGTGGAACTGCCTCAGAAATTGAAGAATCCATGTCCCATATGATCCAGCTATTCCTGTGTGTCGTGTCTATCCAAAGAACTCGGAAACACTACTGCATAAAGACATGTGCACCACTGAGTTCACCACAGCCTTACTCCCTCTATCCAAGACTTGGAATCCGCCCTGGTGCCCAGAAAAGGACGAATTCAGTAGGAAGATGGGCTATACCCACACAATGGCATACCTCTTAGCCGGAACAAATGATGTAATCCAGCCATTAGTGACCACCAGAATGGCTGTGAAGGTTTTAGGGGAAGTGAAACAAGCCCCAGGGAGAAAGTCAAATACTGTAGGATCTCACTTACAAGGAGAAGAAAAGACAAGCAGTAACCAACTATTGGCACGGGACATTTGATTAAGGGTTACCAGACGCAAAGCGGGGAGGTGGGGTAGGGTGAAACAGATGATTAGGCACAAGTGTGTGGTAAGGGCCTGTGGTTCAGCTTACTCTGGTGAAGATGATGTAACCTACACAGAAGTCTAAACCGATGAGGATGCAAATCTGAAAGATATAGGATGTTCTATTGCAGCGTTATGGCAATAAATTCACCTAAAATCAAAAATCCAAAAAGGGGTTCAGAATGAGGGCATAGAGCTTTGGGGTCTGCAAGAGATTAGAGAAGGTGAACTTCCAAGGATGGAAAATCATCTCAAAATGCTTACTGATGGTACAGAAAAGTAGACCATTCCAAAAAGAGGAAGAGGAATACTTCCAAGAGAACATGATCCGTCCTAAACCCATGAACCAACGGAAAATGCTACCATCCATGATGTTACTACTAATCACCTTTGCGAATAATCCAAACAGACTCACGTGTTCCCAAGCTCAGGCAAAGGGTTGGTCCAAAAGTACAATTCAGGGCCGTCACTGTGGTGGAGCGGGTAAGTGCCGACATTCCGCTTGGGCGGCCACGCCCTCACTGTTTCACATCACGGATGCACATCACATTAGCAGTGGTAGGAAATATAGATTTCATGGTACGGTGCGGACAGAGGTCGTAAATAAGTAGCAATTGTGAGGATACCTTAGCAATACGCGCCAGAAAAAGATCCATGAGAATATTACAATCTATGAAGGCATCTGGTACACTTCCCCAAAGGAAGAAGGAAGGAAAACATGTGACCTGCCAAGGTGGAATTGGCAGAGTGCTACGAGATGACACGATCATTGCGCATCAGAGGATTGCCTGGGCAACTTCAACTTGGGAGGGAGTCCAGGACTTTCTCTGGGAACGTCCACCCACTTGGCCATCTACCCAAGATATAAGAGATACAACGCAGGATAATCTTACAGGAAAGAAACCAGTGTCTAGAGAGAATGTAGCAGGCCTTTCAAACTTAGAGGAGAAAGTGAGAAACCGACAAGAAATCCACAGAAAGGAAAACTATCCTACCTGGAAAGGGCGAGGAGTCGGACTGGTCTGAGATGGCTCTGAAAGTCTGTGTGCATGGAGGTTGTCAGGCCAACTTCGAATTTTGAGGTTGTTTATGACAACACGGTGAATATGTCCCCCATGATAGCCGCATGGTTACAGTCTAAGGATTGGCCTAGGCTAGGCTATTAAAGGGAGAGATATCCAGAAACAGCTTTGACAAACAGAAAGCAGGCACAGAAACTGGAAGAGATGAAACAGACTGTGAATCAAGGGATAAGAAAGGAATCCTTGGCAAGAAGCGAGGATAGAGGGACAAGCACTGAGAGGAGAACGTTGTCATCTATTCAAGTCTATGGGGAGGCCATGCTGATTCAAGCTTGCAACTTGATTGGAAGCAAGAGGCCGGACTTGGGCCTTATCAGACCTACATTGTCCTTCTGCCGTAAGCATGATCCAAAGTCAAGAATGAGGTCTTGAGGACGTTGAAGAGAAGAATAGATGCCTCGTTTCCTAGGGCGCTGGCATTCTTTGAAGATCAGTCTCACTTTCCATAGCTCTGGCGTCACAGGGGCCCACTGGGTACATGCTAATGTGTCCCAAGAGATGTCTTGGACGCCTTGAAGGAATGGACCCCTGTCATGCTTGGGGTATGTCTCTTTGTTTGGAAGGGCTCTACAAGTGTGCTGAAAAGCACCCTTTTCCAGAGGGCTTCGTTCCTTTGTGAAGGCTGCCACCCAGGCTGGAGTGCTCAGTTTGGCTCCAATGAAATTCTCTCCCCCTACCTCTTGCTCTAGAAGGATTATTGACTATGCGTTTTGACACCATATGTAAGGAAGTGGGCTGAAAATGAGAACATTACAATTCTGTTTCAAGAAAAATAAACATTCCAGGGCTGAGGATGTAAGGCAAAGAAATGGCACAGCCTATAGTAATGAGGCAAGCCCATATCTAGATGGAATCTAGGGGAACGTTCGAGGATCAGGGGTGAAGTTCGAAACTTCCCTAATCCAGAGAAGTGACAGAAAAATATCTTTCCTGTAGAGAGGAATTCATCAGATTTGTCTAATTGGTCTCAGACACATTGTGTCCCTGAAGGGAGATGCCAGGACCACCTCGAATTTGGAGTTTCTAATCTCAGGCTGTCAAACAATCCCAGAGGACCACTTGTTCTCAGTGCTTAGTTTGGCCTAGGCTAGGATAGCAAAGATTCCTACAAGTGACCGGTGTAAATTCAAAGACAACATCCAAGAGTCATGAAAGCATTCACGCCTTGGCCTAGAGAACATATGGTGATTCAAGAAATGCAGAATTAATCACTTCGAATGAAGGAGAACGGACTGATAAGCATGTCTAAGGGAGACAGCTGAGAAAGACCATGACGATTATACTCTGGTAAAAAAAAAAAAAGGTCCCAGAAAATGGAAGGCGAACAGAAATCACACCTGAATAATCCACAATGAACGATGATGTCTGTCTTTAGACAGACTCTGGTTGATCATTTGAAAGTCAGAGAAATTCACTACCCAAAACACAGCAGTGAATGTCAAACCTGGGCTAACTGGGAAGGATGAGTTATGAGACTGCTCCAAGCGGGCTCTGAAACCCTGTGTCTATGAAGCTTGCCGGGACAGCAGAGACACAATTATGACGAATCCTCTGACAGCACAGTGGACCCGAAAAACAACCTGGCCTCATCTACACAGTGTCAGAGTTGGGCTCAAGTAGCATATTCAAGTCCCATTGCACTCAACTGCAGGTTGCCATTGGAACAGGAAAGGGGCTGGCCGGTGGTGCAGAGGTGAGGTCCGCACCTTTTGTGTCAGTGGCCCGGAGTGGGCTGGGTGGAATTATGGGGTTGAGCCTCCTCACCATTGCTTCAGTCATTGTGCGGCAGCCATCTGAGGTAGTGTAGAGGCAGATAGGAAGGGACGTTAGACAGGGCCAGACTTCCACAGCAAACACAGGAGCATTGTCAGCAGATGTGAGGACAGCAATGCAATTCTGCCAAAACAAAACCAATTGAATGTTGCAAAGAATAGAAAAACTGAAGCTAAAAAAAAAAAAAAAAACAGCTTGCGAGTGAGAAGCATAAGATCTTTATGAAGAACCTTAGCAAAACAGGTGAAAGCTATGTCAATCGAAAACTTGCAAACGTTTGGGGAAAGAAATTCAAGAAGACACAAGGAGAAAGAAGGATATTCCAGGTTCTAGGAATGGAAGAATTAGCACACTTGAATCGTCCATTCCGGAGAAAGGAATCTCTGGATTCCATGCAATCCCAGTCAAAGTTGCAGCAATATTGGCCACAGAGACAGAAGAGGGAATCCTAAAGCTTCTAGCCAGCAACAAGAGACCCTGAATAGGCAAAGGAATCCTCAGGAAACAGAACAAAGCAGGACGTGTCACACTTTCTGATTTCAACATATACAACGAAGCGATAGGTACCGAAACGTCACAGTCTGGGCCCAAAAACAGGCACGCAGACCCATGTAACATAATCGACACCCCAGAGCCCAAGGGAAACGTACATGGACACCCCATTTTGGACCAGGGAGCCAAAAGGAGACAGCGGAGAATGGAGAGTCTCTACAATAAAGGGTGCTGAGAAGCCTGCACAGCCACATGGAACACAACGAGAGTACACCATGATCTTACACCTGGCACACACACCACCTCGAAATGGATTAAAGCCTTGAATGGCAGACTTGAAACCGTGAACCTTGTAGCAGAAGACCTAGGCAGAGTGCTCTTTGCCATCTGTCTGAGCCGCCTGTTTGGAAGAAGCAAGTCCACCTGGGCAAGGGCAACAAATGTAACAAGAAACAAACGGGACCACATCAAATGCACACGCTTCTGCCCAGTCAAGGAAACCATCGACTCAATGCAAAGACAACAGAACAACTGGGAGAGGATGTTTGCAAACCACACATCAGACACGGGGTGAAAACCCCAAAGATACAATCAACTCACACGTCTTCACAAGAAACACAACAAGCCAATGAAAACCTGGGCAAAAGATAGAAACAGAGATTTCTCCCAAGAAGATGGAAAGAGGGCCAACAGGTGCATGAAAACTTGTTCACCATCATTAAGTCTCAGACCAATGCAAATCCAAACTGCAAGGAAATGGCAGCTCACTGTGGTCAGAATGGCTATAAGGAAGCAGACAGGAAACAACAAGTGTCAGAGAGGAGGTGGAGAGAAGGGAAGCCTCCTGCACTGCTGGTGGGAGTGTAAACCGGTGCAGCCAGTACTCCAAGCGGTGTGGAACTGCCTCAGAAATTGAAGGATCCATGTCCCATATGATCCAGCTATTCCTCTGTGGCGTGTTTATCCAAAGAACTTGGAAACACTAACGCATAAAGACATTTGCACCACTGAGTTCAGCACAGCCTTACTGCCACTGTCCAAGACTTGGAAGCCACCCTGGTGCCCAGCAAGGGACTAATGGAGAAGGATGATGGGCTATAGCCACACAATGGCATACCACTCAGCCAGAACAAGTTATGCAAGAAAGCCATTTGTGACCACCAGAATGGCTGTGAGGGTTTTAGGGGAAGTGCAACAACCCCAAGGGAGAAAGTCAAAAAGGTAGGATCTCACTGACAAGGAGAAGGAAAAGCAAGCGCTACCCAACAGGTGGCACGGGACAATTGATTGGGGGTTCCCAGAGGCAAAGCGGGGCAGTGGGGGAGGGTGAAAGAGATGATGAGGCACAAGGGTGTGCTGAGGACCTGTGATTCGGCTTAGGTTGTTGAAGATGATGTAAGCTCCACAGAAGTCTAAATCGATGAGGATGCAAGTAGGAAACATATAGGATGTCCTAATGCAGGGTTATGGCAATAAATTCACCTAAAATCAAAAATCCAAAAAGGGGTCCAGCATGACGGCATAAAGCTTTGGGGCTGAAAAAGATTAGAGAAGGTGAACTTCCAAGGATGGAAAATCACCTCAACATGCCTACTCATGCTACAGGAATGTAGACCATTCCAAACAGATGAAGAGGAATACTACCAAGAGAACATGATCCGTCCTAAACCCATGAACCAACGGAAAATGTTACCGTCCATGATGTTACTAGTAATCACCTTCATGAATAATCCAAACAGGCCCACGTCTTCCCAAGTTCAGGCAAAAGGTTGGTCCAAAAGTCCAATTCAGGGCCTGCCCTGTGGTGGAGCAGGTAAGTGTCCACATTCCGCTTGGGCACCCCGGCCTCACTCTTTCACATCACGGGGGCAGATCACATTAGCAGTGTTAGGAAATATAGATTTCATGGTAATATGAGGACAAGGATCATAAATAATTTGCAATTGTGAGGATAAGTTATCAAAACACACCAGAAAAAGAACCATTAGAATATTACAATCTATGAACGCATCTGGTACACTACCCCAAAGGAAGAAGAAAGGAATACATGTGACCTGCCAAGGTGGAATTGGCAGAGTGCTAGGAGATGACACGATCATTGCACATCAGAGGATTGTCTGGGCATCTTCAACTTGGGAGGGAGTCCAGGGTTTTCTCAGGGGAAGGTCCACCCACTTGGCCATCTACACAAGGTATAAGAGATACAACCCAGGATAAGCTTACAGGAAAGAAACCAGTGTCTAGAGAGAATGTAGCAGGCCTTTCAAAGTCCGAGGAGAAAGTTAGAAACCGACAAGATATCTGGAAAAATGAAAACTATCCTACCTGGAAAGGCTGAGGAGTCAGACTGGTCTGAGATGGCTCTGAAACTCTGTGTGCATAGAGGTTGTCGGGACAACTTAGAATTTTGAAGATGCTTATGACATCACAGTGAGCATGTCCACCAAGGTGTCCGCATGGTTACAGTCTGAGGCTTGGCCTTGGCTAGACTATTAAAGGGAGAGACACCCAAAAACAGCTTTGATAAACAGAAAGTGGACACCAAAACTGGAGGAGATAAAACAGACTCTGATTCAAGGGATAAGAAAGGAATCCTTGGCAAGAAGCGAGAATAGGGGGACAAGCACTGACAGGAGATCATTGTCATGTATTCAAGTCTATGGGGAGGCCATGTTGATTCAAGCTTGAAACTTGATTGGAAACAAGAGGCCAGACTTGGGGCTCATCTGACCTACTTTGTCCTTTTGCCTTAAGCATAATCCAAAGTCAAGAATGATGTCTTGAGGACATTGAAGTGAATAACCGATGCCTGCTTTCCTAGGCCCAGGGCTTTCTTTGATGATCAGTCTCACTTTCCATACCTCTGGTGTCACGGGGGCCCACTGGGTACACGCTAATGTGTTCCAAGAGATTTCTTGGAAACATTGAAGGAATGGACCCCTGTCATGCTTGGGGTATGTCTCTTTGTTTGAAAGGGCTCTACAAGGGTGCTGAAAAGCACCCTTTTGCAGAGGACTTAGTTCCTTTGTGAAGGCTGCCCTCCCAGTCTGGAGTGCTCAGTTTGGCTCCAATGAAATTCTCTCCCCCTACCTCTTGCCGTATAAGGATTATTGACTATGTGTTTTGACACCATATGTAAGGAAGTGGGCTGAAAATTAGAACATTACAATTGTGTTTCTAGAAAAATAAACAGGTAAGGTCTGAGGATTTAAGTCAAACAGATGGCACAACCTATAGAAATAAGGTCAGCCCGTATCTAGACGGAATCTAGGCGAACGTTCAAGGATCGGGGGTCAAGTTCGAAACTTCCCAAATCCAGAAAATAGACAGAAAAATATCTTTCCTGGAGAGAAGAATTCATCAGATTTGTCTAATTTGTCTCGGAAACATTGTGTTCATGAAAGGGGTTGCCAGGACCACCTCGAAGTTGGAGTTTCTGATCTCAGGCTGTCAAACAAACCCAGATGACCACTTGTTCTCAGTGCTTATTTTGACCTAGGCTAGGATAGCAAAGATTCCTACAGGTGACCAGTGCAAATTCAAAGAAAACAAGCAAGAGTCACGAAAGCACTCACTCCTCAGCCTAGAACACATGAGGTCATTAAAGAAATACAAAATTAATCACTTGGAATGAAGGAGAATGGACTGATTAGCATGTCTAAGGGAGATAGCTGAGAAAGACCCTGACGAGTATACTATGGAAAAGAAAGAAAGGTCCCAGAAAATGGAAGGCCAACAGAAATCACATCTGAATAATCCACAATGAAAGATGATGTCTGTCTTTAGACAGACTCTGCTTGAACGTTTCAAAGTCAGAAAAATTCACAAGCCACAAAACAGCAGCGAAGGTCAAACCTGGGCTAACTGGGAAGGGTGAGTTATGAGACTGCTCCAAGCAGGCTCTGAAACCCTGTGTCTATGAAGCTTGCCGGGACAGCAGAGACACAATTATGACAAATCCTCTGAAATCACAGTGTAGACGAAAATCAACCTGGCCTTATCTACAGTGCCAGAGTTGGGCTCAAGTAGCATATTCAAATCCCATTGCACTCAACTGCATCTTGCCAGTGGAACATGAAAGGGGCCGGCCAGTGGTGCAGTGGTGAGGTCTGCACCTTCTGGGTCGGTGGCCCGGGTTCAGCCGATTGGAATACTGTGGGTGAGCCTGCTCACCACTGCGTCAGTCATTATGGGGCATACATCCGAGGTAGTTCAGAGGCAGATGGGAAGTGACGTTAGACAGGGCCAGACTTCCACAGCAAATACAGGAGCATTGTCAGCAGGTGTGAGCTCAATGATGCACTTATGCCAAAACAAAACCAGTTAAAAGTTGCAAAGGATAGAAAAACTGAAGCTAAACAAAAAAACAAACAAACCAGCTTGCTAGTGAGAAGAATAAGATCTTTGTGAAGAACCTTAGTAAAACAGGTGAAAGCTATGTCAATCGAAAACTAGCAAACGTTTGGGGAAAGAAATTCAAGGAGACACACGGAGAAAGAACGATATTCCAGGATCTTGGAATGGAAGAATTAACACACTTGAAACGTCCATACCGGAGAAAGGAATCTCTGGATTCCATGAAATCCCAGTCAAAGTTGCAGCAATATTGGCCACAGAGATAGAAGAGAGAATCCGAAAGTTTCTAGCCAGCAACAAGAGACCCTGAGTAGGCAAAGGAATCCTCAGGAAAACGAAAAAAGCAGGACATGTCACACTTTCTGATTTCAACATTTAGGACGAAGCGCTAGGTACCGAAACGGCACGGTCTGTGCCCAAAAACAGGCACACAGACCCATGCAACAGAATCGACAGCCCACAGCCCAACTCAAACGCATATGTACATCCCATTTTGGACCAGGGAGTCAAGAGGAGACAGTGGAGAAATGAGAGTCTGTAGAATAAACAGTGCTGGGAAGCCTGCACAGCCACATGGACACAACGAGAGTAGACCATGGTGTTACACCTGGCACACACACCACCTCGAAATGGATTAAAGCCTTGAATGGCAAACTTGAAACCGTGAACCTTGTAGAAGAAGACCTAGGCAGAGTCCACTTTGCCATCTGTCTGAGCCCCCTATTTGGAAGAAGCATGTCGGACCACGCAAGGGCAACAAAGGAAACAAGAAACAAATGGGACCACATCAAATGCACACGCTTCTGCCCACTCAAGGAAACCATCGACTCAATGCAAAGACAGCACAACAACCATGGGAGGATGTTTGCAAAGCACACATAGGACAAGGGTTGAAAAGCCCAAAGATATAATCAACTCGCATGTCTCCACAAGAAAAAAAACAAGAAGCCAATGAAAACCTGGGCAAAAGATGGAAACAGAGATTTCTCCCAAGAAGATCGAAAGAGGGCCAACAGGTGCATGAAAACTTGTTCACCATCATTAAGTCTCAGGCCAACGCAAATCCAAACTGCAAGGACATAGCAGCTCACTGTGGTCAGAATGGCCATAAGGAAGCAGACAGGAAACAAGTGTCAGAGAGGAGGTGGAGAGAGTGGAAGCCTCCTGCACTGCTGGTGGGAGTGTAAACAGGTGCAGCCACTACTCCAAGCAGTGTGGAACTGCCTCAGAAATTTAAGAATCCGTGTCTCATATGATCCAGCTATTCCTCTGTGGCGTGTTTATCCAAAAAACCCGGAAAAACTACTGCATAAAGACATGTGCACCACTGAGTTCACCACTGCACTACTGCCGCTATTGAAGACTTGGAAGCCGCCCTGGTGTCCAGCAAGAGACGAATGCAGAAGGAAAATATGCTGTAGCCACACAATGGCATACCACTCAGCCGGAACAAAGGAGGCAATCCAGCCATTTGTGACCACCAGAATGGCTGTGAGGGTTTTAGGAGAGGTGAATCAAGCCCCAGGGAGAAAGTCAAATACCATAGGATCTCACTTACAAGGAGAAGAATAAGCAAGCACTAAATAACAGGTGGCACGGGACATTTGATTGGGGGTTCCACAGGCAAACAGGGGCGGTGGGGGAGGGTGAAAGAGATGATGAGGCACAAGTGTGTGGTGAGGGCCTGTCATTAGGCTTACGCTGGTGCAGATGATGTAAGCTACGCAGAAGTCTAAATTGATGAGGATGCAAATCTGAAAGATAAAGGATGTTCTAATTCAGGGTTATGGCAATAAATTCACCAAAAATGAAAAATTGAAAAAGGGGTCCAGAATGACGGCATAAAGCTTTGGGGGCTGAAAGAGATTAGAGAAGGTGAACTTCCAAGGATGGAACATCCTCTCAAAATGCTTACTGATGCTACAGAAAGGTAGACCATTCCAAATAGATGAAGAGGAATACTACCCACAGAACATTATCCGTCCTAAACCCATGAACCAACGGAGAATGTTACCGTCCATGATTTTACTACTAATCACCTTCACGAATAATGCAAACAGGCCCACGTCTTCTCATTTCAGGCAAAAGGTTGGTCCAAAATTACAATTCAGGTCTGTCTCTGTGATGGACGGCGTAAGTGCCCATGTTCCTCTTGGGCGGCCCAGGCCTCACTGTTTGACATCACGGGTGCACATCACATTAGCAGTGTTAGGAAATATAGATTTCATGGTACTATGCGGACAGGGATGATAAATAACTTGGAATTGTGAGGATACGTTATCAATACACACCAGAAAATGAACCATGAGAATATTACAATCTATGAACGAATCTGGTACACTTCCCCAAAGGAGAAAGGAAGGAAAACATGTGACCTGCCAAGGTGGAATATGCAGAGTGCTAGGAGATGACACGATCATTGCACATCACAGGATTGCCTGGGCAACTTCAACTTGGGAGGGAGTCCAGGGTTTTCTCAGGGGAAGGTCCACCCACTTGGCCATCTACACAAGGTATAAGAGATACAACCCAGGATAATCTTACAGGAAAGAAACCAGTGTCTAGAGAGAATGTAGCAGGCCTTCAAATTTCGAGAAGAAAGTTAGAAACTAACAAGAAATCCAGAGAAAGGAAAACTATCCTACCTGGAAAGGGTGAGGAGTCAGACTGGTCTGAGATGGCTCCGAAACTCTGTGTGCATGGAGGTTGTCAGGACAAGTTAGAATTTTGAGGTTTTTTATGGCATCACAGTGACCATGTCCCCGTCGTTTTCTAACTTTCTCTTCTAACTTTGAAAGGTCTACTACATTCTCTCTACACACCGGTATCTTTCCTTTAAGATTATTCTTGGTTTTATCTCTTATCTTTTGTGGATATGCTTAAACTGGTGGACTTTCCCCGGAGACAGTCCTGGAGGCCATCCTAAGTTGAAGTTGCCCATTCAATTGCCTGATGCACAATGATCATGTGATCTCCCGGCAGTCTGACAATTCCACCTTGGCAAGTCACATGCTTTCGTTCCTTCATCATTTGGGGAAGTGTACCTGATGCGTTCACAGATTGTAATATTCTCAAGGTTCTCTTTCTGGTGTGTATTGATAAGGTCTCCTCACCATTTCTACTTGTTTATGTTCTCTGTGCCCATCAGACTGTGTAATCTGGATTTCCTAATGCTTGTAATATGGTCTACACCCGTGATGCTAACCTCTGAAACCCGGTCAGCTCAAGTGGAACATGTGCACTTACCCGCTACACCACAGGGCTGGCCCTGAATTGGACTTTTGGACCAAACTTTGGCCTGAACTTCGGAATATGTTGGCCTGCTTCGATCATTTGTGAAGGGAATCAGTAGTAACATCATGGATGGTAACATTTTCCTTTGGCTCATGAGTTTGGCTCGGACAATGTTCTCTTGCTAGTATTCCTCTTCATCTCTTTCCAAAGGTCTACCTTTCAGTAGCATCATTAAGCATTTGGAGGTGATTGCCAATCCTTGGAAGTTCATCTTCTCTAATCTGTTTCAGCCTCCAAAGCTTTAGGCTGTAAATCTGCACCCCTCTTTGGAGTTTTGATTTTATGTGAATTGATTGTCATAACCCTACATTGTAAGATCCTATAGCTTTCAGATCTACATCCTCATAGATTTAGACTTCTGTGTAAGTTACATCATCTTCACCACCGTAAGCCTAATTACAGGCCCTCACCACACACTTGTGCCTAATCAGCTCTTTCTCCCTCCGATGGCTGCCCCCATTTCCCTCTGGGAACTACCAATCCTATGTCACGTGCTACCTGTTTGTTGGTCCATTTTTCCTCTTCGCCTTGTGCATGAGATCCTGTGGTATTTGACCTTTCCCCAGGGCTTTTTTCAGTTCCCCTAATACCCTCAGGAGCCTTTCTGGTGTTCACAAATGGCTGCACTGCCTCCGTTCCTACAACTGAGTGTTATGCCATTGTGTGGCTATAGCCCATCTTCCTTCTTCTTTCATCACATTATGCGGACCAGGGCGGCCTCAAAGTCTTGGATATCGGGAGTAAGGCTGTGGTGAGCACAGTGGTGCATGGATCTCTATGCGTTAGTGTTTCCAAGTTCTTTGGATAAATATGCTGCCAAGGACTACCTGGATCTTATGGTAGATGGATTCTGACATTTCTGAGGCTGTTCCACACAGCTTTGCATAGTGGCTGCACCGGTTTACACTCCCACCATCAGTGCAGGAGGCTTCTCTTCTCTCCACCTCCTCTCCGAAACCTGTGGTTTCCTGTCTTCCTCCTTATAGCCCTCTGACCACTGTGAGCTGCTGTCTCATTGCCGTTCGGATTCACATTGACCAGAGACTTAATGATAATGAGCATGTTTTCATATAGCCTGTTGGCCATATTTCTATCTTCCTGGGAGAAATGTCTGTTTCCATCTTTTTAACAGGTTGTATTGGGCTCGTTGTTTTTTTTCCTGTGGAGACGTATGACTTCATTGGATCTTTTGGCTATTCACCTCTTCTCCGATGTGTGGTTTGCAAACATCCTGTCGCAGTTGTTGTGCTGTCTTTGCATTGAGCCGATGGTGTCGTTGGCTGGGCAGAAGGTTCTGCGTTGGATGGAGTCCTGCTTGTTTCTTGTTTCCTTTGTTGCCATTGCTCAGCCACACATGCTTCTTCCAAACACGCAGCCAAGCCAGATGGCAAAGAGCAAGCTGCCTGCGTTTTCTCCTCGTAGTGTCACGGTTTCAAGTCTTCCATTCAAGGCCTGAATCCATTTCGAGGTGGTGTATGTGCCTGGTGTAACATCATGGTCTACTCTCATTGTGTTACATGTGGCTGTGCAGTCCACCCAGCACCGTTTCTTGTCGAGACTCTACTTTCTCTGCTGTCTCCTCTTGGATCCCTGGTCGTAAATGGGCTGTCCATGGATGTGTGAGTTGACGTCTGGGGTCTCGATTCTGTTGAATGGGTCTGTGTGCCTATTTTGCGGTCCAGGCTGTGCTGTTTCGGGACCTAGCTCTTTGTTCTATATGTGGCATTCAGAAAGGGTGATAATTGCTGCTTTGTTCGTTTTCCTCAGGATTCCTGTGTCTATTCAGGGTCCTTTGTTGCTGGATAGAAACTTTAGGATTCTCTCTCCTATTTGTGTGGGAAAGATTGCTGCAACTTTGACTGGGACTGCATGGAATCCAGACATTGCTTTGTCGTCAAAAATAATCCATAACCAATCTATAAATGAAACTTTGGGTGAGCTTACTCTGAGCTTAAATCTGAGGATTATAACCCGGGTCCTTTCTTCCCAAAGGAAGAAAGGGCATCAAAGAAGTGGGGTGCACAGACTGGTTATATGCTCCCAGGGAGGATGTTTCACATAGGATTGAAATGTCCCATTTACAATAGTCACGAGACTGCTCTGTTGGCACAGCGATTGATGGAAATAGCAGGTAGGTCTTCTGTCTCAGTGAACACAGCACGGTGGTGGTCTGTTCTCTCCAGCTGACTGGTCACAGGTGGGCTGGGTGGTCAAAGGCGAGTGCAGCAATGTGCTCATAGCCTAGGACAAAATGCTTATCCCTAAGGAAATGTTAATGTTGGGGGAAGTTGCACCTTTATCTCAATGGCCATAGGAAATGTCTAAGCAGATATGCAATGCGTGCTAAATAGCCATAGTCAGGCCCTTTTGGAAAAAACAAAATCAGGCCGAATTAGGTCTATACCAAATGGCTTCCTCATATACTCCAATATGTCCTATTGCTTCCCATTTTTATTTGTCAGCTTTATGCCGTATGGACGTTTCAAGTGTGTCCGTTGTTGCATTCGAAGGGCACGGAATAGCCTTGCATTTCCTTGTGACTTGTGGAATTTCTTTCCCCAAAACTTTGCTAGTTTTTGGTTTCCATCGCTTCCTCCTGTTTGGCAAAGGTTATTCGTAGGTACAATTTTCTTCTCACTGGCATGGGTCTTTTTTATTTTGAGGTTCAGCTTTTCTATTCTTTGCAACTTTTAATTGGTTTTGTTTTGGCAGAAGTTTATGGCTGTGCTCAAATCTGCTGGCCATGCTGTTGTATTCTCTGAGGAAGAGTGGTGCTCTCTAAAGTCGCTTCCCCTCTGCCTCTACACTAGGTCACACGCCTGGCCCAGAATGGCTGGACGATCATTGAGGAGGCTGACCCCCAGGATTCCACGTGGCTGACCCTGTGCTATTGACCCAAAAGAAGTGGACTCCACACTGCCCCACTGGCCAGCCCCTTTCATGTTCCATTGGCCACCTGCAGTTGAGTGGAATGGGACTTGAATATGCTACTTGAGCCCAAATCTGGCCGGGTGTAGATGAGCCCAGCCTGTTTATCTGGCACACTGTGATGTTGGAGGATTTGTCAGAATCGTGTCTCCTCTGTCCAGTCTAGCTTCTTGGACACAGGCTTCAGAGCCTGCGGGAAGCAGTCTCATAACTCACCCTTCCCAGTTAGACCAGGTTTGACCTTCGCTGTAATTTTTGGGGTTGTGAGTTTCTCAGACTTTCCAGCGTTCAAGCAGAATCTGTCTAAAGACTGATGTCGATCACTGTGGATTATTCACTTGTGATTTCTGTTGGCCTTCCATTTGACAGGACCTTATTTTCTTTTCCATCGTCCAATCGTCATGGTCTTTCTGAGGTATCTCCCTTTGGTATGCTTATCAGTGCGTTCTCCTTCATTCCAAGTTATGAATTTTGCATTTCTTTAATCACCTTAGGTTCTGTAGGCTGAGGTGTGAGTCCTTTAGTGATTGTTGGGTGTTGTCTTGGAATTTTTATAGGTCACTTGTAGGAATCTTTGCTATCCTGGTCGAGTTGACACTGAGCCCTGAGAACTCGTGGTCGTCTTGGCTGGTTTGCCATTCTGAGATCAGAAACTCCAGATTCGTGGGGTCCTGGCAACCACCTTCATGGACATTATGTTTCTGAGACAAGTTAGCAAAATCTAATGAACTCCTCTCTCCAGGTAACAGATTTTTCTGTCTCTTTTCTGGATTTGGGAAATTTCGAACTTAACCCCTGATCCTTGGGTGCTCCACCAGATTAGGTCTAGATACTGGCTTACTTTATTTCCACAGGGTTTTCTATTGGTTTGACTTACATCCTCAGCTCTGGCATGTGTAGTTTTCTTTAAATATAATGGTAGCATTCTAATTTTCAGCCAACCCCCTTCCATATGGTGTCAAAACACAGAGTCAGTACTCCTTCTACGGCAAGAGATAATGGGAGAGAATTTCCTTGGAGTCCAACTGAGCATGCTAGCCTGGGGGGGCAGCCTTGACACAGGAATGAAGCCCTCTGGAAAAGGGTGCTTTTCAGCACACTTCCAGTGTCCTTCCAAACCAGCAGAAATACTCAAAGAATGACAGGTGTGCATTTCTTCAAGTCTTCAAAGAGATGTCTTGGGACACATTAGCATGTACCCAGTGGGCCCCCATGACTCCAGAGCTGTGGAAAGGGAGACTTCTCTTCAAAGGATGCTAGGGGCGTAGGACGGAGGCTTCTATTCTTCTCTTCAATGTCCTCAAGAGATCATTCTTGACTTTGGATTATGAGTAAGGCAGAAGGCCAACGTAGGTCTGATAAGCGCCAAGTCCAGCCTCTTGTTTCAAATCAAGTTTCAAGGTTGAATCAGCACGGCCTCCCCATCTACTTGAGTAGATGACAATGTTCTCCTCTCAGCGCTTGTCCCTCTATTAGCGCTTCTTCCAAGTGATTCCTTTCTTATCCCTTGAATCAGCATCTCTTTGATCGCTTCAAGTTTCTGTGCCTGGTTCCTGTTGGGAAAAGCTGTTTTTCGGTATCTCTCACTTCACTATCACAGCCTAGGCAAATACTCGCCCTGGAAACATGCGGCCATCTTTGGTGACATGTTCACCGTGATGTCATAAACACCCTCGGATTTTTCTAATTTATCCTGACAACGTCCATGCACACAGTGTTTGAGAGCCATCTCATACCAGTCTGAAGACTCCATCATTCCAGGTAGGATAGTTCTCCTTGTTCTGCATTTCTTATCAGTTTCTAAGATTCTCCTCGAACATTGAAAGGTCTACTACCTTCCCTCCAGAGACCGTTTTCTTTCCTTTAAGATTATCCTGGGTTTTACCTCTTAACTTTTGTGGATATGCCCAAATGGGTGGATTTTCCACAGAGAAAGTC
This sequence comes from Equus asinus, assembly GCF_041296235.1. Classification (NCBI taxonomy): domain Eukaryota; kingdom Metazoa; phylum Chordata; class Mammalia; order Perissodactyla; family Equidae; genus Equus; species Equus asinus. The sequence goes on along the minus strand of NC_091815.1, from coordinate 10,169,530 downwards.
CTGGAGTCCCTCCCACGTTGAATTTGCCCAGGCAATCCTCTGACTCGTGTGATCACCTGGCAGTCTGACAATTCCACCTTGTTGGGTCACATGTCTTCCTTCCTTCATCATTTGGGGACGTGTACCTGATACGTTCATAGATTGTAATATTCTCATGGTTCCTTTTCTGGTGCGTATTGATAAGTTCTCCTCACAATTTCTACTTCTTTATGATCTCTGTGCCAACCAGACCATGAAATATGGATTTCCCATTGCTATTAATCTCATCCCCACCCGTGATGCTAGGCGGTGATGCCCGGGCCGCCCAAGAGGAATGTGGGCACTTACTTGCTACACCACAGTGCCAGACCTGAATTGGAGTATTGGAGCAATCTTTCGCTGAACTTGGGAAGAAGCTGGCCTTTTTCGATCATTCCTGAAGGTAATTAGTAGTGAGCTCATAGAGGGTAACATTTTCCCTTGGTTCATGAGTTTAGCACGGAACACATTCTCTTTGTAGTATTCATCTTAATCTATTTGCAATGGTCGACCATTCTGTAGCATCATTAAGCATTTTGAGGAGCTTCACAACCCTTAGAAGTTCATCTCTCTAATCTCTTTCAGCATCAAAAGCTTTATGCCGCAAATATGCACGCCTTTTAGGATTTTTTCTTTCCCTCTTGGAACCACCAATCCAAAGGGAAGGCCGGTATCCAAAGCTAGAATGCTCAGTTTGGCAACAATGAAATTCTCTCCCCCATCCCTCGCCATAGAAGAGTATTGCTTATGTGCTTTGACACCATATGTGAGGAAGTTGTCTGAAAATTAGAACATTACACTTATATTTAACAAAAAATAAACATGACAGAGATGACGATGTAAGTCGAACAACTAACGAATCCTACAGAAATAAAGTAAACCAGCATCCAGACGTAGTCTACTGAAATGATCAAGGATCCAGGGTCCACTTCGAGCGTCCCCAAATTCAGAAAAGAGACATAAAAATATCTTACCTGGAGACAGGAATTCATCACATTTCTCTAATTTGTCTCGGAAACATTATGTCCATATGGTGGTTGCCAGGACAACCTAGAATTTGGAGATTCTGATGTCAGAATGTCAAACCAACCAAGATGACCTCGTGTTCTCAGTGCTCCATTGGACCTAGGCTAGGATAGCAAAGATTCCTTTAAGTGAACAATTGAAATTCAAAGACAATACCCAAAAATCACGAAAGCACTCACACGTCGGCCTAGAGAACATATGGTGACTAAAGAAATACAAAATTATTAACTTGAATGAAGGAGAAGGGACTGATAAGCATATCTATGGGAGACAGCTGAGAAAGACTATGACAATTGATGTGGATTAAGGCCGCCCCAGCTCGAAAAGCCCAAGGTTATGTGGTGTACATGCAGAACTATATGACCCGGTGAATCATTTTTTGGTATGAATTAGAGGTGCCCCAGTGAGAGAAGCCCAGGTCATGCTCACCTACATGTCTATCTATATGGCCAGATTAGTATCTAATATTATATGACCACACAATAACCAGACCCCATCTGCACTGAAATCATTTAATGACGTTTACATCATATTTTCTTTTTCCAGTAAAAATAAGTCATGTACCCATGACTCATAAAATTAGCCCTTACACTCAACTCAGGGCAGCAGCAGGAGCTCTGAATGCCCATGGGTCCTTTCTGGCTTCAACAGCAGCAGCAGCTCTTCGCTGCCCATGGGTCCTGTCCCCATGCATGCAGCTCTACACTGCCCATAGATCCTGTCCCCATGCAGCAACTCTTTACTGCCCGTGGGTCCTGTCCCCATGTTATCCTGTAACGTTCTCTAAATAAAAGAGCACCACTACCAGACGTTGAGAGTCCAAGAAATCTTTCAACATTTCAGCTCGCTGAGCCTGCATCATATCTTGTGTCCTGTATGGGGAACTTGCTTCGTCAGTTTTTGAGCTCAACTTCTGGTAAGTGCCCCTTTCTTCCTGGTGCCTCTCTCTTTTTCTAGGATGGATCTAAACTCACTTCTCCATCAGGAACTTTCTTGGTTAACTCTATGAATCGATGTTTGTTGCCCATGGCTACTCTATGGGGCAAATCATGGCATTCAGCTTGAAGAGAATCAGTAGCTTAAGCCTCAGGGTGATGTAGCATGAATTAATCCATTCCTTCCTGAGTCTATCTCTAATATATAATATATTACCTGGGCATGCATAGGCCACTTAAGTCATTAGGATGGTTGGCAATCTGCAAGACTCCGGTCGAAGGTTTCTTCTCCTAAGGCTGGATTGGGATACCTCCCATGGCACCTGACCAGGCTCTGAACTGTGCAAATGTCCCAATCGGGAATCGAGTTCAAGGAAACTACCAAAGTCTAACCTTTGCTTGAGTATGGGAAACCCTTCTTCAGAGAATGACTCCAACACGCAATTGGGTAGAATGTCCCTCAGATCGGCGGAAAATTCCTCACACTTTTTCTCCATTATGTTCTCTCTTAAACTTCTCCTTTTGTCTCAGGGACCATTCACCAGGCACCTATTACTGCCAGGCAGAATAGGAAAGATGTTCACCAGGCACCTGTTACTGCCAGGCATCTGAGGGAAGGTATACAAGAGATGCAATGCTGGCAGACACCCCCGTCACCCCTTGCTATAGGAACCCCACAGTAGGAACAACAGGTGGGATGCTGCCGTAGGTTCAGGGGGCATTTTCAAGGTAATGGACGTGTCTCTTTTATCTTTGTTAGAGATACAATGGCCATTTTCGTCTACTTTTGAGCTTTGCAACCGGGAAACAAAGAAATCTTTCAAGAGTCATGTCCTCCAACACTGGGAGACCCAACTTTGGCTTTCTGGGCCTGATCACCCTGGCGACCCCAAGTAGGGTGCCCTCTGTTGGCGGTTGACTCATTGAGTATTTTAGTCACCTACTGAGTTGGCTATGAGGGTAGGAAATCTGTGATTTTTTCTATGAACACTCGTGCTATGGTAGTGTGCCACAGCACGGGAACTGTTGTGTGACTGTTATCTTGAGAACCCTCTGAGTGGCTATGAGGGTGAGGTCTGGTGTCTTCTTTTCCTTTGTTTTGGTCATCATCTCCTCTGTTGTCACCAAGTCGAGGTTAAGATCAGGCTGGACCTGATCAGAACCTGCACCTTCTGTGAAATCGAAAAACTTGAAAACATTTTTCAAGGGACTTAACTCTCAACCCAGGTACTTGGAGCCCCGGCCCCCAGTCAGTTCCAGGCCTTTGTAGGCACTCCACCCTTCTCCACTCCACTGTCAGTTGCACACTGGCTTTACAGCCATGGGGAATGCCATAAGCATCCCCAGAAACTCACCACTCAGGGTCATTCCAACTAATTAGAAACACTTTCAATTGTCTGGGTTATGGCACAGAAACTGCAGCTGGGAGAAAGTTTGTGAGGTTTCTCTGTGCCTTTATGGTGCAGTTGGACAGGTAGATCAACCTAGAACGTCCTTCAAGTTACAGTCCAGTTTCTGAGAAATCAAGAGCAACCGTCCTTAGAAAGTCCTTGCAAGACTGGAAAGACAGTTCTAGAGGCAGCTCAGTTTCTACCTAGTTCCTTTATCATGAAAAGGATTATCATCCCCCCTCTCCTGGAACTACTATCTAGCCCATCACTCACAGTTAAGACTGAAAAAAAGAAACGAGGGGAAAGGATAAATGGCCATAAGTGTGTCATTGCAAAAAGTATAGCATCTAGAGAGTCTTCTCCATAAGCATTAGTAAAAAGGCTCAAAACAAAGTTTACCTTCATAACTGGTGAGCTTTATATTATTATACCTGATTCACGGCAGTAGCTTTTAAAACGATAGTTGTACAGTCTCTGTGTATGTGTGTCTATGTGTACGTTATACATGTGATATTTTTACCCCTGGATGGTATGGCCAAAATAAAGATCTCTGTTTAGTTGGCTTAAAGTAAGTGCTTTCATAAATTCTAAATGTAGTAGAAATTAACTCAGTGCCTTTCAAAGTTAACATCATGTGAATTAACCTTTGGTAAATGAAAGCTTCTTTAAGTTTGTTGGTTTGATTGAAAATAGTTTTGTTGTCAGAGTTGTCAGTATTTGCGTAGGATGCAGGCATTCAGCCTCGGTTTACTAGTCATATAAGTTCACGTTGTCTGTTAAATTTGTCAGCAAAATAATATATTCAAATGATGACCAGTTTTGTCTAATGCCTCATGAGGTTTCCGTAGGTAATCTGAACATAATTGTTGGAAACAAATGGTTTAAATACATAAAACTCATAAAAGTGAATACAATAACATTTATGGTCTCTATACTTGGGGGAAAAAACCAGCTTCAAATTCTTTTGGTAACAATCTTGAATTTTGCCAAGTAAAGTTAAATAATAAATATCTGAATATCTGGATCATTTTTGGATAGGATGAAACACTGAATCATTATTAATAAACATATCTAAGTTATCAACTTTTGGCTTCTTATGGAAGAGGCTAAAAGCGTGTGGGTGTATTAAAAAGCATGCCTTGTGTTTTGTTATAAAGCAGCGTGTTTCTAAACTTAGGAAGTGTTTAGAATGCTGATATAAAAGACAATCCATAATTGTTCACCTTTTTAGTGTTTACTAGGTCTGTTAAGGGTTAAAATTGTAATTATCTTATGGAATTAAACCTAGTGGAAATTACTAAGGAAAAGAGCTTTGTATTCAAGGTGGTTAAAATGGATGTTTTCAGTAAAAAGGGTATAAAGAATGGAAATATTTTTGTTTGATGGGTTAAGAAAGATAAATTTGTCATGATGTACTAGAAAGTTAAAAACAAAGATCTTGGGTCAAATTCTGAAAACAAAAAAGAAAGTTGTAGAAGGTTTGTGAAGGAGAAATTCTGAAAGGAGTTTTATGCCTGGTCAAGTAGAATAAAGTAAGTTCAATTAAGTGCATGAGTTTGAATGTTCAAAATAAGCAGGTGCAGAAATTCAAGTTTGGTTTTCTCTAAAAGGATACATTTTCTTGAACTTTTGTTCTGCTCTTGGTAAAGAGGTCATAAAAGCTATTCCTTTGAGTAAGTCTACCTAAGAGACAAATCTGTTTTGTGAAAGTAATGACTGTGGTCACTCTTAAGATTTTTGACTCTGTTATCACTTTGAATACATACCCGAGCATTGCTTCACAGTGAGTGTTGTTTCTATTTGAACAAGCATTTGAAAAGCTTTTGATATGTTTTGACAAGCTTCTCCCTCAAAAATATTCAAATGCTTACTGAAGGCTTCCTTTTGACCTGGTAGGCAGAAGAAAAATTACTCTGAGGATTTTTAGAGGGCCCCTGAGACTTCTTGAAGACATTTGCTCTCTCTTCCTAATAAGAAGGAAGATATTAAACTAATTAGGCTTACTTGGTCTATTAAATTACATGGGAAACATTGTGAAATAAGTGATGATAGACTTCCTTAGGTGGTATAAGATGGGTAAATGTTATTAATATAGGTGTCTTAAAATTATATAGCATTCCTAAGAGTCTGATCTTTCCTGGTTAACAGTCATAAGTCCAATTATTATCAGCAAGTGTTATATGTCACAAAAGTAGCCAAGTTTCTTTGTCAATTGCCCTTTTGAGTCCTTTGTCCATTTCCAGGTACTTGTTGTTTTACTCTGATGCTTTTTTCTTTTGCAAATATGCTTCATCTTCCGAGAAATTCCAGGAAAGGGTTCTGACACAAAGGTTCTAAACGACAGGTTTCTGATAAACTTTCAGATTGTAAAACTGAACAGAGTAAGAAATTACAGAATTCTAACAGAAACTAAGCTCATCGATCTGCTAACAGAAAACTCAGCTCAAGAATTGATTATACAGGACTGTGTGAAATGATGAGGATGGCTGTAATTTTTTAGAACTTCTGTTTGAAATATTGTTGAGTTTTGATGTGCTGTTTTGTTTACTCGTAATGAAGGAAAGCTTTTTCTCTTTTCCCTTATGCTAACAATGACTTACAGCCATTTGGTGAAATTATACCTTCATGAGAAAAACTGAAACATTTATCTTTTTCTCCCTACATTATCCCTAAGGAATTTGGAAACCCTTTGTCACTGAGTATGGTTATTTATTGGCAATATTTGCATAAGTTCCATAAGAATCTGTTCTCCTTAAAACAGGCCTCATTGGTTATACTACAAAGGCTTTGACTGGAATGTCATATTTGAAACATACAGGCTCAGATATGACAAGACAGCATTTCAGGAACAAAGATTGGACTTTCTGGAATACAGTCCATAGGAAACATGGGCCTGGTACCTTGTTTACAGAGATTCTGGCAATCTTGCCCGGTCACTAAGGAAACTTGCTTATCTGCCAGGTGCAGGGAACCTCCGAATATTTTGGTGGACCTCAAAGAGAACTCAACTCACATCTGTAGGTACTGCAGGCCAAATCTGATGGCAAGTCCTTGGCTTGGCTTTTCTGGCATCTAGAGGCCTTCACAGATCAATGTGAGATTACTCTCCCTGGGGCAGCCCCAATTCATATTAGAAAAATATCCACCAGGTCATGTAGTTTGGCATGTAGGCCAGGTCACCTTGGGCTTCTCTAGCTTGGGCAGCATTAATCCACATCATAAACCACCCCTGAACCCATTATGACCGGAAATCTTTGGGGATATGAATGATGGTCAGTCTTCTGTAACTACTTCTGGCGGTACAAAGTCGTAGAGCTGCCCCAAAATGGGGCCATAGGTACAGGTAGGAAGTTCAGTGGACCAGAAGTCTTCACCGGTGGAGTTCAAGGGTGCCAAGTTGTACAGAGCCTCTGGAGACGAGAGAATCCTTTGACGAGAGGTGGTCCAGGAGGTGAAACATTTTTGACATGCTAAAGACAAACAACGAAAGAGACAACAAATTATAATAAGAAATACAATCAGTATGTTTAACCCAATGAATAAGATTTTGAAGTACTGCAGAAACCTGGTCCTGACTAGGAGTTCAACCAGTCGTTTACAGTTAGGGTTGGTCAGACATGGATTTAATTTGGTGGCTGGGAGAGGAAGCCAGAAATATTTTGATGGTAGTCAGGAATATAGACACAACATTGTTTTTATAATGACACTGGTGCCCCCTTGTGCTGCTGTCAAGACATGCAGGGCCATTTGGATTTGGAGGACTGCCTTACACACTTGGGATACTTCTAAATTGAGCAGCGAAAGGCTATGTTGTGTATCATTTAATGCCTTCATAGTAAATTTGTTTAGGACTTCCGTGTGCATGACGATATTTTCGATTCCTAATTGGGGAAGGAAAATTGCGGAAAGATGGTCATACCAGTGGAGGACAGACCTGGTTCAGCGCTGCTGCAGGTTGGGTAGCTTAGCAGGAGGAGATATAGTAAATGTAGTTCTACCTTGCATCCAGACAAAGCCTAGGGTGCATCATCCAATCCATCCAGGTGGCAGCCAAGGTAATAAATTGGAGGCACATATCCACTGAGCACCGTTAGCGGCTAACCAATGCATTCTGGGCCGTCGATCCCAGTCAGTCCCAAACTAACCTGTATTTTTTTTTAAGGCTATGACATAAGAACACATATAAAAGGGATTTTTTCCCAAGGTCAGCTGCTATTAGGCCATGTATCACAGGTGTGGTTGGTTTCTTCCCAACAGAGAGCGGCCTTTTACTGAGTTGCCCACTAGTAGGAGTGAACCAAATATACTCATCCCAAATTAGATATGGTTCATCCTGTGTGTATCGATAAGTTGGGGACTTTACTCTTGGAACTTGTTTTGTTTGATACACCTGTGACAAGGCAAATCTAGTTAGTATTTGGACAGTAGTATTGAAGGAAAATGTTTGATTGTGGCCAGGGAACTCCGAGGTGTCAGAGATAGATGGCCACAAGGAGACATTACGATTAGTAATAGATGAATCTTGCAGAAGAAAAGAGCTAGAATCTAGTATCCATGAATGGCTACTGTAGCTTCTACAGAAGCGTAATTTTTTGCTCTCTTAAATCATCCTCATTTTTACAAAAGATAGCCAAATTATGATTAACACGTTTGCAAATAAAGTGTAGTTTCAATACAACTTGCTCCAATTATTTACATAAGAGCAGAAAGAATCGGAATTGCTTATACAGGTTTTTTAAAATCTGCTTTGCTGGAATTTTTTCTGAGGAGTCTCAGATTGAACTGTGAAGGCCTCTAGAGGCCAGAAAAGCCAAGCCAAGGACTTGCCATCAGATTTGGCCTGCAGTACCTACAGATTTGAGTGGCATTCTCTTTGAGGTCACCCAAAATATTCGGAGGTTCCCTGCACCTGCCAGATAAGCAAGATTCCTTAGTGACCGGGCAAGATTGCCATAATCTCTGTAAACAAGGTACCAGGCCCATGTTTCCTAGGGACTGTATTCCAGAAAGTCCAATCTTTGTTCCTGAAATGCTGTCTTGTTTTATCTGAGCCTGTATGTTTCAAATATCACATTCCAGACAAAGCGTTGGTAATATAACCAATGTGTCCTGTTATAAGGAGAACAGATTCTTATGGAACTTATGCAAATATTGCCACGAAATGACCATACTCAGTAACAAAGGGTTTGACAATTCCTTAGGGATAAGGTAGGGAGAAAAAGGTAAATGTTTCAGTTTTGCTCATGAAGGTATAATTTCACCAAATGGCTGTAAGTCATAGTTAGCATAAGAGAAAAGAGAAAAAGCTTTCCTTCATTACCAGAAAACAAAACAACACATCAAACCTCAACAATATTTCAAATAGAAGTCCTAAAAAATTACAATCATCCTTATCAGTTCACACAGCCTTGCATAATCAGTTCTTGGGCTGAATCTTCTGTTAGTAGATTGATGAACTTAGTTTTCTGTAGAATTCTGTAATTTCTTACTCCGTTCAGTTTTACAATCTGAAAGTTTATCAGAAGCCTGTCGTTTAGAACCTTTTTGTCAGAACCCTTTCCAGGAATTTCTCAGAAGGCGAAACATATTTGCAAGAGGAAAAAGAATCAGAGTAAAACAACAACTACCTGGAAATGGACAAAGGATTCAAAAGGGCAATTGACAAAGAAACTTGGCTGCTTCTGTGACATATTAAACTTCCAGATAATAAGTGGACTTATGACTGATAACCAGGACAGATCAGAATTTTAGGAATGCTATCTAATTTTAAGACATCTATATTAATAACATTTACCCATCTAATAACACCTAAGAAAGTCTATCATTACTTATTTTACAATGATTCCCGTGCAATGTAATAGACCAAATAAGTCTAATTAGTTTAGTATTTTCCTCCTTATAGGAAGAGAGAGCAAATGTCTTTGAGATGCCTCAAGGGCCCTCTGAAAAGCCTCAGATTAATTTTTCTTCTGTCTACCAGGTCAAAAGACAGCCTTCATTTAGGATTTGAATATTTTTGAGGGAGAATCTTGTCAAAACATATCAAAAGCTTTTCAAGTGCTTGTTCAAATGTGAAACAACACTCACTGTGAAATATGCTCAGGTATCTATTCAAAGTGATAACAGAAAGAGTCAATAATCTTAAGAGTGACCTAAGTCATTATATTCACAAAACAGGGTTGTCTCTTAGGTAGACTCACTCAAAGGAATAGCTTTTATAACCTCTTTATCAAGAGCAGATCAAAAGTTCAAGAAAATGTATCCTTTTAGAGAAAACCAAACTTGAATTTCTGCACCTACTTATTTTTAACATTCAAAGTCATTCACTTAATTGAACTTACTTTAGTCTTCTTGACCAGGCATAAAACTGCTTTCAGATTTTCTTCTTCACAAACCTTCTAAAGCTTTCTTTTATGTTTTCAGAATTTGTCCCAAAGTCTTTCTTTTTTCCTTTCTAGTACCTCAGGACGAATTTATCTTCCTTAACCAATCAAACAAAAATATTTCCATTATTTGTACCTTTTTTACTGACAACGTACATTTTAACTTCCTTGAATACAGAGCTCTTTTTCTTAGTAATTTCCTGTAGCTTTAATTACGTAGGTTAATTAGAACTTTTAACCCTTAACGGGCCTACTAAACACTAAAAAGGAAAACAATTATGAATTGTCTTTTATATCAGTATTCTGAACACTTCATAAATGTAGAAACACGCCACTTTACAACAAAACACAAGGCATGGTTTTTAATACACCCACACGCTTTTAGCCTCTTCAAGAAGAAGCCAAAAGTAGATAACTTAGATGTGTTTATTAATAATGTTTCAGTGTTTCGTCCTATCCAGAAATGACCCAGATATTCAGATTTTTATCATTTAACTTAACTTGGCAAAACTCAAGATGGTTACCAAAAAGCATTTTGAAGCTGTTTTTCTTTCCCAAACTATACAGACCATAAAAGTTTTTGTACTCACTTTAATGAGTATTATCTATTTAAACCATTTGTTTCCAACAATTATGTTCAGATTACCTACTGAAACCTCATGAGGCCTTAGACAAAACTGGTCATCATTTAAAGCTGTTACTTTGCTGAGAAATTTAGCAGACAACGTGAACTTATATGACTAGTAAACCCAGGCTGAAGGCCTGCATCCCTATGCAAATACCGACATCCCTGACAAGACTATTTTCAATCAGACCAACAAACTTAAACAGTCTTTCATTTACCAAAGGTTAATTCACATGACATTAACTTTGAAAGGCACTGAGTTAATTTCTACTGCATTTAGCATTTATGTAAACACTTACTATATGCCAACTAAACAGAGATCTTAATTTTGGTCATACCACCCAAGGCTGAAAATATCACATGCATAACCTACACATAGACACGCATACACAGAGACTGTACAACTATTGTTTTAAAGCTACTGCCATGAATCAGGTACAATAATATAAAGCTCACCAGTTATGAAGGTAAACTTTGTTTTGAGCCTTTTTCCTAATACTTATGGAGAAGACCCTCGAGACTCTAGACTCTTTCAATGGCACACTTATGGCCATTTCTCCTTTCCCCTCCTTTCTTTTTTTCAGTCTTAACTGTGAGTGATGGGCTAGATAGTAGTTCCTGGAGAGGGGGGATGATAATTCTTTTCATGATAAAGGAACTAGGTGGACTCGGAACTGCCTCTAGGGCTGTCTTTCCAGTCTTGCAAGGATTTTCTAATGACAGTTGCTCTTGATTTCTCAGAAACTGGACTGTAACTTGAAGGACGTTCTAGGTTGATCTACCTGTCCAACTGCACCATAAAGGCACAGAGAAACCTCGCAAATTTTCTCCCAGCTGGAGTCTCTGGGGCATAACCCATACAATTGAAAGTGTTTCTAATTAGTTAGAATGACCCTGAGTGTTGAGTCTCTGGGGATGCTTATGGCATTCCCCATGGCAGTAAAGCCAGTGTGTGACTGGCTGTGGACTGGAGACGGGTGCAGTGGCTACAAACACCTGGAACTGGCTGGAGGCCAGGGCTCCCAGTACCCGGGTTGAGAGTTAAGGTACTTGCAAAATATTTTCAAGTTGTTCGATTTTACAGAAGGTCCATGTTCTGGTCAGGTCCAGCCAGAACTTAAGCTCGACTTGGTGACAACAGATGACATGATGAGAAAAACAGAGAAAGGAAAAGAAGACACCAGACCTCACCCTCATGGCTGCTCTCAGAGGGTTCTCAAGATAAGAGTCACACAACAGTTCCTGTGCTGTGGCACACTACCGTAGCATGGCAGTTGTCAGAATAAATCACAGGTCTCCTACCCTCATAGCCAACTCAGTAGGGGACGAAACTACTCAATGAGTCAACCGCCAAGAGAGGGCACCCTACTTAGGGCCGCTGGTGTGATCAGGCCCAGAAAGCCATAGTTGGGGCTCCAGTGGTGGAGGCCTTGATCCTTGCAAGATTCCTTTGTTTCCCCAGTTGCAAAGCTCAAAAGGAGATGAAAATGGCCATTGTAACTCTAACAAAGATGAAAGAGACATGTCGATCACCTTGAAGATCACCCCTGACCCTACGGCAGCATCCTACATGTGGTTCCTACTGTGGGGTTCCTATAGCAAGGGGTGATGGGCGTTGCCCCCAGCATTGCATCCCTGTGTACCTTGCGTGGTATGCCTGGCAGTAACAGGTGCCTGGTGAACATCTTTCCTATTCTGCCTGGCAGTAATAGGAGCCTGTTGAATGGTCCCCAAGAGAAAAGGAGAAGTTTAAGAGAGAACAGGATGGAGAAAAATAGTGTAGAATTTTCCACTGAGCTGGGGGACATTCTACCCAATTGCATGTTGGAGCCATTCTTTGAAGGAGGGTTTCCCATATGCAACCAAAGGTTAGACTTTGGTACTTTCCTTGAACTGTAGTCCCGATTGAGACATTCACACAGTTCAGAGCATGGTGAGGTGCCATGGGAGGTTTCCCAATCCAGCCTTAGGAAAAGAAACCTTCCAGGGGAGTCTTGCAGATTGCCGGCCATCCTAAGGACTTAAGTGGCCGACCCGTGCCCACCTAAAATTTGTATATTAGAGATAGAGTTAGGAAGGAATCGAGTAATTCACTCTACATCGCCCTTAGGCTTAAGGTACTGATTCTCTTCAAGCTGAATGCCATGATTTGCCCTATAGAGTAGCCATGGGAAGCAAACGTGGATTCATGCAGCTATCCAAGAAAGTTCCTGATGGAGAAGTGAATTTAGATCCATCCTTGAAAAAGAGAGATGCACAACCAAGAAAAGGGCACTTACCAGAAGTCGAGCTCACAAACCTATGAAGCAAGTTTTCGAAATTGGCCACAAGATATGATATGGGCTTGGCAAGCTGAAGAGTCAAAAGAAAGATTTCTTGGACTCTCAAATTCTGGTAGTGGTGTTCTTTTATTTATAGAATGTTACAGGACAACATGGCGACAGGACCCATGGGCAGTAAATAGTTGCTGCATGGGGACAGGACCTATGGGCAGTGAAGAGCTGCTGCTGCTGCATGGGGAAAGGTTCCATGGGCAGTCAGAGGTCCTGCTGCTGCCCTGAGTTGAAGGTAAGGGCTAATTTTATAATGCATTGTTACGTGACATTTTTACTGGAAAAAGAACATATGATGTTAAAAGTCATCTTAGTGTAGTTTTGATTTGCATTTCCCTGATGATTAGCGATGATGAACATCTTTTCATGTGTCTATTGGCCATATTCATATCTTCTTTTGAGAAATGTCTGTTCATGTCCTCTGCCCATTTTTTCATCAGGTTGTTTGTTTTTTTGTTGTTAAGCAGTGTGAGTTCTTTGTATATTATGGAGATTAAGCCTTTGTCGGATAAGTGGCTTGTAAATATTTTTTTCCCAATTAGTGAGCTGTTTTTTTGTTTCAATCCTGTTTTCCATTGCCTTGAAGAAGCTCTTTAGTCTGATGAAGTCCCATTTGTTTATTCTTTCTATTGTTTCCCTCAACTGAGGAGTTACAGCGTCTGAAAAGATTCTTTTGAAACTGATGTCAAAGAGTGTACTGCGTATATATACACAATGGAATACTACTCAGCCATAAAGAAGACAAAATTGGCCCATTCACAACAACGTGGATGGACCTCGAGGGTATTATGTTAAGTGAAATAAGCCAGTCAGAGAAAGACGAACTCTATATGACTCCACTCATAGGTGGAAATTAGTAGATTGATAAGGAGATCTGATCAGTGGTTACAAGGGAAAAGGGGGGGTGGGGGGAGGGCACAGAGGGGGAAGTGGTGTACCCACAACATGACTAACAAAAATGTACAACTGAAATCTCACAAGGTTGTAATCTATTTATCATAACATTAATAAAAAAAGTCATTAAATGATTTCAGTTCAGATGGGGTCTGGTTATTGTGTGGTCATATAGCATTAAATACCAATCTGGCCATATAGATAGGCATGTAGGTGAGCATGAAATGGGCTTCTATCACTGGGACACCTCTAATTCATACCAAAAAAAAAAAATGCACCGGGTCATGTAGTTTGGTATGTAGGGCAGGTAACCTTGGGCTTTTCGAGCTGGGGCAGCCTTAATCCACATCATTCATCATGGTCTTTCACAGCTATCTCCCATAGATATTCTTATCAGTCTTTCCTCCTCCATTCCAAGTTATGAATTTTGTATTTCCTTATTCACCATATGTTCTCTAGGGGTCCAGATTTACGGCCTAAAACTTTGGAGGCTGAAAGAGATTAGAGAAGATGAACTTTCAAGGATTGGTAATCACCTCAAAATACTTAATTATGTTATAGAAAGGAAGACCATTACAAAGAGATGAAAAGGAACATTACCAAGAGAACACGTTCCGTGCTAAACTCAGGAGCCAAAGGAAAAGGTTACAGTCCACAATGTTACTACTAATTACCATTACGAATAACCAAAGCAGGCCAACATCATCCCTAGTTCAGGCAAAAGTTTGATCCAAAAGTCCATTTCAGTGCCAGCCCTGCGGTGTACTGGGTATGTGCCCACGTTCCACCTGGGCGGCCAGGGCTTCATTGGTTAGCACCACGGGTGTGCATCAGATTAGTAGCATTAGCAAATATAGATTTCACGGTATGGTGCAAACATCCTAAAGAAATCGAAATGTTGAAGAGACGTTATGAGTACACACCAGAAAAAGAACCATGGGAATATTACAATCTATGAATGCATCAGGAACACTTCCCCAAATAATGAAGGAAGGAAAACATGTGACCTGCCAAAGTGGAATTGTCAGACTGCTAGGAGATGACATGATCTTTGCGCATCAGAGGATTACCTGGGAAAAGTCATCTTGGGAGGGCCTCCGGGACTTTCTCTTGGGAAAGTCCACCCATTTGGCCTCATCCACAAAAGATAAGAGAGAAAACCCAGATTAATCCGAAAGGAAAGAAACCAGTGTCTAGAAGGAAGGTAGCAGAAATTTTCAAGTTTGAGGAAAAAGTTAGAAACCAACAAGAAATGCATAACGACGAATACAATCCTACCTGGAAAGGGGGAGTAATCAGACTGGGATGAGATGGTTCTGAAGCACTGTGTGCATGGAGGTCGTCAGGACAACTTCGAATTCTGAGGGTGTTTATGACATCATGGTGAACATGTCACCCAAGATGGCCACAGGTTTCCAGCCCGAGGATTGGCATAGGCTAGGATATTCTAGTGAGGGATACTCAGAAACAGCTTTTGTCCACAGAAACAGGGCACAGAAACTTGAAGAGGTCAAAGATACGCTAATTCAAGGGATTAGACAGGAATCATTGGGAAGAAGCCATAATAGAGGGACAAGCACTGAGATGAGAACATTGCCATCTCCTCACGTTGAAGAGGAGGCCATTCTGATTCAAGCTTGAAACTTGATTTGAAACAAGAGGCTGGAACTATGAGACCTATGTTGTCCTTCTGCCTCACTCATAATCCAAAGTCAAGAATGATCTCTTGAGGTCATTGTAGAGAAGAATCAAGGCCGCCGTCCTAGGCCACTAGCATTTTTTAAAGAGAAGTCTCACTTTGCATAGCTCTGGCATCATGGGTGCCCACTGGCTACATGCTAATGTGTCACAACACACCTCTTTGAAGCCTGGAAGGAATGGACAACTGTCATGCTTGGGGTATGTCTCTTGGTTTGGAAGGACTCTAGAAGTGGCTCAAAAGCACCCTTTTGCAGAGGGGTTCATTCCTTGGTGAATGCTGCACTCCAAGGCTAGAGTGCTAAGTTGGGATCAATGAGATTCTCGGCCCCTTCTCTTGCAGTAGAAGGAGTATTGATTATGTGTTTCAACACCACATGTAACGATGTTGGCTGAAAATTAGAACATTATCATTATATGTAAAGAAAAATAAACACGCCACAGGTGAGGATGTAAATCAAACAAATAACAAACCCTGTGGAAAAAAGTAAGCCAGTATCTAGACATAATCTAGCAGAGCTTTCAAGGATCAGGGGTGATGTTCGAACTTTCCAAATCCAGAAATAGACAGAAGGATCTCTCACCTGGAAAGAGAAATTCATCAGATTCGTCTAATTTGTTGCGGAACCGTTGTGTCCGTGAAGATGGTTGCCAGCACAGCCTCAAATCTGGAGTTTCTGATCTCAGAATCTCTAACCAAGGAAGATGACCACATGTTCTCAGTGCTCAGTGTCACCTCGGCCAGGATAGCAGAGATTCCTTCAAGTGACCGATGGAAATTCAAAGACAACACCCACCAATCACAAAAGCACTCACACAACGGCCAACAGAACATATCGTGATCAAAGAAATGCAAAATTTATAACTTGGAATGAAAAGGGAACACACTGATAAGCATATCGAAGGGAGATAGCTTAGCAATACCATGATGATTAGCCTATGGAAAAGAAAAAAGGTCCCAGAAAATGTAAGGCAAACAGAAATCACAACTGAATAATCCACAGTGAAAGACGGCCGTGTTTAGACAGATTCTGCTTAAACGTTTGAAAGTCAGAAAAGTCACAACCCCAAAACCTGCAGTGAAGGTCAAACCTGGGCTAAATGGAATGGGTGAGTTCTGAGACTGCTCCAAGCGGGCTCTGAAACCTTGTGTCCATGAAGCTTGCTGGCACAGCACAGACACAATTCTCAGAAATCCTATGACATCACAGTGGACCAGGAAAACAACATGGCTTCATCTACACAGGGCCAGAGCTGGGCTCCAGTAGCATATTGAAGTCACATTCCAAAACAGCAGGTTGCCAATGGAACATGAAAGGGGCTGGCCACTGCTGAAGCTGTGAAGTCCGTACCTTCTGGGTCCGCAGCACTTGGTCGTCCATTTGTACTCTTGGGGTTGAGCCTCCTCACCGCTGGTACAGCCATCCTGGGAGAGTCCTGGGAGGTAGTGTAGAGGCAGATGGGAAGTGACGTTAGACAGTGCCACTCTTGCTCAGCAAATAAAGCAGCACGACCAGCAGATGTGAGCACTGCCATAAACTTCTGCCAAAACAGAACCAATTAAAAGTTGCAAAGAATAGAAAAACTGAGCCTCAAAAAAAGAAGCATGTCACTAAGAATAATAAGATATCTAGGACTAACCTTCACTAAACAGGTGGAAGCATTGTAAACCGATACTAGCAAAGCTTTGGCTAAAGAAATTCCAGAAGACACAACGAAACGGAAGACTATTCCATGCTGTTGGAATGGAAGAACTAACACACTTGAAACGTCCATAGCGGATAGAGGAGTCTGTGGATTCCAAGCAATCCCAGTCAAAGTTGCAGTGATCTTTCCCACAGAAATAGAAGAGAGAATAATAAAGTCTCTATCCAGAAGGAAAGGACCCTGAATACCCAAAGGAATCCTGAAGAAAATGAACAAAGCAGGACGTATCACACTTTCTGATTTCCACATATAGGACGAAGTGCTAGGAACTGAAACGGCACAGTCTGGGCCCAAAAACAGGCACACAAATCCATGGAAAAGAATAGAGAGCCCAGAGGTCAACTCACGCATATATGTACATGCATACATGCACAACACATTTTCAACCAGGGAACCAAGAGTACACAGTGGAGAAAGGAGAGTCTAGACAAGAAACGGTGCTGGGAAGACTGCACAGCCAAATGTAGCACAATGAGAGTAGAGCATGATGTTACACTAGTCACACACACCACCTCGAAACGGATTAAAGACTTGAATGGAAGACTTGAAATCGTGAGACTTCTAGGAGAATACCTAGGCAGCATGCTCGTTGCCATCTGTCTTAGCAGCCTATTTGGCAGAAGCGTGTGTGACAGGAATGGGCAACAAAGGAAACAGGCAGATGGGAAGCGACGTTAGACTGGGCCAGTCTTCCTCAGCAAATACAGCAGCATTGCCAGCCGCTGTGAGCACAGCAGTAACCATCTGCCTAAATAAAACCAATCAAAAGTTGCAAAGGATAGAAAAACTGAACCTCAAAAAAAAAAAAACAAAGCATGCTAGTAGGAAGAACAAGGTATCTAGGAATAACCAGTGCCAAACAGGTGAAAGCTATGTAACCCGAGAAGTAGCAAAGCTTTGGGGAAAGAAATTCCACAAGATACAAGGAAACGGAAGGGCATCAGTGTGCATGGAATGGAAGAAAACGAAGGAAGAATGAAGTATTATCACAATGATACCTTTCTTATCCCTGGAATCAACATCTCTTTGATGTCTTCAAGTCTCTGTGCCTGGTTTCTGTTTGGAAAAGCTGTTTCTGGGTATCTCTCACTTGAGTATCCCAGCCTAAGCCAATCCTGGTACTGTAAACATGCAGCAATCTGGGGTGACACGTTCAGTGTAATGGCATAAACACTCTCAGAATTCAAAGTTGTCCTGACAACCTCCATGCACACAGTGTTTCAGAGCCCTCTCCTCCCAGTCTGACTACTCCCCCTTTCCAGGAAGGATAGTTTTCCTTGTTCTGGATGTGTTGTCGGTTTTCAACTTTGTCCTCTAACTTGGAAAGGTCTACTACATTCCCTCTAGACACCGGTTTCTTTCCTTTAAGATTATCCTGGGTTTTATCACATATCTTTTGTGGATATGGCCAAATGGGTGGACTTTCCCCAGAGAAAGTCCTGGACTCCCTCCCAAGTTGACGTTGCCCAGGAAATCCTGTGATGCACAATGATCGTGTGATCTCATGGCAGTCTGACAATTCCACCTTGGTGGGTCACATATTTTCCTTCCTTCATGATTTGGGAAAGCGTACCAGATGCGTTCATAGACTCTAATATTCTCATGGTTCTTTTTCTGGTGAGTATTGATAAGGTCTCCTCACAATTACTACTTCTTTATGATCTCTGTGCCAACCATACCTTGAAATCTGGATTTCCTAATGTTAGAAATCTGATCTGTACCCATGATGCTAGCCCCTGAAGCCCGGGCCACGCAAGAGGAAGTTGGGCACTTACCTGCTACACCACAGGGCCGGCAATGAATTAGACTTCTGCACCAACCTTTGGCCTGAACTTGGGAAGATGTTGGCCTGCTTCAATCATTCGTGAAGGAAATCAGTAGTAACATCATGGAAGGTATTATTTTCCATTGGGTCATGAGTTTAGCATGGAACATGTTCTCTTGCTAGTATTCCGCTTCATCACTTTGCAAAGGTCTACCTTTCTGTAGCATCATTAAGCACTTTGAGGTGATTACCAATCCTTGGAAGTTCATCCTCTCTGATCTCTTTCAGCCTATAAAGCTTTAGGCCGTAAGTCTGCACCCCTTTTTGGAGTTTTGATTTTATGTGGATTGATTGCCGTAACCCTGCATTCTAACATGCTATAGCTTTCAGATCTACATCCTCATAGATTTAGACTTCTGAGTAGGTTACATCATCTTCACCACCGTAAGGCTAATTACAGGCTCTCACGATACTTGTGCTTAATCAACTCTTTCTCGCTCTGGCCCTCGCCTACTTTTCCTCTGGGAACTACCAATCCCATGTCACATGCTACCTGTTTGTTGGTCCGTTTTTCCTCTTCTCCTGTACATGAGATCCTGTGGTATTTGACCTTACCCCTGGCGCTTGTTTCAGTTCCTCTAGTACCCTCAGGAGCCATTCTGGTGGTCACAAATGGCTGGACTTGCATCCGTTCCGACAGCTGAATGCTATGCCACTGTGTGGCTATAGCCTATCTTCCTTCTCCATTCGTCCCTTGATGGGCATCAGGGAGGCTTCCAAGTCTTGGATATCGGGCGTAAGGCTGTGGTGCTCACAGCAGTGCACGGATCTCTGTGCATTACTGTTTCCATGATCTTTGGATATATACGTCACAGAGGAATAGCTGGATCATATGCTAGGTGGATTCTGAAACATTCTGAATTTTCACTCCTTTGTGTAGTGGCTGCATCGGCTCAAACTCCCACCTGCAGTGCAGGAGGCTTCCCTTCTCTCCACCTCCTCTCTGAAACATGTTGTTTCGTGTCTTCGCCCTTATAGCCATTCTGACCACTGTGAGCTGCTATCTCATTGCACTTCGGATTTGCATTGGCCTCAGACTTAATGATGAGGAACATGTTTTCATACAGCCTGTTGGCCATCTTTCTATCTTCCTGGGAGAAATGTGTGTTTCCATCTTTTGCCCAGGTTTTGTTGGGCTCATTGTTTTTTTTTCCTGTGGAGATGTATGAGTTCACTGGATCTTATGGCTGTTCACCCCTTCTCCGATGTCTGTTCTGCAAACATCCTGTCACAGTTCTTGTGCTGTCTTTGCATTGAATCGATGGAGTCGTTGGCCGGGTAGAAGCTTCTGCATTGGATGGAGTCACGCTTGTTTCTTGTTTCTTTTGTTGCCCTTACCCAGTCACACATGCTTCTTCCAAGTAGGCGGCTATGCCAGATGGCAAAGAGCAAGCTGCCTGCATTTTCCGGCAGCAGTTTCATGGTTTCAAGTCTTCCATTCAAAGCTTTAATCCATTTCAGTGTGGTATGTGTGCCTGGTGTAACATCATGGTCTAGTCTCATTTTGCCACTTGTGGCTCTGAAGTCTTCCCAGCACTGTTTCTTTTCGAGACTCTCCTTTCTCTGCTGTCTTCTCTTGGCTCCCGTGTCGAAAATGGGCTGCCTATATATGTGGCAGTTGACTGCTGGGCTCAATTCTGTTCCATGGGTCTGTGTGCCTATTTTGGGGGAAAGGCTGTGCTGTACCGGTACCTAGCGCTTTGTCCTATATTTGGCAATCAAAAAGTGTGATACATGCTGCTTTGTTCGTTTTCCTCAGGATTCC
Source organism: Equus asinus (assembly GCF_041296235.1). Lineage (NCBI taxonomy): Eukaryota > Metazoa > Chordata > Mammalia > Perissodactyla > Equidae > Equus > Equus asinus. The sequence continues at coordinate 10,148,930 of NC_091815.1, read as the reverse complement.
GTTTCCTATTCAGGGTCCTTTGTTGCCACATAGAAACTTTAGTATTCTCTCTTCTATTTCTGTGGGAAAGATTGCTGCAACTTTGACTGGGACGACATGAAATGGAGACATTGCTTTTTGCGGTATGGATGCTTAAAGTGTGTTCATTCTTCCATTCAAAGAACATGGAATAGACTTCCGTTTCCTTGTGTCTTGTGGAATTTCTTTCCCCAAAGCTTTGCTAGATTTCGGCAGACAGAGCTTTCTCCTGTTTGGCCAAAGTTATTCCTAGATGTTTTTTTCTTTTTACTGGCATGCTTTCTCTTTTGCTGTTCCTTTTTTCTATTCTTAGCAACATTTAATTGGTTTGTTTTGGCAGAAGTTTATGGCTGTGCTCACATCTGCTGGCCATGCTGCTGTATTTGCTGAGCAAGAGTAGCGCAGTATAACTTTGCTTCCCATATGCCTCTACACTAGGTCCCACGCCTGGCCCAGAACTGCTGGATGAGCGGTGAGGAGGCCCACCCCCAGGATTCCACGTGGCCGACCCTGGGTTGCCTACTCATAATGCAGGGTCTTCACGGCTGCCCCACTGGCTGGCCCCTTTCGTGTTCCATTGGCAACCTGCAGTTGAGTGGAATGTACTTTAACATGTTACTTGAGCCCAACTCTGGCCCTGTGTAGATGAGGCCAGCTTCTTTTTCTGGACCACTGTGATGTCAGAGTATTTGTCAGAATCGTGTCTCTTGTCCAATCAGGCTTCGGGGACACAGGGTTTCCGAGCCCACGTGGAGCAGTCTCAGAACTCACCCTTCCCAGTTAGCCCAGGTTTGACCTTCAATGCAAGGTTTGGGGTTGTGAGTTTCTCGGACTTTCAAACGTTCAAGCAGACCCTAACTAAACACTGAAGTCATTCACTGTGGATTATTGAGGTGTGATTTCTGTTTGCCTTCCATTTTCTGGGAGCTTGCTTTCTTTTCCATAGTCTAATCGTCATGGGTCTGAGCTATCTCCCTTCGATATGCTTATCAGTGTGTTCTCCTTCATTTCAAGTTAGGAGTTTGGTATTTCTTTAATCACCATAGGTTGTATAGGCTGATGTGTGAGTGCTTTCGGTACTTTTGGGTGTTGTCTTTGAATTTCCATCGGTCATTTGAAGGAATCTTTGCCATCCTAGCCTAGATCCACCTGAGCACTGAGCAAACGTGGTCATCTTGGTTGGTTCGATATTGTGAGATCAGAAACGCCATGTTTGAGGTTGTCCTGGAAACCACCTTCCCAGACACAATGGTTCCGAGATGAATTAGATGAATCTGATGAATTCCTCTCTCCAGGTGAGAGATCCTTCTGTCTCTTTTCTAGATTTGGAAAGTTCAGAACTTCACACCTGATCCTTGAACACTCCACTAGATTACATCTAGATACTGGCTTACTTTATTTCCACAGGTTTTGTTATTTGTTTAATTTACCTCCTCAGCTGTGGCATGTTTATATTTCTTTAAATAGAATGGTAATGTTCTAAGTTACAGCAAACATCGTTATGTGTAGTGTCAAACACCTAATCAATACTCCTTCTATGGCAAGAGATGGGGGAGAGAATCTCATTGATCTCAACTGAGCACTCTAGCCTGGGAGGACAGCCTTCACACAGTAACGAAGCTTTCTGCAAAAGGGTGCTTTTGCGCACTCTTCCTGAGTCCTTCCAAACCAAGAGACATACCCCAAGCATGACAGGGGCCCATTACTTCCAGGCTTCAAAGAGATACCTAGTGACACATTACCATGTACCCAGTGGGTGCCTATGACGCCAGAGCTATGGAAAGTGAGACTTCTCTTCACAGAATACTAGGGATCTAGGACGGAGGCCTCTATTCTTGTCTTCAATGTCTTCAAGAGATCATTCTTGACTTTGGATTATGAGTAAGGCAGAAGGCCAACATAGGTCTGATAAGCCCAAGGTCCGGCCTCTTGTTTCAAGTCAAGTTTCAAGCTTGAATCAGCATGGCCTCCCCATCGACTTGAGGAGAAGGCAATGTTCTCCTCTCAGTGCTTGTCCCTCTGTTATCACTTCTTCCCAATGATTCCTTTCTTATCCGTTGAATTAGCGTCTCTTGCATCTCTTCACGTTTCTGTGCCCAGATTCTGTTTGCAAAAGCTGTATCTGGGTATCTGTCACTTGAGTATCCAAGCCTAGGCCAATCCTCGGGCTGGAGACCTGCGGCCATCTTGGGTGACATGTTTACCGTGATGTCATAAACACCCTCAGATTTCTAAGCTGTCCTGAAAACCTCCATGCACACAGTTCTTCACGACCATCTCATACCAGTCTGACTACTTCCCCTTTCCAGGTAGGATAGTTTTACCTGTTCGGGATTCCGTGTCTGTTTATAACTTTATCCTCGAACTTTGAAAGGTCTACTACAATCCCGCTAGACACCAGTTTCTTTCCTTTCAGATTATCCTGGGTTTTATCTCTCATCATTTGTGGATGAGTCCAAATGGGTGGACTTTCCCCAGAGAAAGCCCCGGAGTCCCTCCCGAGATTGATTTTCCTGGTCAATCCTCTGACGCATAATGATCGTGTCATCTCCATTTCCACCTTGGCAGGTCACATGTTTTCCTTCCTTCATCATTTGGGGAAGTGTTCCTGATGCGTTCATAGATTGTAATATTCCCATGCTTCTTACTCTGATGTGTATGCATAACGTCTCTTCACAATTTCGACTTCTTTAGGATGTCTGTCTGCACCATACCGTGAAATCTATATTTGCTAATGCTACTAATCTGATCTGCACCCATGATGCTCGCCGATGAAGCCTGTACCACCCAAGTGGAATGTGGGAACTTACCCAGTACACCACAGGGCCGGCACTGAATTGGATTCTTGGACCAACATTTTGCCTGAACTGGGGAAGATGTTGGCCTGCTTTGATTATTTGTAAAGGTAATTAGTAGTAACATCATGGACGGTAACCTTTTCCTTTGGATCCTGAGTTTAGCACGGAACATGTTCTCTTGGTAGAGTCGTTCTTCATCTCTTTGCCACTGTCTACCTTTCTGTAGCATTATTAAGCACTTGGAGGTGATTAGCCATGCTTGGAAGTTCATCTTCTCTAATCTCTTTCAGCCTGCAAAGCTTTAGGTCATAAACCTGCTTTCCTTTTTGTAGTTTTGATTTTACATGAATTGATTGCCATAACCCTGCATTATAACACCCTATTGTTTTCAGATTTACAACCTCCTAGATTTAGAGTTCTTTGTATGGTACATCATCTTCACCACCGTAAGCCTAATGACATGCCCATACCACACACTGGTGCCTAATCAACTCTTTCTTCCACTGTCTTCTGCCACCGATTCCCTCTGGGAACCCCCAATCTCTTGTCATGTGCTACCTGTTTGTTTCTCCTTATTTTACTCTTCTCCTTGTAAGTGAGATGCTACGGTACTTGACTTTCTCCCTGGGGCTTCTTTCAGTTCCCCTCATACCCTCAGGAGCCATTCTGGTGTCACAAATGGCTGGACTGCACCCTTTCTTGCAGCTGAGTGCTATCCCATTGTGTGGCTATAGCCAAACTTCTTTCTCCATTTGTCCCTTGATGGGCCCCAGGGCGATATCCAAGTCCTGGACATCAGGATTAAGGCTGTGGTGAACACAGCGGTGCAGGGATTCCTATGCGTTGGTGTTTCCAAGTTCTTCAGATAAATACGCCGCAGAGGAATAGCTGGATCATATGGTAGATGGATTCTGAAATTTCTGCAGAAATTCCACACCACTTTGCATAGTTCCCGCACCGGCTTACACTCCCACCAACGGTGCAGGAGGCTTCCCTTCTCTCCACCTCCTCTCCGACACTTGTTTCCTGTCTTGTTCCTTATGGGCATTCTGACCACAATGTGCTGTTATCTCATTGCCATTTGGATTTGCATTGGCCTTACACGTAATGATTATGAGCATGTGTTCAGACAGCTGTTGGCCATCTTTCTATCCTATTTGGTAAAACTCTGTTTCCATCTTTTGCCCAGGTTTTAATGGGCTTGTTGTTTTTTCTCTTGTGTTGGCATGTGCGGTCGTTGGCTCTTTTGGCTATTCAGTCCTTCTCCGATGTGTGGTTTGAAACATCCACTCACAGTTTTTGTGCTGTCTTTGCATTGACTGGATGGTTTCCTCGGCTGGGCAGAAGCTTCTGCGTTGGACGCAATCCCATTTGTTACTTGTTTCGTGTGTTGCCCTTGCCCAGTCACACATGCTTCTTCCAAATAGGTGGCTATGCCACATGGCCATGAGCAAGGTGCTGGTTTTCTACTAGAAGTTTCACGGTTTCAAGTCTTCCGTTCAAGGCTTTAATCCATTTCGAGGTGGTGTGTGAGCCTGATGTAACATCATGGTCTACTCTCATTGTGTCACATATGGCTGTGCATTTTTCCACCACCTTTTCTTCTTGAGACTGTCCTTTCTCCACTGATCCTCTTGCCTTCCTCGTTGCAAATGGGCTGTCCATATATGTGTGAGGTGACCTCTGGGCTCTAGATTCTTTTCTGTTGATCTCTGTGTCTGTTTTTGAGACCAGACTGTGCCGTTTCGGTACGTAGCACTTCGTCCTACATGTTGAAATCAGTACATGTGACATGTCCTGCTTTGTTCGTTTTCCTCAGGATTCCTTTGGGTATTCAGGGTCCCTTGTTGTTGGATAGAGACTTAAGGATTCTCTCTTATATTTCTGTGGGAAAGATTCTGCAACTTTGACTGGGATTGCATGGAATCCAGAGATTGCTTTATCCGTTATGGAGGTTTCAAGTATTTTAGTTCCTACATTCCTATAGCACGGAATACCCTTCCATTTGCTTGTGTCTTCTGGAATTTCCTTCCCCAAAGTTTTGCTAGTTTCCGATTTCCATAGCTTGCACCTGTTTAGCTAAGCTTATTTCTGGAGATCTTATTCTTTTTTTCCTGAGGTTCGGTTTTTCTGTTCTTTTCAAGTTTTCATTAGTTTTGTTTCAGCTGATGTTTATGGCTGTGCTCAGATCTGCTGTCGATGTTGCTGTATTTGCTGAGGAATACTGACGCTGTCTGACGTTGCTTCCCAGCTGCCTCTACACTACCTCCCATGCCTCCCCGAGAATGGCTGGACCAGCGGTGAGGAGGTTCACCCCCAGGATTCCGCATGGCCACCCAGAACGTGCAGACTTCACCACTGCACCACGGGCCGGCACCTTTCATGTCCCATTGGCAACCTGCAGTTGAGTGGAATGTGACTTTAATATACTACCTGAGCCCAACTCGGGCACTGTGTAGATGAGGCCAGTTTGTTTTTCTTCTCCACTGTGATGTCAGAGGATTTGTCAGAATTGTGTCTCTGCTGTCCCTGCAAACTTCATAGACACAGGCTTTCAGAGCCTGATTTTAGCAGTCTCATAACTCACCCTTACCAGTTTTCCGAGGTTGACCTTCGCTTGGGTTTTTGTGATTGTGACTTACTCTGACTTTGGAACGTTCAGAGTATGTCTAAAACTGACATCTTTCTTTATGTATTATTCATGTGTGATTTCTGTGTGCCTTCCATTTTCTGGGAACGTTTTTTATTTTCCATGGTAGAATCGTTGATATGGGCTCAGCGAGCTGAAGACTTGAATGAAAGATGCTCAGACTCTCAAGATCCTGCATTGGTGTTCTTTTATTGAGAGAACAGTACAGGGTGGCATGGGGACAGGACACATTAGCAGTGAAGAGCTACTGCTGCTGCTGCCTGGGGACAGGACCCATGGGTAGTCAGAGCTATTGCTGCTGCCCTGACTAGAGGGTTAGGGCTAATTTTATAAGGCATGGGTATATGACTTATTTTTACTCGAAAAAGAAATAATGATGTAAAATGTCTTTAAATGATTTCAGTACAGATGGGGTCTGGACATTGTGTTGTCATATTTTTAGATACGAATCTGGCCATATAGATCAGCATGTAGGTGAGAATGCCCTGGGCTTCTCGCCCTGGGGCAGCCCTAATTCATTCCATAAAAAAATCCACTGGGTCATATAGTTTGGCATGTAGTCCAGGTCACCTTCAGCTTCCCTAGCTGGGGCAGCCCTGATCCACATCATAAACCTCACTGAACCTATTTGGACTGGAAATCTTTGGGGATATGGATGATGGTCAGTCTTCTGTGACTACTTCTGGCTGTACAGGGTCGTAGAGCTGTCCCTAAATGGGGCCATAGGTACACTTAGGCAGTTTAGTGGACCAGAAGGCTTGCCCCATTGAGTTCAAGCCTGACAAGTTATACAGATCCTCTGGAGATGAGAGAGTCATTGACAAGAGGTGGTCCAGGAAGTGAAACATTTTTGACATGCATAAGACAAACAATGAAAGAGACAACAAATTATAATAAGAAATACAAGCAGTATGTTTAACCCAATGAATAAGGTTTTGAAGTAGTGCAGAAACCTTGTCCTTACTAGGAGTTCAACCAATCATTTAGATTTAGGGTTGGTCAGACATGGATTTAATTTGGTGGCTGGGATACCAAGCCAGAAATATTTTGACGGTAGTCAGGAATATAGACACAACATTCAGTTTTTATAATGGCACAGGTGCCCCCTTGTGCTGCTGTCAAGACATCCAGAGCCATTTGGATTTGGAGAACTGCCTTACACACTTGGGGTACTTCTAAATTGAGCAGCGAAATGCTATGTTGTGTATCATTTAATGCCTTCATACTAAATTTGTTTAGGACTTCCATGTGCAAGACAACACTTTCGATTCCTAATTGGTGAAAGAAAATTGCGGAAAGATGGTCATACCAGTGGAAGACAGGGCTGGTCAAGTGCTGTTGCAAGTTGCGTAGGTTAGCAGGAGGAGATATAGTAAATGTAGTTCTACCTTGCATCCAGACAAAGCCTAGAGTGCATCGTCCAATCCATGCAGGTGGTACCCAAGGTCATAAATTGGAGCCACATATCCACTGAGCACCGTTAGGGGTTAACCAACATGTGTTGAGCCATGTATCCCAGTCAGTCTGAAACCAATCAGTATTTTTTTAAGGCTATGATATGAGAACACATATAACAGTGATTTTTTCCCATAGGTCGAGTGCTATAAGGCCATGTATCACAGGGGTGATTTTTTTCCCCCAAAGAAAGTGGCCTTTTACTGAGTTGCCCACTAGTAGGAGTGAACCAAATATATTCATCCCAAATTTTGTATTGTCCATCCTGTGTGTATTAATAAGTTGGGGACATTACCTTTGGAACTTGTTCTGTATGATCCAAGTGTGACAAGGCAAATCTAGTTAGTATTTGGACAGTAGTATTGAAGGAAAATGTTTGATTGTGGCCAGGGAACTTCCAGGTGTCAGAGGTAGATGGCCACAAGGAGACATTACTATTAATAATACATGAATATTGCAGAAGAAAAGAGCTAGAATCTAATATCCATGAATGCCTACTATAGATTCTACAGAAACATATTTTTTTCTCTCTTAAATCACTCTCATTTTTACAAAAGATAGTCAAATCAGGATTACCGGGTTTGCAAATCAAGTGTAGTTTCAATACAACTTGCTCCAATTATTTACATAAGAGCAGCAAGAATAGTAATTTTTCATACAGGCTTTTTTAAATGTGCTTCGCTGGATCTTTTCCTGCAAAATCTCAGATTGAACTGTGAAGGCCTCTAGAGGCCAGAAAAGCCAAGACAAGGACTTGCCATCAGATTTGGCCTGAAGTACCTACAGATTTGAGTGGTGTTCTCTTTGAAGTCTCCCCAAATTTTCGGAGGTTCCTTGCACCTGCGAGATAAGCAAGCTTCCTTACTTACCGGGTAAGATTGCCAAAATCTCAGTAAACAAGGTACCAGGCCTGTGTTTCCGAGTGGCTGTATTCCAGAAAGTCCAATCTTTGTTCCTGAAACGCTGTCTTGTCATATCTGAGGCTGTGTGTTTCAAATATGAGATTCCAGTCAAAGCCTTGGTAATATAACCAATGTGTCCTGTTATAAGGAGAACAGATTCTTATGGAACTTACGCAAATATTGCCACGAAATGACCATACTCAGTCACAAAGGGTTTCTAAATTCAGGAGGGATAAGGTAGGGAGAAAAAGATAAATGTTTCAGTTTTGCTCATAAAGGTATAATTTCACCAAATGGCTGTAAGTTTTAGTTAGCATAAGCGAAAAGAGAAAAAGATTTCCTTCATTATGAGAAAACAAAACAACACATCCAAAGTCAACAATATTTCAAAAAGAAGTCCTAAAAATTTGTAATCGTCCTAATCAGTGCACACAGTCCTGTATAATCAATTCTTGAGCTGAATCTTCTGTCAGCAGATCGATGAGCATAGTTTCTGTTAGAATTCTGTCATTTCTTACTCCGTTCAGTTTTACAATCTGAAGGTTTATCAGAAACCTGTCGTTTAGACTCTTTCTGTCAGAATCCTTTCCAGGAATTTCTCGGAAGTTGAAACATATTTGCAGAAGGAAAAAGCATCAGAGTAAAACAACTATCTGCAAATGGACAAAGAACTCAAAAGGGCAAAGAAACTTGACTACTTCTGTGACATATAACACTGCCAGATAATAAGTGAACTTATCACTGATAACCAGGGCAGATCAGAATTTTAGGAATGCTATCTAATTTTGAGACGTCTATATTAATAACATGTACCCATCAAATACCAGCTAAGAAAGTCTATTGTCGCTTATTTCACAATGTTTCCCATTTAATTTAATAGACCAAATAAGCCAAATTACTTTAGCATTTTCCTCCTTGTAGGAAGAGAGAGCAAATTTTTTGAGAAGTCTCAGGGACCCTCTGAAAATCCACAGAGTAATCATTCTTCTGTCTACCAGGTCTAAAGAACGCCTTCATTCAGGATTTGAAAATTTTTGAGGGAGAAGCTTGTCACAACATATCAAAAGTTTTTAAAATGTTGTTCAAATAGCAAACAACACTCACTGTGAAACAATGCTCAGGTATCCATTCAAAGTGATAACAGAAATTGTCAAAAATATTAAGAGTAACCTCAGCCATTATTTTCACAAAACAGATTTGTCTCTTAGGTAGACGTACTCAAAGGAACAGCTCTTAGATCCTCTTTAACAAGAGCAGATCAAAGGTTCAAGAAAATGTATCCTTTTAGAGAAAACCAAATTTGAATTTCTGCACCTACTTATGGTTCACATTCAAACTCATTCACTTAATTGAACTTACTTTAGTCTACTTTAGCAGACATAAAACTCATTTCAGAATTCCTCCTTCACAAACCTTCTACATCTTTCTTTTTCATTTTCAGTACTTGTCCCAAAGTCTTTCTTTTTTCCTTTCTAGTACATCAGGAGCAATTTATCTTTCTTAACCCATCAAACAAAAATATTTCCATTCTTTATACCTTTTTTACTGAAAACATACATTTTAACTTCCTTGAATACAGAGCTCTTTTGCTTAGTAATTTCCAGTAGCTTTAATTCCATAGGTTAGTTAGAACCTTTAACGCTTAACGGACCTAGTAAACACTAAAAAGGTAAACAATTATGAAATGTCTTTTATATCAGCATTCTAAACACTTCACAACTTAAGAAATATGCCACTTCGCAATAAAACACAAGGCATGCTTTTTGATACACCCAAACGCTTTTAGCCTGTTTAATAAGAAGCCAAAAGTAGATAACTTAGATATGTTTAACAATAATGTGTGAGTGTTCCGTTCTATCCAAAAGTGACCCGCATATTCATCTTTTTATCATTTAACTTAACTTGGCAAAACTCAAGATTGTTACCAAAAAGGATTTCGAAGCTGTTGTTTTTCCCCAAGTATACAGCCCATAAAAGTTATTGTACTCACTTTTATGAGTTTTATGTATTTAAACCATTTGTTTCCAACAATTATGTTCAGATTACTACGGAAACCTCATGAGGCATTAGACAAAACTGGTCATCATTTAAAGCTATTATTTTGCTGACAAATTAAACAAAGTGAACTTATATGACTAGTAAACTGAGTCTGAATGCCTGCATCCTATGCAAATACTTACAACTCTGACAAGAAGACAATTTTCAATGAAACCAACAAACTTAAACAAGCTTTCATTTACCAAAGGTTAATTCACTTCTTAACTTTGAAAGTCACTCTGTTAATTTCGACTACATTAGAATTTAAGAAAGCACTTACTTTAAGCCAACTAAACAGAGATCTTAATTTTGGCCAGACCATCCAGGGGTTAAAATATCACACGTATAATGTACACATAGACACATATACACAGAGACTGTACAACTATTTTTTTAAAAACTACTGCCATGAATCAGGTACAATAATATAAAGCTCACCAGTTATAAATCAACACTTTCTTTTGAGCCTTTTTACTAATACTTACGGAGAAGACCCTCAAGATGCTAGACTTTTTGCAAGGGCACACTTATGGCCATTTATCCTTTCCCCTCCTTTTTTTTTTCAGTCTTAAGAATCAGTGATATGCCAGATAGTAGTTCCTGGAGAGGGGGGAAGATAATCCTTTTCATGGTAAAGGAACAAGGTGGAATCTGAACTGCCTCTAGAACTGTATTTCCAGTCTTGCAAGGATTTTCTAAGGACAGTTGCTCTTGATTTCTCAGAAACTGGACTGTAACTTGAAGGACGTTCTAGGTTGACCTGCCTGTCCAACTTCAACAGAAAGGCACACATTTTCTACCAGCTGGCATTTCTGGGGCATAACCCATACAATTGAAAGTGTTTCTAATTAGTTAGAATGGCCCTGAGTGATGAGTCTTAAGGGATGCTTATCTCATTCCCCATGGCAGTAAAGCCAGTGTCCGACTGACAGTGAAGTGGAGAAGGGTGGAGTGCATACAAAGGGCTTGAACTGGCTGGAGGCCGGGGCTCCCAGTACCCGGGTTGAGAATGAAGTTCCTTGCAAAAGGTGTTCAAGTTTTCTGATTTTACAGAAGTTCCAGGTTCTGGTCTGGTCCAGCCTGAACTTAACCAAGACTTGGTGACAACAGAGGACATGATGAGCAAAACAAAGAAAGGAAATGAAGACATCAGACCTCACCCTCATGGCAGCTCAAAGAGGGTTCTCAAGAGAAGACTCACTAAACAGTTCCCGTGCTGGGGCACACTACTGTAGCATGACAGTTCACATAATAAATCACAGGTCTGCCACCCTCATAGCCAACTCAGTAGGTGACTAAAACACTCAATGAGTCAACCCCCAAGAGAGGGCACCCTACTTGGGCTTTCCGGGGTGATCAGGCCCAGAAATGCCAACTTTGGACTCCCAGGGGTGGAGGCCATGACTGTTGACAGATTTCTTTGCTTCCCTGTTGCAAAGCTCAAAAGGAGATGAAAATCGCCATTGCAACTCTAAGAAAGATGAAAGAGACAGGTCCATTACCTTGAAAATCCCCCCTGAACCTGGGGCAGCATCCTACCTGTCATTCCTACTGTGGGGTTCCTATAACAACGGGTGATGGGGGTGTCCCCCAGCATTGCCTCCATTGCATATCTTCCCTGGTATGCCTGGAAGTTACAGGTGCTTGGTGAACATCTTTCCTATTCTGCCTGGCAGTAATAGGTGCCTGGTGAATGGTCCCCAAGACAAAGGGAGAAGTTCAAGAGAGAACAGGATGGAGAAAATTAGTGAGGCATTTTCCGCCGCTCTGGGGGACATTCTACCCAATTGTGTGTTGGAGGCATTCTCCGAGAAGGGCTTCCCATACGCAACCAAAGGTTAGACTTTGGTACTTTCCTTGAACTGGAGTCCCAGTTGGGACATTCACACAGTTCAGAGCATGGTCAGGTGCCATGGGAGGTATCCCAATCCAACCTTAGGTAAAGAAACCTTCCAGGGGAGTCTTGCAGATTGCTGACCATCCTAATGACTTAAGTGGCCGACCCTTGCCCACCTAAAATTTGTTTATTAGAGATAGGGTCAGGAAGGAATGGAGTAATTCACTCTACATCGCCCTTAGGCTTAAGGTACTGATTCTCTTCAAGCTGAATGCCATGATTTGCCCCATAGAGTAGCCATGGGCAGCAAACGTGGATTCATACAGCTATCCAAGACAGTTCCTGATGGAGAAGTGAATTGTGATTCATCCTCGAAGCTGATGAGTCGGAAGAAAGCTTTCTTGGTCTCTCAAGGCCTGGCAGAGGTGCTCTTTTATTTAGAGAATGGTACAGGATAACATGGGGACAGGACCCATGGGGAGTAAAGAGTTTCTTCATGGGGACAGGACCTATGGGTCGTGAAGAGCTGCAGGCATGGGAACTGGACGCACGGGCAGTGAATAGCCGCTGCTGCTGCATGGGGAAAGGAGCCATGGGCAGTCAGATGTCCTGCTGCTGCCCTGAGTTGAGGGTAAGGGCAAATTTTATAAGGCATGGGTACATGACATTTTTACTGGAAAAAGAAAAGATGATGTAAAAAGCCATTAAATGACTTCAGTACAGATGGAGTCTGGTTATTGTGTGGTCGTATAACACTAGATATGAATTTGGCCATATAGATAGGCATGTAGGTGAGCATCACCTGGGCTTCTCTCACTGGGGCACCTTTAATTCATACCAAAGAAAATTCACCGGGTCATATGCTTTGACATGTAGGCCAGGTATCCTTGGGCTTTTCGAGCTGGGGCAGCCTTAATCCACATCAATCGTCATTGTCTTTCTCAGCTATCTCCCATAGATACGCTTATCAGTCCGTTCTCCTTCATTCCAAGTTATGAATTTTGTGTTTCTTTAATCACCATATGTTCTCTAGGCTGATGTGTGAGTGTTTTCATGATTGTTGGGCATTGCCTTTGAATTTCCATCTTTCACTTGAAGGAATCTTTGCTATCCTAGCCTAGGTCCAACTGAACACTGAGAACACGAGGTGATCTTGGTTGGTTTGACATTCTGAGATCAGAAACTCCAAATTCTAGGTTGTCCAGGCAACCACCTTATGGACATAATGTTTCTGAGACAAATTAGAGAAATCTGATGAATTCCTGTCTCCAAGTAAGATATTTTTATGTCTCTTTTCTAAATTTGGGAAGGCTGGAACTTGACCCTGGATCCATGGTCCTCCTAGTAGATTACATCTAGATACTGCTTTACTTTATTTCTGTAGGGTTTGTAAGTTGTTTGATTTACACCCTAAGCTCTGGCATGTTTATTTTTCATTAAATATAAGTGTAATGTTCTAATTTTCAGCCAACTTCCTCACATATGCTGTCAAAACACATAGTCAATAATCTTCTACGGCCAGAGATGGGAGAGAATTTCACTGGTGCCAAACTGAGCACTCTAGCTTTGGATGTCAGCCTTCACTTTGGATTGGTGATTCCCAGAGGGAATGAAAAAATCCAAAAAGGCGTGCTGATTTGGGGCATAAAGGATTTGAGGCTGAAAGAGATTAGAGAAGAGGAACTTCCAAGGACTGTGAATCTCCTCCAAATGCTTAATGATGCTACAGAAAGTAGACCATTGCAAATAGATTATGGGGAATACTATGAAGAGAATGTGTTCCCTGCTAAACAGATGAACCAAGGGAAAATGTTACCGTCTATGATGTTACGAGTAATTACATTCACGAATAATCACAGCAGGCCACCTTCTTCCCAAGATAAGGAAAAATATGGGTCCACAAGTAAAATTCAGGGCCAGCCATGTGTTCAGGAGTGTAAGTGCCCACATTCCTATTGGGTGGCCTGGGATTCATGGATTCGCATCACTGGTGCTGATCAGATTAGTAACGTTGGGAAAGATGGATTTCATGGTATAGTGTGTACAGAGATCACAAAGAAGTCGAAATTGTGAGCATACATCAGAGATAGGCAATAGGAAAAAAACATGAAAATATTGCAATCTATGACATATCTGGTACACTTCCCTAAATACAGACTGAAGGAAGTGATGTGACCTCCATAGGTAGAATTGGCGGACTGCATGAGATGACACGATCATTGCACATCAGAGGCTTCAGTGGGCAACTTCAACTTTGGGTGGACTCCAGAACTTTCACTGGGGAAAGTCTACACATTCTGCCATATTCACAAAATGTAACAGATAAAACCCAGGATAAACTTAAAGTAAAGAAACCATGTCTAGAGAGAATGTAGTAGACATTTAAAAGTTCAAGGGTAAAGTTAGAAACCCACAGGAAATCCAGGAAATGGAAAACTATTCAAGCTGGAAAGGGAGAGTAGTCGTGTGCATAGAAGATGCTGGGACAGCTTAGAAGTTTGAGGGAGTTTATGACATACAGTGAACATGTCACCCAAGATGGCCTCATGGTTATAGTCTGAGGATTGTCCTAGGCTACGATACTCAAGTTAGAGATACCCAGAAGAGAATTTAAAAACAGAAACCAGGCACTGAAACTTGAAGAGAGAGAATACATGCTGATTAAAGGGGTAAGAAAGAAGTCATTGTGAGGAAGCAATAATAGGGGGACAAGCGCTGAGTGGAGAACATTGTAATCTACTCAAGTGTATGGGGAGGCCATGCTGATGCAAGCTTGAAACTCGATTTGAAACCAGAGGCTGGACTTGGGGCTTATCAGACCTATATTGTCCTTCTGCCTTAATCATAATCCAAAATTAAGAATGATCTCCTGAGGACACTGTAGACAATGATTGATGCTTCCTTTCCTATGCCCCTAGCATTCATTGAAGAGAAGTCTCACTTTCCATGGCTCTGGCATTACAGAGGCCCATTCGGTACATGCTAATGTGTCACAAGATATCTCTTTGAACGCTTGAAGGAATGGACGCCCGTCATGCTTCGTGAATGTCCCATTGTTTGACAGGGCTCCAGAATTGTGCTGAGAAGCACCCTACTCCAGACGGCTTCATTGCTTTGTGAGGGCTGCCCTACCAGGCTAGTATGCTTGGTTTGGCTTCAATGAAATTCTCTCCCCATATCTCTTGAAGTAGAATGATTATTAATATCGTGTATTGACAGCATATGTAAGGAGGTTGGCTCAAAATTAGAACATTACAATTATGTTTATAGAAAAATAAACATGCCAGAGCTGAGGATGTAAATCGAACAAGTAAAACACTCTATAGAAATATAGTAAGCCAGCATCTAGACGTAATCTAGTGGAACACTCAACGATCGGGAGTAAAGTTCGAAACTTCCCAAATCCAGAAATGAGACAGAAAAGTATCTTACCTGAAGCGGAGTTCATCAGATTTCTCTAATATGTCTCAGAAACATAATGTCCGTGAAGGAGGTTGCCAGCACAACCTCGAATCTGGAGTTTCTGATCTCAGAATGTCAAAGCAACCAAGACGACCACGTGTTCTCAGGGCTCAGTGTCACCTCGGCCAGGATAGCAGTTTCCTACAGGTGACCGATGGAATTTCCAAGACAACACGCAACAATCACGAAAAGACTCAGACCTCGGTATACAGAACATATGGGGATTACAGAAATACAAAAGTCATAGCTTGCAATGAAGGAGAACGGACTGATAAGCATATCGAAGAGAGATAGGTCAGAAAGACTGTAATGATTAGACTTTGGAAAAGAGAAAAATCTCCCTGAAAATGGAAGGTCAATAGAAATCACATCTGAATAATCCACAGTGAAAGACTTCAGTCATTAGACAGACTCTGACTGGACGTTTGAAAGTCCGAGAAAGTCACAAAGCCAAAAACTGCAGCGAAGGTCAAACCTGGACTAACTGGGAAGGGTGAGTTATGGGACTGCTCCACGCGGGCTCTGAAAACCTGCATCCACGAGGCTAGACAGGACAGCAGACACACGATTCTGACAAATCCTCCGACATCACAGAGGGCCAGAAAAAGAAGCTGGCCTCATCTACACAGGGCCAGAGGTGGGCTCAAGTAGCATATTCAAGTCACGTCCCACTCAACTGCAGGTTGCCAATGAAACACGAAAGGGGCAGGCCAGTGGGGAAGTGGTGAAGTCCGCGCATTCTGGTTCGGCAGCCCGGCTTCGGCCACATGGAATCCTGCGTGTGAGCATCCTCACAGCTCGTCCAGCCATTCTGGGGCACATGTGTGAGGTAGTGTAGAGGTAGATGGGAAGCAACATTAGACAGCTCCACTCTTCCACAGCAAATAGAGCAGCATGGCCCGCAGATGTGAGCACAGCCATAAACTTCTGCCAAAACAAAGCCAATCGAAAGTTGCAAAGAATTGAAAAATTGAACCTCAAAAAAGAAAGCATGCCAGTAAGAAGTAAAAGATGTCTAGCAATAACCTTGGCCAAACAGGAGTAAGCTATGGAAACCGAAATCCAGCAAAGATCCTGGGGAAGAAACTCTGGAAGACACAAGGAAACTGAATGGAAGAACTAACACACGTGAAGCGTCCATACCGCATAAAGCCATCTCTGTATTCCATGCAGTCCCAGGCAAAATCGCAACACTATTTCCCACAGAAATGGAAGAGAGAATCCTAGAGTTTCTATCCAGCAACAAAGGACACTGAATAGCCAAAGGAATACTGAGGAAAACGGACAAAGCAGCAGGCATCACACATTGATTTCCAGATAGAGGACTAAGTGCTAGGTACGGAAAGTGCACAGCCTGGCGCCCAAAAGAGGCACACAGACCCATGGAACAGAATCGAGAGCCCAGAGGTCAACTGACACACATATGGACAGCCCATTTTCGACCAGGGAGCCAAGAGGAGACAGCAGAGAAAGGAGAGTCTCGACAAGAAATGGTGCTGGGAAAACAGCACAGCCACATGGAACACAGTGAGAGTAGACCATGATGTTACACCAGGGACACACACCACCTCGAAATGGATTAAAGCCTTGAACGGAAGACTTGAAAACGTGCAGCTTCTAGGAGAAAACGCAGGCAGCTTGCTCTTTGCCATCTGGCTTAGCCACCTGTTTGGAAGAAGCATGTGTGACGGGGCAAGGGAAACGAAGGAAACAAGAAACAAGGGGGACTCCATGCAACGCAGAAGCTTCTGCGCCGCCAACGACACCATCGACTGAATGCAAAGACTGTGCAACAACTGACAGCAGATGTTTGCAAACCGCACATCGGAGAAGGGGTGAACAGCCATGAGATCCAATGAACTCATATGTCTTCACAGGAAAAAAAACAGCGAGCCAAATAAAACCAGGGCAAAAGATGGAAACAGACAGCTCTCCCAGGAAGATAGAAAGATGGACAACAGGCTGTATGAAAACATGCTCATCAACATTAAGTCTCTGCTCAATGCAAATACGAACGGCACTGAGATAGCAGCTCATAGTGGTCAGAATGGCTATAAAGATGAAGACAGGAACCAACAAGTTTCAGAGAGGAGGTGGAGAGAAGGGAAGCCTCCTGCACTGCTGGTGGGAGTGTAAACCGGTGCAGCCACTATGCGAAGTGGTGTGGAATTGCCTCAGAATTTTCAGAATCCATCTACCACATGATCCAGGTATTCCTCTGTGGCGTATATATCCAAAGATCTTGGAAACACTAATGCACAGAGATCCGTGCATCGCTGTATTCCCCACAGCTTTACTCCCAATATGTAACACTTGGAAGCCTCCCTGATGCCCATCAAGGGACGAATGGAGAAGGAAGATGGGCTATATCCACACAATGGCATAGCACTCAGCTGTAGGAACAGATGCAGTGCAGCCATTTGTGACCACCTGAATGGCTCCTGAGGGTATCAGGGGAACTGAAACAAGCCCTGGGGTAAGGTCAAATACCACAGGATCTCACGTACAAGGAGAAGAGGAAAAATGGACCAAGAAACAGGTAGCACGTGACATAGGATTGGCAGTTACCAGAGGGAAAGGGGGGCGGGGGACGGAGGGACAAAGAGTTGATTAGGCACAAGTGTGTGGTGAGGGCCTGTAATTAGGCTTACGCTGGTGAAGATGATGTAGCCTACACAGAAGTCTAAATCTATGAGGATGTAGATTTGAAAGCTATAGGATGTTAGAATGCAGGGTTACAGAAATCAATTCACATAAAATCAAAACTCCAAAAAGGGGTGCAGATTTACGGCCTAAAGCTTTGGAGGCTGAAAGAGATTAGAGAAGATGAACATCCAAGGATTAGCAATCGCCTCCAAATGCTTAATGATGCTACAGAAAGGTAGACCTTTGCAGAGAGATGAAGAGGAATACTACCAAGAGAACATGGTCCGAGCCAAATCATGAGTCAACGGCAAATGTTACTGACCCTGATGTTACTACCGCTTCTCTTCACGAATGATCGAAGCAGGCCAACATCTTCCCAAATTCAGGCCAAAGGTTGGTCCAAAAGCCCAATTTGGGGCCGGGCTGTGGTGTAGCAGGTAAGTGCCCACATCCGCTTGGGCTGCCAGGACTTCACAGGCTAGCATCACGCGTGGGGATCAGATTACTAGCATTAGCAAATACAGATTTCAAGGTCTGGTGGTCACAGAGATCATAAAGAAGTAGAAATGGTGAGGAGACCTTATCAGTACGCACCAGAAAAAGATCCACGATAATATTACAATCTATAAACGCATCAGGTACACTTCCCCAAATGATGAAGGAAGGACAACATGAGACCTGCCAAGTTGGAATTGTCAGACTGCTAGGAGATCACACGATCAGTGTGCATCAGGGGAATGCCTGGGCAACTTCAACATGAGAGGGCCTCCCGGACGTTCTCTGGGGAAAGTCCACCCATTTGGCCATATCCACAAAAGATAAGAGATAAAACCCGGGATAAGCTTAAAGGAAAGAAACCAGTGTCTAGAGGGAACATAGGAGACCCTTCAAGTCCTTTGAGAAAGTTAGAAACCGACAAGAAATCCAGAGCAAGGAAAACTATCCTACCTGGAAAGGGGGACTAGTCAGATTGGGATGAGACGGCTCTGAAACACTGTGTGCATTGAGGTTGTCAGGACAACTTAGAATCTGAGGGTGTTTATGACATCACGGTGAACATGTCACCCAAGATGGCCGCATGTTTACAGTCCGAGGATTGGCCTAGTCTAGGACACTCAAGTGAGAGATACCCAGAAACAGCTTTTCCAAACAAAAACTTGAAAGGATCAAACAGACTCTGATTCAAAGGAGAAGAAAGGAATCATTGGGAACAAGCGATAATAGATGGACAAGCACTAAGAGGAGAACATTGTCACCTACTCAAGTAGATGGTGAGGTCGTGCAGATTCAATCTTGGAACTTGATTTGAAACAAGAGGGCAGACTTGGGGCTTATCAGACCTACATTGTCCTTCTGCCTTACTCATAATCCAAAGTACAGAATGATCTCTTGGGGACGTTGGAGAGAAGAATCGATGACTCCTTTCATAGGCCCCTAACATCCTTTGAAGAGAACTCTACCTTTGCATAGCTCTGGCCTCACGGGGGCCCACTGGCTACATGCTAAGGTTTCCCAAGAGATCTCTTTGAAGCCTTGAAGGCATGGACGCCTGTCATGCTTAGGGTATGTGGCTTGGTTTGAAGGGCTCTAGAAGTGTGCTGAAAAGCACCCTTTGCCAGAGGGCTTCATTCCTGTGTAAAGGCTGCCCTCCCAGGCTACAGTGCTCAGTTGGGCTCCAATGAAATTAACTCCCCCATCTCTTTCCATAGAAGGAGTACTGATTCTGTGTTTTGACACCATATGGAAGGAGGTTGACTGAAAACTAGAACATTACCATGATATTTAAAGAAAAATACACACGCCCGAGCTGAGGATGTCAATCAAACAGTAACAGACTCTGTAGAAGTAAAGTAAGCCAGTATCTAGATGTAATCTAGGGGAGCGTTCAAGGTTCAGGGCTGAACGTTGAAACTTCCCAAATCCAGGGAAAGAGACGGAAGGATTTCTCACCTGGAGAGAGGAATTCATCAGACTCATCGAATTTGTCTCAGAACCATTGTGTCCGTGAAGGTGGTTGCCAGGACAACGTCTAACCTGGAGTTTCTCATCTCACAATGTCAAATGAACCAAGATGGACACGTGTCCTCAGTTCTCAGTTGGACGTAAGCTAGGATAGCAAAGATTCCTTCAACTGACAGATGGAAATTCAAAGACAACATCCAGCAATCACCAAAGCACCCACATGTCGGCCTACAGAACATATGGTGATTAAAAAAATACAGAATTCCTAACCTAGAATGAAGGAGAACCTACTGATAAGCATATCGAAGGGAGAGAGATCAGAAAGACCACTACGATTACACTAAGGAAAGAAAACAAGCTCCCAGAAAATGGAAGTCAACAGAAATCACACCTGAATACTCCACAGTGAATGAAGTCAGTGTTTACAAAGAGTCTGCTTGAACGTTTGAAAGTCCGAGAAAGTCACAACCCCAAAATTTGCAGTGAATGTCAAACCTGGGCTAACTGGGAAGGGTGAGTTCTCAGACTGCTCCAAGCTGGCTCTGAAACCCTGTGTCCATGATGCTTGCTGGGACAGCAGAGACCCAATTCTGACAAATCCCAGTGGCCCGGAAAAACCACCTGGCCTCGTCTACACTGGACCAGATTTGGGCTCAAGTAGCATATTCAAGTCCCATTCCACTCAACTGCAGGTTGCCAATGGAACATGAAAGGGGCCGGCCAGTGTTGCATAAGTGACGTCCGCGTGTTCTGTGTAGGCAGCGTGTGGTTGGCTGCGTGGAATTCTGGGGGTGAGCCTCCTCACCGCTCGTGCAGCCTTTCTGGGGCAGGCGTCCGAGGTAGTGTAGAGGCAGATGGGAAGCGACGTTAGACAGGGCCAGTCTTCCTCAGCAAATACGGCAGCATTGCCAGCAGATATGAGCACAGCAGTAAACATCTGCCTAAACAAAACCAATTAAAAGTTGCAAATGATAGAAAAACTGAACCTCAAAAAAAAATAAAAGAATGCTTTAGAAGATTAATGTATCTAGGAATAACCTGAGCCAAACAGGTGAAAGCTATGTAAACCGAGAAATAGCAAACCTTTGGGAAAGAAATTCCAGAGGAGACAAAGAAATGGAAGGGAATTCAGTGCTCTTGGAATGGAAGAAAACGAAGAAAGCATGAGGTATCATCACAATGATTCCTTTCTCATGCCTTGGATCAGCGTCTCATTGGTCTCTTCAAGTTTCTGTGCCCGGTTTCTGTTTGGAAAAGCTGTTTCTGGGTATCTCTCACTTGATTCTCCTAGCCTAGGCCAATCCTTGGACTGTAAACATGTCGCCATCTTGGGTGACATGTTCACCGTGATGTCGTAAACACACTCAGAATTCTAAGTTGTACTGACAACCTCCATGCACTCAGTGTTTCAGAGCCATCTCATACCAGTCTGACTACTCCCGTTTTCCAAGTAGGATAGTTTTCCCAGTTCTGGATTTCTTGTCGGTTTCTAACTTTCTCCTCGAACTTTGAAAGGTCTACAACATTCCCTCTAGACACGGGTTTCTTTCCATGAAGATTATCCCAGGTTTTCTCTCTTATCTTTTGTGGATGTGGCCAAACGGGTGGACCTTCCCCAGAGAAATTCCTGGAGCTCCTCCCAAGTTGAATTTGCCCAGGCAATTCTCTGATGCGCAATCAGCGTGTCATCTCCTAGGAATCTGACAATTCCACCTGGGCAGGTCACATGTTTTCCTTCCTTCATCATTTGGGAAATTGTACCTTATGCATTCATAGGTTGTAATATTCTCAGCGTCCATTTTCTGGTGTGTATTGAAAATGCCTCCTCAGAATTTCTACTTCTTTATGATCTCTGTGCCCACCATACTGTGAAATCTGTATTTCCTAATGCTAGCAATCTGATCTGCAACCCTGATGATAGCAGGTGAAGCCCGGGCCGCCCAATCAGAACTTGGGCACTTACCTGCTACACCACAGGGCCGACCCTGAATTGGGCTTTTGGACAAAACATTGGCCTGATCTTGGGAAGATGTTGGCCTGCTTCGATCATTCGTGAAGGCAGTTAGTAACATCATGGACGGTAGCATTTTCCGCTGGTTCATGAGTTTAGCATGGAACACGTTCTCTTGGTACTATTCCTCTTCATCTCCTTGCAATGGTCTACCTTTCTGTAGCGCCCTTAAGCATTTTGAGGTGATTACCAATCCTTCGAAGTTCATCTTCTCTCATTTCCTACAGACTCCAAAGCTTTAAGCCGGGAACCTTAACGTCTTTTGGGAGTTTTGATTTTACGTGAATTGTTTGCCATAACCCAGCATTATAACATCCTATACCTTTCAGATCTACATCCTCATAGATTTAGACTTCTGTGTACGTTACATCATCTTCACCACCGTAAGCCTAATTACAGGCCCTCACCACACACTTGTGTCAAATCAACTATTTCTCCCTCTGGGCCCCGCCACCTTTCCCTCTGGGAACCAGAAATCCCATGTCACCTGCTACCTGTTTCTTGGTCCTTTTTTTCCTCTTCTCCTTGTAAGTGAGACCCTATGGTATTTGACCTTCCCTCTGGGGCTTGTTTCCATGCCCCTAAAACCCTCAGGAGCCATTCTGTTGGTCACAAATGGCTGGAAGGCACCTGTTCCTGCAGCTGAGTGCTATGCCGTTGTGTGGCTATAGCCCATCTTTCTTGTCCCTTGATGGGCACCAGGGAGGCTTCCCTGTCTTGATATCAGGAGTAAGGCTATGGTGAGCACAGCGGTGCACGGATCTCTGTGCATTAGCGTTTGCAAGTTCTTTGGATATATATGCCACAGAGGAGTACCTGGATCATGTGGTAGATGGATTCTGAAAATTCTGAGGAGATTCCACACCACTTCGCGTAGTGGCTGCACCGTTTTACACTCCCACCAGCAGTGCAGGAGGCTTCCCTTCTCTCCACCTCCTCTCTGAAACTTGTTGGTTCCTGTCTTCATCCTTATAGCCATTTTGACCACTGTGAGCTATCTCAGTGCCGTTCGTATTTGCATTGAGCAGAGACTTAACGATGATGAGCATGTTTTCATACAGCCTGTTGGCCATCTTTCTATCTTCCTGGGAGAAATGTCTGTTTCCATCTTTTGCCCAGGATTTATTTGGCTCGTTGTTTTTTTTTCCTGTGGAGATGTATGACTTCATTGGATCTTTTGGCTATTCACCCCTTCTCTGATGTGTGGTTTGCAAACCTGCTGTCGCAGTTGTTGTGACGTCTTTGCACTGAGTCAATGGTGTCGTTGGCGGGGCAGAAGCTTCTGTGTTCAATGGAGTCCCGCTTGTTTCTTGTTTCCTTTGTTGCCTTTGCCCAGTCACACATGCTTCTTCCAAATAGGCGGCCAAGCCAGATGGCAAAGAGCAAGCTGTCTGCGTTTTCTCCTCAAAGTGTCATGGTTTCAAGTCTTCCATTCAAGGCTTTAATCCATTTCGAGGTGGTGTGTGTGCCTGGTGTAACATCACGGTCTACTCTCATTGTGTTACATCTGGCTGTGCAGTCCTTCCAGCACCATTTCCTGTCTAGAGTCTCTTTTCTCCTCTTTCTCCTCTTGGCTCCCTGGTCAAAAATAGGCTGTCCATAGATGTGTGAGTTGATTTCTGGGCTCTCGATTCTGTTCCATGCATCTGTGTGCCTCCTTTGCAGGCCAGGCTGTGCTGTTTTGGTACCTAGCTCTTCGTCCTATATGTGGCAGTAAGAAAGTGTGATAATTGCTGCTTTGTTCGTTTTCCCCAGGATTCCTTTTGCTATTCAGGGTCCTTTGTTGCTGGATAGAAACTTTAGGATTCTCTCTTCTTTTTCTGTGGGAAAGATTGCTGCAACTTTGACTGGGACTGCATGGTATCCAGACATTGCTTTGTTGACAAAAATAATCCATAACCAATCTGTAAATGAAAATTTGGGGGAGTTTATTCTGAGCTCCAATCTGAGGATTATAACCCAGGGCCTTTCTACCCAAAGGAAGAAAGAGCATCAGAGAAGTGGGGTGCACAGACTGGTTGTATTCCTCTCATAGAGGATGTTTCACATAGGATTGAAATGTCCCATTTACAATAGTCGCGAGACTGCTCTGTTGGCACAGCGATTGATGGAAATAGCAGGTAGGTCTTCTGTCTCAGTGAACACAGTAGGGTGGCAGTCTGTTGTCTATAGCTGACTGGTCACAGGTGAGCTGGGTGGTCAAAGGTGAGTGCAGCAATCAGTTCCTAGCCTAGGGAGAAATGCTTATCCCTAAAGAAAGGCTAATGTGGGGGGAAGTTGCACCTTTATCTCAAGGGCCATAGGAAGTGTCTAAGCAGATATGCAATGCATGCTAAATAGCCATAGTCAGGCCCTTTTGGAGAAAACAAAATCAGGCCGAATTAGGTTTATACCAAATGGCTTCCTCATATAGTCCAATATATCCAATTGCTTCCCATTTTTATTTGAGCTTTATGCCATATGGACGTTTCAAGTGTGTCCGTTGTTGCATTAGAAGGGCACGGAATAGCCTTGCGTTTCCTTGTGACTTGTGGAATTTCTTTCCCCAAAACGTTGCTAGTTTTTGGTTTCAATCGCTTTCTCCTGTTTGTCCAAGGTTATTTGCAGGTATCATTTTCTTCTCACTGGCATGGGTGTTTTTTGAGGTTCAGCTTTTCAATTCTTTGCAACTTTTAATTGGTTTTGTTTGGCAGAAGTTTATGGCTGTGCTCAAAGCTGCTGTTCGTGCTGCTCTCATTGCCGAGGAAGAGTGGCGCTGTCTAACATCGCTTCCCATCTGCCTCTACACTAGCTCGCACGCCTGGCCCAGAATTGCTGGACGAGCTTTGAGGAGGCTCAACCCCAGGATTCCACGTGGCCAACCCTGGCCTGCCGGCCCAGAACACGTGGACTTCACCGCTGGCCCACTGGCTGGACCCTTTCGTGCTCCATTGGCAACCTGCGGTTGAGGGGAAGGTGACTTGAATATGCTACTTGAACCCAACTCTGGCCCTGTGTAGATGAGTCCAGGTTGTTTCTGTGGCCCACTGTGATGTCGGAGGATTTTTCAGAATCGTGTCTCCTCTATCCAGTCTACCTTGGTGGACACAGGGTTTCAGAGCACGCGTGGAGCAGTCTCATAACTCACCCTTCCCCGTTAGGCCAGGTTAGACCTTCCCTGCAGTTTTTGGGGTTGTGACTTTCTCAGACTTTCAATCTTTCAAGCAGTCTGTCTAAAGACTGACATCTTTCACTGTGGATTATTGAGGTGTGATTTCTGTTGGCCTTCCATTTTATGGGACCCTGTTTGCTTTTCCATGGTCTAATCGTCATGTTCTTTATGAGCTTGTCCTTTGACATGCTTATCAGTGCGTTCCCCTTCACTCCATTTTAGGAATTTTGTATTTCTTTAATCACCATATGTTCTGTAGGCCAAGGTGTGAGTCCTTTCGTGATTGTTGGGTGTTGTCCTGGAATTTTCATCGTTCACTTGAGGGAATCTCTGCTATCCTAGCCTAGATCCAACTGAGCACTGACTACACGAGGTCATCATGGTTCGTTTGACATTGTGAGATGATAAACTCCAGATTCGGGGTTATCCTGGCAACCACTTTCACTGGCCCAATGGTTCCGACACAAATTACATGAATCTGATGAATTCCTCTCTGCAGGTGAGAGACCTTCTGTCCCTTTTCTGGATTTGGGAAGTTTCGAGCTTGACCACTGATCCTTGAACTTTCCACTAGATTACGTCTAGATACTGGCTTACTTTATTTCTACAGGGTGTGTTATTTGTTTAATTTACATCCTCAGCTGTGGCATGTTTATTTTTCTTTAAATTTAATGGTAATGTTCTAATTTTCTGCCATCCTCTCTACATGTGGTTTCAAAACACATAATCAATACTCCTTCTATGGTAAGAGATATGGGGAGGGAATCTCACTGATCCCACTGAGCCCTGTAACCTGGGAGGCCAGCCTTCACAAAGGATTGAAGCCCTCTGCAAAAGGGTACTTTTCAGCACACTTCTAGAGCCCCTCCAAACCAAGAGACATACCCAAGCATGGCAGGGATCCATTCCTTCAAGGCTTCAATGAGCTCTCTTGTGACATATTGGCATATACCCAGTGGGCCCCCGTGACTTGAGAGCTGTGGGAAGTGAGAATTCTCTTCAAGAATGCTAGGGGCATAGGAAAGGAGGCCTCTATTCTTCTCTTCAATGTCCTCAATTGATCATTCTTGACTTTGTATTATGGGTAAGGCAGAAGGACAACGTAGGTTTGATAAGCCCTGGGTCCGGCCTCGTTTTTCAGAACACATTTCCAGCTTGAAACAGCATGGCCTCCCCAGACTTCCGTAGATGACAATGTTGTCCTCTGAGTACCTGACCCTCTATTGTCTCTTCTTCCCAATGATTCCTTTCTCATCCCTTGAATTAGCGTCTCTTTGATGTCTTCAAGTTTCTGTGTCCGGTTTGTGTTTGGAAAAGCTGTTTCTGTGTACCTCTCACTTGAATATCCTAGCCCAGGCCAATCCTAGAGCTGGAAACCTATGGCCAACTTTGGTGACATGGTCACCGTGATGACATAAACACACTCAGAATTCTAAGTTGTCCTGAAAACCTCCATGCACACAGTGTTTCAGAGCCATCTCATACCAGTCTGACGACTCCCCCTTTCCAGGTTTAATAGTTTTCCTTTTTCTGGACTTCTTGTCGGTTTCTAACTTTATCCTCGAACCTTGAAAGTTCTACTACATTCCTTCTAGACAGTGGTTTCTTTCCTTTAAGATAGTCCTGGGATTTATCTCTTATCTTTTGTGGATGTGGCCAAATGTGTGGACTTGCCCCACAGAAAGTCCTGGAGTCCCTGCGAAGCTGAAGTTACCCAAGCAATCCTCTGATGAGCAATGATCATGTCAACTCATAGCAGTCTGGTGTTTCCACCTTGGCAGGTCAGATGTTTTCCTTCCTTCATCATTTGGGGAAGTGTACCTGATGTGTTCATAGATTGTAATATTCTCATGGTTCATTTCCTGGTGTGTATTCATAAGGTATCCTCACAATTTCTACTTCTTCATGATCTCTGTCAGCACCATACCTTGAAATCTATATTTTCTAATGCTCCTAATCAGCTCTGCACCTGCGATGCCAGCCTTCCAGTACCAGGCCACCCAAGTGGAACACGGACACTTACCCACTACACCAGAGGGCTGGCCCTGAAGTGCACATTTGGACCAACCTTTGGCTTGAACTTGGGAAGATGTTGGTCTGCATTGATTATTCATAAAGGTAATTAGCAGTAACATCGTGGACAGCAACATTTTCAGTTGGCTCAGGAATTTAGCAGGGGTCATGTTCTGTTGGTAGTGTTCCTCTTCATCTCTTTGCAATGGTCTACCTTTATGTTGCATCATTAAACATTTCGAGGTGATTATCAATCCTTTGAAGTTCATAATCTCTAAACTCTTTCAGCCTGCAAACTTTATCCCTTAAACCTGCTTGCCTTTATGGAGTTTTGATTTTAGGTGAATTGATTTCCATAACCTAGCATTAGAGAATCCTACAGCTTTCAGATTTACATCCTCATAGATTTAGACTTCTGTGTATGCTACATCTTCTTCCCCACAGTAAGCCTAATTACAGGCCCACACCCCACACTTGTGCCTAATCAACTCTTTCTCCCACCGTCCACTGCCACCCGTTCCCTCTGGGAACCACCAATCCCATATCACGTTCTACCTGTTTGTTTGTCCTTATTTTAATCTTCTGCTTGTAAGTGAGATGCGATGGTATTTGATTTCTCCCTTGGACTTGTTTTGGTTCCCCTCCTACCCTCAGGAGTGATTCTGCAGTCACAAAACGCTGGACTGCACTCTTTCTTACAGCTGAGTGTTTTGCCTTTGTGTGGATATAGCCCAACTTCCTTCTCCATTGGTCCTTTGATGGGCACCAGGGCGGCTTCCAAGTCTTGGATATCGGGAGTAAGGCTGTGGTGAACACAGCGGGGCATGGATCTGTGTGCATTAGTGTTTCGCAGTTCTTTGGATAAACACGCTGGAGAGGAATAGCTGGATCATATGGTAGATGGATTTGGAAATTTCTGAGGCAATTTCACATGGCTATGCCCAGTGCCCTCACTGGTTTGCACTCCCACCAGAGGTGCAGGACTCTTCCCTTCTCTCCACTTTCTCTCTGACACTTGTTTTTTGCTGTTTTTTCCTTATAGCCATTCTGAACACAGGGAGCTGTCATCTCATTGCCGTGAGGATTTGCGTTGGCCTTATACTTAATGGTGTTGAACAAGTGTTCATACAGCTGTTGGCCACCTTTCTGTCTTCTTGGGGTAAATCTCTGTTTCCATTTTCTGCCCAGGTTTTAATGGGCTTGTTGTTTTTTCTCTTGTGGAGACGTGTGTGGTCATTGGGTCTTTTGGCTATTCAGCCCTTCTCAGATGTGAGGTTTGAAACATCCTCTCCCTGTTGTTGTGCTGTCTTTGCATTGAGTGGACGGTTTCCCTGGCTGGACAGAAGCTTCTACGTTGGATGGAGTCCTGCTTCTTTCTTCTTTTATTTGTTGCCCTTGCCCAGTCACACATGCTTCTTCCAAATAGGCGGCTACCCCAGATGGCAAAGAGCAAGCTGCCTGTGTTTTCTCCTAGAAGTTTCACTGTTTCAAGACTTCCGTTGAAGGCTTTAATCCATTTCGAGGTGGTGTGTGTGCTTGGTGTAACATCATGATCTACTCTTATTGTGTCACATGTGGCTGTGCAGTCTTCCCAGCACCATTTATTTTAGAGACTCTCCTTTCTCCACTGTCTCCTCTTGCCTTCCTCATTGCAAATGTGCTGTCCATATATGTCTGAGTTGACCCTTGGGTTCTGCATTCTGTTCCATTGATCTTTGTGCCTGTTTTTGGGACCAGGCTGTGCTGGTTCGGTACCAAGCGCTTCGTCCTACATGTTGAAATCAAAGTGTGATAGTCCTGCTTTGTTCGTTCTCCTCAGAATTCCTTTGGGTATTCAGGGTTCCTTGTTGCTGGATAGAGACTTTAGGATTTTCTCTTCTATTTCTCTGGGAAAGATTGCTGCAAATTTGACTGGGATTGCATGCAATCCAGAGATTGCTTTATCCATTATGGACGTTTCAGGTGTTTTAGATCTTACATTCCTAGAGCACGGAATACCTTTCTGTTTCCTTGTGTTTTCTGGAATTTCTTTCCCTCAAGCTTTGCTAGTTTTCAGTTTCCATAGCTTGCACCTGTTTGTCTAAGCTTATTCCTAGAAATCTTATTCTTCTTACTTGCATGTTTTTTTCCAGAGGTTCAGTTTTTCTATTCTTTGAAACTTTTCATTGTTTTTGTTTTGGCAGATGTTTATGGCTGTACGCACATCTGGTGGCGATGCTGCTGTATTAGCTGGGCAAGAATGACGCTGTCTGACGTTGCTTCCCATCTGCCTCTACACTACCTTGGACGCCTGCCCCCAGAATATCTGGACCATCGGTGGGGAGGTTCACCTCCAGCATTCTGCATGGTCTTCCCTGGGTGCCGACCCAGAATTTGTGGACTTCACCACTGCACCACTGGCCAGCAAGTTTCATGTTCCATTGGAAACCTGCATTTGATGTGGAATGTGAGTTGAATATGCTATTTGGGACAAATCTAGCACTGTGTAGACGAGGCCAGTTTGTTTTTCTTCTCCACTGTGATGTCAGAGGATTTCTCAGAATTGTGTCTCTGCCATCACGGCAAACTTCATTGACACAGGTTTTCAGAGCCCCATTTTAACAGTGTCATAACTCACCCTTACCATTTATCCTAGGTTTGACATTTGCTGCAGTTTTTGTGTTTGTGACTTTCTCTGTCTTTCGAATGTTCAGGGTATTTCTAAAATGGACATCTTTCATTGTGGATTATTCAGGTGTGATTTCTGTGTGCCTTCCATTTTCTGGGACGGTTTTTTGTTTTCCATGGTATAATTGTTGGTATGGGCTTGGCGAGCTGAAGACCCAAATGAAAGATTTCTCGGACATTCAAGGTCTGGCATTGGTGCTATTTTATTTAGAGAATAGTACGGGATAGCATGGGGACAGGACCCATGGGTAGTGAAGAGTTGCTGCTGCTCCCTGGGGATGGGACCCATGATCAGTCAAAGCTCCTGCTGCTGCCCTGAGTTGAGGGTTAGGGCTAGTTTTATAAGTCATGGGTACATGATTTATTTTTACTGGAAAAAGAAATGATGTGGTAAAATTCTTTAAATGATTTCAGTGCTGATGGGGTCTGGTTATTGTGCAGTCATATAATTTTAGATACGGATCTGGCAATATAGATAAGCATGTACGTGATTATGCCCTGGGCTTCTCTCCCTGAGTCAGCTCTAATTCCACTGGCTCATATAGTTTGGCATGTAGGCCAGATCACGTTGGGCTTCCCTAGCTGGGGCAGCTTTAATCCACATCATAAACACCCCCTGAACCCATTTGGACTGGAGAGGTTTGGGGATACGGACGATGGTCAGTCTTCTGTAACTACTTATGGCTGTACAAGGTCGCAGAGCTGTCCCTAAATGGGGTCATAGGTACAGGTAGGAAGTTCAGTGGACTGGAAGCCTTCACCTGTGGAGTTCAAGACTGACAAGGTATACAGAACATCTGGAGACGAGAGAATCATTTGACGAGAGGTGGTCCAGGAGGTGAAACTTTTTTCACATGTGGAAGACAGACAATGAAACAGACAACAAACTATAATAAGAAATACAAGCAGTATGTTTGACCAAATGTATAACGTATTGAAGTAGTGCAGAAACCTGGTCCTGACTTGGAGTTCAACCAATCGTTTAGAGTTAGGGTTGATAAGACATGGATTTAATTTGGTGGTTGGGATAGGAAGCCAGAAATATTTTGACGGTAGTCAGGAATATAGACACAACATTCAGTTTTTATTATGGCATAGGTGCCCCCATGTGCTGATGTCAAGACATCCAGTGCCTTTTGGATTTGGAGGACTGCCTTACACATTTGGGATACTTCTAAATTGAGCAGAAAAATGCTATGTTGTGCGTCATTTAATGCCTTCATAATAAATTTGTTTAGGACTTCCATGTGCAAGACAACACTTTTGATACCTAATTGGGGAAGGAAAATTGCGGAAAGATGGTCCTACCAGTGGAAGACAGAGCTGGTTCAGCGCTGCTGCAGTTGGGTAGGTTAGCAGGAGGAGATGTAGTAAATGTAGTTCTGCCTTGCATCCAGACAAAGCCTAGTGTGCATCGTGCAATCCACATAGGTGGCAGCCAAGGCCATAAATTGGAGCCGCATAGCCACTGAGCACTATTATGGACTAACCAAAGCGTGCTGGGCTGTCTATCCCAGTCAGTCCCAAACCCATCAGTACTTTTTTAAGACTATGATATGAGAACACATATAACAGCGAATTTTTCCCATAGGTCGGCTGTTATTAGGCCATGTATCACGGGTGTGATTGGTTTGTTCCCAACAGAGAGTGACCTTTTACTGAGTTGACCACTAGTAGGAGTGAACCAAATACATTCATCCCAAATTTCATATCGTCCATCCTGTGTGTATCGATAAGTTAGGTAATTTACCTTTGGAACTTGTTGTTTCTGATCCACCTGGGACAAGGCAAATCTAGTTAGTATTTGGGGAGTAGTTTTAAAGGAAAATGTTTGATTGTAGCCAGGGAACTCGCAGGTGTCAGACATAGATGAGCACAAGGAGACATTACGATTAGTAATAGATGAATCTTGCAGAAGAAAGAGCTAGAATCTAATATCCATGAATCCCTACTATAGCTTCTACAGAAACATAACTTTTTCTCTCGTAAATCACTCTCGTTTTTACAAAAGATAGCCAAATCAGGTTTAACAGGTTTGCAAGTAAAGTGTAGTTTCAATACAACATGCTCCAATTATTTACATAACAGCTACAAGAATAGCAATTGTTTATACAGGCTTTTTTAAGTATGCCTTGCTGGAAATTTTTATGAGGAATCTCGGATTGAACTGTGAAAGCCTCTAGAGGCCAGAAAAGCCAAGCCAAGGATTTGCCATCAGATTTTGCCTGCAGTACTTACAGATTTGAGTGGAGTTCTCTTTCAGGTCCCCCAAAGTATTTGGAGGTTACTTGCACCTGCCAAATAAGCACGTTTCCTTACTTAACGGGTAAGATTGCCAGAATCTCTGTAAACATGGTACCAGGGGTGTGTTTCTGAGTGGCTGTATTCCAGAAAGTCCAATGTTTGTTCCTGAAATGCTGTCTTGTCACATCTGAGCCTGTATGTTTCAAATATGACATTCCAGTCAAAGCCTTGGTAATATAACCAATGTGTCCTGTTATAAGGAGAAGAGATTCTTATGGAACTTATGCAAATATTGCCACTAAATAACCATACTCAGTCACAAAGGGTTTCCAAATTCTCGAGGGATAAGGTACAGAGAAAAAGATGAATGTTTCAGTTTTGCTCATAAAGGCATAATTTCACCAAATGGCTGTAAGTCAAAGTTAGCATAAGAGAAAAGAGAAAAAGATTTCCTTCATTACGAGAAAACAAAACAGCACATCAAAACTCAACAATATTTCAAACAGAAGTCCTAAAAAATTATAATCGTCCTCATCAGTTCACACAGTCTTGTATAATCAATTCTTGAGCTAAATCTGTCCTTAGCAGATCGAGGAGCTTAGTTTCTGTTACAATTCTGTAGTTTCTTACTCCGTTCAATTTTACAATCTGAAAGTTTATCAGAAACCTGTAGTTTAGATCCTCTGTGTCAGAATCCTTTCCAGGAATATCTCGGAAGACGAAACATATTTGCAAAAAAAAAAGCATCAGAGTAAAACAACAACTATCTGCAAATGGACAAAGGACTCAAAAGGGCAATTGACAAAGAAACTTGGATACTTCTGTGACATATGACCCTTCCAGATAATAAGTGGACTTAAGACTGATAACCAGGAAAGATCAGAATCTTAGGAATGCTATATAATTTGAAGACATCTATATTAATAACATTTACCCATCTAATACCACCTAAGAATATCTATCATCACTTGTTTCACAGTTTCCCCTGTAATTTAATAGAAAAAATAAGCCTAATTAGTTTAATGTTTTCCTCCTTGCAGGAACAGAGAGCAAATTTCTTTGAGAAGTCTCAGGGGCCCTCTGAAAATCCTCAGAGTAATTTCTCTTCTGTCTACCAGGTCAAAAGAAAGACTTCATTCAGGATTTGAATATTTTTGAGGGAGAAGCTTGTCAAAACATAGCCAAAGTTTTTAAAATGCTTCTTCAAATAGGAAACAACACTCACTGTGAAACAATGCTCAGGTATCTATTCAAAGTGATGACAGAAAGAGTCAAAAATCTTAAGAGTGACCTCAGTCATTATTTTCACAAAACAGATTTGTCTCTTAGGTTGACTTACTCAAAGGAACAGCTTTTATAACCTCTTTATCAAGAGCAGATCCAAAGTCCAAGAAAAAGTATCATTTTAGAGAAAACCAAATTTGAATTTCTGCACCTACTTATGTTTCACATTCAAACTCATTCACTTAATTGAACTTACTTTAGTCTACTTGAGTAGGCATAAAACTCCTTTCAGAATTTCTACTTCACAAACCTTCTTCAACTTTCTTTTTCGTTTTCAGAATTTGTCAACAACTCTTTCTCTTTTCCTTTCTAGTACATTAGGACAAATTTATCTTTCTTCACCCATCAAACAAAAATATTTCCATTCTTTATACCTTTTTTACTGAAAGCATACATTTTAACTTCCCTGAATACAGAGCTCTTTTCCTTATTAATTTCCTGTAGCTTTAATTCCATAAGTTAATTAGAACTTTTAAGCCTTAACAGATCTACTAAACGCTAAAAAAGTAAATAATTATGAATTGTCTTTTATATCAGCATTCTAAACACTTCATAACTTTAGAAACATGCCGCTTTACAATAAAACACAAGGCATGCTTTTTAATACACCCAAACGCTTTTAGCCTCTTCAAGAAGAAGCCAAAAGTAGATAACTTAGATATGTTTATTAATAAAGATTCAGTGTTTCAGCCTATCCAAAAATGACCCGCATATTCATCTTTTTATCATTTAACTTAACTTTGCAAAACTCAAGATTGTTACACAGAAAAATTTCGAAGCTGTTGGTTTTTCAACAAGTATACAGAGCATAAAAGTTATTGTACTCACTTTTATGAGTTTAATGTATTTAAACCATTTTTTTTCCAACAATTATGTCCAGATTACCTACAGAAACCTCATGAGGCATTAGACAAAACTGGTCATCATATAAAGCTATTATTTTGCTGACAAATTTAAGAAAGTGAGCTTATATGACTAGAAAACCCATGCTGAATGCCTGCATCCTATGCAAATACCGACAACTCTGACAAGATAATTTTCAATCAAACCAACAAACTTTAACAAGCTTTCATTTACCAAAGGTTAATTCACATCACGTTAACTTTGAAAGGCACTGAGTTAATTTCTACTACATTAGAATTTATGTAATCACTTTCTTTAAGCCAACTAAACAGAGATCTTAATTTTGGCCATACCATCCAGGGGTAAAAATATCACACGTATAATGTACACATAGACACCCATAGACAGAGACTGTACAACCATTGTTTTTAAAACTACTGCTGTGAATCAGGTACAATAATATAAATCTCACCAGTTATGAATCCACACTTTGTTTTGAGCCTTTTTACTAATACTTATGGAGAAGACCCTCGAGATGGTAGACTTTTTGCATCGGTGCACTTATGACCATTTATCCTTTCCCCTCCTTTTTTGTTTTTCAGTCTTAAGAATGAGTGATGGGCTACATAGTAGTTCCTGGAGAGGGGGGATGAGAATCCTTTTCATGATAAAGGAAGTAGGTGGAATCTGAACTGCCTCTAGTGCTGTCTTTCCAGTCTTGCAAGGATTTTGTAGGGACAGTTGCTCTTGATTTCTCAGAAATTGGACTGTAACTTGAAGGACATTCTAGGTTGATCTCCCTGTCCAACTGCACCATAAAGGCACAGAGATACATCACAAATTTTCCCCCAGATGGAGTTTCTGGGGCATACCCATACAATTGAAAGTGTTTCTAATTAGTTAGAATGACACTGAGTGGTGAGTCTCTTGGGATGCTTACATCATTCCCCATGGCAGTAAAGCAAGTGTAGGACTGACAGTGTACTGGACAAAGGTGCAGTGCCTACAGAGGCCTGGAACATGCTGGAGGCCGGGGCTCCCAGTACCCGGGTTGAGAGTTAAGTCCCTTGCAAAATATTTTCAAGTTTTTCGATTTTACAGAAGGTCCAGGTTCTGCTCAAGTCCAGCCTGAAATTAAGCTCGACTTGGTGACAACAGAGTACATGATGAGCAAAACAAAGAAATTAAAAGAAGACACCAGACCTCACTCTCATGGCCATTCCCAGAGGGTTATCATGATAAAAGTCACACAACAGTTCCCATGCTGGGGCATACTACCCTAGAATGACAGTTCACAGAATAAATCACAGGTCTCCTAACATCATAGCCAACTCAGTAGGTGACTAAAATACTCAATGAATCAAGCGTCAACAGAGGGCACCCTAATTGGGGTCACTGGGGTGATCAGGCCCAGAAAGCCAAAGTTGGGGCTCCCAGTGTTGGAGGACTTGACTCTTGAAAGATTTCTTTGTTTCCCAGTTGCAAAGCTCAAAAGGAGATGAAATTGGCCGTTGTAACTCTACGAAAGACGAAAGAGACACGTCCATTATCTTGAAAATCCCCCCTGAACCTAGGGTAGCATCCTACCTGTTGTTCCTACCGTGGGGTGCCTATAGCAAGGGGTGATGGGGGTGTCCCCCAGAATTGCATCCCTTGGATATCTTTCCTGGTATGCCTGGCAGTAACAGGTGCCCGATGAACATCTTTCCTATTCTGCCTGGAAGTAATAGGTGCCTGGTGAGTGGTCCCCAAGAGAATAGGAGAAGTTTAAGAGAGAACATGATGTAGAGAAATAGTGAAGAAGTTTCCGCCACGCTGGGGGACATTCTACCCAATTGTGTATTGGAGCCATTCTCCAAAGAAGGGTTTCCAATACTCAGACAAAGGGTAGACGTTGGTACTTTCCCTGAACTGAAGTCCCGATTGGGAGATTCACACAGTTCAGATGGTCAAGTGCAATGGGAGGTATCTCAATCCAGCTTTAGGAATAGAAAACTTCCACGGGATTCTTGGAGATTGCCAACCATCCTAATGACTTAAATGGCTGACCTGTTCCCACGTAAAATTTATATATTAGAGATAGGGTCAGGAAGGAATGGATTAATTCATTCTACATCACTCTTAGGCTTAAGGTACTGATTCTCTTCAAGCTGAATGCCAGATTTGCACCATAGAGTAGCCATGGAGAGCAAACATGAATTCATACAGCTATTCAAGACAGTTCCTGATGGAGAAGTGAATTTAGATCCATCCTCGAAAAAGAGAGAGGCACAAGGAAGAAAAGGGCACTTACCAGAATTCGAGCTCACAAACCGATGAAGCATGTTCCCCATACGGGCCACAAGATATGATGCATGGTCGGCAAGCTCAAGACTTGAAAGAAAGATTTCTTGGACCCTCAAGGTCTGGCAGTGGTGCTCTTTTATTTTAGACAATGGTACAAGATAGCATGGGGACAGGACCTACGGGCAGTGAAGAGCTGCTGCTGCTGCATTGGGAAAGGACCCATGGGTAGTCACAGCTCCTGCTGCTTTCTGGAGTTGAGGTTAAGGACTAATTTTATAAGTCATGGGTACGTGACTTATTTTTCCTGGAAATAGAAAAGATGATGTAAAAAGTCATTAAATGATTTCAGTTCAGATGGGTTCTTCTTATTGTGTGGTCATATAACACTAGATACAAAACTGGCCCCATAGATAGGCATGTAGGTGAGCATGACCTGGGCTTCTCTCACTGGGGCACCTCTAATTCATACCAAAAGAAATTCACCGGGTCATATAGTTCTGCATGTTCACCAGCTAACCTTGGGCTTTCGAGTGGGGCAGCCTTAATCCACATCAATCCTCATGGTCTTTCACAGCTGTCTCCCATAGATATGCTCATCAGTGTGTCCTCCTTCATTCCAAGTTAGGAATTTTGTATTTCTTTAATCACCATATGTTCTCTAGGCTGATGTGTGAGTGCTTTCGTGATTGTTGGGTTTTGTCTTTGAATTTCCGTCGTTCACTTGAAGGAATCTTGGTTATCCTGGCCTAGGTCCAACTGAGCACTGAGAACATGAGGTCATCTTGGTTGGTTTGACATTCTGAGATCAGAAACGCCAAATTCTAGTTTGTCCTGGCAACCACCTTATGGACATAATGTTTCCGAGACACATTAGACAAATCTGATGATTTCCTCTCTCCAGGTAAGATATTTTTATGTCTTTTTTTCTGAATTTGGGTAGGCTAGACCTTGACTTCGGATACTTCATTGTTCCAGTAGATTACATCTAGATACTGGTTTACTTTATTTCTGTAGGGTTTGCTAGTTGTTTGGTTTACATCCTCAGCTCTGGCATGTTTATTTTTCATTAAATATAAGTGTAATGTTCTAACTTTCAGCCAACTTCCTCACATACAGTGTCAAAACACATAATCAATACTCTTCTATGACAAGAGATAGGGGGATAGAATTTCATTGGGGCCAAACGGAGCATTTTAGCTTTGATGGCAGCCTTCACTTTGGATTGGTGGTTCCCAGAGGGAAAGAAAAAATCCAAAAAGCTGTGCTGATTTGCGGTATAAAGCTTTTGAGGCTGAAAGAGATTAGAGAAGATAAACTTTCAAGGATTGTGAATCTCTTCCAAATGCTTAATGATGCTACAGAAAAGTAGACCATTGCAAATAAATTAAGAAGAATAATACAAAGACAACGTGTTCCATGCTAAACTCATGAATCAAGGGAAAATGTTACCTTCTTTGAGGTTACTACTCCTTACGTTCACGAATAATCACAGCAGGCCAGCTTCTTCCCAAGTTCAGGCAAAAGATTAGTCCAAAAGTAAAATTCAGGGCCAGCCATGTGTTCTGGTGTGTAAGAGCCTACGTTCCTAGTCTGTGGCCTGGGACTCATGGATTTGCATCACGGGTGCTGATCAGATTAGTAACATCAGGAGAGATAGATTTCATGGTATGGTGCGGGCAGAGATCATACATAAGTGGAAATTGTGAGCAGACCTTATAGATATGCACCAGGAAAACAACATGAAAATATTGCAATCTATGACGCATCTGGTAGACTTCTCAAATACAGAATGGAGAAAGTGATGTGACTTGCATAGGTGGAATTGTCGGACTGCACAAGATGACACGATCATTGAACATCAGAGGATTGGCTGGGCAACTTCAACTTGGGAGGGACTCGTGGACTTTTTCTGGGGAAAGTCTACATATTTGGCCATATCCACAAAATGTGACAGATAAAACCATGGATAAACTTAAAGAATTCAGTGTCTAGAGAGAATGTAGTAGACATTTAAAAGTCCAAAGATAAAGTTATAAACAGACAAGAAATCAAGGAAATGGAAAACCATCTTAGCTGGAAAGGGTGAGTAGTTAGACTGATACCAGATGGCTCTGAAATACTGTGTGCATGGAAGATGCCGGGACAACTGAGAAGTTTGAGGGTGTTTATGATATCACAGTGAACATGTCACCCAAGATGGCCTCATCTTTATAGTCTGAGGATTGTCCTAGGCTACGATACTCAAGTGAGAGATACCCAGAAAAGAATTTAAAAACAGAAACCAGCACTGAAACTTGAAGAGTTAGAATTGCCACTGATTAAAGGGATAAGAAAGAAGTCATTGTGAAGAAGCAATAAATAACAGAGAGACAAGCAGTGAGTGGAGAAAATTGTGATGTTCTCAAGAATATGGGTAGGCCATGCTAATTCAAGCTTGAAACTTGATTTGAAACCAGAGGCTGGACTTGGGTCTTATCAGACCTACGTTGTCCTTCTGCCTTAATCATAATCCCAAATCAAGAAGGATCTCCTGAGGACATTGTAGAGAAGGATCGATGCTTCCCTTCCTATGCCCCTAGCACTCATTGAAGAGAAGTCTCACTTTCCATACCTCTGGCTTTACGGAGGCCCACTGGGTACATGCTAATGTGTCACAATACATCTCTTTGAACGCTTGAAGGACTAGACCCCCATCATGCTCCAGATATGTCGCATTGTTTGGCAGGGTTCCAGAAGTGTGCTGAGAATCACCCTTTTCCAGAGGGCTTCGTTGCTTTGTGAGGGCTGCCTTACCAGGCTAGTGTGCTCAGTTTGGCTCCAATGAAATACTCCCCCTATCTCTTGGACTAGAATGATTACTGATGACGTGTATTGACACCATGTGAAAGGAGGTTGTCTGAAAATTAGAACATTACAATTATCTTTATAGAAAAATAAACATGCCATAGCTGAGGTTGTAAATCAAATAACACACCTTATAGAAATACAGTAAGCCAGTATCTAGACATAATCTAGTGGAACGTTCAAGGATCAGGGGTCAAGATCGAAGCTTCCCAAATCCAGAAATGAGACAGAAAAGTATCTTACCTGGAACGGAATTCATCACATCTGTCTAATTTGTCTCGGGTACATTATGTTCATGAAGAAGTTTAACATGACAACCTAGAATTTGGAGTTTAAGATCTCAGAATGTCAGACCAACGAAGATGAACACGTGTTCACAGTGCTCATTTTGACCAAGGCTAGCATGGTAAAGATTGCTACAAGTGACCAATGTAAATGCAAAGACAACACCGAACAATGAAAAGCACTCAAAGGTAGGCCTATAGAACATAGGGTGGTTAAAGCAATAGAAAATTGATACCTTGGGATGAAGGAGAACTGGCTGACAAGCATACCAAAGGGGGAAATCTGAGAAAGACCATGATGATTATACTATGGAAAAACAAAATGGGCTCAGAATAGGGAAGGCAAACACAAATAACACCTGAATACTCCACAACGAAAGATGTCAGGCTTTAGACAGACTCTGATTGAAGTTTTGAAAGTCAGAAAGTGACACAAACCAAAAAACTGCAGCGAGGTAAAACCTGGGCTACCTGGAAAGGGTGGGTATGAGAGTCCTCCAAACGTCCTATGAAACCCTGTGTCCATGAAGCTTGCCGGGAGAGCAGAGACACAATTATGACAAATTCTCTGACATCGCTGTTGACCGAAAATACAAACTGTCTACATCTACTCAGTGCCAGAGTTGGGCTGAAGTAGCCTATTTAAGTCACATTCCCCTCAAATGTAGGTTGCCGAGGGAACATGAATGGGGCTGGTCAGTAAAGAATTGGGGAAGTCTGCGCATTCTGCGTCGGCAGCCAGGAGTTGGCAGGGTAGAATCCTGGGGGTAAACCTCCTCACCACTGGTACAGCCATTCTGGTGCAGGCGAGGGAGATAATGTAGAGGCCGATGAGAAACGACGTTAGACAGGGCCACTCTTCCTCAGCAAATACAGGAGCATTTCCAGCAGATGTGAGCACAGTGATAAATCTCTTTCAAAAGGAAACAAATTAAAAGTTACAAAGAATAGGAAAATTGAACCTCAATAAAAAAGAAAAAGGATGCCAGTAAGAAGAATAAGATACCTAGGAATAACCTCACCCCAACAGGTGAAAGCTCTGTAAATAGAAAACTAGCAAACCTTTGCAGAAAGAAATGGGAGAAGACACAAGGAAGCGGAAGGATATTCCATGCTCTTGAAATGGAAGAATTAACACACTTGAAATGTCCACACCACATAGAGAAATCTCTTGATTCCATGCAGTGCCAGTCAAAGTTGCAGCAATATTTCTCACAGAGATAGAAGCGAGCATCCTAAAGTTTACATCCAGCAACAAAAGACCCCGAATAGCCAAAAGAATCCTGAGGAAAAAGAACAAAGCTCAATGTATCACACTTTCTGATTTCAACATATAGGATGAAGAAATTGAAATGGAAGCAGCGCAGGCTGGGATGCAAAACAGAGAAACAGAACCAAGGAACAGAATCAAGAGCCCAGAGGTAAAGGGACACATATATGGACACCCCATTTTCGACCACGGAGCCAAGAGGAGACAGTGGAGAAAGGAAAGTCTCTACAATAAACAGTTTTGGAAAGAGTGCACAGTCTCATGTAAGACAATGAGAGTAAACCACGGTGTTACACCAGGCACAAACACCAACTCGAAATGGATTAAAGTCTAGAATGTAACACTGGAAACCATGAGACTTCTGGAAGAAAACGTAGGTAGGGTGCTCTTTGTCATTTGTCTTAGCCTCATATGTGGAAGAAGCATGTCTGTCTGGGAAAGGGCAATAAAGGAAACAAGAAACAAATGGGACTACATCAGACACAAAAGCTTCTGCATAGCCAAGGAAATCATTGATGCAATGGAAAGACAGCACAACTGGGAGAGGATGTTTGCAAACCACACATTGGTGAAGGGGTGAATAGCCAAAAGATCCAATAAACTCATACGGCTCCACAAGAAAAAAAAAAAACAAGCCCCATTAAAATCTGGGCAAAAGCTGGAAACAGAGATTTCTCCCAGGAAGATACAAAGATGGCCAACAGGCTGTCTGAAAACATGTTCATCATCATTAAGTCTCTGGTCAGTGCAAATCTGAAAGGCAATGAGATAGCAGCTCACGGCAGTCAGAATGGCTATAAGGATGAAGACAGGAAATAAGTTTCAGAGAGGAAGTGGAGAGAAGAGAAGTCTCCTGCACTGCTGGAGGGAGTGGAAACAGGTGCAGCCACGACACAAAACGGTGAGGAGTTGCCTTAGACATTTCAGAATACATCTACCATATGATCCAGCAATTCATATGTGGTGTGTTTATCCAAAGAATGTGGAAACACTCATACACAGAGATCGGTGCACACCTCTATTTAACCTGGCCTTATTCCAGATATCCAAGACTTGGAAGCCTGCCTGGTGCCCATCAAGGGATGAATGGAGAAGGAAGATGGGCTATAGCCACACAAAGGCATAGCAGTCAGCTATAGGAACGGATTCAGGCCAGCCATTTGTGATCACCAGAATGGCTCCTGAGGGTATTGGGGGAACTGAAAGACGCCCCAGGAGTATGGTCAAATACTACAGGATCTCATGCACAAGGAGAAGAGCAAGAACGGACCAAGAAACAAGTATCACATGACAATGGATTGGCATTTCCCAGAGGGAAAGTGGGGCAGTGGCCAGAGAGAGAAAGTGTTGATTAGGCACTGGTGTGTGGTTAGGGACAGTAATTAGGTTTACGTTGGTGAAGATGATGTAACCTACTCTGAAGTCTAAATCTATGTGGATGTAGATCTGAAAGCTATAGGTTATTATAATGTTGGGTTACGACAATCAATTCACATAAAACCAGAACTCCCAAAAGGGATGCAGATTTACAACCGGAAGCTTTGGAGACAGAAAGAGGTTAGAGAAGATGAACTTCCAAGTATTGGTAATCACCTCAACATGCTCAATGATGCTACAGAAAGGTAGACCTTTGCAAAGAGATGAAGAGGAATACTACCGAGAGAACATGTTCCATGCTAAACTCATGAACCAACAGAAAACGTTACCGTTCATGATGTTACTACTGATTCCCTTCACGAATGATCGAAGCAGGCCAACATCTTCACAGGTCAGGTCAAAGGTTGGTCCAAAAGTGCAATTCAGGGCCAGCCCTGTGATGTAGCAGGTCGGTGACTACGTTCCACTTGGGCGGCCCGGGCTTCACCAGCTAGCATCAGGGGTGCAGATCAGATTACTAGCATTAGGAAATACAGATTTCAAGGTATGGTGTGCACAGAGATCATAAAGAAGTAGACATTGTCACGAGACCTTAACAATACGAATCAGAAAAAGAGCCATGAGAATATGACAATCTATGAACGCATCAGGAACACTTCCCCAAATGATGAAGGAAGGAAAACATGTAACCTGCCAAGTGGAATTTTTAGACTGCTAGGAGATCACACGATCATTGTGCATCAGGGGATTGCCTGGGCAACTTCCAATTTGTTAGGGCCTCCAGGACTTTCTCTGAGGAAAGTCCACCCAATTGGACATATACACAATGGATAAGATATAAAACAAGGGATAATCTTAAAGGAAAGAAACTGGTGGGTAGAAGGAACGTAGGATACCTTTCATGTTCCACGAGAAAGTTAGAAACTGACAAGAAATCCAGAACAAGGAAAACTATCCTACCTGGAAAGGTGGAGTCGTCAGACTGATATGAGTTGGCTCTGAAACACTGTGGGCCTGGAGGTTTTCAGGGCAACTTAGAATTCTGAGGGTGTTTATGACGTCACGGTGAACGTGTCACCCAAGATGGCAGAAAGTTTAGAGTCCGAGGATTGCCCTGGTTAGGATACCCACGTGAGAGATATCCAGAAACAGCTTTTCCAAACAGAAACCGCACACAGAAACTTGAAGAGATCAAAGAGGCACTGATTCAAGGGATAAGAAAGGAATCATTGGGAAGAAGGGATACTAGAGGGGCAAGAACTGAGAAGAGAACATTGTTATCTACTCAAGTAGATGTGGAGGCCGTGCTGATTGAAGCTTGCAACTAGATTTGAAACAAGAGGCTGGACTTGGGGCTTATCAGAACTACGTTGTCCTTCTGCCTTACTCATAATCCCAAGTCAAGAATGATCTCTTGAGGACATTGAAGAGAACAATTGAGGCCTCCTTTTCTAAGCCCCTAGGATTCCTTGAAGAGAGATCTCCCTTTGCATAGCTCTGGCGTCACGGGGTCCCACTGGGTACATGCTAATGTGTCCCAAGACATCTCTGTGAAGACTTAAAGGAATGGATGATTGTCATGCTTGGGGTGGATCCTTTGGTTTGGAGGGATCTACAAGTGTGTTTAAAAGCACCCTTTTTGAGAGGGTTTCGTTCCTTTGTGAAGTCTGCACTCCCAGGCTACAGTGCTCAGTTGGGCTCCAATGAAATTCTCTCCCCCACCTCTTGCCATGGAAACAGTATTGATTCCTTGTTCTGACAACATATGGAAGGAGGTTTGCTGAAAATTAGCACGTTGCCGTTATATTTAAATAAAAATACACCTGCCAAAGTTCAGAATGAAAATCAAACAAATAGCAAACCATGTAGAAATAAAGTAAGCCCAGTATCCAGACGTAATCTGTTGGAGCATTCAATGATCAGGGGTCAAGTTTGAAACTTCCCAAATCCAGAAAAGAGACAGACAAATCACTTACCTGGAGGGAGGAATTCATCAGATTTCTCTAATTTCTCTCAATAACATAATGTCTGTGAAGGTGGTTGCCCAGACAACCTTGAATCTGGAGTTCCTAATCTGAGAATCTCAAACCTACCAAGACGACCATGTGTTCTCAGGGCTAAGTGTCACCTGGGCCGGGATAGCAAAGATTCCTACAAGTGACTGATGGAAATTCCAAGACCACACCTAACAATCACGAAATGACTCACACGTCGGGCTACAGAACCTATGGTAATTAAAGACATACAAAACTCCTAACTTGGAAAGAAGGAGAACACACTGATAAGCAAATCGAACGGAGATATCTCAACAAGACCATAACAAATAAACTATAGAAAAGAAAAAAGTATCCCGGAATATGGAGGCCAACAGAAATCAAAGCTGAGTA
The DNA here is from genome assembly GCF_041296235.1 of Equus asinus. Classification (NCBI taxonomy): domain Eukaryota; kingdom Metazoa; phylum Chordata; class Mammalia; order Perissodactyla; family Equidae; genus Equus; species Equus asinus. The sequence goes on along the minus strand of NC_091815.1, from coordinate 10,104,502 downwards.
ATCCACAGTGAAAGACGTCAGTCATTAGACACACTCTGTTTGAACATTTGAAAGTGCGAGAAAGTCACAACGCCAAAAACAGCAGCAAAGGTCAAACCTGGGCTAAATGAGAAGGGTGAGTTATGAGACTGCTCCCCGCGGGCTCTGAAACCCTGTGTCCACAAAGCTAGACCGGACAGCAGAGACACGATTCTGACAAATCACCCAACATCACAGTGGGCCAGAAAAGCAAGCTGGCCTCATCTACACAGGGCAAGAGTTGGGCACAAGTAGCATATTCAAGTCACAATCCACTCAACTGCAGGTTGCCAATGGAACATGAAAAGGGCCAGCCAGTGGGGCCGTGGTGAAGTCCGCACATTCTGGTTCAGCAGCCCAGGTTCGGCGATGTGGAATGCTGGGGGTGAGCCGCCTCACCGGTCGTCCAGCCATTCTGGGGAAGGCGTCTGAGGTAGTGTAGAGGCAGATGGGAAGCGACGATAGACATCGCCATTCTTCCTCAGGAAATGCAGCAGCATGGCCAGCAGATGTGAGCACAGCCATAAATTCTGTCAAAACAAAACCAATTGAAATTTGAAAAGAATAGAAAAACTGAACCTCAAAAAAGAAAGCATGCCAGTAGGAAGAAAAAGATATCTAGGAATAAACGTGGCCAAACAGCAGAAAGCTATGGAAACAGAAAACTTGTAAAGGTTTGGGCGAAGATATTACAGAAGACACAAGGGAACGGAAGGCTATTCCATGCTCTTCCAATGGAATAACGAACACACTTCAAACGTCCATACCGCATAAAGCAGTGTCTGGATTGCATGCAGTCCCAGTCAAAGTTGCAACAAACATTCCCACAGAAATACAAGACAGAATCCTAAAGTTTCTATCCAGCAACAAAGGACCCAGAATAGCCAGAGGAATCCTCAGGAAAACGAACAAAGCAGCAAGTATCACACTTTCTGATTTCAACATATAGGACGAAGCCCTAGGTACGGAAACAGCACAGCCTGGGCCCCAATATAGGCACACAGACTCATGCAACAGAATGAGAGCCTGGAGGTCAACTCACACATCTACTGACAGTGCATTTTCGAACAGTGAGCCTAGAGGAGAAAGTGGAGAAAGGAGAGTCTCCACAAGAAACGGTGCTGAGAAGACTGCACACCAACAGGTAACACAAGGAGAGTAGACCATGATGTTACACCAGACATATGCACGACCTCGTAATGGATTAAAGCCTTGAATGGAATACTTGAAACCGTGGAACTTCTAGGAGACAACCCAGGCAGCTTACGCTTTGCCATGTGTCTTGGCTGCCTATTTGGAAGAAGCATGTGTCAGTGGGCAAGGGCAAGAAAGGAAACAAGAAACAAACGGGACTCCACCCAATGCAGAAGCTTCTGCCCAGCCAACGACTCCATCGACTCAATGCAAAGACAGCACAACAACTGTGACAGGCTGTTTGCAAACCACACATCGGAGAAGTGGTGAGTAGCCAAAAGATTCAATGAACTCATACATCTTCACAGGAATAAAAACGAGCCCAATAGAACCTGGGCAAAAGATGGAAACAGACATTTCTCCCAGGAAGATAGGAAGATAGCTAACAGGCTGTATGAAAACATGTTCATCATCATTAAGTCTCTGGTCAATGCAAATCTGAACGGCAATGAGATAGCAGCACACGGCAGTCAGAATGGCTGTAAGGATGAAGACGGGAAACAATAAGTTTCACAGAGGAGGTGGAGAGAAAGGAAGCCTCCTGCACTGCTGGTAGGAATGTGAACCGGTGCAGCCACTATGCAAAGTGGTGTGGAATTGCCTCAGAAATTTCAGAATCCACCTACCATATGATCTGTCTATTCCTCTGTGGCGTATATATCCAAACATCATGGAAACACTAATGCACAGAGATCGATGCACTGCTGTGTTCACCACAGCCTTACTCCCGATATCCAAGACTTGGAAGCCTCCGTGGTGACCATCAAGAGATGAATGGAGAAGGAAGATCGGCTATAGCCACACGATGGTATAACTCTCAGCTGTAGGAATGGATGCAGTCCAGCCATTTGTGACCACCAGAATGGCTCCTGAGGGTCTTAGTGGAACTGAAGCAAGCCCCAGGGATAAGGTTGAATACCACAGGATCTCACGTACAAGGAGAAGAGGAAAAACGGAGCAACAAAAAGGTAGGACGTGACATGGGATTGGTAGTTCCCAAAGGGAAATGGATGCGGGGGTCTGAGGGAGAAAGAGTTGATTAGGCACAAGTGTGTGGTGAGGGCCTGTAATTAGGCTTACAGTGGTGAAGATGATGTAACCTACACAGAAGTCTAAATCTATGAGATTGTAGATGTGAAAAGCTATAGGATGTTAGAATGCTGGGTTACGGCAATCAATTCACATAAAATCAAAACTCTAAAGAGGGGTGCAGATTTACAGCCTAAACCTTTGGAGGCTGAAACAGATTAGAGAAGATGAACTTCCAAGGATTGGTAATCACCTCAAAATGCTTAATGATGCTACAGAAAGGTAGACCTTTGCAAAGAGATGAAGTGGAACACTAGGAAGAGAACATGTTCCGTGCTAAACTCATGAACCAACGGAAACATGTGACTTGCCTGGTGGAATTGTCAGCCTGCTAGGAGATGACACGATAAGTGTGCATCAGGGGATTGCCTGGGCAACTTCAACTTGGGAGGGAGTCCATGACTTTCTCTGGGGAAAGTCCACCCATTTCACCATATCCACACAAGATAAGAGATAAAATCTTTGATAATCGTAACGGAAAGAGACTGGTGTGTAGAGGGAATGTAGTAGACCTTTCAAAGTTCGAGGAGAAAGTTAGAAACCGACAAGAAATCCAGACAAAGGAAAACTATCCTACCTGGAAATGGGGAGTGGTCAGACTGGTATGCGATGGCTCTGAAACATTGTGTGCATGGAGGTTGTCAGGACAACTTAGAATTCTGAGGGTGTTTATGAACATGTCACCCAAGATGGCCACATCTATACAGTCCGAAGATTGGCCATTGTGTGGCTATAGATCGTCTTCCTTCTCCATTCGTCACTGGACGGGCACCACGTAGGCTTCCAAGTCTTGGATATTGGGAGTAAGGCTGTGGTGAACACAGTGGTGCATGGATCTCTGAGCATTAGTGTTTCCAAGTTCTTTGGATATATATGCCACAGAGGAATAGCTGGATCATATGGTAGATGGATTCTGAAAATTCTAAGGCAATTCCATAGCTCTTTGGGTAGTGGCTGCACCTGATTACACTCCCCCCAGCAGTGCAGGAGGCTTTGCTTCTCTCCACCTCCTCTCCGAGACTTGTTGTTCCCTGTATTCATCCCTATAGCCACTCTGACCACTGTGAGCTGCTATCTCATTGCCGTTCGTATTTGCATTGCCAAAGACTTAATGATGATGAACATGTTTTCATACAGCCTGTTGGCCATCTTTTATCTTCCTGGGAGAAATATCTGTTTCCATCTTTTGCCCAGGTTTTATGGGGATCGTTGTTTTTTTATTGTGGAGACATATGAGTTCATTGGTATTTTGGCTAATCACCCCTTCTCCGATGTGTGGTTTGCAAAGATCCACTCGCAGTTGTTGTGCTGTCTTTGCATTGAGTCGATGGAGTCGTTGGCTGTTGAGAAGCTTCTGCATTGGATGGAGTCCCGCTTCTTTCTTGTTTCCTTTGTTGCCCTTGCCCAGTCACATATGCTTCTTCCAAATAATCGGCTAAGCCAGATGGCAAAGAGCAAGCTGCCTGCGTTTTCTCCTAGAAGTTGCATGGTTTCAAGTGTTCCATTCAAGACCTTAATCCATTTTGAGGTTGTGTGTGTGGCTGGTGTAACATCATGGTCTATTCTCATTGTGTTACATGTGGCTGTGCAGTCTTCCCAGCATCGTTTCTTTTCGAGACTCTCCTTTCTCTGCTGTCTCCTCTTGGCTCCTTGGTCTAAAATGGGCTGTCCATATATGTGGGAGTTGACCTCTGGGCTCTCGATTCTGTTCCTTGTGTCTGTGTGCCTCTTTTTGTGGCCAGCCTTTGCCGTTTCGGTACCTAGCAGTTCGTCCTATATGTGGAAATTCGAAAATGTGGTACTTGCTGAGTTGTTCGTTTTCCTCAGGATTCCTTTGGCCATCCGTGGTCTTTTGTTGCTGGATGTAAACTTTAGGATGCTCGCTTCTATCTCTGTGAGAAATATAGCTGCAACTTTGCCTGGGACTTCATGTAATCTAGAGATTGCTTTATCCGGAGTGGAGGTTTCCAGTGTGTTAATTCTTCCATTTCAAGAGCATGGAATATCCTTCCACTTCCTTGTGTCTTCTCCCATTTCTTTCCACAGGGTTTGCTAGTTTTCGATTTACCGAGCTTTCACCTGTTGGGGCGAGGTTGTTCCTAGGTATCTAAAGCTTCTCACTGGCATTTTTTTTTTGAGGTTCAATTTTCCTATTCTTTGCAACATTTAATTTGCTTCCTTTTGACAGAAGTTTATCGCTGTTCTCACATCTGATGACAGTGCTCCTGTATTTGCTAAGGAAGAGTGGACCTGTCTATCGTCACTTCTCATCTGCCTCTACACTCCTTCCCACGCCTGCCACAGAATGGTTTGGCCAGCGGTGAAGAGGTTTACCCCCAGTATTCCACCCTGTCAACTCCAGGCTTCCAACCCAGAATGCACGGACTTCCCCAATTCTCCACTGGCCGGCCCCTTTCATATTCCCTTGGCAGCCTGCAGTTCAGTATAATGTGACTTAAATATGCTACTTCAGCCCAAGTCTGGCACTGAGTAGACGTAGCCAGTTTGCATTTTGACTGCGAAGTCAAACAATTTGTCAAAATTGTGTCTCTGCTGTCCCAGCAGGCTTCATGGACACAGTGTTTCTGAGCACGTTTGGAGCAGTCTCATTCTCACCCTTTCCAGGTAGCCCAGGTTTTACCTCACTGCGGTTTTTTGGTTTGTGACACTCTCTGACTTTCAAAAGTTCAAGCATAGTCTGTCTAACGTCTGACATCTTTTGTTGTGGATTATTCAAGTGTGATTTGTGTTTGCTTTCCCTTTTCTGAGCCCATTTTGCTTTACATAGTATAATCATCATGGTCTTTCTCAGATTTCTCCCTATGGTATGCTTGTCAGTCAGTTCTCCTTCATCCCAAGGTATCAATTTTCTATTTCTATAATCACCCTATGTTCTATAGGCCTACATGTGAGTGCTTTTCATTGTTGGGTGTTGTCTTTGAATTGACATTGGTCACTTGTTGCAATCTTTATCATGCTAGCCTAAGTCAAAGTGAGCTTGAGAACACGTGGTCATCTTGCTTGGTCTTACCTCCTGAGATCTTAAACTCCAAACTATAGGTAGTCATGGCAAACTCCTTCATGAACATAATGTATCTGAGACAAATTAGACGAATCTAATGAATCCGCTTCAGGGAAGGTACTTTTCTGTTTCATTCCTGGATTTGGGAAGTTTCGAACTTGACCACCGATCGTTGAACGTTCCCTTAGACTACGTGTAGATATTGGTTTACTTTATTTCTATAGGGTGTGTTGTTTGATGTACATCCTCAGATCTGGCATGTTTATTTTTCTATAAAGATAATGGTAATGTTCTAATTTTGAGCCAACCTCCTTACATATGGTGTCAATACACGTTATCAATAATCATTCTACTCCAAGAGATAGGGGGAGAGTATTTCATTGGAGCCAAAGTGAACACACTAGCCTGGCAGTGCAGCCCTCACAAAGCAACGAAGCCATCTGGAAAAGGGTGTTTCTCAGCGCACTTCTGGAGCCCTGCCAAAAAATGAGGCATACTAGAAGCATGACGGGGTTCCATTCCTTCATGGGTTCCAAGAGATGTATTGTGACACATTAGCATGTACCCAGTTGGCCTCCGTAATGCAAGGAGCTATGGAAAGTGAGACTTCTCCTCAATTAATGCTAGAGGCAAAGGAAAGGAGGCATCAATCCTTCTCTACAATGTCCTCAGGACACCATTCTTGATTTTGGATTATGATTAAGGCAGGAGAATTTGTACGTCTGATAAGCCCCAAGTCCAGCCTCTGGTTTCAAATCAAGTTTCAAGCTTGAATCAGCATGGCCTCGCCATATACTTGAGTAGATGACAATGGTCTCCACTCAGTGCTTGTCCCTGTATTATTGCTTCATCACGATGACTTCTTTCTTACCCATTTAATCAACGTCTATTCTATCTCTTCAAGTTTCAGTGCTTGGTTTCTGTTTTTAAATTCTTTTCTGGGTATCTCTCACTTGAGTATCGTATCCCAGGATAATCCTCAGACTATAAAGATGAGGGCATCTTGGGTGACAGGTTCACTGTGGTGTCATAAACACCCTCAAACTTCTAAGTTGTCCCGGCGTCTTCCTTGCACACAGTGTTTCAGAGCCATCTCATACCAGTCTGACACTCACCCTTTCCATTTCCTGGATTTCTTGTCGGTTTCAAACTTTATCCTTGAACTTTTAAATGTCTAGTACATTCTCTCTAGACACTGGTTTCTTTATTTTAAGTTTATCCTGGGTTTTATCTGTTACATTTTGTGGATATGGCCGAGTGTTTAGACTTTCCCCAGTGAAAGTCTTGGAGTCCCTCCCAAGTGGAAGCTGCCCAGGCAATCCTCTGACGTGCAATGATCGTGTCATCTCGTGCAGGCTGACAATTCCACCTATGCAGGTCACATCACTTTCTTCCCTCTGTATTTAGGGAAGTGTACCAGATGTGTCATAGATTGCAATATTTTCATGTTTTTTTCCTGGCGCATATCTATAAGGTATGCTCACAATTTCCACTTATTTATGATCTCTGTCTGCACCATACCATGAAACCTATCTTTCCTAATGTTACTAATGTGATCAGTACGTGTCATACGAATCCCTGAATCCCAGGCCGCCCACTAGTAACATGGACTCTTACACACCAGAACACATGGCTGGCCCTGAATTTTACTTTGGGACCAATTTTTTGCCTGAACTTGGGAAGAAGCTGGCCTGCTGTGATTATTCATGAAGGTAATTAGTAGTAACCTCATAGACGGTAACATTTTCCCTTGGTTCATGAGTTTAGCACGGAACACGTTCTCTTCGTAGTAGTCCTCTTAATCTATTTGAAATGGTCTACCTTTCTGTATCATCATTAAGCATTTGGAGGATATTCACAATCCTTGGAAGTTTATTTTCTCTAATGTCTTTCAGCCTCAAAAGCTTTTTGCCACAAATCTGCATGCCTTTTTGGATTTTTTCTTTCCCTCTGGGAACCTCACATCCAAAGTGAAGGCTGCCATCCAAAGTAGAATGCTCAGTGGCCCCAGTGCAATTCTCTCTCTCGATGTATTGCCATAGAAGAGTATTGATTATGTGTTTTGACACCATAATGAGGAAGTTGGCTGAAAATTACATTACACTTATATTTAATGACAAATAAACACGCCAGAGCAGAGGATGTAAATCAAACAACTAACAAATCCTACAGAAATAAAGTAAACCAGTATCTAGACATAATCTACCTGAACGATCAGGGATCCGGACTCAAGTTCGAGCCTTCCAAAATTCAGAAAAGAGACATAAAAATATCTTACCTGGAGAGAGGAATTCATCAGATTTGTCTAATTTGTCTCGGAAAGATTATGTCCATAAGGTGGTTGCCAGGACAACCTAGAATTTAGAGTTTCTGATCTCAGAATGTCAAACCAACAAACATGACCACGTGTTCTCAGTGCTCGGTTGGACGTAGGCTAGCTTAGCAAAGATTCCTTCAAGTGAACGATTGAAATTCAAAGACAATACCCAACAATCAGGAAATCACTCATACATCAGGCTGGAGAACATATGGTGATGAAAGAAATACAAAATTAATAACTTGAATGAAGGAGAACGGACTGATAAGCATATCTATGGGAGATAGCTGAGAAAGCCCATGACGATTGATGTGGATTAAGGCTGCCCCAGCTCGAAAAGCCCAAAGTTACCTGGCCTACTTGCCAAACTACATGACGCAGTGAATCATTTTTTGGTATGAATTAGAGGTGCCCCAGTGAGAGAAGCCCAGGTCATGCTCACCTACATGCCTATCTATATGGCCAGATTCGTATCTAATGTTATCCGACCACACAATAACCAGACCCCAACTGAACTGGAATCATTTCATGACATTTTACATCATCTTTTCTTTTTCCAGCAAAAGTAAGTCATGTAACTATGCTTATAAAATTAGGACTTACCCTGTACTCAGGGCAGCAGCAGGAGCTGTGACTGCCCATGGGTCCTGTCCCCATGCAGCAACTCTTTAGTGCCCATGGGTCCTGTCCCCATGCCTGAAGCTCTTCCCTGTCCATAGGTCCTGTCCCCATGCTATCCTGTACCGTTCTCTAAATAAAAGAGCATCACTGCCAGACCTTGAGAGTCCAACAAATCTTTCTTTTGACTCTTCAGTTCGCCAACCCCGCATCATATCTTATGGCCCGTATGGGGATTTTGCTTCATCGGTTTGTGAGCTTGACTTCTGGTAAATGCCCTTTCCTTCCTTGTGCCTCTCTCCTTTTCGAGGATGGATCTAAATTCACTTCTCCATCAGGAACTTTCTTGGATAGCTGTATGAATCCACGTTTGCTGCCCATGGCTACTCTGTGGGGCAAATCATGGCATTCGGCTTGAAGAGAATCAGTACCTTAAGCCTAAGGGTGATGTAGAATGAATTAATCCGTTCCTTCCTGACTCTATCTCTGATATATAAATTTTACGTGGGCACGGGTTGGCCACTTCAGTCATTAGGATGGTCGGGAATCTACAAGACTCCCGTGGAAGGTTTCTTTTCCCAAGGCTGTATTGGGCTACCTCCCATGGCACATGACCATGCTCTGAACTGTGTGAATGTCCCAATTGGGACTCCAGTTCAAGGCAAGTAAGAAAGTCTAACCTTTGGTTGAGTATGGAAAACCCTTCTCGGAGAATGGCTCCAACACGCAATTGGGTAGAATGTCCCCCAAAGCGGCGGAAAATTCCTCACTATTTTTCTCTATCCTGTTCTCTCTTAAACTTCTCCTTTTCTCTCAGGGACCATTCACCAGGCACCTATTGCTGCCAGGCAGAATAGGAAAGATGTTCACCAGGCACCTGTTACTGCCAGGCATCCGAGGGAAGGTATAAAAGGGATGCAATGCTGGTGGAGTTCCCCATCACCCATTGCTATAGGAACCCCACATTAGGAACGACAGGTGGGATGCTGCCCTAGGTTCACAGGGGATTTTCAAGGAAATGGACGTGTCTCTTTCATCTTTGTTAGAGTTACACGGGCCATTTTCATCTCCTTTTGAGCTTTGCAACCGGAAAACAGAAGAATCTTTGAAGAGTGAAGGCCTCCACGCCTGGGAACACCAACTTTGGCTTTCTACCCTGATCACCACGGCAACACCAAGTAGGGTGCCCTTTTTTGGCAGATGACTGATTGAGGATTTTAGTCACCTACTGAGTTGGCTATGAGGGTAGCAGACCTGTGATTTATTCTGTGAACTGTCGTGCTAGGGTAGTGTGCCCCAGCACGGGAACTGTTCTGTGACTCTTATCTTGATAACCCTCTGGGAGTGGCCATGAGGGTGAGGTCTGGTGTCTTCTTTTCCTTTCTTTGTTTTGCTCATCATGTAGTCTGTTGTCACCAAGTCGAACTTAAGTTCAGGCTGAACCTGACCAGAACCTGGACCTTCTGTAAAATCGAAAAACTTGAAAACATTTTGCAAGGGACTTAACTCTCAACCCGGCTGCTTGGAGCCCTGACCTCCAGCCAGTTCCCGGCTTCTGTGGGCACTGCACCCTTTTCCAGTCCACTGTCAGTCAGACACTGGCTTTACTGCCATGGGGAATGCCGTAAGCATCCCCAGAGACTCACCACTCAGAATCCTTCTAACTAATTAGAAACACTTTCAATTGTATGGGTGCTGCCCCAGAAACTCCAACTAGGAGAAAATTTGCGAGGCTTCTCTGTGCCTTTCTGGTGCAGTTGGACAGGTGGATCAACCTAAAAGGACCTTCAAGTTACAGTCCAGTTTCTGGGAAATCAAGAGTAACTGTCCTTACAAAATCCTTGCAAGACTGGAAAGACAGCTCTAGAGGCAGTTCAGATTCCACCTAGTTCCTTTATCATGAAAAAGATTATCATCCTCCCTCTCCAGGAACTACTGTCCAGTCCATCACTCATTCTTAAGACTGAAAAACAAAAAAGGAGGGGAAAGGATAAATGAACATAAGTGTGCCTTTGCAAAACTCTAGCATGTCAAAGGTCTTCTCCATAAGTATTAGTAAAAAGGCTCAAAACAAAGTTTGGATTCATAACTTGTGAGCTTAATATTATTGTTCCTGACTCACAGCAGTAGTTTTTAAAACGATGGTTGTACAGTCTCTCTGTATGTGTGGCTATGTGTATGTTATAGGTGTGATACTTTTATCCTGGATGCTATGGCCAAAATTAAGATCTCTGTTTAGTTGGCTTAAAGTAAGTGCTTACTGAAATTCTAAATGTAGTAGAAATTAACACAGTCCCTTTCAAAGTAAACGTGATGTGAATTAACCTATGTTAAATGAAAACTTGTTTAAGTTTGTTGGTTTGATTGAAAATAGTCTTCTTGTCAGAGTTGTCGGTATTTGCATAGTATGCAGGCATTCATCCTGGGTTTACTAGTCACATAAGTTCACGTTGTCTGTTAAATTTGTCAGCAAAATAATAGCTGTAAACGATGACCAGTTTTTTCAAATGCCTCATGAGGTTTCCGTAGGTAATCTGAACATAATTGTCGGAAAAAAATGGTTTAAATACATAAAACTCACAATAACTTTTACAGTCTGTATACTTGGGGAAAAAAACAGCTTCGAAATTCTTTTTGGTAACAATCTTGAGTTTTGCCAAGTTAAGTTAAATGATAAAAGTCTGAATATCTGGGTCATTTTTGGATAGGATGAAACACTGAAACATTATTAATAAACATAGCCAAGTTATCTGATTTTGGCATCTTAGTGAAGAGGCTAAAAGCGTTTGTGCGTATTAAGAAGCATGCCTTGTGTTTTGTTGTAAAGTACCACGTTTCTAAATTTATGAAGTGTTTAGAATGCTGATATAAAAGACAATTCATAATTGTTTACATTTTTAGTGTTTACTAGGTCTGTTAAGGTTTAAATGTTCTAATTAACCTATGGAATTAAAGCTACTGGAAATTAATAAGCAAAAGAGCTCTGTATTCAAGGAAGTTAAAATGGATGTTTTCAGTAAAAAAGGTATAAAGAATGGAAATATTTTTGTTTGATAGGTTAAGAAACATAAATTTGTCATGACGTACTAGAAAGGAAAAAGAAAGACTTTGGGACAAAGTTGTAGAATGCTTGTGAAGGAGAAATTCTGAAATGAGTTTTATGTCTGCTAAAGTAGACTAAAGTAAGTTCAATTAAGTGCATGAGTTTGAATGTTAAAAATAAGTACGTGCAGAAATTCAAATTTGGTTTTCTCTGAAAGGATACTTTGTCTTGAACTTTGGATCTGCTCTTGATAAAGAGTTTATAAAAGCTATTCCTTTGAGTAATTCTACCTAAGAGACAAATCTGTTTTGTGAAAATAATGAGTGAGGTCACTCTTAAGATTTTTCACTCTTTCTGTTATCAGTTTGAATAGATAGCTGAGCATTGTTTCACAGTGAGTGTTGTTTCCTATTTGAAGAAGCATTTTAAAAACTTTGGCTATGTTTTGACAAGTTTCTCCCTCAAAAATATTCAAATCCTGAATGAAGGCTTTCTTTTGACCTGGTAGACAGAAGAAAAATTACTCTGAGGATTTTCAGAGGCCCCCTGAGTCGTCTCAAAGAAATTTTCTCTCTCTTCCTATAAGGAGGAAAATACCAAACTAACTAGGCTTATTTGGTCTACTAAATTACATGGAAAACATTGGGAAATAAATGAAGATAGACTTTCTTAGGTGGTATTAGATGGGTAAATGTTATTAATATAGATGTCTTAAAATTATATGGCATTCTTAAGATTCTGATCTGTCCTGGTTATCAGTCATAAGTCCAATTATTATCTGGAAGTGTTATATGTCACAGAAGTAGCCAAGTTTCTTTGGCAATTGCCGTTTGGAGTCCTTTGTCCATTTGCAGATAGCTGTTGTTTTACTCTGATGCTTTTTTCTTTTGCAAATATCTTTCATCTTCCGAGAAATTCCTGGAAACGATTCTGACACAGAGGTTCTAAACTACACGTTTCTGACAAACTTTCAGATTGTAAAACTGAACTGAGTAAGAAATTACAGAATTCTAACAGAAACTAAGTTCATCAATCTGCTGAGAGAAGATTCAGCTCAAGAGTTGATTATACAGGACTGTGTGAACTGATGAGGATGATTATAATTTTTTAGGACATCTGTTTGAAATATTGTTGAGTTTTGATGTGTTGTTTTGTTTTCTCACAATGAAGGAAATATTTTTTCTTTTCTCTTATGCTAACTTTGACTTACAGCCGTTTGGTGAAATTATGCCTTTATGAGAAAAACTGAAACATTTATCTTTTTCTCCCTACCTTATCCCTCTGGAATTGGGAAACCCTTTGTGACCGAGTATGGTTATGTAGTGGCAATATTTGCATAAGTTCCATAAGAATCTGTTCTCCTTATAACAGGACACATTGGTTATACTACCAAGGCTTTGACTGGAATGTATATTTGAAACACACAGGCTCAGATATGACAAGACAGCATTTCAGGAACAAAGATTCGACTTTCTGGAATACAGCCACTTGGAAACATGGGCCTGGTACCTTGTTTACAGAGATTCTGGCAATCTTACCCATTAAGTAAGGAAGCTTGCTTATCTGACAGGTGTAAGGAACCTCCGAATATTTTGGGGGACCTCAAAGAGAACACCACTCAAATCTGTAAGTACTGCAGGCCAAATCTGATGGCAAATCCTTGGCTTGGCTTTTCTGGCCTTGCAAGGCCTTCACAGTTGAATCTGAGATTCCTCATAAAAAAGTCCAGCAAAGCAGATTTAAAAAAGCCTGTATAAGCAATTACTATTCTTGCTCCTCTTATGTAAATAATTGGAGCAAGTTGTATTGAAGCTACACTTTATTTGCAAACCAGTTCAGCCTAATTTGGCTATCTTTTGTAAAAATGAGGGTGATTTAAGAGAGAAAAAATACGTTTATGTAGAAGCTATAGTAGGTATTCCTGGATATTAGATTCTAGCTGTTTTCTTTTGCAAGATTCATCTATTGCTAATCGTAATGTCTCCTTGTGGCCATCTATCTCTGACACCTGGGAGTTCCCTGGCCACCATCAAACATTTTCCTTCAATACTACTGCCCGAATACTAATAGATTTGCTTTGTCACATGTGGATCCTAAACAACATGTTCCAAATTTAAAGTCCCCAGCTTATCAAGACTCAGGATGGACCATATCAAATTTGGAATGAATATATTTGGTTCACTCCTACTAGTGATCAACCCAGTAAAAGATCACTCTCTCTTGGGAACAAACCAATCACACCTGTGATACATGGCCTAATAGCACTCGACTTATGGGAAAAATTCCCTGTTATTTGTGTTCTCGTATCATAGCCTTAAAAAACATACTGACTGGTCTGGGACTGACTGGGATAGACGGCCCAGCACGTTTTGTTTAGCCCCTAATGGTGCTCAGTGTCGATGTGGGTCCAATTTATGGCCTTGGCTGCCACCTGGATGGATTGGATGATGCACCCTAGGTTTTGTCTGCATGCAAGGTAGAACTACATTTAATATATCTCCTCCTGCTAACCTACCCAACTGCAACAGCGCTGGACCAGCTGTGTCTTCCACTGGTATTTCCATCTTTACTCAATTATCCTTCACCAATTAGGAATTAAAAATGCTGTCTTGCACATGGAAGTCCTAATCAAATTCAGTATGAAGGCATTAAATGACGCACAGAATAGCATTTCGCTGCTCAATTTAGAAGTATCCCAAATGTGTAAGGCAGTCCTCCAAATCCAAATGGCACTGGATGTCTTGACAGCCCCACAAGGGGGCACCTGTGCCGTTATAAAAACTGAATGTTTTGCCTATATTCTTGACTACCGTCAAAATATTTCTGGCTTCCTAGCCCAGCCACCAAATTAAATCCATGTCTGACCAACCCTAACTCTAAACGATTGGTTGAACTCCCAGTCAGTACCAGTTTTCTGCACTACTTCAAAACCTTATTCATTGGGTTAAACATACTGCTTGTATTTCTACTTGTAGTTTGTTGTCTGTTTCGTTGTTTGTCTTCTGCATGCCAAAATATTTCACCTCTTGGAGCACATCTCGTCAAATGATTCTCTCCTCTCCAGGGGCTCTGTATAACTTAGCCTTGGACTCCACAGGTGAAGACTTCTGGTCCACTGAACTTCTACCTGTGCCTATGGCCCCATTTAGGGACACCTCTACAACATTGTACAGCCAGAAGTATTTACAGAAGAGTGAACATCGTCCATATCCCCAAATATTTCCAGTCCAAATGGGTTCGAGGGGGGTTATGTCGTGGATTGAGGCTGCTCCAGCTAGAAAAGCCCAAGGTGACCTGGCCTACATGCCAATCTATATGACCCGTTGGATTTTTTGTTGATATGAATTAGGGCTGTCCCATGGAGAGCATCCCAGGGCATACTAACCTACATGGTAATATATATGGGCAGATTCGTATCTAAAGTTATATGACCGCACAATAACCAGACCCCATCTGCACTGAAATCATTTAAAGACATTGAATATCATCATTTCTTTTTCCAGTAAAAACAAGTCATGTAACCATGCCTTATAAAATTATCACTAACCCTCAACTGAGGGATGCAGCAGGAGCTCTGACTGCTCATGGGTCCCGTCCCCAGGGAGCAGCAGCAGCTCTTCACTGCCCATGGGTCCTGTCCCCATGCCATCCCGTACTATTCTCTAAATAAAAGAGCACCAATGCCAGACCTTGAGAGTCCAAGAAATCTTATATTTGAGTCTTCAGCTCGCCGAGCCCATATCAACAATTATACTATGGAAAATAGAAAACGGTCACAGAAAATGGAAGGCACACAGAAATCACATCTGAATAATCCACAATGAAACAATTAAGTTTTAGTCATACTCTGAACGTTCGAAAGTCAGAGAAAGTCACATCCACAAAAACTGGAGCAAATGTCATACTTAGGCTAATTGGTAAAGGTGAGTTATCACACTGCTAACATCGGGCTCTGAAAACCTGTGTCAATGAAGTGTGCCAGGACAGCAGAGACAGAATTCTGACAAATCTTCTGACATCACAGTGGAGAAGAAAAATAAACTGGCCTCATCTACACAGTGCCACATTTGGCCCAAGTAGCCTATTCAAGTCACATTCCACTCAACAGCAGGTTGCCAATGTAACATGAAAGGTGCCGGCCAGTGTCGTGGTGAACACTGCACATTGTGGTCAGCAGCCCCAGGCAGGCCATACGGAATCCTGGGGGTGAACCTCATCACAGCTGGTCCAGCCATTCTGGGGCAGGCGTCTGAGGTAGTGTAGAGGCAGATGGGAAGCAACGTCAGACAGCATCAATCTTCCTCAGAAAGTACAGCAGCATCGCCAGCAGATGTGAGCACAGCCATGAACATCTGCCAAAACAAAACCAATGAAAAGTTGCATAGGATAGAAAAACTGAACCTCAGAAAGAAAAAACATGCACGTAAGAACAATAGGATTTCTAGGAATTAGCTTAGACAAACAGGTGCAAGCAATGCAAACCAAAAACTAGCAAAGCTTTGGCGAAAGCAATTCCAGAAGACACAAGCAAACGGAAGGGTATTCCACGGTCTAGGAATGTAAGAACTAAAACAACTGAAACGGCCGTAAAGGATAAATCAATCTCTAGATGCCATGCAATCCCTGTCAAAGTTGCAGCAATCTTTCCCACAGAAATAGAAGAGAGAATCCTAAACTCTCTATACAGCAACAAGAACCCTGAATACCCAAAGGAATCCTGAGGAAAAAAGCAGGATGAACAAAGCAGGATGTAAAACACTTTCTGATTCCAACATGTAGGACGAAGAGCTAGGTACCGAAACATAGCCTGCTCCCAAAAACAGGCACACAGACCAATGGAACAGAATCCAGAGCCCAGAGGTCAACTCACCCATATATGAACAACTCATTTGCAACGAGGAAGGCAAGAGGAGACAGTGGAGAAAGGTGAGTCTCTAAAAGAAACAGTGCTGGGAAGCTTGCACAGCCACATGTAACACAATGAGAGTAGACCATGATGTTACACCAGGCACACACACCCCCTCGAAATGGATTAAACCCTTCAACTTAAGACTTGAAACAGTGAAACTTCTAGAATAAAACCCAGGGAGCTTGCTCTTTGCCATCTGGCGTAGCGACCTATTTGGAAGAAGCATGTGTGACTAGTCAAGGTCAACAATGGAACCAAGAAACAAACGGGACTCCATCCAATGCAGTAGGTTCTGTCCAGCCAAGGAAACCGTCGACTCAATGCAAGGACAGCACAACAGCAGGAAGAGAATATTTCAAACCGCACATCGGAGAAAGGCTGAATAGCCAAAAGATCCAATGACCTCACACGTCTCGACAAGAGAAAAAACAACAAGCCCATTAAAACCTGGGCAAAAGATGGACACAGAGATTTACCCCAAGAAGACAGAAAAGTTGCCAACAGCTTTATGAACTCATGTTCATCATCATTAAATCTAAGGCCAATGCAAATCCAAACGGCAATGAGATAGCAGCTCACTGTGGTCAGAATGGCTATAAAGAACAAGACAGGAAACAACAAGTGTCGGAGGGGAGGTGGAGAGAAGGGAAGAGTTCTGCACCGCTGGTGGGAGTGCAAACCGGTGAAGGCACTAGGCATAGCCTTGTGGAATTGCCTCAGAAACTTCAAAATACATCTACCATATGGTCCAGCTATTCCTCTGCAGCGTGTTTATCCAAAGAAATTGGGAACACTACTGCACAGAGATCCGTGCAGCGCTGTGTTCACCACAGCCTTCCTCCCAATATGCAAGACGTGGAAGTTCCTCTGGTGCCCATCAAGGGACCCATGGAGAAGAAAGGTGGGCTATATCCACACAATGGCATAGCACTCAGCTGTAAGACAGGGTGCCGTCCAGCCATTTGTGACACCAGAATGGCTCCTGTGGGTATGAGGGGAACTGAAACAACCCCCAGGGAGAATGTCAAATACCATAGGATCTCACTTACAAGGAGAAGATTAAAATAGGGACCAACAAACATGTAGAACATGACATGGGATCGGTGGTTCCCAGAGGTAACGGGTGGCAGGGGACGGTGGGAGAAAGAGTTGTTTAGGCACAATGGTGTAGTGTGGGCCTGTAATTAGGCTTACAGTGGGGAAGATGATGTACCATACACAGAAGTCTAAATCTATGAGGATGTAAATCTGAAAGCTATAGGATGTTATAATGAAGGGTTAGGGAAATCAATTCACCTAAAATCAAAACTCCATAAAGGCAAGCAGGTTTATGGCATAAAGATTGCAGGCTGAAAGAATTTAGAGAAGATGAACTTCCAAGGATTGATAATCACCTCCAAATGCTTAATGATGCTACAGAAAATTAGACCATTGCAAAGAGATGAAGAGGAACACAACCAACACAGCACGTTCTGTGCTAAACTCATGAGCCAGTGGAAAATGTTACCGTCCACGATGTTTTTACTAATTACATTTAGGAATAATCAATGCAGGCCAACATCTCCCCAAGTTCAAGCCAAAGGTTGGTCCAAAAGTCCAATTCAGGTCCGGCACTGTGGTGTAGCTGGTAAGTGCCCATGTTTCACTTGGGCGGCCTAGGCTTGGTAGGGTGGCATCACGGGTCCGGATCAGATTAGGAGCAGTAGGAAATATGGATTTCAAGGTATGGTGCCAACAGAGATCATGAAGAAGTAGAAATTGTGAGGATACCTTATGAATACACACCGGGAAATGAACCATGAGAATATTACAATCTATGAACGCATCAGGTACACTTCCCCGACATGATGAAGGAAATAAAACATGTGACCTGCCAAGGTGGAATTGCCAGACTACTATGAGATGACACGATCATTGCTCATCAGAGGATTGCCTGGGTAACTTCAACTTTGCAGGGACTCCAGGACTTTCTGTGGGGAAAGTCCACACATTTGGCCACATCCACAAAACTTAAGAGATAAATCCCAGGATGATCTTAAAGGGAAGAAACCATTGTCTAGAAGGAATGTAGTAGAACTTTCAAGGTTCGAGGAGAAAGATAGAAACCGACAAGAAGTCCCGTAAAAGGAAAACTATCGCACCTGGAAAGGGAGAGTAGTCAGACTGGTATGAGATGGGTCTGAAACACTGTGTGCATGGAGGTTTTCAGCACAACTTAGAATTCTGAGGGTGTTTATGACATCATGGTGACCATGTCACCCAAGATGGTCCCAGGTTTCCATCCCGAGGATTTGCCTAGGCTAGGATATTCAAGTGAGAGATTCCCAGAAACAGCTTTTCCAAACAGAAACTGGGCACAGAAACTTGAAGAGATCCAACAGATGCGTATTCAAGGGATGAGAAAGGAATCACTGAAATGAAGCGATAATAGAGGGACAAGCACTCAGAGGAGAACATTGTCATCTACTCATGTAGATGTGGAGGCCATGCTGATTCAAGCTAGAAACTTGTTTTGAGAAAAGAGGCCGTACCTGGGGCTTATCAGACATACATTGTCCTTCTGCCTTACCCATAACCCAAAGTCAAGAATGATTACTTGAGGACATTGAAGAGAAGAAGCGAGGCCACCTTTCTTAGGCCTCAGCAAACTTTGAAGACAAGTCTCCCTTTCCATAGTGCTCAAGTCACGGGGGCCCACTGGGTACATGCCAATGTGTCAGCAGAGATCTCATTGAAGCCTGGAAAGAACGGACCCCTGCCATGCTTGGGTATGTCGCTTGGTTTGGAAGGGCTCTAGAAGTGTGCTGAAAAGCACCTTTTCCAGAGGGCTTTGTTCCTTTGTGAAAGCTGCCCTCCCAGGCTAGAGTGTTCAGTTGGGATCAATGAGATTCTCTCTACCCTCTCTTGCCGTACAAGGAATATTGATTACGTGTTTCGATACCACACGTAAGGAGGTTTGCTGAAAATTAGAACATTACCATTATATTTAAAGAAAAATAAACTCGCCAAAGCTGAGGAGGTAAGTCAAACACATAACAAAACCTGTAGAAACAAAGTAAGCCAGTATCTAGCCATAATCTAGTGGAAAGTTCAAGCATCAAGGGTGAAGTTTGAAACTTCCCAAATCCAGAATAGAGACAGAAGGTCTCTCACCTGGACAGAGGAATTCATCAGATTCATCTAATTTGTTTCAGAAGCATTGGGTTCCTGAAGGTGGTTGCCAGGACAACGTCGTACCTGGAGTTTCTCATCTCACAATGTCAAACGAACCCAGATGACCACGCGTACTCAGTGCTCAGTTGCACCTAGACTAAGAGAGCAAAGACTCCCTCAAGTGACCAATGGAAATTCAAAGACGACACCCAGGAATCACGAAAGAACTCACACATCGGCCTACAGAACATATGGTGATTAAAGAAATACAAAATTCCTAACTTGGAATGAAGGAGAATGTACTGACAAGCACCTCGAAGGGATATACCTCAGAAAGACCATGACGATTAGACTATGGAAAAGAAAACAGGGTCCCAGAAAATGGAAGCCCAACAGAAATCACACCTGAATAATCCACAGTGCAATACGTCAGTCTTTAGACAGACTATGTTTGAACGTTGGAAAGACCGAGAAGGTCACAACCCCAAAACTTGCAATGAAGGTCAAACCTGGGCTAACTGGGAAGGGTGAGTTATGAGACTGCTCCAAGCGGGCTCTGAAACCCTGTGTCCATGAAGCTTTCTGGGACAGCAGAGACACAATTCTGACAAATCCTCTGACATCACCGTGGACCGGAAAGAAAACCAGGCCTAGTCTACATAGGGCCAGATTTGGGCTTATGTAGCATATTTAATTCACATTTCACTCAACAGCAGGTTGGCAATGGAACATGAAAGGGGCCAGCCCGTGTTGTAGCAGTGAAGTCCGTGCATTCTGGGTCGGAAGCCCGCGCTAGGCCACGTGGATTCCTGGGGGTGAGCCTCCTCACCATTGGCCCAGCCATTCTGGGGCAGGCATCCGATGTAGTGCAGAGGCAGATGGGAAGCAACGTTAGACAGGGCCACTCTTCTTCAGCAAATACAGCTGCAGTGTCAGCACATGTGAGCACAGCCATAAACGTTTGCCAAAACAGAACCAATTAAAAGGTGCAAAGAACATAAATACTGAACCTCAAAAACAGAAGTATACCAGTAAGAAGAATAAGATATCTATGCATGACCTTAACCAAACGGGTGCATGCTATGTAACACGAAAGGGAAGAAAGCTTTTGGGAAATAAATTCCAGAAGAGAGAAGGAAACGGAAGGCTACACCATACTCTTGGAATGGAAGAACTAACACACTTGAAAAGTTCGTAACAGATAAAGCAATCTCTGGATTCCATGCAATCCCAGTCAAAGTCGTAGTAATTTTTCCCACAGAAATAGAAGAGAGAATCCTAAAGTCTCTATCCAGGCATAAGGGACACTGAATAGTCAACGGAATCCTGAGGAAAATGAACAAAGCTGGACGTATCCCCCTTTCTGATTTCACCATACAGGACGAAGCACTAGGTACTGAAACAGCACAGTCTGGGCCCCAAAACAGGCACCCAGACGAATAGAACACGATCAAGAGCACAGAGGTCTACTCACACAAATATGGACAGCTCATTTTCGACCAGAGGGACAAGAGAAGACAGCGGAGAAAGGAAAGTCTAGAGAAGAAATGTTTCTTGGAAGACTGCACAACCACAGGTAACAAAATGAGAGTAGGACATGATGTTAAACGAGGCACATACCACCTCGAAATGGATTAAAGCCTTGAATGGAAGACTTGAGTCCGTGGAACTTCTAGGAGAAAACCCAGGCAGCGTGCTCTTTACCATCTGGCTTAGCTGCCTATTTGGAAGAAGCATGTGTGACTGCGCAAGGGCAAGAAAGGACACAAGAAACAAACGGGACTCTATCCAACGCAGAAGGTTCTGCCCAGCCAAGGAAACCATAACTCAATGCAAAGACTGCACAGCAACTGGCAGTGGATGTTTGCAAACCACACATCAGAGAAGGGCTGAATAGCCAAACGATCCAATAACCTCACACGTCTCCACAAGAGGAAAAACAACAAACCCAGTAAAACCTGGGCAAAAGATGGAAACAGAGATTTCTCCCAAAGAGAGAAAGATGGGCAACAGCTGTATGAAAACATGTTCACCATCATAAATTCTCAGGCCAGTGCAAATCCAAACGGCAATGGGATAACAGCTCCCTGTGGTCAGAATGGCTATAAGGAACAAGACAGGAAACAAGTGTCAGAGAGGAGGTGGAGACAAGGGAAGCCTCCTGCACCACTGGTGGGAGTGTAAACCGGTGCAGCCAGTAGGAAAAGCAGTGTGGAATTGCCTCAGAAATTTCTACCATATGATCCAGCTATTCCTCGGCAGCTTGTCTATCCATAGAACTTGGAAACACTAATGCATAGAGATCCGTGCACCACTGTGTTCACCACAGCCTTACTCCCGAGATACAAGACTTGTAAGCCGCCCTGGTGCCCATCAAGGGACGAATGGAGAAGGAAGATGGGCTATATCCACACAATGGCATAGCACTCAGCTGTAGGAATGGATGCAGTCCAGTCATTTGTGACCACCAGAATGGCTCCTGAGGGTATGAGGGGAATTGAAACAAGCCCAGGGAGAAGGTCAAATACCATGCGATCTAAGTTACAAAGAGATATAGAAAAAAGGACAAACAAACTGGAATCACGTGAGATGGAACCAGTGGTTCCCAGAGGGAATGGGAGCCTGGGCCCGGAGGGAGACATAGTTGAATAGGCACAAGTGTGTGGTGAGGGCCTGTAATTAGGCTTATGGTGAAGATGATGTAACCTACACAGAACTTTAAATCTGTGAGGATGTAAATGTGAAAGATATAGGATGTTATAATGCAGGGTTACGGCCACCAATTCACATAAAATCAAAACTCCAAAAAGGGGTGCAGATTTACGGCCTAAAGCTTTGGAGGCTGAAACAGATTAGAGAAGATGAACTTCCAAGGATTGGTAATCACCTCAAAATGCTTAATGATGCTACAGAAATGTAGACCTTTGCAAAGAGATGAAGAGGACTACTAGGAAGAGAACATGTTCCGTGCTAAACTCATGAACCAATGGAAAATGCTACCTTCCATGTTGTTACTACTGATTCCCTTCACGCATGAGCCAAGCAGGCCAACATCTTCCCAAGTTCAGGCCAAAGTTTGGTCCAAAAGTCCAATTCAGGGCCTGCCCTGTATTGCAGCAGGTAAGTGCCCACGTTCCGCGTCGGTGGCCGGGGCTTCATTGGCTAGCATCACGTGTGTGGATCAGATTACTAGCATTAGGAAATCCAGATTTCATGGTCTCGTGGGCACAGAGATCATAAAGAAGTAGAAAGTGTGAGATGACCTTATCAATACTCACCAGAAAAAGAACCATGAGAATATTACAATCTATGAACGCATCAACTACACTTGCCCAAATGATGAAGGAAACAAAACATGTGAGATGCCAAGGTGGAATTGTCATGCCGCTAGGAGTTCACACGATCATTGTGCATCAGGGGATTGCCTGGACAGCATCAACTTCTTACGGACTTCAGGACATTCTCTGAGGAAGTTCCACCCATTTGGCCATATCCACAAAAGATAAGAGATAAAACCAGGGATGATCTTTAAGGGAAGAAACCGGTGTCTAGAGGGAATATGGTACACCTTTCAAAGTTCGAGGAGAAAGTTAGAAACTGACAAGAAATCCAGAACAAGGAAAACTATCCTACCTGGAAAGGGGGAATAGTCAGACTGGTATGAGATGGGTCTGAACCACTGCGTGCATGGAGGTTTTCAGGACAACTTAGAATTCTGAGGGTGTTTATGACATCACGGTGAACATGTCACCCAAGATGGCCGCATGTTTCCAGTCCTAGCATTGGACTAGGCTAGGATAGTCAAGTGAGAGATACCCAGAAACAGCTTTTACAAACAGAAACCAGACACAGAATCTTGAAGAGACCAAAGAGACTCTGATTGAAGGGATAAGAAAGGAATCATTGTATTGATACGTCATGATTTCTTTGTTTGCCTCAGGATTCCTTTGGTTCTTCAGGGTCTTTTGTTGCTGGAGATAAACATTAGGATTCCCTCTTCTATTTCTGTGGGAAAGATTGCTGCAACGTTGACTGGGATTGCATGGAATCCAGAGATTGCTTTATCCAGTACGGACGTTTCAAATGTGTTAATTCTTCCATTCCAAGAGCACTGAATGCCCTACCAGTTCCTTGTGTCTTGTGGAATTTCTTTCCTCAAAGCTTTGCTATTTCTCGGTTTACATAGCTTTCACCTGTTTGGCTCAGGTTATTCCTAGATACCTTAATCTTCTAAAGCATGCTTTTATTTTTTTTTTTTTTGAGGGTAAGTTTTTCTATCATTTGTAACTTTTAATTGCTTTTGTTTAGGCAGAAGTTTATCGCTGTGCTCACACCTGTTGGCAATGCTCCTGTATTTCCTGATGAAGAGGGCCCTGTCTAACGTCTCTTCCCATCTGCCTCTACACTACCTCTGACGCCTGACCCAGAATGGCTGGACCAGCTGTGAGGAGGTTCACGCCAGGATTCTATGCGGCCACCGCTGCCTGCCAACCCAGAGCGCGTGGACTTCACCGCTGCACCACTGGCCGGCCCCTTTCATGTTCCATTGACAGCCTGCAGTTGAATGGAAGGTGACTCGAGTATGCTACTTGAGCCCAACTTTGGCCCTGTGTAGATGAGGCCAGCTTGTTTATCTGGTCCAGTGTGATGTCAGAGGATCTGTCAGAATTGTGTCTCTGCTGTCCCGGCCAGCTTCATGGACACCGGCTTTCATAGCCCGCTTGGAGCAAACTCGTAACTCACCCTTCCCAGGTAGCCCAGCTTTGACCTTCACTGCAGTTTTTGGGGTTGTGAATTTCTCGGACTTTCAAACATTCCAGCAGAGTCTGTCTAATGAATGACATATTTCATAGTGGATTATTCAGGTGTGATTTCAGTTTGCCTTCCATTTCGGGGACCTTGGGTTCATTTCCATAGTCTAATCATCATGGTCTTTCTCAGCTATCTCCCCTACATATGCTTATCAATCCGTTCTCCTTCATGCCAAGTTATTAGTTTTGTATTTTTTTAATCACCATATTTTCTGTAGGCCGAGGTGTGAGTCCTTTCGTGATTGTTGGGTGTTGTCTTGGAATTTCCATCTGTCACTTGAAGGAATCTCTGCTATCCTAGCCTAGGCCAAACTGAGCACTGAGAACACCAGGTCCTCTTGGATGGCTTGACATTCTGAGATCAGAAACTCCAGATTCATGGGTGTCCTGGCAACCACCTTCACGGAAATGATGTTTCCGAGACAAATTAGACAAATCTGATGAACTCCTCTCTCCAGGCAACAGATTTTTCTGTCTCTTTTCTGGATTTGGGAAGTTTCTAACTTGAGCCCTGATCCTTGAACATTCCACTAGCTTACGTCCAGATACTGGCTTGCTTTATTTCTATAGGGTTTATTTGTTTGATTTACATCCTCAGATCTGGCATGTGTAGTTTTCTTTAAATGTCACTGTAATGTTCTAATTTTCCACCAACTCCTTACATAAGGTGTCAAAACACATAATCAATACTCCTTCTAGGGTCAGAGATAGGGGGAGAGAACTTCATTAGAGTCCAATGGAGCAATCTAGCCTGGGAGGGCAGCCTTCACAAAGGAACGAAGCCCTCTGGAAAAGGGTGCATTTCAGCACACTTCTGGAGCCCTTCCAAACAAGGAGACATACCCCAAGCATGACAGGTGCCCACGCCTTCAGGGCTTCAAAGAATACTCTTTGAGACATAACCGTCTACCCAGTGGGCCCCCATGATGCCAGAGCTATGGAAAGGGAGACTTCTCCTCAAAGAATGCTAGGGGCCCAGGAAAGGAGGCATGGATTCTCCTCTTTGATGTCCTGAAGACTTCATTCTTGACTTTGGATTAAGATTAAGTCAGAAGGACAATGTCGGTCTGATAAGCCCCAAGTCTGGCCTCTTGTTTCCAATCAAGTTTCAAGCTTGAATCAGCATGGTCTCCCCATCTACTTGAGTAGATGACAATGTTCCCCTCTTGGTGCTTGTCCCTCTATTATCGCTTCTTCACAATGATTCCTTTCTTATCCCTTGGATCATAGTCTCTTTGATCTCTTCAAGATTCTGTGCCCGGTTTCTGTTTGTAGCAGCTGTCTCTGGGTATCTCTCACTTGAATATCCTAGCCTAGTCCAATGCTCCGACTGGAAATATGCGGCGATCTTGGGTGACATGTTCACCGTGATATCATAAACACCCTCAAAGTTACAAGTTGTCCTGACAACCTCCCTGCACACCATGTTTCAGAGCCATCTCATACAAGTCTGACCACGCACCTTTTCCAGGCAGGATAGTTTTCCTTTTTCTGGATTTCTTGTCGGTTTCCAACTTTATCCTCCAACTTTGAAAGGTGTACTACATTCTCTCTAGACACTGGTTTCTTTCCTTTAAGATTATCCTAGGTCATCTCTCATAATTTGTGGCTATGACCAAATGGGTGGACCTTCCCCATAGAAAGTCCTGGAGTACTTCCCAAGTTGAGGTTGCCCAGGCAATCCTCTGATGCGCAATGATCGTTTCATCTCATAGCACTCTCACAAGTCCACCTTGGGAGGTTACAAGTTTTCCTTCCTTCTTCATTTGGCAAGTGTACCAGCTGTGTTCACACATTGTAGTACCCTCATGTTTCTTTTTCTGGTTCATATTGCTAACACATCCTCACAATTTCTACTTCTTTGTGGTCTCTGTCTGCACCATACCATGAAATCTACATTTCCGATTGCTACTAATCTGATCCTCACCCCTGATGCGAACCACTGAAGCCCGGGCCGCCCAAGCAGAACGTGGGCACTTACCCCCTACACCACAGGGCCGGCCCTGAATTGGACTTTTGGGCCAATCATTGGCCTGAACTTGGGAAGATGTTATCCTCCTTTGATTATGGGTAAATGGAATTACTAGCAACATCATGGACGGGAACATTTTCCGTTGGTGCGTGAGATTAGCACGGAACATGTTCTCTTGGTAGTATTCCTCATCATCTCGTTGCAATGGTTTACCCTTCTGTAGCACTATTAAGCATTTGGAGGTGATTGTCAATACTTGGAAGTTCTTCTCTCATCTCTTTCAGACTCCAAAGCTTTATGCCGTAAATCCGCACGCCTTTCTGGATTTTGGATTTTATGTTAGTTTATTGTTGTAACCCTGCCTTATAACATCCTGTAGCTTTCAGATTTACACCCCCAGAGATTTAGACTTCTGTGTAGGTTATATCATCCTCTCCTCCGGAAGCCTCATTACAGGCCTGAACCACATGCTTGTGGCTAATCTTCTCTTTCACCCTCGCTCCTCCCCCCAGTCCCCTTGGGAACCACCAATCCACTGTCCCATGGTACCTGTGCATTAGCCCATGTTTTTATGTGCTCCTTGTACGTGAGAACCTACGGGATTTGACTTTCTCCCTGTGACTGGTTTCATTTCCCATAAGACCCTCAGGAGCCATTCTGGAGGTCACAAAGGGCTGGATTACACCCTTACTTATAGCTGAGTAGTATGCCCTTGTGTCGCTATAGCCCATCTTCCTTCTCCATTGGTCCCTTGATGGGCACCAGGGCAGCTTCCAAGTCTTGGATATCAGGAGCAAGGCTGTGGTGAACACAGCAGTGCAGGGATCTCTATGCATTGGTGTTTCCAAGTTCTTTGGATAAATACACCACCGAGGAAGAGCTGGATCATATGGTAGATGGAATCTTAAATTTCTGAGGCAAGTCCACACTGCTTTGTGGAGTGGCAGCATTGGTTTACACTACCACCAGCCGTGCTGGAGGCTTCACTTCTCTCCACCTCCTCTCAGACACTTGTTTCCTGGCTTGTTACTTAGGGCCATTGTGACCACAGTAAGCTGCTATCTCATTGAAGTTTGGATTTGCACTGGCATGGGACTTCCTGATGAGGAACATGTTTTCATACAGCCTATTGGCCATCTTTCTATCTTCTGGGGAGAAATCTCTGTTTGAATCTTCTGCCCAGGTTTTAGTGGGCTTGTTGCGTTTCTCTTTTGGAGACATATGAGGTCATTGGATGTTTTGGCTCTTAACCCCTTCTCTGATGTGTGTTTTGAAAACATCCTCTCCCAGTTGTTGTGCTGACTTTGCACTGAGTCGATGGTTTCCTTGTCTGGGCAGAAGCTTCTGCAGTGTATGAAGTCCCGTTTGTTTCTTGTTTCCTTTGTTGCCCTTGACTAGTCAAACATGCTTCTTCCAAATAGGTGGCTAAGCCAGATGGCAAAGAGCAAGCTGCCTGGGTTGTCTGGTAGAAGTTGCATGGTTTCAAGTATTCCATTCAAGGCTTTAATCCATTTCGAGGTGGTGTGTGTGCCTGGTGTAACATCATGGTCTACTCTCATTGTGTTACATGTGGCTGTGCAGTCTTCCATGCACCGTTGCTTTTCAAGACTCTCCTTTCTCCGCTGTCTCCTCTTGGTTCCCTTGTCGAAAATGGGTTGTCCATATGTACGTAAGTTGACCTCTGGGCTCTCGATTCTGTTCCATGCGTCTGTGTGCCTGTTTTTGGACCGAGACTGTGCCATTTCGGTTCGTTGCGCTCCGTCCTACATGAGGAAATCAGACAGTGTGATATGTCATGCTTTGTTCGTTTTCCTCAGGATTCCTTTGGGTATTCAGATTCCTTTGCTGCTGGATAGAGGCTTTACTATCCTCTCTCTATTTCTTTGAGAAACATTGCTGCAACTTGGACTGGGATTGCATGGAATCCACAGATTGCTTTATGGGGTATGGAGGTTTCAAGTGTATTAGTTCTTCCATTCGAAGAGCATGAAATTGCCTTCCATTTCCTTAGGTCTTCTGGAATTTCTTTCCACAGAGATTTGCCAGGTTTTAGTTTACATAGCTTGCATCTGTTTGGGGAAGCATAGTCTTAGATATCTTATTTCTCCTTCTGGCATGCTTCCCTTTTTGAGGTTCATTATTTCTATTCCTTGCACCTTTTAATTGGTTCTGTTTTGGCAAACGTTTATTGCTATGCTCACATCTGCTGACAATGCTGCTGTACTTGCTGAGGATGAGTGGCACTGTCTAACGTCGTTTTCCAACTGCCTCTACACTACCTCGGACGCCTGCCCCAGATGGCTGTAACAACCATGAGGAGGATCACCCCAGGATTCCACGCTCCCGACCGCGGCCGTCCGGCCAAGAACACGTGGACTTCACCCCTGCAACACTGGCCGGCCCTTTACATGTTCCATTGCCAACCTGCAGTTGAGTGGAATGTGACTTGAATATGCTACTTGAGCCCAACTCTGGCCCTGTTTCGACTAGGCCAGGTTGTTTTTCTGGTGCACTGTGATGTCAGAGGATTTGTCAGAATTTTGTCTCTGCTGTCCCGCAAGCTTCATGGACACACGGTTTCAGAGCCCGTTTGGAGTAGTCTGAGAACTCACCCTTCCCAGTTAGCCCAGGTTTGACCTTCACTGCAGGTTTTGGGGTTGTCACTTTCTCAGACTTTCCAACATTCAAGCAGAGTCTGTCTAAAGACTGACGTCTTTCACTGTGGATTATTGAGGTGTGATTTCTGTTGGCCTTCCATTTTCTGGGACCATGTTTTCTTTTCCATAGTCTAATTGTCATGGTCTTTCTGAGCTATCTCCCTTTGACATGCTTATGATTGCATTCTCCTTCATTCCAAGTTAGGAATTTTTTATTTCTTTAATCACTGTATGTTCTGTAGGCTGGTGTGTGAGTGCTTTTGTGATTGTTGGGTGTTATCTTTGAATTTCTATTGGTTACTTGAAGTAATCTTTGCTATGCTAGCCTAGGTGCAACTGAGCACTGAGTACATGTGGTCATCTTGGTTCGTTTGACATTGTGAGATGAAAAACTCCATGTTGTCCTGGCAACCACCTTCAAGGACGCAAGGGTTTCGAGACAAATTAGATGAATCTGAGGAATTCCTGTCTCCAGGGGAGAGATCCTTCCATCCCTTTTCTGGATTTGGGTGGTTTCGTACTTCACCCCTCATCCCTGAACGCTCCACTAGATTACGTGTAGATCGTTTCTTACTTTATTTCTACAGGGTTTTTTTATTTGTTTGATTTACATCCTCAGCTGTGGCATGTTTATTTTTCTTTAAATATAATGGAAATGTTCTACTTTTTCAGCCAACCTCCTTACATGTAGTTCGAAACACATAATCAATACTCCTTCTAAGATAAGAGATGGGGGAGAGAATCTCATTGATCCCAACTGAGCACTCTAGCCTGGGAGGGCAGCCATCACCAAGGAACAAAGCCCTCTGGAAAAGGGTGCTTTTTAGCACACATCTAGAGCCTTTCCAAAGCAAGAAACATAGCCAACCATGGCAGAGATCCATTCCTTCCAGGCTTCAATGAGATCTCTTGAGACACATTGGCATGTACCCAGTGGACCCCTGTGAAGCCAGAGCTATGGAAAGAGAGACTTGTCTTCAGGATGCTAGGAGTCTAGAAAAGGAGGTCTGGATTCTTCTCTTCAATGTCCTCAAGTGATCATTCTTGACTTTGGATTATGAATAAGGCAGAAGTACAACGTAGGTCTGATAAGCCCCAGGTCCAGCCTCTTTTTTCTAAACAAGTTTCAAGCTTGAATCAGCACAGTCTCCCCATCTACTTGAGTAGATGACACTTTTCTCCTCTCAGTGCTTGCCCCTCTAGTATCGCTTCTTCCCAATGATTCCTTTCTCAACTCTTGAATCAGCGTCTCTTTGATCTCTTCAAGATTCTGTGCCAGGATTCTGTTTGGAAAAGCTGTTTCTGGGTAACTGTCACTTGAATATACTGTCCTAGGCCTATCCTCGGGCTGGAAACCTCAGCCGACTTGGTTGACATGGTCACCATGATGTCATAAACACCCTCAGAGTTCTAAGTTGTCCTGACAACCTCCATGCACACAGTGTCTCAGAGTGATCTCATACCAGTCTGACTACTCTCCCTTTCCAGGTAGGACAGTTTTCCTTTTTCTGGACTTGTCGGTTTCTAACTTTATCCTCGAACCTTGAAAGGTCTACTACATTCCTTCTAGACACTGGTTTCTTTCCTTTAAGATCGTTCTGGGATTTATCTCTTATCATTTGTGGATGTGGCCAAATGTGTGGACTTTCCCCAGAGAAAGTCCCGGAGTCCCTGCCAACTTTATGTTCCCAGCAATCCTCTGATGCACAATGATCGTGTCATCTCATAGCACTCTGGCAATTCCACCTTGGCTGGTCACATGTTTTACTTCCTTCATCATGTGGGGAAGTGTACCTGATGCGTTCATAGATTGTGATATTCTCATGGTTCTTTTTCTGGTGTGTATTCATAACGTATCCTCACAATTTCTACATCTTCATGATCTCTGTCTGCATCATACCTTGAAATCTATATTTCCAAATGCTCCTAATCTGATCCGGACCCATGATGCTGGCCAGCAAAGCCCAGGCCGCCCAAGCAGAACATGGGCACTTACCCGCAACACCACTGGGCCGACCATGAATAGGACTTTTGAACCAACCTTTGTACTGAACTTTGGAAGATGTTGGCCTGCTTTGATTATTCATAAAGGTTATTAGTAGTAACATCATAGACAGCTACATTTTCCATTCTCTCATGAGCTTAGCATGGAACGTGTTCTCTTGGTAGTCTTCCTCTTCATCTCTTTGCAATGGTCTACCTTTCTGTAGCATCATTAAGCATCTGAAGGTGATTATCAATCCATGGAAGCCCATCTTCTCTAAACTCTTTCAGCCTGCAATCTTTATGCCATAAACCTGCTTGCCTTTATGGAGTTTTGATTTTATGTGAACTGGTTTCCGTAACCCTGCATTATAACATCCTATAACTTTCAGATTTACATCCTCATAGATTTAGACTTCTGTGTATGCTACGTCATCTTGACCACTCTAAGCTTAATTACAGGCCCACACCACAGACTTGTGCCTAATCAACTGCTTCTCCCTCCGTCCCCTGCCACCCGTTACCTCTGGGAACCACCAATCCTCTGTCACATGCTACCGGTTTGTTGCTCCCTGTTTTAACCTTCTCCTTGTAAGTGAGATCCTATGGTATTTGACTTTCTCCCTGGGGATTGTCTCAGTTACCTTCATGCACTCAGTAGCCATTCTGGTGTCACAAATAGCTGGACTGCACACTTTCTTACAGCTGAGTGCTATGCCATTGTGTGGATATAGCCCATCGTCCTTCTCCAAGAGCCCTTGATGGGCACCAGGGAGGATTCCAAGTCTTGGATATCGGGAGTAAGGCTGTGGTGAACAAAGCAGTGCAGGGATCTCCATGCCTTAGTGATTCCAAGGTCTTTGGATAAACACGCCAGAGAGGAATAGCTGGATCATATGGTAGATGGATTCTGAAATATTTGAGGTTATGTCACATGGCTTTACGTAGTGCCTGCACTGGTTTACACTCCCACAAGCTCTGCAGGACTCTTCCCTTCTCTCCACCTCCTCTCCAACACTTGTTGTTTCCTGTCTTGTGCCTTGTAGCCATTCTGACCACAGTGAGCTGTTATCTCATTGCCGTTTGGATTTGCATTGGCCTTAGACTTAATGATGATGAACATGTGTTTATATAGTTATTTCCCAACCTTCTATCTTCTTGGGGTAAATTTCTGTTTCCATCTTTTGCCCAGGTTTTAATGGGCTTGTTGTTTTTTCTCTTGTGGAGACGTGTGTGGTCATTGGATGTTTTGGCTATTCAGCCCTTCTCTGACGTATGGTTTGAAACATCCTCTCCCTGTTGTTGTGCTGTCTTTGCATTGAGTAGATGGTTTCCTTGGCTGGACAGTAGGTTCTGCATTGGATGGAATCCCGTTTGTTTCTTGTTTCCTTTGTTGCCCTTGCCCAGTCACACATGCTTCTTCCAAATAGGCGGCTAAGCCAGATGGTAAAGAGCAGGCTGCCTGCGTTTCTTCCAGGAAGTTTCACGGTTTCAAGACTTCCGTTGAAGGCTTTAATCCATTTCGAGATGGTGTGTGTGCCTGGTGTAACATCATGGTCTACTCTCATTGTGTTACATGTGGCTCTGCAGTCTTCCCAGCACTGTTTCTGTTAGTCTCTCCTTTCTCCACTGTCTCCTCTTGCCTTCCTCGTTGCAAATGTGCTGTCCATATATGTGTGAGTTGAACTCTGGGCTCTGGATTCTGTTCCGTTGGTCTGTTTGCCTGTTTTTGAGGCCAAACTGTGCCGTTTCGGTACCTAGCACTTCGTCCTACATGTTGAAATCACAAAATGTGATACGTCCCACTTTGCTTGTTTCCCTCAGGATTCCTTTGGGTATACAGCGTCCCTTTTCACTGGATAGAGACCTTAGGATTCTCTCTTCTTTTTCTGTGGGAAAGATTCCTCAACTTTGACTGGGATTGCATGGAATCCAGAGATTGCTTTATCCATTACGGAAGTATCAAGTGTTTTAGTTCTTACATTCCTAGAGCACGGAATACCCTTCCGTTTGCTTGTGTCTTCTGGAATTTCTTTCCACAAAGCTTTGCTAGCTTTCGGTTTCCATAGCTTGCAGCTGTTTGGCTAAGCTTATTACTAGAAATCTTTTTGTTCTTACTGGCATTTTTTTTTTTTGAGGTTCAGTTTTTCTCTTCTTTGCAACTGTTCATTGATTTTGTTTTGGCATATGTTTATGTGTGTGCTCACATCTGCAGGCGATGCTGCTGTATTTTCTGAGGAAGAGTGATGCTGTCTGACATCACTTCCCAGCTGCCTCAACACTACCTTGGATGCCTGCCAGAAAATGGCTGGACCAGCAGTGAGGAGGTACACACCCAGGATACCACGTGTCCGGCCCCGGGCTGCCGACCCAGAACATGCGGACATCACCACTGCACCACTGGTGGCGCCTTTCATGTTTCATTGGCAACCTGCAGTTGAGTGGAATGTGACTTGAATATGCTACTTGAGCCCAACTCTGGCGCTGTGTAGATGAGCCCAGTTTGTTTTTCTTCTCCACTGTGATGTCAGAGGATTTGTCAGAATTGTGTCTCTGCTATTCCAGCAAACTTCATCAACACAGGTTTTCAGAGCCCGATTTTAGCAGTCTTGTAACTCACCCTTCCCAGTTAACCTAGGTTTTACCTTCGATGCAGTTTTTGGAGTTGTGACTTTCTCTGATTTTAGAACGTTCAGAGTATGTCCAAAATTGACGTCTTTCATTGTGCATTATTCAGGTGGGATTTCTGTGTGCCTTCCAGTTTCTTGAACCGTTTTTTCTTTTCCATGGTATAATCGTTGATAGGGACTCGGCGAGCTGAAGACTCGAATGAAAGATTGCTTGGACTCTCAAGATCCTGCATTGGTGCTCTTTTATTTAGAGAATAGTACGGGATAGCATGGGGACAGGACCCATGTGCAGTCACAGCTCCTGCTGTTGCCCTGATTTAAGGGTTATGGCGAATTTTATAAGGCATGGGTACATGACTTACTTTTACTGGAAAAAGAAATGATGATGTAAAATATCTTTAAATGATTTCAGTGCAGAATGGGTCTGGTTATTGTGCGGTCATATAACTTTAGATACAAATCTGGCAATATAGATCAGCATGTACGTGATGATGCCGTGGGCTTCTCTCCCTGGCTTCTCAGCCCTAATTCATACCATAAAGAAATCCACCTGGTCACATAGTTTGGCATGTAGACCAGGTCACCTTGGGTTTCTCTAGCTGGGGCCGGCTTAATCCACATCATAAACCCCCCCTGAACCCATTTGGACTGGAAATCTTTGGGGATATGGACGATGGTCTGTCTTCTGTGACTACTTCTGGCTGTACAAGGTCATAGAGCTGTCCCTAAATGGGACCATAGGCACAGGTAGGAAGTTCAGTGGACCGTAAGGCTTCACCCATGGTGTTCAAGGCTGACAAGGTATACAGAGCCTCTGGAGACAAGAGAATCATTTGACGAGAGGTGGTCCACGAGGTGAAACATTTTTGACATGCAGAAGACAAACAACGAAACAGATAAATTATCATAGGAAATACAAGCAGTATGTTTAACCCAATGAATAAGGTTTTGAAGTAGTACAGAAAACTGATCCGGACTAGGAGTTCAACGAATCGTTTAGACTTAGGGTTGATAAGACATGGATTTAGTTTGGTGGTGGGGATAGGAAGCCAGAAATATTTTGATGGTAGTCAAGAATATGACACAACATTCAGTTTTTATAATGGCACAGTGCTGCTCTTGTGCTGCTGTCAAGATATCCAGATCCATTTGGATTTGGAGGACTGCCTTTCACATTTGGGATACTTCTAAATTGAGCAGTGAAGTGCTATATTGAGTGTCATGTAATGCCTTCATAATAAATTTGTTTAGGACTTCCATGTGCAAGACGACATTTTGGATTCCTAATGAGGGAAGGAAAATTGCGGAAAGATGGTCACACCAGGGGAAGACACAGCTGGTTCAGAGTTGCTGCAAGTTGGGTAGGTTTGAAGGAGGAGATATAGTAGATCTCATTGTACCTTGCATACAGACAAAGCCTAGGGTGCATCATCCAATCCATCCAGGTGGCAGCCAAGGCTGTAAATTGGAGCCACATAGCCACTGAGCACCATTAGGGGCTAACCAATGTGTGCGGGGCCATCTATCCCTGTCAGTCCCAAACCAATCAGTATTTTTTTAAGCCTATGATATGAGAACACATATAACAGCAAATTTTTCCCATCGGTCAGGTGTTAATAGGCGATGTATCACAAGCGTGATTGGTTTGTTCCCAACAGAGAGTGACCTTTGACTGAGTTGACCACGAGTAGGAGTGAACCAAATATATTCATCCCAAATTTGATATTGTCCATCCTATGCATATCGATAAGTTGGGGACTTTACATTTGGAACTTGTTGTTTAGGATCCACCTATGTCAAGGCAAATCTAGTTAGTATTTGGGCAGTAGTATTGAAGGAAAATGTTTGATGATGGCCAGGGAACTCCCAGGTGTCAGACATAGATGGCAACAGACATTATGATTAGTAATAGATGAATCTTGCCAAAGAAAACAGCTAGAATCTAGTATCCAGGAATGCCTATTATAGCTTCTACAGAAACATAATTTTTGTCTCTTAAATCACCCTCATTTTTACAAAAGATAGCCAAATTAGGATTAACTGGTTTTCAAATAAAGTGCAGTTTTAAGACAACTTTCTCCAATTATTTACATATCAGCAGCAAGAATAGTAATTGCTCATACATGCTTTTTAAAATCTGCTTTGCTAGAACTTTTTCTGACGAATCTCAGATTGAACTGTGAAGGCCTCTCGAGGCCAGAAAAGCCAAGCCAAGGACTTTTCATCAGATTTTGCCTGCAGTACTTACAGATTTGAGTGGAGTTCTCCTTGAGTTCCCCCAAAATATTTGGAGGTTCCTTACACCTGGCAGATAAGCAAGCTTCCTTACTTACCGGGTGAGATTGCCAGAATCTCTGTAAAGAAGGTACCAGGCCCATGTTTCCAAGTGGCTGAATTCCAGAAAGTGCAATCTCTGTTCCGGAAATGCTATCTTGTCATATCTGATCCTGTATGTTTCAAATATGACATTCCAGTCAAAGCCTTGGTAGTATAACCAATGTGTCCTGTTATAAGGAGAACAGATTCTTATGGAACTTATACAAATATTGCGACCAAATAACTATACTCAGTCACAAAGTGTTTCCAATTCTGAAGGGATAAGATAGGGAGAAAAAGATAAAAGTTTCAGTTTTGCTCATAAAGGTATAATTTCACCAAATTGCTGTAAGTCATAGTTAGCATAAGAGAAAAGAGAAAAAGATTTCCCTCATTATGAGAAAACAAAACAACACATCAAAACTCAACAATATTTCAAACAGAAGTCCTAAAAATTTGTAATCATCCTCATCAGTTCAGACAGTCCTGTATAATCAAGTCTTGAGCTGAATCTTCTGTCAGCAGATAGAGGAGCTTAGTTTCTGTTAGAATTCTGCAGTTTCTTACTCAGTTTAGTTTTACAATCTAAAAGTTTATCAGAAATCTGTAGATTAGATCCTCTGTGTCAGAATCCTTTCCAGAAATTTGTCGGAAGATGAAACATATTTGCTAAAGAAAAAAGCAGCAGAGTAAAACAAGAACTAACTGCAAATTTGCAAAGGAATCAAAAGGGCAATTGACAAAGAAACTTGGCTACTCCTGTGACATATAACACTTCCAGATAATAAGTGGACTTATGACTGATAACCAGGACAGATCAGAATTCTAGGAATGCTATATA
Source organism: Equus asinus (assembly GCF_041296235.1). Classification (NCBI taxonomy): domain Eukaryota; kingdom Metazoa; phylum Chordata; class Mammalia; order Perissodactyla; family Equidae; genus Equus; species Equus asinus. Next base: position 10,067,929 of record NC_091815.1, on the reverse strand, counting down.
ATTTTAAGACATCTATATTAATAACATTTACCCATCTAATACCACCTAAGAAGATCTATCATCACTTATTTCCCAATGTTTCCCATGTAATTTAATAGACCAAATAAGCCTAATTAGTTTAGTATTTTCTTCCTTATAAGAAGAGAGAGCAAATTTCTTTGAGAAGTCTCAGGGGCCCTCTGAAAATCCTCAGAGTAATCATTCTTCTGTCTGCCATGTGAAAAGATGGCCTTCATTTAGGATTTGAATATTTTTGAGGGAGAAGCTTGTTAAAACATATCGAAAGTTTTTAAAATGCTTCTTCAAATAGGAAACAATACTCTCTGTGAAACAATGCTCAGGTATCTATTCAAAGTGATAACAGAAAGAGTCAAAAATCTTAAGAGTGACCTCAGTCATTATTTTCACAAAACAGATTTGTCTCTTAGGTAGACTTACTCAAAGGAACAGCTTTCATTACCTCCTTATCAAGAGCAGATCAAAGGTTCAAGAACATTTATCCTTTTAAAGAAAACCAAATTTGAATTTCTGCACCTACTTATTTTTAACATTCAAACTCATTCACTTAATTGAACTTACTTTAGTCTACATGACCAGGCATAAAACTCCTTTCAGAATTTCTCCTTCACAAACCTTCTAAAACTTTCTTTTTTGGTTTCAGATTTTGTCCCAAACTCTTTCTTTTTTCCCTTCTAGTACATTAGGACGAATTTATCTTTCTTAACCCATCAAGCAAAAATATTTCCATTCTTTATACCTTTTTTTACTGAAAGCGTAGACTTTAACTTCCTTGAATATGAGCTCTTTTCCTAAGTAAGTTCCAGTAGCTTTAATTCCATAGGTTAATTAGAACTTTTAACCCTTAACAGACGTAGTAAACACTAAAAAGGCAAACAGTTATGAATCGACTTTTATATCAGCATTCTAAACACTTCATAACTTTAGAAACACGCCACTTTACAATAAAACACAAGGCATGCTTTTTATACGCCCAAACGCTTTTAGCCTCTTCAATAAGAAGCCAAAAGTAGATAACTTAGATATGTTTATTAATAATGTTTCGGTGTTACATCCAATCCAAAAACAACCCAGATATTCAGATTTTTATCATTTAACTTAACTTGGCATAACTCAAGATTGTTACCAAAAAGAATTTTGAAGCTGTTTTTTTTCAACAAGTATACTGACCATAAAAGTTATTGTACTCATTTTTATGAGTTTTATGTATTTAAACCATTTGTTTCCAACAATTATGTTCAGATTACCTACAGAAACCTCATGAGGCATTAGACAAAACTGGTCATCATTTAAAGCTATTATTTTGTTGACAAATTTAACAGACAACGTGAACTTATATGACTAGAAAACCCAGGCTGAATGCCTGCATGCTATGCAAATACCAACAACTCTGACAAAAAGACTATTTTCAATCCTTAATCCACATCAATCGTCTTTTTCTTTCTCAGCTCTCTCTCATAGGTATGCTTATCAGTCCATTCTCCTTCATTCCAAGTTATTAATTTTGTATTTCTTTAATCACCATATGTTCTGTAGGCCGATGCATGAATGCTGTTGTGATTGTTATGTATTGTCTTTGAATTCCCATTGTTCACTAGAAGGAATCTTTGCTACCCTAGCCTAGATCCAACTGAGCACTGAGAACACATCGTCATCTTGGTTGGTTTGACATTCTGAGATCAGAAACTCCAAATGCTAGGTTGTCCAGGCAACCAACTTATGGACATAATGTTTCTGAGACACATTAGACAAACCTGATGAATTCTTCTTTCCAGGTAAGATATTTTCATGTCTCTTTTCTGAATTTGGGAAGGCTCGAACTTGATCATTAGAGTAGATTACGTCTAAGGACTGCTTTACTTTAATTCTGTAGGGATTGTTAGTTGTTTGATTTACATCCTCAGCTCTGGCATGTTTATTTTTCTTTAAATATAAGTGTAATGTTTCAATTTTCATCCAACTTCCTCTCATATGTTTTCAAAACACATAATCAATACTCTTCCAAAAAGGCATGCAGATTTGCACCATGAAGCTTTTGAGGCTGAAAGACGTTAGAGAAGATGAACTTCCAAGGATTGTGAATCTCCTCCAAATGCTTAATGATGATACACAAAGGTAGACCATAACAAATAGATTAAGAGGAATACAACGAAGAGAACGTGTTCCGTGTTAAGCTCATGAAGCAAGGGAAAATGTTACCATGAGTGAGGTTACTACTAATTACCTTCACGAATAATCACAGCAGGGCAGCTTCTTCCCAAGTTCAGGCAACAGATAGGTCCAAAAGTAAAATTCAGGTCCAGCCATGTGTTCTGGTGTGTAAGTGCCCACGTTCCTAGTGGACGACCTGGGATTCATGGATTCAATTCATGGGTGCTGATCAGATTAGTAACATTAGGAAAGATAGATTTCATGGTATGGTGCAGACAGAGATCATAAATAAATGGAAATTGTGAGCATACCTTATAGATACGCACAAGGAAATAAACGAAAATATTGCAGTCTATGACACATCTGGTACACTTCTCTAAATACAAAATGAAGGAAGTGATGTGACCTGCATAGGTGGAATTGTCAGACTGCACGAGATGACGTGATCATTGCACATCAGAGGATTGGCTGGGCAACTTCAACTTGGGAGGGACTCCAGGACTTTCTCTGGGGAAAGTCTACACATTTGACCATATCTACAAAATGTAACAGCTAAAACCCAGGATAAACTTAAAGTAAAGAAACTAGTGTCTAGAGAGAATGTACTAGACATTTAAAAGTTCAAGGATAAAGTTAGAAACCGACAAGAAATCTAGGAAATGGAAAAGTATTCTAGCTGGAAAGCGTGAGTAGTCAGACTGGTATGAGATCGCTCTGAAATGCTGTGTGCATGGAAGATGCCAGGACAACTGAGAAGTTTGAGGGTGTTTAGGACATCACAGTGAACATGTCACCCAAGATGGCCTCATGTTAATAGTCCGAGGATTGTCTTAGGCTACGATACTCAAGGGAGAGAGACCCAGAAGAGAATTGAAAAACAGACACCAGGCACTAAAACTTGAAGAGATAGAATAGACGCTGATTAAAGGGATAAGAAAGAAGTCATTGTGAAGATACAATAATAGAGGGACAATCACTGAGTGGAGACCACTGTGATCTACTCAAGTATAGGGGGAGGCCATGGAGATTCAAGCTTGAAACTTGATTTGAAACCAGAGGCTGGACTTGGGTCTTATCAGGCCTACATTTTCCTTCTGCGTTAATCATCATCCAAAATCAAGAGTGATCTCCTGAGGACATTGTAGAGAATGATTGATGCTTCCTTTCCTATGCCACTAGCATTCATTGAAGAGAAGTATCACTTTCCATAGCTCTGGCATTATGGAGCTCCAAAGGGTACATGCTAATGTGTCACAAGATATCTCTTTGAACCCTTGAAGGAATGGACCCCGTCATGCTTTGCGTATGTCTCATTGTTTGGCAGGGCTTCAGAAATGTGCTGAGAAGCACCCTTTTCCAGAGGGCTTCCTTGCTTTGTGAGGGCCACTGTAACAGGCTAGTGTGCTCAGTTTGGCTCCAATGAAGTTCTATCCCCATATCTCTTGGAGTAGAATGATTATTGATGACGTGTATTGATACCATATGTAAATAGGTTGGCTGAAAATTAGAACATTACAATTATCTTTATAGAAAAATAAACTTGCCAGAGCTGAGGATCTAAATCAAACAAATAACACATCCTATAGAAATAAAGTAAGCCAGTATCTAGATGTAATCTAGAGGAATGTTCAAGGATGGGGGTCAAGATTGAAACTTCCCAAATCCAGAAAAGAGACAGAAAAGTATCTTATTTGGAGCGGAATTCAGCAGATTTGCCGAATTTGTTTCAGATACATTATGTTCATGAAGGAGGTTGCCATGCCTACCTAGAATTTGGAGTTTAAGATCTCAGAATGTCAGACCAACCAAGATAAACACGTGTTCTCAGTGTTCATCTTCACCAAGGCTAGCATGGCAAAGATGGCTACACGGGACCATGTAAATTCAAAGACAACACCCAACAATGAAAAGCACTCACACGTAGGCCTATAGAACATAGGGTGGTTAAAGCAATAGAAAATTGATACCTTGGGATGAAGGACAACCGACTGACAAGCATACCAAATGGGGAAATCTGAGAACGACCATGATGATTATACTATGGAAAAACAAAATGTGCTCAGAAAAGGGAATGCAAACACAAATAACACCTGAATAATCCACAACAAAAGATGTCAGACTTTAGACAGACTCTGCTTGAACTTTTGAAAGTCAGAAAGTCACAAACCAAAAAGCTGCAGCGAGGTAAAACCTGGGCTACCTTGAAAGGGTGAGTATGAGATTGCTCCAAACCTGCTCTGAAACTCTGTGTCCATGATGCTTGCCTGGACAGCAGAGACACAATTATGACAAATTCTCTGACATCACAGTTGAGCAAAAATACAAACCGTCTACATCAACTCAGTGCCAGAATTGGGCTGAAGTAGCCTAAGTCACATTCCACACAACTGCAGGTTGCAAGGGAAGTTGAAAGGGGTCGGGCAGTTGAGAACTGGGGAAGTCCGCGGGTTCTGGGTCGGCAGTCTGCACTTGGCTGGGTGGAATCCTGGGGGCAGACCTCCTCACCGCTGGTCCAGCCATTTTGGGGCAGGCGTGGGAGGGAGTGTAGAGGCAGATGAGAAGCAACGTGAGACAGGGCCACTCTTCCTCAGCAAATACAGGAGCATTTCCAGCAGATGTGAGCCCAGCGATAAACCTCAGTCAAAAGGAAACAAATTAAAAGTTGCAATCAATAGGAAAATTGAACCTCAAAAAAAATGCCAGTAAGAATAATAAGATACCTATGAAAAACCTCACCCCAACAGGTGAAAGCTCTGTAAATCGATAACTAGCAAACCTTTGCAGAAGAAAAATGGGAGAAGACACAAGGAGGCGGAAGGATATTGCATGCTCTTGAAATGGAAGAATTAACACACTGGAAACCTCCACACCAGCTAAAGCAATCTCTAGATTACATGAAATCCCAGTCAAAGTTGCAGCTATATTTCTCACAGAGATAGAAGCGAGCATCCTAAAGTTTACATCCAGCAACAAAAGGCCCCAAATAACCAAAGGAATCCTGAGGAAAAAGAACAAAGCTCAATGTATCACATTTTCTGACTTGAATATAGAGGACGAAGAACTAGGAATGGAAACGGCACAGGCTGGGATGCAAAACAGACACACAGAACCATGGAACAGAATCAAGAGCCCAGAGGTATACGCACACATATATGGACAGCCCATTTTTGACCATGGCGCCAAGAGGAGACAGGGGAGAAAGGAAAGTCTCTACAATAAATGGTGCTGGGAAGACTGCAGAGCCTCACCTAAGACAAGGAGAATAGACCACGGTGTTACACCAGGCACAAACACCAACTCAAAATGGATTAAAGTCTTGAATGTAAGACTGGAAACCATGAGACTTCTGGAAGAAAACGCTGGCAGCTTGCTCTTTGTCATCTGTCCTAGCCTCCTATTTGGAGGAAGTCTTTCTGTATGGGCAAGGGCAATAAGGGAAACAAGAAACAAATGGGACTACACCAAACGCAAAAGCTTCTGCCAAGCCAAGGAAACCATCGACTCAATGCAAAGACAGTACAACCACTGGGAGAGGATGTTTGAAAACCACACATCGGTGGACGGGTGAATAGCCAAAAGATGCAGTGAACTCATATGGGTACACAAGAGAAAAAAAAATAAGCCCATTAAAACCTGGGCAGCACGTGGAAACAGAGATTTCGCCCAAGAAGAGTTAGAGATGGTCAACAGGTGTATGAAAACATGTTCATCATCATTAAGACTCAGGGCAGTTGAAATCCAAACGGCAGTGAGATAGCAGCTCAATGTGGTCTGAATGACTATAGGTAAAAAGTCAGGAAACAAGTGTCAGAGAGGAGCTGCAGAGATGGGAAGACTCCTACAGTGCTGCTGTGAGTGTAAGCTGGTGCAGCCACGACACAAATCAGTGTGGAATTGCCTCAGACATTTCAGAATCCATCTACTATATGATCCAGCTATTATTCAGTGGCGTGTTTATCCAAAGATCTTGGAAAAAGTCGTGCACCGATATATGTGCACCCCTGTGTTCACCCTGGCCTTACTCCCGTTATCCAAGACTTGGAAGCCGCCCTGATGCCCATCAAGGCAGAAGGACGAATAGAGAAAGAAGATTGGAGAAGGAAGCTGGGCTTTATGAATACAATGGCATATCTCTGAGCCATAACAAAAGAGAGAATCCAGCCATTAGTGACCAGAAGCATGGCTCTTGAGGGTTTCATTGGAAGTGAAACAGCTCGCAGGGAGAAACTCAAATACCGTAGGAGCTCACTTACAAGGAGAAGAGACAAACAAGGACCAACAAACTGGAAAGCTTTGCATAAATAAATTAAAGAAGACACAAGGAAACGGAAGTCTATTCCAAGCTCTTCGAATGGAAGAATGAACACACTTGAAATGTCCGTACAGGATAAAGCAATCTCTGGATTCCAGGCAAGACCCATCGAAGTTTCAGCAATCTTTCCCACAGAAATAGAAGAGAGAATGCTAAAGTTTCTATCCAGCAACAAAGGAGCAGGAACGGCCAAAGGAACCCTGAGGAAAGCGAACAAGGAAGCACATACCACATTTTCGAATTTCCACATATAGGACGAACTGCTAGGTACCGAAAAGGCAAAGGCTGGCCACAAAAAGAGGGACATAGACACAAGGAACAGAATCGAGAGCCCAGAGGTCAACTCCCACATATATGGACAGCCCATTTTAGACCAAGGAGTCAAGAGGAGACAGCGGAGAAAGGAGAGTCTCGACAAGAAACGGTGCTGGGAAGACTGCACAGCCACATGTAACACAATGAGAGTAGACCATAATGTTACACCAGCCACACACACCACCTGGAAATGGATTAAGGCCTTGAATGGAAGACTTGAAACGGTGCAACTTCTAAGAGAAAACGCAAGCAGCTTGCTATTTGCCATCTGGCTTAGCCGATTATTTGGAAGAACCGTGTGTGACTGGGCAAGGGCAACAAAGGAAACAAGAAACAAGCGGGACTCCATTCAATGCAGAAGCTTCTGCCCAGCCAATGACTCCATCGACTCAATGCAAAGACAGCACAACTGCGAGTGGATGTTTGCAAACCACACATCGGAGAAGGGGTGATTAGCCAAAATATCCAATGAACTCATATGTCTCCACAGTGAAAAAACAACGATCCCCATCAATCTGGGCAAAAGATGGAAACAGATATTTCTCCCAGGAAGATAAAAGATGGCCAACAGGCTGTATGAAAACATGTTCATCATCATTAAGTCTTTGGCAATGCAAATACGAACGGCAATGAGACAGCAGCTCACTGTGGTCAGAATGGCTATAGGGATGAAGACAGGGAACAAGTCTCGGAGAGGAGGTGGAGAGAAGGGAAGCCTCCTTCACTGCTGGGAGGAGTGTAATCAGGTGCAGCCACTACCCAAAGTGCTGTGGAATTGCCTTAGAATTTTCAGAATCCATCTACCATATGATCCAGCTATTCCTCTGTGGCATATATATCCAAAGAACTTGGAAACACTAATGCTCAGAGATCCATGCACCACTGTGTTCACCACAGCCTTACTCCCAATATCCAAGACTTGGAAGCCTACGTGGTGCCCATCAAGTGATGAATGGAGAAGGAAGACGATCTATAGCCACACAATGGCCAATCTTCGGACTGTATAGATGTGGCCATCTTGGGTGACATGTTCATAAACACCCTCAGAATTCTAAGTTGTCCTGACAACCTCCATGCACACAGTGTTTCAGAGCCATTGCATACAAGTCTGACCACTCCCCATTTCCAGGTAGGATAGTTTTCCTTTGTCTGGATTTCTTGTCGGTTTCTAACTTTCTCCTCGAACTTTGAAAGGTCTACTACATTCCCTCTACACACCAGTCTCTTTCTGTTACGATTATCAAAGATTTTATCTCTTATCTTGTGTGGATATGGTGAAATGGGTGGACTTTCCCCAGAGAAAGTCATGGACTCCCTCCCAAGTTGAAGTTGCCCAGGCAATCCCCTGATGCACACTTATCGTGTCATCTCCTAGCAGTCTGACAATTCCACCAGGCAAGTCACATGTTTCCCTCCTTTGTCATTTGGGGAAGTGTACCTGATGCGTTCATAGATTGTAATATTCTCATGATTCTTTTTCTGGTGCGTATTGCTCAGTTTCCCTCACCATTTCTACTTCTTTATGATCTCTGTGCCCACCAGACCGTGAAATCTGGATTTCCTAATGCTAGTAATCTGATCCACAACCGTGTTGCTATCCTGTGAAGCTCAGGCTGCCCAAGCAGAACGTGGGCACTTACCTGCTACATCACAGGTCCGCCAATGAATTGGACTTCTGGACCAACCTTTGGCCTGAACTTAGGAGGATGTTGGCCTGCTTCGATCATTCGTCAAGGGAATCAGTAGTAACATGAATGACGGTAACATTTACCTTTGGTTGATGAGTTTAGCACGGAACATATTCTCTTGCTAGTATTCCACTTCATCTCTTTGCTAAGGTCTACCTTTCTGTAGCATCATTAAGCATTTGGAAGTGATTACTAATCCTTGGAAGTTCATCTTCTCTAACCTCTTTCAGCCTCCAAAGCTTAGGCCGTAAGTCTGCACCGTTTTTTGGAGATTTGATTTTATGTGAATTGATTGCCGTAACCCAGCATTATAACATCCTATAGCTTTTCACATCTACAAACTCATAGATTTAGACTTCTGTGTAGGTTACATCATCTTCACCACTGTAAGCCTAATTACAGGCCCTACCACACACTTGTGCCTAATCAACTCTTTCTCCCTCAGACCCCCGCATCCATTTCCCTTTGGGAACTACCAATCCCATGTCACGTCCTACCTTTTTGTTGCTCCGTTTTTCCTCATCTCCTTGTACGTGAGATCCTGTGGTATTCAACCTTATCCCTGGGGCTTCCTTCAGTTCCCCTATGACCCTCAGGAGCCATTTTGGTGGTCACAAATGGCTGGACTGCATCCATTCCTACAGCTGAGAGCTATACCCTCGTGTGGCTATAGCCGATCTTCCTTCTCCATTCATCTCTTGATGGTCACCACGGACGCTTCCAAGTCTTGGATATCGGGAGTAAGGCTGTGGTGAACACAGCAGTGCATCGATCTCTGTGCATTAGTGTTTCCATGATGTTTGGATATATACGCCACAGAGGAATAGACGGATCATATGTTTGGTGGATTCTGAAATTTCTGAGGCAATTCCACACCACTTTGCATAGTGGCTGCACCGGTTCACATTCCTATCAGCAGTGCAGGAGGCTTCCTTTCTCTCCACCTCCTCTGTGAAACTTATTGTTTCCCGTCTTCATCCTTATAGCCATTCTGACCACTGTGTGTTGCTATCTCATTGCCGTTTGGATTTGCATTGACCAGAGACTTAATGATGATGAACATGTTTTCATACAGCCTGTTGGCTATCTTCCTATCTTCCTGGGAGAAATGTCTGTTTCCATCTTTTTCCCAGGTTCTATTGGGCTCGTTGTTTTTATTCCTTTGAAGACATATGAGTTCATTGGATCTTTTGGCTACTCACCCCTTCTCCGATGTGTGGTTTGCAAACAGCCTGTTGCAGTTGTTGTGCTGTGTTTGAAATGAGTCCAATGGAGTCGTTGGCTGGGCAGAAGCTTCTGCATTGGATGGAGTCCCGCTTGTTTTTTGTTTCCTGTGTTGTCTTTGCCCACTGACACATGCTTCTTCCAAATAGGCAGCCAAGACAGATGGCAAAGAGCAAGCTGCCTGGGTTGTGTCCTAGAAGTTGCACGGTTTCAAGTATTCCATTCAAGGCTTTAATCCATTTCGAGGTCGTGTGTATGTCTGGGGTAACATCATGGTCTACTCTCATTGTGTTACCTGTTGGTGTGCAGTCTTCTCAGCACCGTTTCTTGTGGAGACTCTCCTTTCTCCACTTTCTCCTCTAGGCTCACTGTTCGAAAATGCGCTGTCAGTAGATGTGTGAGTTGACCTGCAGGCTCTCGTTCTGTTGCATGAGTCTGTGTGCCTATTTTGGGGGCCAGGCTGTGCTGTTTCCGTACCTAGGGCTTCGTCCTATATGTTGAAATCAGAAAGTGTGAGACTTGCTGCTTTGTTCGTTTTCCTGAGGATTCCTCTGGCTATTCCGTGTCCTTTGTTGCTGGATAGAAACTTTAGGATTCTGTCTTGTATTTCTGTGGGAATGATTGTTGCAACTTTGACTGGGACTGCATGCAATCCAGACACTGCTTTATGCGGTATGGACGTTTGAAGTGTGCTCGTTCTTCCGTTGGAAGAGCACGGAATAGTCTTCCGTTCCCTTGTGTCTTCTGTAATATCTTCGCCCAAACCTTTGCAAGTTTTCTGTTGCCATATCGTTCTGCAGTTTGGCCACGTTTATTCCTAGATATCTTTTTCTTCCTACTGGCATGCTTTCTTTTTTGAGGTTCAGTTTTTCTATTCTTTGCAAATTTCAGTTGGTTTTGTTTTGACAGAAGTTTATGGCTGTGCTCACATCTGCTGGCCATGCTGCTGCATTTCCTGAGGAAGAATGGCGATGTCTATCGTCGCTTCCCATCTGCCTCTACACTACCTCAGATGCCTTCCCCAGAATGGCTGGACGAGTGGTGAGGTGGCTCACCCCCAGGATTCCACATCTCCGAACCTGGGCTGCTGAACCAGAATGTGCAGACTTCACCACAGCCCCACTGGCTGGCCCTTTTCATGTTCCATTGGCAACCTGCAGTTGAGTGGATTGTGACTTGAATATGCTACTTGAGTCCAACTCTGGCCCTGTGTTGATGAGGCCAGCTTGCTTTTCTGGCCCACTGTGATGTTGGGTGATTTGTCAGAATCGTGTCTCTGCTGTCCAGTCTAGCTTCGTGGACACAGGGTTTCAGAGCCCGCGGGGAGCAGTCTCATAACTCACCTTTCTCATTTAGGCCAGGTTTGACCTTTGCTGCTGTTTTTGGCGTTGTGACTTTCTCTGACTTTCAAACGTTCAAACAGAGTGTGTCTAATGACTGATGTCTTTCACTGTGGATTACTCAGCTTTGATTTCTGTTGGCCTCCATATTCCGGGATCCTTTTTTCTTTTCTATAGTCTAATTGTTATGGTCTTGTTGAGATATCTCCGTTCGATTTGCTTATCAGTGCGTTCTCCTTCTTTCCAAGTTAGGAGTTTTGTATGTCTTTAATTACCATAGGTTCTGTAGCCAGACGTGTGAGTCATTTCGTGATTGTTGGGTGTGGTCTTGGAATTTCCATCGGTCACTTGTAGGAATCTTTGCTATCCCGGCCCAGGTGACACTTAGCCCTGAGAACACATGGTCGTCTTGGTAGGTTTGAGATTCTCAGATCAGAAACTCCAGATTCAACATTTTCCAGACAACCACCTTCACGGATATTATGTTTTTGAGAGAAATTAGAGAAATCTGATGAATTCCTCCCTCCAGGTAAGTGATTTGTCTGTCTCTTTTCTGGATTTGGGAAGTTTCAAACTTGACCCCTGATCATTGAATGCTCCAACAGATTACGTCTGGATACTGGGCTTACTTTATTTCTACATGGTTTGCTATTGGTTTGATTTTCATTCTGAACTTTGGCAGGTGTATTTTTATTTAAATATAACGGCAACGTGCTAATTTTCAGCAAACCTCATTCCATATGTTGTCAGAACAAGGAATCAATACTGTTTCCATGGCAAGAGGTGGGGGAGAGAATTTCATTGGAGCGCAACTGAGCACTGTAGCCTGGGAAGGCAGCCTTCACACAGTAACGGAGCCCTCTCGAAAAGTGTGCTTTTAAGCACACTTCTACAGCCCTCCAAACCAAAGGACACACCCCAAGCATGACAATCATCCATTCCTTTAAGTCTTCACAGAGATCCTTGGGACACATTAGCATGTACCCAGAGGGACCCCGTGACGCCAGAGCTATGCAAAGGGAGACCTCTCTTCAAAGAATGCTAGGGGCCTAGGAAAGAAGGCCTCAATTGTTCTCTTCAATGTCCTCAAGAGATCATTCTTGACTTGGGTTTATGAGTAAGGCAGAAGGAAAATGTAGGTCTGATATGCCCCAAGTCCAGCCTCTTGTTTCTAATCTAGTTGCAAGCTTCGATCAGCACGGCCTCCACATCTACTTGAGTAGATAACAATGTTCTCTTCTCAGTTCTTGCCCCTCTAGTATCCCTTCTTCCCAATGATTCCTTTCTTATCCCTTGAATCAGTGCCTCTTTGCTCTCTTCAAGTTTCTGTGTGCGGTTTCTGTTTGGAAAAGCTGTTTCTGGATATCTCTCACGTGGGTATCCTAACCAGGGCAATCCTCGGACTCTAAACTTTCTGCCATCTTGGGTGACACATTCACCGTGACGTCATAAACACCCTCAGAATTCTAAGTTGTCCTGAAAACCTCCAGGCACACAGTGTTTCAGAGCCATCTCATATCAGTCTGACGACTCCATCTTTCCAGGTAGGATAGTTTTCCTTGTTCTGGATTTCTTGTCAGTTTCTAACTTTCTCATGGAACTTGAAAGGTATGCTACATTCCCTCTACCCACCGGTGCCTTTCCTTTAAGATTATCCCTTGTTTTATATCTTATCCATTGTGTATATGCCCAATTGGGTGGACTTTCCTCAGAGAAAGTCCTGGGGGCCCTCCCAATTGGAAGTTGCCCAGGCAATCCCCTGATGCACAATGATCGTGTGATCTCCTAGCAGTCTAAAAATTCCACTTGGCAGGTCACATGTTTTCCTTCCTTCATCATTTGGGGAAGTGTTCCTGATGCGTTCATAGATTGTCATATACTCATGGTTCATTTTCTGGTGCATATTGTTAAGGTCTCGTGACAATTTCTCCTTCTTTATGATCTCTGTGCCCACCATACCTTGAAATCTATATTTCCTAATGCTAGTAATCTGATCCGCACCCCTGATGCTATCTGGTGAAGCCCGGGCCGCCCAAGTGGTACGTAGGAACCTGCCTGCTACATCACAGGGCCGGCCCTGAATTGGACTTTTGGACCAACCTTACCTGACCTGTGAAGATGTTGGCCTGCTTCCATCATTCGTGAAGGAATCAGTAGTAACATCATGAACGGTAACGTTTTCTGTTGGTTCATGAGTTTAGCATGGAACATGTTCTCTTGGTAGTATTCCTCTTCATCTCTTTGCAAAGGTCTACCTTTCTGTAGCATCATTGAGCATGTTGAGGTGATTACCAATACTTGGAAGTTCATCTTCTCTAACCTCTTTCTGTCTCAAAAGCTTCTGGTTGTAAATCTGAATCTCTTTTGGGAGTTTTGGTTTTATGTGAATTGATTGCCGTAACCCAACATTATAATGACCTATAGCTTTCAGATCTACATCCATATAGATTTAGACTTCAGAGTAGGTTACATCATCTTCACCAACATAAGACTAATTACTGTCCCTAACCACACATCTTTGCCTAATCAACACTTTCTCTCTCTGGCCACTGCCCCACTTTCCCTCTGGGAAATGCCAATCCATTGTCATGTGATACCTGTTTCTTGGTCCGTTCTTGCTCTTCTCCTTGTACGTGAGATCCTGTGGTATTTGACCATACCCCTGGGGCTTCTTTCAGTTCCCCCAATACCCTCAGGAGCCATTCTGGTGATCACAAATGGCTGGCCTGTCTCCGTTCCTATAGCTGAGTGCTATGCCTTTGTGTGGCTATAGCCCATCTTCATTCTCCATTCATCCCTTGATGGGCACCAGGCAGGCTTCCAAGTCTTGGATATCGGGAATAAGGCCAGGGTAAATAGAGGCGTGCACCGATCTCTGTGTATGAGTGTTTCCACGTTCTTTGGATAAACACACTACAGAGGAATAGCTGGATCATATGGTCGATGTATTCTGAAATGTCTAAGGCAACTCCTCACCGTTTTGTGTTGTGGCTGCACCTGTTTCCCCTCCCTCCAGCAGTGCAGGAGGCTTCTCTTCTCTCCACCTCCTTTCCGAATCTTATTTCCTGTCTTCATCCTTGTAGCCATTCTGACTGCCGTGAGCTGCTCTCTCATTGCCTTTCAGATTTGCACTGACCAGAGACTTAATGATGATGAACATGTTTTCATACAGCCTGTTGGCCATCTTTGTATCTTCCTGGGAGAAATCTCTGTTTCCAGCTTTTGCCCAGATTTTAATGGGGCGTGTTTTTTTTTTTTTTTTCTTGTGGAGCCGTATGAGTTTATTGGATCTTTTGGCTATTCACCCCATCACCAATGTGTGGTTTGCAAAAATCGTCTCCCAGTTGTTGTGCTGTCTTTGCATTGAATCAATGATTTCCTTGGCTATGCAAAAGCTTTTGTGTTTGATGTAGTCCCATTTGTTTCTTGTTTCCTTTATTGCCCTTTCCCAGACAGATATGCTTCTTCCAAATATGAGGCTAAGAAAAATGACAAAGAGCACCCTACCTACGTTTTCTTCCAGAAGTCTCATGGTTTCCCGTATTACATTCTAGACTTTAATCCATTTCGAGTTGGTGTTTGTGCCTGGTGTAACACCATGGTCTACTCTCCTTGTCTTACATGAGACTCTGCTCTCTTCCCAACACCATTCATTGTAGAGACTTTCCTTTCTCCACTGTCTCCTCTTGGTGCTGTGATCGAAAATGGGCTGTCCATATATGTGTCCCTATACCTCTGGGCTCTTGATTCTGTTCCATGGTTCTGTTTCTCTGTTTTGCATCCCAGCCTGTGCTTCTTCCATTTCAGTTTCTTCGTCATATATGTTGAAATCAGAAGGTGTGATACATTGCGCTTTGTTCTTTTTCCTCAGGATTCTTTTGGCTCTTCGGGGTCTTTTGTTGCTGGATGTAAACTTTAGGATGCTCGCTTCTATCTCTGTGAGAAATATTGCTGCAACTTTGACTGGCACTGCATGGAATCAAGAGATTTCTCTATGTGGTGTGGACATTTCAAGTGTGTTAATTCTTCCATTTCAAGAGCATGGAATATCCTTCCGCTTCCTTGTGTCTTCTCCCATTTCTTTCTGCAAAGGCTTGCTAGTTTTCTGTTTACAGAGCTTTCACCTGTTGGGGTGAGCTTATTCCTAGGTATCTTATTCTTCTTACTGGCATCCTTTTTCTTTTTTATTGAGGTTCAAATTTCCTATTCTTTGCAACTTTTAATTTGTTTCCTTTTGAAAGAGATTTATCACTGTGCTCACATCTGCTGGAAATGCTCCTGTATTTGCTGAGGAAGAGTGGCTCTGTCTAATGTCGCTTCTCATCGGCCTCTACATTACCTCCCTCGCCTGCCCCAGAATGGCTGTACCAGCGGTGAGGAGGTTTACCCCCAGGATTCTACCCTGCCAACTCCTGGCTGCCAACTCAGAGTGCGTGGACTTCCCCAATTCTTTACTGACCAGCCCCATTCATGTTCCCTCGGCAACCTGCATTTGAGGGGAATGTGACTTAAATAGGCTACCTCAGCCCAACTCTGGCACTGAGTAGATGTAGACAGTTTGTATTTTTGGTCAACTGCTATGTCACAGAATTTGTTATAATTGTGTCTCTGCTCTCCCGGCAAGCTTCATGGACACAGGGTTTCATAGGACGTTTGGAGGAGTCTCATACCAACCCTTTCCAGGTAGCCCAGGTTTTACCTCACTGCAGTTTTTTGGTTTGTGTCACTTTCTGACTTTCAAAAGTTCAATCAGAGTCTGTCTAAAGGCTGACACCTTTCGTTGTGGATTATTCAGGTGTTATTTGTGTTTGCCTTCCTTCTTTTGAGCACGTTTTGTTTTTCCATAGCATAATCATCGTGGTCTTTCTCAGATTTCCCCCTTTGGTATGCTTGTCAGCCAGTTCTCCTTCATCCCAAGGTATCAATTTTCTATATCTTTAACCACCCTATGTTCTATAGGCCTACGTGTCAGTGTTTTTCATTGTTGGGTGTTGTCTTTGAATTTACATTGGTCACTTGTAGCAATCTTTACCATGCTAGCCTTGGTCAAAATGAGCACTGTGAACATGTGTTCATCTTGGTTGGTCTGACGTTCTGACATCTTAAACTCCAAATTCTAGTTTGTCATGTTAACCTTCTTCATGAACATAATGTACCCGAGACAAATTAGACAGATGTGATGAATTCCGTCCAGGTAAGACACTTTTCTGTCTCATTCCTGGATTTGGGAAGTTTCGATCTTGACCCCCGACCCTTGAACGTTCCACTAGATTACGTCTAGATACTGGCTTACTGTATTTCTATAAGGTGTGTTATTTGTTTGATTTACAACCTCATGTTTATTTTTCTATAATGATAACTGTAATGTTCTAATACACGTCATCAGTAATCATTCTACTCCAAGAGATGGGGGAGAGTATTTCATTGGAGCCAAACTGAGCACACTAGCCTGGTAGGGCAGCCCTCACAAAGCAATGAAGCCCTCTGGAAAAGGGTGATTCTCAGCACACTTCTGGAGCCCTGGCAAACAATGCGACATACCTGGAGCATGACGGGGTTCTAATCCTTCAAGTGTTCAAAGAGATGTATTGTGACAAATTAGCATGTACCCAGTGGGCCTCCGTAAAGCCAGAGCTATGGAAAGTGAGACTTCTCTTCAATGAGTGCTAGGGGCATAGGAAGGGAAGCATCAATCCTTCTCTACAATGTCCTCAGGAGATCTGTCTTGATTTGGGATTATGATTAAGACAGAAGGACAACGTAGGTCTGATAAGACCCAAGTCCAGCCTCTGGTTTCAAATCAAGTTGCAAGCTTCAATCAGCACGGCCTCCACATCTACTTGAGTAGATAACAATGTTCTCCACTCCGTGCTTGTCTCTCTGTTATTTATTGCTTCTCCACAATGACTTCTTTCTTATCCCTTTAATCAGCGGCAATTCTAACTCTTCAAGTTTCAGTGCTGGTTTCTGTCTTTAAATTCTTTTCTGGGTATCTCTCACTTGAGTATCGTAGCCTAGGACAATCCTCGGACTATAAAGATGAGGCCATCTTGGGTGACATGTTCACTGTGATGTCATAAACACCCTCAAACTTCTCAGTTGTCCCGGTGTCTTCCATGCACACAGTATTTCAGAGCCATCTGATACCAGTCTGATAGTTTTCCATTTCCTGGATTTCTTGTCTGTTTATAACTATCTTGGGACTTTTAAATGTCTACTACATTCTCTCTAGACACTGAATTCTTTACTTTAAGTTTATCCTTGGTTTTCTCTGTCACATTTTGTGGATATGGCCAAATATGTAGACTTTCCCCAGAAAAAGTCCACGAGTCCCTCCCAAGTTGAAGTTGCCCAGCCAATCCTCTGATGTTCAATGATCGTGTCATCTTGTGCAGTCCGACAATTCCACCTATGCAAGTCACATCACTTCCTCCATTCTGTATTTGAGAAGTCTACCAGATGCGTCATAGATTGCAATATTTTCATGTTGTTTTCCTGGTGCATATGTATAAGGTATGCTCACAATTTCCACTTATGTATGATCTCTGTCCGCACCATACCATGAAATCTATCTCTCCTGATGTTACTAATCTGATCAGCACCCGTGATGCGAATCCATGAGTCCCAGGACACAGACTAGGAATGTGGGCTCTTACACACCAGAACACATGACTGGCCCTGAATTTTACTTTTGGACCAATCTTTTGCCTGAACTTGGGAAGAAGCTGGCCTGCTGTGATTATTTGTGAAGGTAATGAGTAGTAACCTCACAGAAGGTAACAGCTTCCCTTGGTTCATGAGTTTAGCATGGAACACGTTGTCTTTGTAGTATTCTTCTTAATATATTTCCAATGGTCTACCTTTCTGTAGCATCATTAAGCATTTGTAGGAGATTCACAATCCTTGAAAGTTTATCTTCTCTAATCTCTTTCAGCCTCAAAAGGTTTATGCCGTAAATCTGCACAGCTTTTTGGATTTTTTCTTTCCTTCTGGGAACCACCAATCCAAAGTGAAGGCTGCCATCAAAGCTAAAATGCTCCATTTGGCCCCAATGTAATTCTTTCCCCCTATCTCTTGTCATAGAAGAGTATTGATTATGTGGTTTGCCACCGTATGTGAGGAAGTTGACTGAATATTACACTTATATTTAACGAAAAATAAACATGCCAGAGCTGAGGATGTAAACCAAACAACTAGCAAACCCTACAGAAATAAAGTAAACCAGTATCTAGACGTAATCTACTGGAACAATGAAGGATCCAAAGTCAAGGTCTAGCCTACCCAAATTCAGAAAAAAAGACATAAAAATATCTTACCTGGAGAGAGGGATTCATCAGATTTGTCTAATTTGTCTCAGAAACATTATGTCCATAAGGTGGTTGCCAGGACAAACTAGAATTTGGCGTTTCTGATCTCAACATGTCAAACCAACCAAGATGACATCGTGTTCTCAGTGCTCTGTTGGACCTACGCTAGGATAGCCAAGATTCCTTCAAGAGAACGCTGGAAATTCAAAGACAAAACCCAACAATCACGAAAGCACTCACATCGGCCTAGAGAACATATGGTGATTAAAGAAATACAAAATTCCTAACTTGGAATGAAGGAGAACACACTGATGAGCATATCTATGGGAGACAGCTGTGAAAGACCATGAGGATTGATGTGGATTAAGGCTGCCCCCATTCGAAAGCCCAAGGTTAGCTGGTGAACATGCAGAACTATATGACCCGTTGAATTTCTTTTGGTATGAATTAGAGGTGCCCCAGTGAGAGAAGCCCAGGTCATGCTCACCTACCTGCCTATCTATGGGGCCAGTTTCATATCTAGTGTTATATGACCACACAATAAGAAGAACCCATCTGAACTGAAATCATTTAATGACGTTTTCCATCATCTTTTCTTTTTCCAGGAAAAATAAGTCACGTAACCATGCCTGAGAAAATTAGTCCTTAACCTCAACTCCGGGCAGCAGCAGGAGCTGTGACTACCCATGGGTCCTTTCCCAATGCAGCAGCAACAGCAGCTCTTCACTGCCCATGGGTCCTGTCCCCATGCCTGCAGCTCTTCACTGCCCATAGGTCCTGTCCCCATGCTATCCTGTACCATTCTCTAAATAAAAGAGCACCACTGCCAGACCTTGAGGGTCCAAGAAATCTTATTTTCAACTCTTGAGCTTGCCAACCCCACATCATATCTTGTGGCCCATATAGGGAACGTGCTTCATTGGTTTGTGAGCTCGAATTCTGGTAAATGCCCTTTCCTTCCTTGTGCCTCTCTCTTTTTCGAGGATGGATCTAAATTCACTTCTCCATCAGGAACTGTCTTGAATAGCTGTATGAATTCATGTTTGCTGCCCATGGCTACTCTAAGGTGCAAATCTGGCATTCAGCTTGAAGAGAATCAGTACCTTAAGCCTAAGAGTGATGTAGAATGAATTAGTCCATTCCTTCCTGACCCTATCTCTAATACATAAATTTTACGTGGGAAAGGGTCAGCCATTTAAGTCATTATGATGGTTGGCAATCTCCAAGACTCTCGTGGAAGGTTTCTATCCCTAAAGCTGGATTGGGATACCTCCCATGCACTTGACCATCTGAATGGTGTGAATGTCCTAATCGGGACTTCAGTTCAAGGAAAGTACCAACGTCTAACCTTTGGCTGAGTATTGGAAACCCTTCTTTGGAGAATCACTCCAACACGCAATTGGGTAGAATGACCCCAGCATGGTGGAAACTTATTCACTATTTCTCTCTAGCATGTTCTCTCTTAAACTTCTCCTATTCTCTTGGGGACCACTCACCAGGCACCTATTACTTCCAGGCAGAATACAAAAGATGTTCACCAGGCACCTGTTACTGCCAGGCATAGCAGGGAAGGTACCCAAGGGATGCAATTCTGGGGGACACCCCCATCACCCCTTGCTATAGGCACCCCACAGAAGGAACAACAGGTAGGATCATTCCCTAGGTTCAGGGGGGATTTTCAAGGTAATGGACGTGTTTCTTTCATCTTTCTTAGAGTTACAATGGCTATTTTCGTCTCCTTTTGAGCTTTGCAACCGGGAAACAAAGAAATCTTTCAACAGTCAAGTCCTCCAACACTGGGAGCCCCAACTTTGGCTTTCTGGGTCTGATCACCCCGGTGATGCCAAGTAGGGTGCCCCCTGTTGGCGGTTGACTCATTGAGTATTTTAGTCACCTACTGAATTGGCTATGAGGTTAGGAGACCTGTGATTTATTCTGTGAACTGTCATGCTAGGGTAGTGTGCCCCAGCATGGGAACTGTTGTGTGACTTTTATCATGATAACACTCTGGGAACGGCCATGAGGGTGAGGTCTGGGGTCTTCTTTTAATTTCTTTGTTTTGCTCATCATGTCCTCTGTTGTCACCAAGTCTTGGTTAAGTTCAGGCTGGACTTGACCAGAACCTGGACATTCTGTAAAATTAAAAAACTTGAAAATATATTGCAAGGGACTTACCTCTCAACCCGGCTGCTGGGAGCCCCGGCCTCCAGCATGTTCCAGGCCTTTGTAGGCACTGCACCCTTGTCCAGTTCAATGTCAGTTCGACACTGGCTTTACTGCCATGGGGAATGATGTAAGCATCCCAAGAGACTCACCACTTAGAGTCATTCTAACTAATTAGAAACACTTTCAATTGTATGGGTATGCCCCAGAAACTTCATCTGGGAGAAAATTTGTGATGTATCTCTGTGCCTTTCTGGTGCAGTTGGACAGGTAGATCAACCTAGAATGTCCTTCATGTTTCAGTCCAGTTTCTGAGAAATCAAGAGCAACTGTCCTTAGAAAATCCTTGCAAGACTGGAAAGACAGCTCTAGAGGCAGTTCAGATTCCACCTACTTCCTTTATGATGAAAATGATTATCATTCCCCCTCTGAAGGAACTACTATGTAGCCCATCACTCATTCTTAAGAGTGAAAACAAAAGGAGGGGAAAGGATAAATGTTCATAAGTGCACCCTTGCAAAAAGTCTACCATCTCGAGGGTCTTCTCCATAAGTATTAGTAAAAAGGCTCAAAAGAAAGTGTGGATTCATAACTGGTGAGCTTTATATTATTGTACCTGACTCACTGGAGTAGTTTTTAAAACAATGGTTATACAGTCTCTGTCTATGTGTGTCTATGTGTACATTATACGTGTGATATTTTTACCCCTGGATGGTCTGGCCAAAATTAAGATCTCTGTTTAGTTTGCTTAAAGAAAGAGCTTACATAAATTCTAAATGTAGTAGAAATTAACTCAGTGCCTTTCAAAGTTAACTTGATGTGAATTAACCTTTGGTAAATGAAAGCTTGTTAAAGTTTGTTGGTTTGATTGAAAATTATCTTGTCAGAGTTGTCAGTATTTGCATAGGATGCAGGCATTCAGCATGGGTTATCTAGTCATATAAGTTCACTTTCTTAAATTTGTCAGTAAAATAATAGCTTTAAATGATGACCAGTTTTGTCTAATTCCTCATGAGGTTTTCATAGCTAATCTGAACATGGTTGTTGGAAACAAATGGTTTAAATACATAAAACTCATAAAGGTGAGTACAATAACTTTTATGGTCAGTATACTTGTTGAAACAAAACAGCTTCAAAATTTTTCTGTGTAACAATCTTGACTTTTGCAAAGGTAAGTTAAATGATAAAAGATGAATATGCGGATCATTTTTGGATAGGCTGAAACACTGAATCATTATTAACAAACATATCTAAGTTATCTACTTTGGGCTTCTTCTTGAAGAGGCTAAAAACGTGTGGGTGTATCAAAAAGCATGCCTGTGTTTTATTGTAAAGCTGCATGTTTCTAAAGTTATGAAGTGTTTAGAATGCTGATATAAAAGACAATTCATAATTGCTTACTTTTTTGTGTTTAGTAGATCTGTTAAGGCTTAAAAGTTCTAATTAACTTATGGAATTAAAGCTACAGGAAATTAATAAGGAAAAGAGCTCTGTATTCAGGGAAGTTAAAATGTATGCTTTCAGTAAAAAAGATATAAAGTATGGAAATATTTCTGTTTGATGGATGAAAAAAGATAAATTTGTCCTAATGTCCTAGAAAGGAAAAGAGAAAGAGTTGTTGACACATTCTGAAAACGAAAAAGAAAGTTGTAGAAGGTTTGTGAAGTAGAAATTCTGAAAAGTTTTATGCCTACTCAAGTAGACTAAAGTAAGTTCAATTAAGTGAATGAGTTTGAATGTTCAAAATAAGTAGGTGCAGAAATTGAAATTTGGTTTTCTCTAAAAGGATACTTTTTCTTGGACTTTGGATCTGCTCTTGAAAAAGAGGTTATAAAAGCTGTTCCTTTGAGTAAGTCTACCTAAGAGAGAAATGTGTTTTGTGAAAATAATGACTGAGGTCACTCTTAAGATTTTTGACTCTTTCTGTCATCACTTTGAATAGATACCTGAGCATTGTTTCACAGTGAGTGTTGTTTCCTATTTGAAGAAGCATTTTAAAAACTTTGGCTATGTTTTGACAAGCTTCTCCCTCAAAAATATTCAAATCCTGAATGAAGTCTTTCTTTTGACCTGGTAGACAGAAGAGAAATTACTCTGAGGCTTTTCAGAGGGCCCCTGAGACTTCTCAAAGAAATTTGCTCTCTGTTCCTGTAAGGAGGAAAACATTAAACTAATTAGGGTTAGTTTTTCTATTAAATTACATGAGAAACATTGTGAAACAAGTGATAGATATTCTTAGGTGGTATTAGATGTGTAAATGTTATTAATATAGATGTCTTCAAATTATATAGAATTCCTAAGATTCTGATCTGTCCTGGTTATCAGTCATAAGTCCACTTATTATCTGGAAGGGTCATATGTCACAGAAGTATCCAAGTGTCTTTGTCAATTGCCCTTTTGAGTCCTTTGTCCATTTGCAGATAATTGTTGTTTTACTCTGCTGCTTTTTTCTTTTGCAAATATGTTTCATCTTCTGAGATATTCCGGGAAAGGATTCTGACACAGAGGATCTAAACTACAGGTTTCTGATAAACTTTCAGACTGTAAAACTGAGCTGAGTAAGAAACTACAGAATTGTAACAGAAACTAAGCTCCTCGATCTGCTGACAGAAGATTCAGCTCAAGAATTGATTATACAGGACTGTGTGAACTGATAAGGACGATTATAATTTTTTAGGACTTCTGTTTGAAATGTTGAGTTTTGATGTGTTGTTTTGTTTTCTCACAATGAAGGAAATCTTTTTCTCTTTTCTCTTATGCTAAACTTGACTTACAGCCATTTGGTGAAATTATACCTTTATGAGCAAAACTGAAACATTTATGTTTTACTCCCTACCATATCCCTAAGGAAATGTCAAACCCTCTGTTACTGAGTATGGTCATTTCGTGGCAATATTTGCATAAGTTCCAAAAGAATCTGTTCTCCTTATAACAGGACACATTGGTTATATTACCAAGGCTTTGACTGGAATGTCATATTTGAAACATACAGGCTCAGATATGACAAGACAGCATTTCAGGAACAAAGATTGGACTTTCTGGAATACAGCCACTCAGAAACACGGGCCCGGTACCTTGTTTATAGAGATTCTGGCAACCTTACCCGTTAAGTAAGGAAGCGTGCTTATCTGGAAAGTGCAAGTAACCTCCGAATACTTTGGGGGACCTGAAAGAGAACTCCACTCAAATCTGTAAGTACTGCAGGCAAAATCTGATGGCAAATCCTTGGCTTGGCTTTTCTGGCCTCTAGAGGCTTTCACAGTTCAATCTATGATTCCTCATAAAAATTTCCACCAAAGCATACTTTAAAAAGCCTGTACAAAAAATTGCTATTCTTGTAGCTGTTATGTAAATAATTGGAGCAAGTTGTATTGAAACTACACTGG
This sequence comes from Equus asinus, assembly GCF_041296235.1. NCBI lineage: Eukaryota > Metazoa > Chordata > Mammalia > Perissodactyla > Equidae > Equus > Equus asinus. The sequence continues at coordinate 10,044,025 of NC_091815.1, read as the reverse complement.
ACTTGCAAACCTGTTAATCCTGATTTGGCTATCTTTTGAAAAATGAGGGTGATTTAAGAGAGAAAAAATTATGTTTCTGTAGAAGCTATAGTAGGCATTCATGGATATTAGATTCTAGCTCTTTTCATCCACAAGATTCATCTATTACTAATCATAATGTCTCCTTGTGCTCATCTATGTCTGACACCTGCGAGTTCCCTGGCCACAATCAAACATTTTCCTTTAAAACTACTCCCCAAATACTAACTAGATTTGCCTTGTCACAGGTGGATCCTAAACAACAAGTTCCAAAGGGAAAGTCCCCAACTTATGGATACACACAGGATGGACCATATGAAATTTGGGATGAATGTATTTGGTTCACTCCTACTAGTGGTCAACTCAGTAAAAGGTCACTCTCTGTTGGGAACAAACCAATCACACTTGTGATACATGGCCTAATAACAGCCGACCTATGGGAAAAATTCGCTGTTATATGTGTTTTCTTATATCATAGTCTTATAAAAGTACTTATTGGCTTGGGACTGACTGGGATAGACAGCCCAGCACGCTTTGGTTAGTCTCTAATGGTGCTCAGTGGCTATGCGGCTCCAATTTATGGCCTTTGCTGCCACCTAAGTGGATTGCACGATGCACACTAGGCTTTAGCTGGATGCAGGGTAGAAGTACATTTACCACATCTCCTCCTGCTATCCTACCCAACCTGCAGCAGCACTGAACCAGGTCTGTCTTCCACTGGTATGACCATCTTTCCGCAATTTTCCTTCCCCAATTAGGAATCGAAAGTGTCGTCTTGCACATGGAAGTCCTAAACAAATTTATTATGAAGGCATTAAATGATGCACAACATAGCATTTCGCTGCTCAATTTAGAAGTATCCCAAATGTGTAAGGCAGTCCTCCAAATCCAAATGACACTGGATGTCTTGACAGCAGCACAAGGGGGCACCTATGCCATTATAAAAACTGAATGTTGTGTCTATATTCCTGACTACTGTCAAAATATTTCTGGCTTCCTATCCCAACCACCAAATTAAATCCGTGTCTTATCAACCCTAACTCTAAACGATTGGTTGAACTCCAAGTCAGGACCAGGTTTCTGCACTACTTCAATACATTATACATTGAGTTAAACATACTGCTTGTATTTCTTATTATAGTTTGTTGTCTGTTTCATTGTCTGTCATCCGCATGTGAAAAAAGTTTCACCTCCTGGACCACCTGTCGTCAAATGATTCTCTCGTCTCCAGATGCTCTGTATACCTTGTCAGCCTTGAACTCCACAGGTGAAGCCTTCCAGTCCACTGAACATCCTACCTGTACCTATGACCCCATTTAGGGACAGCTCTGCAACCTTGTACAGCCATAAGTAGTTACAGAAGACTGACCATCGTCCATATCCCCAAACCTCTCCAGTCCAAATGGGTTCAGGGGGTGTTTATGATATGGATTAAGGCTGCCCCAGCTAGGGAAGCCCAAGGTGATCTGGCCTACATGCCAAACTATATGAGCAGGTGAAATAGGGCTGACTCAGGGTGAGAAGCTCAGCACATCCTCAGCTACATGCTGATCTACAGGGCCAGATCCGTATCTAAAGTTATATGACTGCACAATAACCAGACCCCGTCTGCACTGAAATCATTTAAAGACATTTTACCACATCATTTCTTTTTCCAGTAAAAATAAATCATGTACCCATGACTTATAAAACTAGCCCTAACCCTCAACTCAGGGCAGCAGCAGGAGGTTTGACTGCTCATGGGCCCCATCCCCAGGGAGCTGCAGCAACTCTTCACTACCCATGGGTCCTGTCCCCATGCTATCCCATACTATTCTCTAAATAAAAGAGCACCAGTGCCAGACCTTCAATGTCCGAGAAATCTTTCATTCGAGTCTTCAGCTCGCTGAGCCCATATCAACAATTATAACATGGAAAACAAAAAACCGTCCCAGAAAATGGAAGACACACAGAAATCACACCTGAATAATCCACAATGAAAGATGTCCGTTTTAGACATTCCCTGAACGTTCGAAAGACAGAGAAAGTCACAAACCCAAAAACTGTAGCAAATGTCAAACCTAGGCTAACTGGTCAGGGTGAGTTATGAGACTGTTAAAATGTGGCTCTGAAAACCTGTGTCAATGAAGTTTGCCATGATAGCAGAGACACAATTCTGAGAAATCCTCTGACATCACAGTGGAGAAGAAAAACAAACTGGCCTCGTCTACACAGTGCAAGATTTGTCCCAAATAGCATATTCAACTCACATTCCACATCAAATGCAGGTTTCCAATGGAACATGAAACTTGCTGGCCAGTGGTGCAGTGGTGAAGTCCACAAATTCTGGGTTGGCACCCAGGGCAGACCATGCAGAATCCTGGAGGTGAGCCTCCTCACCGATGGTCCAGATATTCTGGGGGCAGGCGTCCAAGGTAGTGTAGAGGCAGATGGGAAGCAACGTCAGACAGCGTTATTCTTGCCCAGCTAATACAACAGCATCACCACCAGATGTGAGCACAGCCATAAACATCTGCCAAAACAAAACCAATGAAAAGTTTCAAAGACTAGAAAAACTGAACCTCTGGAAAAAAACATGGAAGTAAGAAGAGTAAGATTTCTAGGAATAAGCTTAGACAAACAGGTGCAAGCTATGGAAACCGAAAACTAGCAAAGCTTTAGGGAAAGAAATTCCAGAAAACACAAAGAAACAGAAGGGTATTCTGTGCTCTAGGAATGTAAGATCTGAAACACCTGAAACGTCCGCAATGGATAAAGCAATCTCTGGGTTGCATGCAATCCCAGTCAAATTTGCAGCAATCTTTCCCAGAGAAATAGAAGAGAAAATCCTAAAGTCTCTATCCAGCAACAAGGGACCCTGAATACCCAAAGGAATTCTGAGGAGAACGAACAAAGCAGGACGTATCACACTTTGATTTCAACATGTAGGACGAAGCGCTTCGTACCGAACCAGCACAGCCTGGTCCCAAAAACAGGCACAAAGCCCAATGGAACAGAATGGAGAACACAAGGGTCAACTCAGACATATATGGACAGCGCATTTGCAATGAGGAAGGTAAGAGGAGACAGTGGAGAAAGGAGAGTCTCTAAAATAAATGGTGCTGGGAAGACTGCACAGCCACATGTAACACAATAAGAGTAGATCATGATGTTACACACACACCATCTCGAAATGGATTAAAGCCTTCAACGGAAGTCTTGAAACAGTGAAAATTCTAGGAGAAAATACAGGCAGCTTGCTCTTTGCCATCCGGGGTAGCAGCCTATTTGGAAGAAGCATGTGTGACTGGGCCAGGGCAACAAAGAAAAGAAGAAAGAAGCAGAACTCCATCCAACGTAGAAGCTTTTGTCCAGCTGGGGAAACCGTCCACTCAATGCAAAGACAGCACAACAACAGAGAGAGGATGTTTCAAACCACACGTCTCCACAAGTGAAAAAACAACAAGCCCATTAAAACTGGGCAGAAGATGGAAACAGAGATTTACCCCAAGAAGACAGAAAGGTGGCCAACAGCTGTATGAACACATGTTCAACACCATTAAGTATAAGGCCAACACAAAATCCTCACGGCAATGAGATGACAGCTCCCTGTGTTCAGAATGGCTATAAGGAACAAAACAGCAAACAACAAGTGTCAGAGAGAAGGTGGAGAGAAGGGAAGAGTCCTGCACCTCTGGCAGGAGTGCAAACTGGTGAGGGCACTAGGCATAGCCATGTGAAATTGCCTCAGAAATTTCCAAATCCATCTACCATATGATCCAGCTATTCCTCTCCAGCGTGTTTATCCAAAGAACTGCGAAACACTAATGCACACAGATCCGTGCCCCGCTGTGTTCACCACAGCCTTACTCCCGATATACAAGACTTGGAAGCCGCCCTGGTGCCCATCAAAGGACCAATAGAGAAGGAAGTTGGGCTATATCCACACAAAGGCAAAACACTCAGCTGTAAGAAACAGTGCAGTCCAGCGATTTGTGACAGCAGAATCACTCCTGAGGGTAGGAGGGGAACTGAAAGAAGCCCAAGGGAGAAATCAAATACCATCGCATCTCACTTACAAGGAGAAGATTAAAATAAGGACCAACAAACAGGTAGAACGTGATATGGGATTGGTGGTTCCCAGAGGGAACGGGTGGCAGTGGACGGTGGGAGAAAGAGTTGATTAGGCACAAGTGTGGGGTGTGGGCCTGTAATTAGGCTTACTGTGGGCAAGAAGATGTAGCATACACAGAAGTCTAAATCTATGAGGATGTAAATCTGAAAGCTATAGGATTTTCTAATGCTAGGTTATGGAAATCAATTCACCTAAAATCAAAACTCCATAAAGGCAAGCAGGTTTAAGGGATAAAGTTTGCAGGCTGAAAGAGTTTAGAGATTATGAACTTCAAGGATTGATAATCACCTCGAAATGCTTAATGATGCAACATAGAGGTAGACCATAGCAAAGAGATGAAGAGGAACACTACCAACAGAACATGACCCGTGCTAAACTCCTGAGCCAACGGAAAATGTTGCTGTCCACGATGTTACTGCTAATTAACTTTACGAATAATCAATGCAGACCATCTTCCCAAGTTCAAGCCAAAGGTTGGTCCCAAAGTCCAATTAAGGGCCAGCCCTCTGGTGTAGTGGGTAAGTGTCCATGTTCCACTTGGGCGGCCTGGGACTGGCAGGCTGGCATCTCAGGTACAGATCCAATTAGGAGCATTAGGAAATATTGATTTCAAGGTATGGTGCCGACAGAGATCATGAAGAAGTAGAAATTGTGAGGATACCTTATGAATACACACCAGGAAATGAACCATGAGAATATTACAATCTATGAACACATCAGGTACACTTCCCCAAATGATGAAGGAAGGAAAACATCTGACCTGCCAAGGTGGAAACACCAGACTGCTATGAGTTGACATGATCATTGCACATCAGAGGATTGCTTGGGTAACTTCAGCTTCGCAGGGACTCCAGGACTTTCTGTGGGGAAAGTCCACACATTTGGCCACATCCACAAAAGATAAGAGATAAATCCAAGGACTATCTTAAAGGAAAGAAACCACTGTCTAGAAGGAATGTAGTAGAACTTTCAAGGTTCGAGGATAAAGTTAGAAACTGACAAGAAGTCCAGAAAAAGGAAAACTATCGCACCTGGAAAGGGAGAGTCGTCAGACTGGTATGAGATGGCTCTGAAACACTGTGTGCATGGAGGATGTCAGGACAACTTAGAATTCTGAGCGTGTTTATGACATCACGGTGACCACGTCACCAAAGTTGGCCATAGGTTTCCAGCTCTTGGATTGACCTGGGCTAGGATATTCAGGTGAGTGGTACACAGAAACAGCTTTACCAAACACAAACCGGGCACAGAAACTTGAAGACATCAAAGAGACGCTAATTCAAGGGATGAGAAAGGAATCATTGGGAAGAAGAGACAATAGAGGGTCAAGTACTCAGAGGACAACATTGTCATCTACGGAAGTCTAGGGAGGCCATGCTGATTCAAGCTGGAAATGTGTTCTGAAAAACGAGGCCGGACCCGGGGCTTATCAGACCTACGTTGTCCTTCTGCCTTACCCATAATACAAAGTCAAGAGTGATCAACTGAGGACATTGAAGAGAAGAATCGAGGCCTCCTTTCCTAGGCCCCTAGCATTCTTGAAGAGAATTCTCACTTTCCACAGCTCTCAAGTCACGGGGGCCCACTGGGTATATGCCAATATTTCACAAGAGAGCTCATTGATGCCCTGAAGGAATGGACCCCTGCCATGCTTGGGTATGTCTCTTGGTTTGGAAGGGCTCTAGAAGTGTGCTGAAAAGTACCCTTTTGCAGAGGGCTTCCATCCTTTGTGAAGGCTGGCCTCCCAGGTTACAGGGCTCAGTGGGATCAGTGAGATTCTCTCCCCATATCTCTTACCGTAGAAGGAGTACTGATTATGTGTTTTGAAACCACACATAGAAAGGATGGCAGAAAATTAGAACATTACCATTATACTTAAAGAAAAATAAACGTGCCACAGCTGAGGATGTAAATCAAACAAATAACAAACCCTGTAGAAATAAAGTAAGCCAGTATCTAGATGTAATCTAGTGGAAAGTTCAAGGATCAGTGGTCAAGCTCGAAACTTCCCAAATCCAGAAAAGGGACAGAAGGTTTCTCACCTGCAGAGAGGAATTCATCAGATTCATCTAATTTGTGTCGGAACCATTGGGCCCATGAAAGTGGTTGCCACGATAACCTCGAACCTGGAGTTTATCATCTCACAATGTCAAACGAACCAAGATGACCACGTGTAGTCAGTGTTCAGTTGGATCTAGGCTGGGATAGCAAAGATTCCCTCAAGTGAACGATGAAAATTCCAGGACAACACCTAACAATCACGAAAGGACTCACACCTTGGCCTACAGAACATATGGTGATTAAAGAAATGCAAAATTCCTAAAATGGAGTAGAGGAGAATGCACTGATAAGCATGTCAAAGGACAAGCTCATAAAGAACATGACGATTAGAACATGGAAAAGCAAACAGGGTCCCATAAAATGGAAGGCCAACAGAAATCACACCTCAATAATCCACAGTGAAAGATGTCAGTCTTTAGACAGACTCTGCTTGAACAATTGAAAGTCCGGGAAAGTCACAACCCCAAAACTGCAGGGAAGGTCTAACCTGGCCTAACTGGGAAGGGTGAGTTATGAGACTGCTCCACGCGTGCTCTGAAACCCTGTGTCCACCAAGCTAGACTGGATAGCAGAGACACGATTCTGAAAAATCCTCCGACATCACAGTGGGCCAGAGAAACAACCTGGCCTCATCTACACAGGGCCAGAGTTGGGTTCAAGTAGCATATTCAAGTCACATTCCACTCAACTGCAGGTTGCCAATGCAGCACGAAAGGGTCCAGCCAGTGGGCCAGCGGTGAAGTCCACGTGTTCTGGGTCGGCAGGCCAGGGTCGGCCGCTTGGAATCCTGGGTGTGAGCCTCCTCAATGCTCGTCCAGCCATTCTGGGTCAGGTGTGGGAGCTAGTGTAGAGGCAGATGGGAAGCGATGTTAGACAGCGCCACTCTTCCTCGGCAAAGAGAGCAGCACGGCCAGCAGATTTGAGCACAGCCATAAACTTCTGCCAAACAAAACCGATTAAAAGTTGCAAAGAATAGAAAAGCTGAACCTCAAAAAACACCCATGCCAGTGAGAAGAAAATGATACCTGTGAATAACCTTGGACAAACAGGAGAAAGTGATGGAAACCAAAAACTAGCAAAGTTTTGGGGAAAGAAATTCCACAAGACACAAGGAAACGCAAGGCTATTCCGTGCACTTCGAATGCAATAAGGGACACACTTGAAACGTCCATACGGCATAAAGCTCAAGTAAAAATGGGAAGCAATTGGATATATTGGACTATATGAGGAAACCATTTGGTATAGACCTAATTCGGCCTGATTTTGTTTTTTCCAAAAGGGCCTGACTATGGCTATTTAGCACGCATTGCATATCTGCTTAGATATTTCCTATGGCCCTTGAGATAAAGGTGCAACTTTCCCCCACATTAGCATTTCTTTAGGGATAAGCATTTCTCCCTGGGCTAGGAACTGATTGCTGCACTCACCTTTGACAACCCAGCTCACCTGTGACCAGTCAGCTATAGACAACAGACTGCCACCCTACTGTGTTCACTGAGACAGAAGACCTACCTGCTATTTCCATCAATCGCTGTGCCAACAGAGCAGTCTTGCGACTATTGTAAATGGGACATTTCAATCCTATGTGAAAGATCCTCTATGAGGAGAATACAACCAGTCTGTGCACCCCACTTCTCTGATGCTCTTTCTTCCTTTGGGTAGAAAGGCCCTGGGTTATAATCCTCAGATTGAAGCTCAGAATAAACTCCCCCAAATTTTCATTTACAGATTGGTTATGGATTATTTTTGTCGACAAAGCAATGTCTGGATTCCATGCAGTCCCAGTCAAATTTGCAGCAATCTTTCCCACAGAAATAGAAGAGAGAATCCTAAAGTTTCTATCCAGCAACAAAGCACCCTGAATAGCAAAAGGAATCCTGGGGGAAATGAACAAAGCAGCAATTATCACACTTTCTTACTTCCATATATAGGACGAAGAGCTAGGTACTAAAACAGCACAGCCTGGCCAGCAAAGGAGGCACACAGATGCATGGAACAGAATCAAGAGCCCAGAAATCAACTCACACATCTATGGACAGCCCATTTTCGACCAGGGAGCCAAGAGGAGAAAGCGGAGAAAAGAGTCTCTAGACAGGAAATGGTGCTGGAAAGACAGCACAGCCAGATGTAACACAATGAGAGTAGACCGTGATGTTACACGAGGCACACACACCACCTCGAAATGGATTAAAGCCTTGAATGGAAGACTTGAAACCGTGACATTTCGAGGAGAAAACGCAGGCAGCTTGCTCTTTGCCTTCTGGCTTGGCCGCCTATTTGGAAGAAGCATGTGTGACTGGGCAAGGGCAACAAAGGAAACAAGAAACAAGCGGGACTCCATCCAACACAGAAGCTTCTTCCCAGCCAATGACACCATCGACTCAGTGCAAAGACGTCACAACAACTGCGACAGCAGGTTTGCAAACCACACATCGGAGAAGGGGTGAATAGCCAAAGATGCAATGGAGTCATACGTCTCCACAGGAGAAAAATCAAAGAGCCAAATAAATCCTGGGGAAAAGATGGAAACAGACAGCTCTCCCAGGAAGATAGAAAGATGGACAACTGGCTGTATGAAAACATGCTCATCATCATTAAGTCTCTGCTCAATGCAAATACGAACGGCACTGACATAGCAGCTCACAGTGGTCCGAATGGCTATAAGGATGAAGACAGGAACCAACAAGTTTCAGAGAGGAGGTGGAGAGAAGGGAAGCCTCCTGCACTGCTGGTGGGAGTGTAAAACGGTGCAGCCACTACGCGAAGTGGTGTGGAATCGCCTCAGAATTTTCAGAATCCATCTACCACATGATCCAGGTACTCCTCTGGGGCATATATATCCAAAGAACTTGCAAATGCTAATGCACAGAGATCCGTGCACCGCTGTGCTCACCAAAGCCTTACTCCCGATATTGAAGACAGGGAAGCCTCCCTGGTGCCCATCAAGGGACAAGAAAGATGGGCTATAGCCACACAACGGCATAGCACTCAGCTGCAGGAACAGAAGCATTCCAGCCATTTGTGACCAACAGAATGGCTCCTGAGGGTTTTAGGGGAATGGAAACAAGCCCCAGAGGGAAGGTCAAATACCATAGGGTCTCACTTACAAGCAGAAGAGGAAAAAAAGGACCAAGAAACAGGTAGCAGGTGACATGGGATTTCTGGTTCCCAGAGGGAAAGGTGGCGGGGCCCAGAGGGAGAAATAGTTGATTTGACACAAGTGTGTGGTGAGGGCCTGTAATTAGGCTTACGGTGGTGAAGATGATGTAACGTACACAGAAGTCTAAATCTATGAGGATGTAGATCTGAAAGGTATAGGATGTTATAATGCTGGGTTATGGCAAACAATTCACGTAAAATCAAAACTCCCAAAAGACGTTAAGGTTCACGGCTTAAAGCTTTGGAGTCTGTAGCAAATTAGAGAAGATGAACTTCGAAGGATTGGTAATCACCTCAAAATGCTTAATGACGCTACAGAAAGGTAGACCATTGCAAGGAGATGAAGAGGAACACTACCAAGAGAACGTGTTCCATGCTAAACTCATGAACCAGCAGAAAATGCTACCTTCCATGATGTTACTAACTGCCTTCACGAATGATCGAAGCAGGCCAACATCTTCCCAAGATCAGGCCAAAGGTTTGTCCAAAAGCCCAATTCAGGGTCGGCCCTGTGGTGTAGCAGGTAAGTGCCCAAGTTCTGATTGGGCGGCCCGGGCTTCACCTGCTATCATCAGGGTTGCAGATCAGATTGCTAGCATTAGGAAATACAGATTTCACAGTATGGTGGGCACAGAGATCATAAAGAAGTAGAAATTCTGAGGAGGCATTTTCAATACACACCAGAAAATGGACGCTGAGAATATTACAACCTATGAATGCATAAGGTACAATTTCCCAAATGATGAAGGAAGGAAAACATGTGACCTGCCCAGGTGGAATTGTCAGATTCCTAGGAGATGACACGCTGATTGCGCATCAGAGAATTGCCTGGGCAAATTCAACTTGGGAGGAGCTCCAGGAATTTCTCTGGGGAAGGTCCACCCGTTTGGCCACATCCACAAAAGATAAGAGAGAAAACCGGGGATAATCTTCATGGAAAGAAACCCGTGTCTAGAGGGAATGTTGTAGACCTTTCAAAGTTCAAGTAGAAAGTTAGAAACCGACAAGAAATCCAGAACTGGGAAAACTATCCTACTTGGAAAACAGGAGTAGTCAGACTGGTATGAGATGGCTCTGAAACACTGAGTGCATGGAGGTTGTCAGTACAACTTAGAATTCTGAGGGTGTTTATGACATCACGGTGAACATGTCACCCAAGATGGCCACATGTTTACAGTCCAAGGATTGGCTTAGGCTAGGAGAATCAAGTGAGAGATACCCAGAAACAGCTTTTCCAAACAGAAACCGGGCACAGAAACTTGAAGAGACCAAAGAGACGCTGATCCAAGGCATGAGAAAGGAATCATTGTGATGATACCTCATGCTTTCTTCGTTTTCTTCCATTCCAAGAGCACTGAATTCCCTTCCGTTTCCTTGTGTCCTCTGGAATTTCTTTCCCAAAGGTTTGCTATTTCTCGGTTTACATAGCTTTCACCTGTTTTGTGCAGGTTATCCCTAGATTACTTGTTTTTCTTTCTAGCATGCTTTTTTGTTTTTGGAGGTTCAGTTTTTCTATCATTTGCAACTTTTAATTGGTTTTGTTTAGGCAGATGTTTACTGCTGTGCTCATATCTGCTGGCAACGCTGCCGTATTTGCTGAGGAAGACTGGCCCTGTCTAACGTCGCTTCCCATCTGCCTCTACACTACCTCAGACGCCTGCCCCAGAAAGGCTGCACGAGCAGTGAGGAGGCTCACCCCCAGAATTCCATAAGGCCAACCACACGCTGCCGACACAGAACACGCGGACGTCACCTATGCAACACTGGCTGGCCCCTTTCGTGTTCCATTGGCAACCTGTAGTTGAGTGGAATGTGACTTGAATATGCTACTTGAGCCCAAATCTGGTCCAGTGTAGACGAGGCCAGGTTGTTTTTCCGGTCCACTGGGATTTGTCAGAATTGGGTCTCTGCTGTCCCAGCAAGCATCATGGACACAGGGTTTCAGAACCAGCTTGGAGCAGTCTGAGTACGCACCCTTCCCAGTTAGCCCAGGTTTGACATTCACTGCAAATTTGGGGGTTGTGAATTTCTCGGACTTTTAAACATTCAAGCAGACTCTTTGTAAACACTGACCTCATTCACTGTGGAGTATTCAGGTGTGATTTCTGTTGGCCTTCCATTTTCTGGGAGCTTGTTTTCTTTCCTTAGTCTAATCGTAGTGGTTTTTCTGATCTCTCTCCCTTCGATATGCTTATCAGTGGGTTCTCCTTAATTCTAGGTTAGGAATTCTGTATTTTTTTAATCACCATATGTTCTGTAGGCCGACGTGTGGGTGCTTTGGTGATTGTTGGATGTTGTCTTTGAATTTCCATCTGTCAGTTGAAGGAATCTTTGCTATCCTAGCTTACGTCCAACTGAGAACTGAGGACACGTGTCCATCTTGGTTCATTTGACATTATGAGATGAGAAACTCCAGGTTACACCTTGTCCTGGCAACCACCTTCACGGACACAATGGTTCCGAGACCAATTCGATGAGTCTGATGAATTCCTCTCTCCAGGTGAGAAATCCTTCCGTCTCTTTCCCTGGATTTGGGAAGTTTCGACGTTCAGCCCTGAACCTTAAACGCTCCCCTAGATTACATCTAGATACTGGCTTACTTTATTTCTACAGAGTCTGTTACTGTTTGATTGACATCCTCAGCTCTGGCATGTGTATTTTACTTTAAATATCATGGTAATGTTCTAGTTTTCAGTCAACCTCCTTCCATATGGTGTCAAAACACAGAATCAGTACTCCTTCTACGGCAAGAGATGGGGGAGTTAATTTCATTGGAGCCCAACTGAGCACTGTAGCCTGGGAGGGCAGCCTTCACACAGGAATGAAGCCCTCTGGAAAAGGGTGCTTTTCAGCACACTTCTAGAGCCCTTCCAAACCAAGCTACATACCCCAAGCATGACAGGTGTCCATGCCTTCAAGGCTTCAAAGAGATCTCTTGGGAAACCTTAGCAGGTAGACTGTGGGCCACCGTGAGGCCAGAGCTATGCAAAGGTAGAGTTCTCTTCAAAGGATGTTAGGGGCCTACGAAAGGAGTCCTCGATTCTTCTCTTCAACGTCCCCAAGAGATCTTTCTGTACTTTGGATTATGAGTAAGGCAGAAGGACAATGTAGGTCTGATAAGCCCCAAGTCTGGCCTCTTGTTTCAAATCAAGTTCCAAGATTGAATCTGCACGACCTCACCATCTACTTGAGTAGGTGACAATGTTCTCCTCTCAGTGCTTGTCCATCTATTATCGCTTGTTCCCAATGATTCCTTTCTTCTCCCTTGAATCAGAGTCTGTTTGATCCTTTCAAGTTTTTGTTTGGAAAAGCTGTTTCTGGGTATCTCTCACTTGAGTGTCCTAGACTAGGCCAATCCTCGGACTGTAAACATGCGGCCATCTTGGGTGACATGTTCACCGTGATGTCATAAACACCCTCAGATTCTAAGTTGTCCTGACAACCTCAATGCACACAGTGTTTCAGAGCCGTCTCATCCCAATCTGACTAGTCCCCCTTTCCAGGTAGGATAGTTTTCCTTGCTCTGGATTTCTTGTTGGTTTCTAACTTTCTCCAAGGACTTGAAGGGTCTACTACGTTCCCTCTAGACACCGGTTTCTTTCCTTTAAGCTTATCCCGGGTTTTATCTCTTATCTTTTGTGGATATGGCCAAATGGGTGGACTTTCCCCAGAGAACGTCCGGGAGGCCCTCTCATGTTGAAGTTGCCCAGGCATTCCCCTGATGCACACTTATCGTGTGATCTCCTAGCAGTCTGACAATTCCACCTTGGCAGGTCTCATGTTTTCCTCCCTTCATCATTTGGGGAAGTGTCCTTTATGCGTTCATAGATTGTAATATTCTCGTGGATCTTTTTCTGGTGCATACTGATAAGGTCTCCACACCATTTCTACTTTTTTATGATCTCTGTGACCACCAGACCTTGAAATCTGTATTTCCTAATGCTAGTAATCTGATCCCCAAGCGTGATGCTAGCCGGTGAAGTCCTGGCCGCCCAAGCGGATGTGGCACTTACCTGCTACACCACAGCCCAGTCCCAAATTGGGCTTTTGGACCAACCTTTGGCCTGAATTTGGGAAGATGTTGGCCTGCTTCGATCATTCGTGAAGGGAAGCAGTAGTAAGATCAGGGTCGGTAACATTTTCCGTTGATTCATGATTTGTCTCGGACCATGTTCTCTTGGTGGTATTCCTCTTCATCTCTTTGCAAAGGTCTACCTTTCTGTATCATCATTAAGCATTTGGAGGCGAATGCTAATCCTTGGATGTTCATCTTCTCTAATGTCTTTCAGCCTCCAAAGCTTTAGGCCGTAAATCTGCACCCCTTTTTGGAGTTTTGATTTTATGTGAATTGATTTCCGTAACCCTGCATTCTAACATCCTATAGCTTTCAAATCTACATCCTCATAGATTTCGACTTCTGTGTAGGCTAAATCATCTTCACCAGCGTAAGCCTAATTACAGGCCCTCACCACACACTTGTGCCTAATCAACTCTGTCCCTCCGTCCCCCGACCCCTTTCCCTCTGGGAACTCCCAATCCTATGTCACCTGCTACCTGTTTGTTGGTCCATTTTTCCTCTTCTCCTTGTACGTGAGATCCTGTGGTATTTGACCTTACCCCAGTGCTTGTTTCAGTTTCCCTGATACCCTCAGGAGCCATTCAGGTGGTCACAAATGGCTGCACTGCATGTGTCCCTACAGCTGAGTGCTATGCCATTGTGTGGCTATAGCCCATCTTCCTTCTCCATTTGTCCCTTGATGGGCATCAGGGAGGCTTCCAAATGTTGCATATCAGGAGTAAGGCTGTGGGGAATACAGCGATGCACAGATCTCTGTGCATTAGTATTTCCAAGATCTTTGGATATATACGCCACAGAGGAATAAAAGGATCATGTGGTAGATGGATTCTGAAAATTCTGAGGCAATTCCACACCACTTCGCGTAGTGGCTGCACCAGTTTACACTCCCACCAGCAGTGCAGGAGGCTTCCCTTCTCTCCATCTCCTCTCTGAAACTTGTTGGTTCCTGTCTTCATCCTTATAGCCATTCTGACCACTGTGAGCTGTTATCTCAGTGCCGTTCGTATTTGCATTGAGCAGAGACTTAACGATGACGAGCATGTTTTCATACAGCCTGTTGTCCATCTTTCTATCATCCTGGGAGAGCTGTCTGTTTCCATCTTTTGCCCTGGTTTTATTGGGCTCGCTGTTTTTTTTCCTGTGAAGACGTATGAGTTCATTGGATCTTATGGCTGTTCACCCCTTCTCTGATGTGCGGTTTGCAAACATCTGCTGTCAGTTGTTGCACACTCTTTGCAGTCAGTCGATGGTGTCTTTGTCTGGGCAGAAGCTTCTGCATTGGATGGAGTCCCGCTTGTTTCTTGTTTCCTTTGTTTCCCTTGCCCGGTCACACATGCTTCTTCCAAACAGGTGGCTAAGCCAGATGGCAAAGAGCAAGCTGCCTGCGTTTGCTCCTAGAAGCTGCAGGTTTTCAAGTCTTCCATTAAAGGGTTTATCCATTTCGAGGTGGTGTGTGTCCCTGGTGTAACATCATGGTCTACTCTCACTGTGTTCCATGTGGCTGTGCTGTCTTCCCTGCACCATTTCTTGTCGAGACTCTCCTTTCTCTGCTGTCTTCTCTTGGCTCCCTGGTCGAAAATGGGCTGTCCATATGTGTGTCAGTTGACCTCTGGGCTCTCGATTCTGTTCCATGGGTCTGTGTGCCTCTTTTGGGCGCCAGGCTGTGCTGTTTCCGTACCTAGCACTTCGTCCTATATCTGGAAATCAATAAGTGCGGTGCCTGCTGCTTTGTCCGTTTCCCTCAGTATTCCTTTGGCTATTCAGTGTCCTTTGTTGCTGGATAGAAACTCTAGGATTCTCTCTTCCATTTCTGTGGGAAATAGTGCTGTGACTTTGACTGGGACTGCATGGAATCCAGAGATGGCTTTATGTGGTATGGACGCTTCAAGTGTGTTAGTTCTTCCATTCGAAGAACACGGAATAGCCTTCCGTCTCCTTGTGTCTTCTGGAGTTTCTTCCCCAGGATCTTTGCTGGATTTCGGTTTCCATAGCTTTCTCCTGTTTGAGCAAGGTTATTGCTAGATATCTTTTACTTCTTACTGGCATGCTTTCTTTTGTGAGGTTCAATTTTTCAATTCTTTGCAACTTTCGATTGGCTTTGTTTTGGGAGAAGTTTATGGCTGCGCTCATATCTGCGGACCATGCTGCTCTATTTGCTGTGGAAGAGTGGAGAAGTCTAATGTCGCTTCCCGTCTACCTCCACACTACCTCACACATCTGCCCCAGAATGGCTGGACGAGCCGTGAGGATGCTCACCTGCAGGATTCCATGTGGCTGAAGCTGGGCTCCCGAACCAGAATGTGCGTACTTCACCACTTCCCCAATGGCCTGCCCCTTTCGTGTTCCATTGGCAACCTGCAGTTGAGTGGGACGTGACTTGAATATGCTACTTGAGCCCACCTCTGGCCCTGTGTAGATGAGGCCAGCTTCTTTTTCTGGCCCTCTGTGATGTCGGAGGATTTGTCAGAATCGTGTGTCTGCTGTCCAGTCTAGCTTCGTGGATGCAGGCTTTCAGAGCCCGCGTGGAGCAGTCCCATAACTCACCCTTCCCAGTTAGTCCAGGTTTGACCTTTGCTGCAGTTTTTGGCGTTGTGACTTTCTCGGAGTTTCAAACGTCCAGTCAGAGTCTGTCTAATGACTGAAGTCTTTCACTGTGGATTATTCAGATGTGATTTCTATTGGCCTTCCATTTTCAGGGATTTTTTTCTCTTTTCCAAAGTCTAATCGTTATGGTCTTTCTGACCTATCTCTCTTCACTATGCTTATCAGTCCGTTCTCCTTCATTGCAAGCTATGACTTTTATATTTCTGTAATCACCATATGTTCTGTATGCCGAGGTCTGAGTCTTTTCGTGATTGTTGCGTGTTGTCTTGGAATTTCCATTGGTCACCTGTAGGAAACTGCTATCCTGGCCGAGGTGACACTGAGCCCTGAGAACACGTGGTCATCTTGGTTGCTTTGACATTCTGAGATCAGAAACTCCAGATTCGAGGTTGTGCTGGCAACCGCCTTCATGGACATTATGTTTCCGAGACATATTAGAGAAATCTGATGAACTCCGCTCCAGGTAAGATACTTTTCTGTCTCATTTCTGGATTTGGGAAGTTTCGAACTTTACTCCCGATCCTTGAGTGTTCCACTAGATTACGTCTAGATACTGGCTTACTATATTTCTATAGAGTGTTTTACTTGTTCGATTTACATCCTCAGCTCTGGCATGTTTATTTTTCTATAAACATAATTGTAATGTTGTAATTTCGAGCCAACCTCCTTACATATGCTGTCAATACACGATATTAATAATCATTCTACTTCAAGAGATACGGGGAGAGAATTTCATTGAAGCCAAACCAAGCATACTAGCCTGGTAGGGCAGCCCTCACAAAGCAATGAAGCCATCTGGAATAGGGTGCTTCTCAGCACAATTCTGGAGCCCTGTCAAACAATGGGACATACACGAATCATGACGGGGGTCCATTCCTTCAAGGGTTCAAAGAGATATCTTGTGACACATTAGCATGTACCGAATGGGCCTCTGTAATGCCAGAGCCATGGAAAGTGAGACTTCTCTTCAATGAATGCTAGGGGCATAGGAAAGGAAGCATCAATCATTGTCTACAGTGTCTTCAGGAGATCATTCTTAATTTTGGATTATGATTAAGGCAGAAGGACAATGTAGGTCTGATAAGCCCCAAGTCCAGCCTCTGGTTTCAAATCGAGTTTCAAGCTTGCATCAGCATGTCCTCCCCATACACTTGAGTAGATTACAATGTTCTCCACTCAGCGCTTGTCCCCCTATTATTGCTTCCTCACAATGACTTCTTTCTTACCCCTTTAATCAGCGTGTATTCTCTCTCTTCAAGTTTCAGTGCCTGGTTTCTGTTTTTAAATTCTCTTCTGGGTATCTCTAACTTGAGTATCGTAGCCTAGGACAATCCTCAGACTATAACCATGAGGCCATCTTGGGTGACATGTTCACTGTGATGTCATAAACTCCCTCAAACTTCTAAGTTCTCCCAGCATCTTCTATGCACATGACTACTCTCCCTTTCCAGCTTGAATAGTTTTCCATTTCCTGGATTTCTTGTGGGTTTCTAACTTTATCCTTGAACTTTTAAATGTCTACTACATTCTCTCTAGACATGGTTTCTTTACTTTAAGTTTATCCTGGTTTTTATCTGTTACATTTTGTGAATATGGCCGAATGTGTAGACTTTCCCCAGTGAAAGTCCTGGAGTCCATCCAAAGTTGAAGTTGCCCACTCAAGCCTCTGATGTGCAATGATCGTGTCAACTCATGCAGTCCGCCAATTCTACCTATGCAGATCACATCACTTCCTTCAGTCTGTATTTAGGGAAGTGTACCAGATGTGTCATACATTGCAATATTTTCATGTTTTTTTCCTATTGCCTATGTCTAATGTATGCTCACAAATTCGACTTCTTTGTGATCTCTGTACACACCATACCATGAAATCTATCTTTCCCAACGTTACTAATCTGATCAGCACCAGTGATGCGAATCCATGAATCCCAGGCCACCCAATAGGAATGTGGGCACTTACACTCCTGAACACATGGCTGGCCCTGAATTTTACTTGTGGACCCATATTTTTCCTTATCTTGGGAAGAAGATGGCCTGCTGTGATTATTCGTGAATGTAATTACTCGTAACATCATAGACGGTAACATTTTCCCTTGGTTCATCTGTTTAGCACGGAACATATTCTCTTCATAGTATTCCCCATAATCTATTTGCAATGGTCTACTTTCTGTAGCATCATTAAGCATTTGGAGGAGATTCACAGTCCTTGGAAGTTCATCTGCTCTAATCTCTTTCAGCCTCAAATCCTTTATGCCCCAAATCAGCACGCCTTTTTGGATTTTTTCATTCCCTCTGGGAATCACCAATCCAAAGTGAAGGCTGACATCCAAAGCTAGAGTGCTCAGTTTGGCACCAGTGAAATTCTCTCCCATCTCTGGCCGTAGAAGATTATTGACTATGTGTTTTGACAGCATATGTGAGGAAGCCGGCTGAAAATTAGAACATTACACTTATATTTAATGAAAAATAAACATGCCAGAGCTTAGGGTGTAAATCAAACAACTTACAAACCCTACAGAAATAAAGTAAAGCAGTATCTAGATGTAATCTACTAGAAGGACCATGGATCCAGGGTCAAGTTCCAGGCTTCCCAAATTTAGAAAAGAGACATAAAAATATCTTACCTGGAGACAGGAATTCATCAGATTTCCCTAATTTGTCTCAGAAACATTATGTCCATAAGGTGGTTGCCTGGACAACCTAGAATTTGGAGTTTCTGATCTCAAAATGTCAAACCAACCAAGATCACCTCGTGTTCTCAGTGCTCAGTTGGACCTAGGCTAGGATAGCAAAGATTCCTTCAAGTGAAAGATGGAAATTCAAAGGCAATGCCCAACAATCATGAAAACACTCACACATCAGCCTAGAGAACACATGGTGATTAAAGAAACACAAAATTCATAACTTGGAATGAAGGAGAATGGACTGATAAGCGTATCTATGGGAGATAGCTGAGAAAGACAATGACGATTGATGTGGATTAAGGCTGCCCCAACTCGAAAAGCCCAAGGTTACCTGGCCTACATGTCAAAGCATACGACCCGGTGAATTTTTTTTGGTATGAATTAGAGGTGCCCCAGTGAGAGAAGCCCAGGTGATGCTCACCTACATGCCTATCTATATGGCCAAATTCGTATCTAATGTTATACGACCACACAATAACCAGACTCCATCTGTACTGAAGTCATTTAATGGCTTTTTACATCATCTTTTCTTTTTCCAGTAAAAATGTCACGTACCCATGCCTTATAAAATTTGCCCTTACCCTCAACTCAGGGCAGCAGCAGGACATCTGACTGCCCATGGCTCCTTTCCCCATGCAGCAGCAGCAGCTATTCACTGCCCGTGCGTCCAGTTCCCATGCCTGCAGCTCTTCACTACCCATAGTTCCTGTCCCCATGAAGCAACTCTTTACTCCCCATGGGTCCTGTCCCTATCTTATCCTGTACCATTCTCTAAATTAAAGAGCATCTCTGCCAGGCCTTGAGAGACCAAGAAATCTTTCTTCCGACTCATCAGCTCGCTGACCCACCATCATATATTGTGGCCCCCCTACCGGGAACTTGCTTCATCGGTTTCTGAGCTCAACTTCTGGTAAGTGCCCTTTTCTTCCTTGTGCCTCTCTCTGCTTCGAGGATGAATCTAAATTCACTTCTCCATCAGGAACTGTCTTGGATAGCTGTATGAATCCACGTTTGCTGCCCATGGCTACTCTATGGGGCAAATCATGGCATTCAGCTTGAAGAGAATCAGTACCTTAAGCCTAAGGGCGATGTAGAGTGAATTACTCCATTCCTTCCTGACCCTATCTCTAATAAACAAATTTTAGGTGGGCACGGGTCGGCCACTTAAGTCATTAGGATGGTCAGCAATCTGCAAGACTCCCCTGTAAGGTTTCTTTTCCTAAGGTTGGATTAGGATACCTCCCATGGCTCCTGACCATGCTCTGAACTGTGTGAATGTCCCAATTGGGACTCCAGTTCAAGTAAAGTACCAAAGTCTAACCTTTGGTTGCATATGGGAAGCCCTTCTCGGAGAATGCCTCCAACACGAAGTTGGGTAGAATGCCCCCCAGAGCGGCGGAAAATTCCTCACTAATTTTCTCCATCCTGTTCTCTCTTGAACTTCTCCCTTTCTATTGGGGACCATTCACCAGGCACCTATTACTGCCAGGCAGAATAGGAAAGATGTTCACCAGGCACCTGTAACTTCCAGGCATACCAGGGATGATATGCAATGGATGCAATGCTGGGGGACACCCCCATCACCCCTTGTTATAGGATCCTCACAGGATTGACAGGTAGGATGCTGCCCCAGGTTCCGGGGGGATTTTCAAGCTAATGGACCTGTCTCTTTCATCTTTCTTAGAGTTGCAATGGCGTTTTGAGTCTCCTTTGGAGCTTTGCAACAAGGAAGCAAAGAAATCGGTCAACAGTCATGGCTTCCACCCCTGGGACCCCAAACTTGGCATTTCTGGGCCTGATCACCCCGGAAAGCCCAAGTAGGGTGCTTTCTCTTGGGGGGTGACACATTGAGTGTTTTAGTCACCTACTGAGTTGGCTATGAGGGTAGCAGACCTGTGATTTATTCTGTGAACTGCCATGCTACTGTAGTGCGCCCCAGCACGGGAACTGTTGAGTGAGTCTTCTCTTGATAACCCTCTTTGAGCGGCCATGAGGGTGAGGTCTGATGTCTTCATTTCCTTTCTTTGTTTTGCTCATCATGTCCTCTGTTGTCACCAAGTCTTGGTTAAGTTCAGGCTGGACTTGACCAGAACCTGGAACTTCTGTAAAATAGAAAAACTTGAAAACCTTTTGCAAGGAACTTCATTCTCAACCCGAGTACTGGGAGCCCCGGCCTCCAGCCAGTTCAAGCCCTTTGCATGCACTCCACCCTTCTCCACTTCACTGTCAGTTGGACACTGGCTTTACTGCTGTGGGGAATGAGATAAGCATCCCTTAAGACTCATCACTCAGGGTCATTCTAACTAATTAGAAACACTTTCAATTGTATGGGTTATGCCCCAGAAACTCCAGCTGGTAGAAAATGTGTGATGTTTCTCTCTGCCTTTCTGGTGCAGTTGGACAGGTAGATCAACCTAGAACGTCCTTCAAGTTACAGTCCAGTTTCTGAGAAATCAAGAGCAACCATCCTTAGAAAATCCTTGCAAGACTGGAAATACAGTTCTAGAGGCAGTTCAGATTCCACCTTGTTCCTTTACCATGAAAAGGATTATCTTCCCCCCTCTCCAGGAACTACTATCTAGCATATCACTCATTCTTAAGACTGAAAAAAAAAAGGAGGGGAAAGGATAAATGGCCAAAAGTGTGCCCTTGCAAAAAGTCTAGCATCTTGAGGGTCTTCTCCATAAGTATTAGTAAAAAGGCTCAAAACAAAGTGTTGATTTGTAACTGGTGAGATTTATATTATTGTACCTGATTCATGGCAGTAGTTTTTAAAACAATAGTTGTACAGTCTCTGTGTATATGTGTCTATGTGTACATTATACGTGTGATATTTTAACCCCTGGATGGTCTGGCCAAAATTAAGATCTCTGTTTAGTTGGCTTAAAGTAAGTGCTTTCTTAAATTCTAAATGTAGTCCAAATTAACAGAGTGGTTTTCAAAGTTAACGTGACGTGAATTAACCTTTGATAAATGAAAGCTTCTTTAAGTTTATTGGTTTCATTGAAAATTGTCTTCTTGTCAGAGTTGTCAGTATTTGCATAGGATGCAGGCATTCAGACTCGGTTTACTAGTCATATAAGTCCACGTTGTCTGTTAAATTTGTCAGCAAAATAATAGCTTTAAATGATGACCAGTTTTGTTAATGCCTCATGAGGTTTCCGTAGTAATGTGAACATAATTGTTGGAAACAAATGGTTTAAATACATAAAACTCATAAAAGTGAGTACAATAAGTTTTATGGTCTGTATACTTGGGGAAAAAAAAAGCTTCAAAATCATTTTTGGTAACAATCTTGAGTTTTGCCAAGTTAAGTTAAATGATAAAAAGATGAATATGCGGGTCACTTTTGGATAGAACGGAACACTCACACATTATTGTTAAACATATCTAAGTTATCTACTTTTGGCTTCTTATGGAAGAGGCTAAAAGCGTTTGGGTGTATCAAAAAGCATGCCTTGTGTTTTATTTCGAAGTGGCATGTTTCTTAAGTTGTGAAGTGTTTAGAATGCTGATATAAAACACATTTCATAATTGTTTACCTTTTTCGTGTTTACTAGGTCCGTTAAGCGTTAAAGGTTCTAACTTACCTATGGAATTAAAGCTACAGGAATTTACTAAGAAAAAGAGCTCTGTATTCAAGGAAGTTAAAATGTATGTTTTCAGTAAAAAAGGGATAAAGAATGGAAATATTTTTGTTAGATGGGTTAAGAAAGATAAATTGCTCCTGATGTACTAGAAAGGAAAAAAGAAAGATTTTGGGACAAGTACTGAAAATGAAAAAGAAAGATGTAGAAGGTTTGTGAAGGAGGAATTCTGAAATGAGTTTTATGCCTTCTCAAGTAGACTAAAGTAAGTTCAATTAAGTGAATGAGTTTGAATGTGAACCATAAGTAGGTGCAGAAATTCAAATTTGGTTTTCTCTAAAAGGATACATTTTCTTGAACTTTTGATCTGCTCTTGGTAAAGAGGATGTAAGAGCTGTTCCTTTGAGTACGTCTACCTAAGAGACAAATCTGTTTTGTGAAAATAATGGCTGAGGTTACTCAATATTTTTGACTCTTTCTGTTATCACTTTGAATGGATACCTGAGCATTGTTTCACAGTGAGTGTTGTTTGCTATTTGAACATTTTAAAAACTTTTGATATGTTGTGACAAGCTTCTCACTCAAAAATATTCAAATCCTGAATGAAGGCATTCTTTAGACCTGGTAGACAGATGAATGATTACTCTGAGAATTTTCAGAGGGTCCCTGAGACTTCTCAAAGAAATTTGCTCTCTCTTCCTACAAGGAGGAAAATGCTAAAGTAATTTGGCTTATTTGGTCTATTAAATTAAATGGGAAACATTGTGAAATAAGCGACAATAGACTTTCTTAGCTGGTATTTGATGGGTAAATGTTATTAATATAGACGTCTCAAAATTAGATAGCATTCCTAAAATTCTGATCTGCCCTGGTTGTCAGTGATAAGTTCACTTATTATCTGGCAGTGTTATATGTCACAGAAGTAGTCAAGTTTCTTTGCCAATTGCCCTTTTGAGTTCTTTGTCCATTTCCAGATAGTTGTTGTTTTACTCTGATGCTTTTTCCTTTTGCAAATATGTTTCAACTTCCGAGAAATTCCTTGAAAGGATTCTGACACGAAGAGTCTAAACGACAGGTTTCTGATAAACCTTCAGATTGTAAAATTGAACGGAGTAAGAAATGACAGAATTCTAACAGAAACTATGCTCATCGATCTGCTAACAGAAGATTCAGCTCAAGAATTGATTATACAGGACAGTGTGAACTGATTAGAACGATTATAAATTTTTAGGACTTCTGTTTGAAATATTGTTGAGTTTTGATGTGTTGTTTTGTCTTCTCATAATGAAGGAAATCTTTTTCTCTTTTCGCTTATGCTAACTAAAACTTACAGCCATTTGGTGAAATTATACCTTTATGAGCAAAACTGAAACATTTATCTTTTTCTCCCTACCTTATCCCTCCTGAATTTAGAAACCCTTTGTGACTGAGTATGGTCATTTCGTGGCAATATTTGCGTAAGTTCCATAAGAATCTGTTCTCCTTATAACAGGACACATTGGTTATATTACCAAGGCTTGGACTGGAATGTCATATTTGAAACACACAGCCTCAGATATGACAAGACAGCGTTTCAGGAACAAAGATTGGACTTTCTGGAATACAGCCACTCGGAAACACAGGCCTGGTACCTTGTTTACTGAGATTTTGGCAATCTTACCTGGTAAGTAAGGAAGCTTGCTTATCTCGCAGGTGCAAGGAACCTCCAAATATTTGGGGAGACCTCAAAGAGAACACCACTCAAATCTGTAGGTACTGCAGGCCAAATCTGATGGCAAGTCCTTGGCTTGGATTTTCTGGCCTCTAGAGGCCTTCACAGTTCAATGTGAGATTCTGCATGAAAAGATCCAGTGAAGCACATTTAAAAAAGCCTGTATGAACAATTACTATTCTTGCTGCTCTTATGTAAATAATTGGAGCAAGTTGTATTGAAACTACACTTGATGTGCAAACCTGTTAATCCTGATTTGGCTATCTTTTGTAAAAATGAGAGTGATTTAAGAGAGAAAAAATTATGTTTCTGTAGAAGCTATAGTAGGCATTCATGGATATTAGATTCTAGCTCTTTTCTTCCGCAATATTCATGTATTATTAATAGTAATGTCTCCTTGTGGCCATCTACCTCTGACGCCTGGAAGTTCCCTGGCCACAATCAAACATTTTCCTTCAATACTACTGTCCAAATACTAACTAGATTTGCCTTGTCACACTTGGATCATACAGAACAAGTTCCAAAGGTAATGTCCCCAACTTATTAATACACACAGGATGGACAATACAAAATTTGGGATGAATATATTTGGTTCACTCCTACTAGTGGGCAACTCAGTAAAAGGCCACTTTCTTGTGGGGAAAAAGAATCACCCCTGTGATACATGGCCTTATAGCACTCGACCTACGGGAAAAAATCCCTGTTACATGTGTTCTCATATCATAGCCTTAAAAAAAAAATACTGATTGGTTTCAGACTGAATGGGATACATGGCTCAACACGCATTGGTTAGCCCCTAACGGTGCTCAGTGGATATGTGGCTCCAATTTATGACCTTGGCTACCACCTGCATGGATTGGACGATGCACTCTAGGCTTTGTCTGGATGCAAGGTGGAACTACATTTACTATATCTCCTCCTGCTAACCTACCCAACTTGCAACAGCACTTGACCAGCCCTGTCTTCCACTGGTATGACCATCTTTCCGCAATTTTCTTTCACCAATTAGGAATCGACTTTTGGAGCATATTCAAGTCTTGCATGGAAGTCCTAGACAAATTTACTATGAAGGCATTAAATGATACACAACATAGCATTTCACTGCTCAATTTAGAAGTATCCCAAGTGTGTAAGGCAGTCCTCCAAATCCAAATGGCACTGGATATCTTGAGAGCAGCAGAAGGGGGCACCTGTGCCATTATAAAAACTGAATGTTGTATCTATATTCCTGACTACCGTCAAAATATTTCTGGCTTGGTATCCCAGCCACCAAATTAAATCCATGTCTGACCAACCCTACATCTAAATGATTGGTTGAACTCCTAGTCAGGACAAGGTTTCTGCACTACTTCAAAACCTTATTCATTGGGTTAAACATACTGCTTGTATTTCTTATGATATTTTGTTGTCTGTTTCATTGTTTGTCTCATGCATGTCAAAAATGTTTCACTTCCTGGACCACCTCTTGTCAATGACTCTCTCATCTCCAGAGGATCTGTATAACTTGTCAGGCTTGAACTCAATGGGGCAAGACTTCTGGTCCACTAAACTGCCTAAGTGTACCTATGGCCCCATTTAGGGACAGCTCTACGACCCTGTACAGCCAGAAGTAGTGACAGAAGACTGACCATCATCCATATCCCCAAAGATTTCCAGTCCAAATAGGTTCAGGGAGGTTTTATGATGTGGATCAGGGCTGCCCCAGCTAGGGAAGCTGAAGGTGACCTGGACTACATGCCAAACTATATGACCCAGTGGATTTTTTTATGGTATGAATTAGGGCTGCCCCAGGGCGAGAAGCCCAGGGCATTCTCACCTACATGCTGATCTATATGGCCAGATTCATATCTAAAAATATGACAACACAATGTCCAGACTCCATCTGTACTGAAATCATTTAAAGACATTTTACATCATTATTTCTTTTTCGAGTAAAAATAAGTCATATACCCATGCCTTATGAAATTAGCCCTAACCCTCTAGTCAGGGCAGCAGCAAAAGCTCTGACTACCCATGGGTCCTGTCCCCAGGCAGCAGCAGCAGTAGCTCTTCACTGCTAATGTGGCCTGTCCCAATGCTATCGTGTACTGTTCTCTCAATAAAAGAACACCAATGCAGGATCTTGAGAGTCCAAGCAATCTTTCATTCGAGTCTTCAGCTCGCTGAGCCCATATCAACGATTCTACCACAGAAAATAAAAAACGGTCCCAGAAAATGGAAGGCACACAGAAATCACACATGAATAATACATAAAGAAAGATGTCAGTTTTAGACATACTCTGAACGTTCGAAAGTCGGAGTAAGTCACAATCCCAAAAACCCAAGCGAAGGTCAAACCTAGGGTAACTGGTAAGGGTGAGTTATGAGACTGCTAAAATCAGGCTCTGTAAGCCTGTGTCTATGAAGTTTGCAAGGACAGCAGAGACACAATTCTGACAAATCCTCTGACATCACAGTGGAGAAGAAAAACAAACTGGCCTCATCTACACAGTGCGTGAGTTGGGCTCAAGTAGCATATTCAAGTCCCATTCCACCCAACTGCAGGTTGCCAATGGAACATGAAAGGTGCCGGCCCGTGGTGCAGTGGTGAAGTCTGCACATTCTGGGTCGGCATCCCGGGGCTGGCCATGCGGAATCCTGGGGGTGAACCGCATCACAGCTGGTCCAGCCATTCTCGGGGAGGCATGGGAGGTAGTGTAGGGGCAGCTGGGAAGCAACGTCAGACAGCGGCAGTATTACTCAGCAAATACAGCAACATCGACAGCAGATCTGAGCACAGCCATAAACATCAGCCGAAACAAAACTAATGAAAACTTGAAAAGAACAGAAAAACCGAACCTCAGGAAAAAAAGAATAAGATCTCCAGAAATAAGCTTAGCCAAACAGGTGCAAGCTATGGAAATCGGAAACTAGCAAAACTTTGGGGAAAGAAATTCCAGAAGACACAAGCAAATGGAAGGGTATTCCGTGCTATAGGAATGTAGGATCTAAAATACTTGAAACCTCCATAACGGATAAAGCAATCTCTGGATTCCATGCAATCCCAGTCAAAGTTGCAGAATCTTTCCCACAGAAATATGAGAGAATCCTTAAGTCTCTATCCAGCAACAAGGGACCCTGAATACCCAAAGGAATCCTGAGGAAAACGAACAAAGTAGGACATATCACATGTACTGATTTCAACATGTAGGACGAAGTGCTACGTACCGAAATGGCACAGTCTGGTCTCAAAAACAGACACAGAGATCAACGGAAAAGAATCGAGAGCCCAGAGGTCAACTCACACATATACGGAAAGCCCATTTGCAACGAGGAAGGCAAGAGGATCAGTGGAGAAAGGAGGGTCTCAAGAAGAAAAGGTGCTGGAAAACTGCACAGCCATATGTGATGCAATGAGAGTAGACCATGATGTTACATCAGGCACACACACCACCTCGAAATGGATTAAAGCCTTGAACGAAAGACTTGAAACCGTGAAACTTCTAGTAGAAAACCAGGCACCTTGCTCATGGCCATGTGGCATAGCCGCCTATTTGGAAGAAGCATGTGTGACTGGGCAAGGGCAACACACGAAACAAGAAACAAATGGGATTGCATCCAACGCAGAAGCTTCTGCCCAGCCGAGGAAACCATCCACTCAATGCAAAGACAGCACAACAACTGCGAGTGGATGTTTCAAACCACACATCGGAGAAGGACTGAATAGCCAAAAGAGCCAACGACCACACATGCCAACACAAGAGAAAAAACAAGCCCATTAAAACCTGGGCAAAAGATGGAAACAGAGTTTTACCAAATAAGATAGAAAGATGGCCAACAGCTGTATGAACACATGTTCATAATCATTACGTCTAAGGCCAATGCAAATCCAAATGGCAATCAGATAACAGCACATTGTGGTCAGAATGCCCATAAGGAACAAGACAGGAAACACAAGTGTCGGAGAGGAGGTGGAGAGAAGGGAAGCCTCCTGCACCGTTGGTGGGAGTGTAAGCTGGTGCGGGAACTATGCAAAGCGGTGTGGAATTTCCGCAGAAATTTCAGAATCCATCTACCATATGATCCAGCTATTCCTCTGCGTCGTATTTATCCGAAGAGCTTGGAAACACCAACGCATAGGAATCCCTGCACCGCTGTGTTCACCACAGCCTTAATCCTGATGTCCAGGACTTGGATATCGCCCTGGGGCCCATCAAGGGACGAATGGAGAAGGAAGATTGGCTATAGCCGCACAATGGGATAGCACTCAGCTGCAAGAAAGGGTGCAGTCCAGCCATTTGTGACACCAGAATGGCTCCTGAGGGTATGAGGGGAACTGAAAGAAGCCCCAGGGAGAAAGTCAAATACCGTAGGATCTCACTTACAAGGAGAACAGTAAAATAAGGAGAAACAAACCTGTAGCACATGACAAGGGATTGGTGGTTCCCAGAGGGAATCGGTGGCAGAAGACAGTGGAAGAAAGAGTTGATTAGGCACCAGTGTGTGGTATGGGCATGTCATTAGGCTTACGGTGGTGAAGATGATGTACCATACAAGGAAGTCTAAATCTAGGAGGTTGTAAATCTGAAAACAATAGGGTGTTATAATGCAGGGTTATGGCAATCAATTCATGTAAAATCAAACTACAAAAAGGCAAGCAGGTTTATAGCCTAAAGCTTTGGAGGCTGAAAGAGATTAGAGAAGATGAACTTCCAAGCATTGATAATCACCTCCAAGTGCTTAATAATGCTACAGAAAGGTAGACAGTGGCAAAGAGATGAAGAACAACTCTACCAAGAGAACATGTTTCGTGCTAAACTCAGGATCCAAAGGAAAAGGTTACCGTCCATGATGTTACTACTAATTACCTTTACAAATAATCAAAGCAGGCCAACATCTTCCCCAGTTCAGGCAAAATGTTGGTCCAAGAATCCAATCCAGTGCCGGCCCTGTGGTGTACTGGTACAGGCTTCATCGGCGAGCATCACGGGTGCGGATCAGATTAGTAGCATTAGCAAATATAGATTTCACGGTATGGTGCAGACAGACATCCTAAAGAAGTCGAAATTGTGAAGAGACGTTATGAATACTCATCAGAGTAAGAACCATGGGAATATTGCAATCTATGAACGCATCAGGAACACTTCCCCAA
Organism: Equus asinus; assembly: GCF_041296235.1. Classification (NCBI taxonomy): domain Eukaryota; kingdom Metazoa; phylum Chordata; class Mammalia; order Perissodactyla; family Equidae; genus Equus; species Equus asinus. Next base: position 10,014,878 of record NC_091815.1, on the reverse strand, counting down.
ATGATGAAGGAAGGAAAACATGTGACCTGCCAAGGTGGAAATGGAGATGACACGATCATTACGCATCAGAGGATTGACCAGGAAAATCAATCTCGGGAGGGACTCCAGGGCTTTCTCTGGGGAAAGTCCACCCATTTGGACTCATCCACAAAAGATAAGAGATAAAACCCAGGATAATCTGAAAGGAAAGAAACTGGTGTCCAGCGGGATTGTAGTAGACCTTTCAAAGTTTGAGGATGAAGTCATAAACAGACACGGGATCCAGAACAAGGAAAACTATCCGACCTGGAAAGGGGAAGTAGTCAGACTGGTATGAGATGGTCGTGAAGAACTGTGTGCATGGAGGTTTTCAGGACAGCTTAGAATTCTGAGGGTGTTTATGACATCACGGTAAACATGTCACCCAAGATGGCCGCAGGTCTCCAGCCCAGGGATTGGCCTAGGCTTGGATACTCAAGTGACAGATACCCAGATACAGCTTTTGCAAACAGAATCTGGGCACAGAAACCTGAAGAGATGCAATAGACGCTAATTCAATGGATAAGAAAGGAATCATAGGGAAGAAGTGATAACAGAGGGACAAGCACTGAGAGGAGAACATTGCCTTCTCCTCAAGTCGATGGGGAGGCCATGCTGATTCAAGCTTGAAACTTGACTTGAAACAAGAGGACGGACCTTGAGCTTATCAGACCTATGTTGGCCTTCTGCCTTACTCATAATCCAAAGTCAAGAATGATCTCTTGAAGACATTGAAGAGAAGAATAGAGGCCTTGGTCCTAGGTCCCTAGTATTCTGTGAAGAGAAGTCTCACTTTCCATAGCTCTGGCGTCATAGGCACCCATTGGGTACATGGTAATGTGTCACTAGGCATCTCTTTGAAGCCTGGAAGGAATGAACCCCTGTCATCCTTGGGGTATGTCTCTTGGTTTGGAAGGACTCAGGAAGAGTGTGCAAAAGCACCCTTTTGCAGAAAGCTTCGTTACTGTGTGAAGGCTGTCCTCCCAGGCTAGAGTGCTCAGTTGAGATCAATGAGATTCCCTCCCCCATCTCTTGCCATAGAAGGAGTATTGATTAGGTATTTGACACCACACATAACGATGTTTGCTGAAACTTAGAACATTACCATTCTATTTAAAGGAATATAAACATGCCACAGCTGAGGAGGTAAATTAAACAAATAACAAAACCTGTGGAAATAAAGTAAGCCAGTATCTAGACGTAATCTAGTGGAGCGTTCAAGGATCAGGTGTGAAGTTCTGAACTTTCCAAAGGATCTCTCACCTGGAGAGAGGAATCCATCAGATTCATCTAATTTGTCTCGGAACCATTGTGTCTGGGAAGGTGGTTTCCAGGACAACCTCAAACATGGCGTTTCTGATCTCACAATATCGAACCAACCAAGATGACCACGTTTACTCAGTGCTCAGGTGGATCTAGGCTAGGATGGCAAAGATTCCTTCAAATGACCGAAGGAAATTCAAAGACAACACCCAACAGTAACGAAACCACTCACACATCAGCCTACAGAACCTATGGTGATTAAAGAAATACCAAACTCCTAACTTGAAATGAAGGAGAACACACTGATAAGCATATTGAAGGGAGATAGCTCAGAACCATGATGATTAGACTATGGAAAAGAAAGCAAGCTCCCAGAAAATGGAAGGCAAACAGAAATCACACCTCAATAATCCACAGTGAATGACTTCAGTGTTTAGTTAGGGTCTGCTTGAACGTTTGAAAGTACGAGAAAGGCACAACCCCAAAACTTGCATTGAAGGTCAAACCTGGGCTAACTGGGAAGGGTGAGTTCTGAGACTGGTCCACGCGGGCTCTGAAACCCTGTGTCCCCGAAGCCTGATTGGAAAAGAGACACGATTCTGACAAATACTCTGACATCACAGTGGTCCAGAAAAAGAAGCTGGCCTCATCTACACAGGGCCAGAGTTGGGCTCAAGTAACATGTTAAAGTACATTCCACTCAACTGCAGGTTGCCAATGGAACACGAAAGGGGCCAGCCAGTGGGGCAGCGGTGAAGTCCCTGCATTCTGAGGAGGCAACCCAGGGTCGGCCACGTGGAATCCTGGGGGTGAGCCTCCTCACCGCTCATCCAGCCGTTCTGGGCCAGGCGTGCGACCCGGTGTAGAGGCATATGGGAAGCAATGTTATACCACGCTACTCTTGCTCAGCAAATACAGCAGCATGGCCAGCAGATGTGAGCACAGCCATAAACTTCTGCCAAAACAAACCAATTAAATGTTGCTAAGAATAGAAAAAAGGAACAGCGAAAAAGAAAGCATGCCAGTAAAAAGAAAAAAAAAATCTAGGAATAACATTGGCCAAACAGGAGAAAGCTATGTCTACCGAAATCTAGCAAAGCTTTGGGGAAAGAAATTCCACAAGACACAAGGAAACGGAACTCTATTCCATGTTCTTTGAATGGAAGAATGAACACACTTTAAGCATCCATACCGGAAAAAGCAATGTCTGCATTCCATGTCGTCCCAGTCAAAGTTGCAGCAATCTTTCCCACAGAAATAGAAGAGAGAATACTAAAGTTTCTATGTGGCAACAAAGGACCCTGAATAGGAAAAGGAATCCTGAGGAAAACGAACAAAGCAGCATGTATCACACTTTCTGATTGCCAAATATAGGACAAAGCGCTAGGTACCGGTACAGCACAGCCTTTCCCCCAAAATAGGCACACAGACCCATGGAACAGAATTGAGCCCAGCAGTCAACTGCCACATATATGGGCAGCTCATTTTCGACACGGGAGCCAAGAGGAGACAGCAGAGAAAGGAGAGTCTCGAAAAGAAACAGTGCTGGGAAGACTTCAGAGCCACAAGTGGCACAATGAGACTAGACCATGATGTTACACCAGGCACACATACCACATTGAAATGGATTAAAGCTTTGAATGGAAGACTTGAAACCGTGAAACTGCTGCCGGAAAATGCAGGCAGCTTGCTCTTTGCCATCTGGCATAGCCGCCTACTTGGAAGAAGCATGTGTGACTGGGTAAGGGCAACAAAAGAAACAAGAAACAAGCGTGACTCCATCCAACGCAGAAGCTTCTACCCGGCCAACGACTCCATCGACTCAATGCAAAGACAGCACAACTGCGACAGGATGTTTGCAGAACAGACATCGGAGAAGGGGTGAACAGCCATAAGATCCAGTGAACTCATACATCTCCACAGGAAAAAAACAATGAGCCCAACAAAACCTGGGCAAAAGATGGAAACACACATTTCTCCCAGGAAGATAGAAAGATGGCCAACAGGCTGTATGAAAACATGTTCCTCATCATTAAGTCTGAGGCCAATGCAAATCCGAAGTGCAATGAGATAGCAGCTCACAGTGGTCAGAATGGCTATAAGGGTGAAGACACGAAACAACAAGTTTCAGAGAGGAGGTGGAGAGAAGGGAAGCCTCCTGCACTGCAGGTGGGAGTTTGAGCCGATGCAGCCACTACACAAAGGAGTGAAAATTCAGAATGTTTCAGAATCCACCTAGCATATGATCCAGCTATTCCTCTGTGACGTATATATCCAAAGATCATGGAAACAGTAATGCACAGAGATCCGTGCACTGCTGTGTTCACCACAGCCTTACTCCCGATATCCAAGACTTGGAAGCCTCCCTGATGCCCATCAAGGGACGAATGGAGAAGGAAGATAGGCTATAGCCACACAGTGGCATAGCATTCAGCTGTCGGAATGGATGCAGTCCAGCCATTTTTGACCACCAGAATGGCTCCTGAGGGTACTAGAGGAACTGAAACAATCGCCGGGGTAAGGTCAAATACCACAGGATCTCACGTACAGGAGAAGAGGAAAAACGGACCAACAAACAGGTAGCATGTGACATGGGATTGGTAGTTCTCAGAGGAAAAGTAGGCGAGGGCCAGAGCGAGAAAGAGTTGATTAGGCACAAGTATCGTGAGAGCCTGTAATTAGCCTTACGGTGGTGAAGATGATGTAACCTACTCAGAAGTCTAAATCTATGAGGATGTAGATCTGAAAGCTATAGCATGTTAGAATGCAGGGTTACGGCAATCAATCCACATAAAATCAAAACTCCAAAAAGGGGTGCAGACTTACGGCCTAAAGCTTTATAGGCTGAAAGAGATCAGAGAGGATGAACTTCCAAGGATTGGTAATCACCTCAAAGTGCTTAATGATGCTACAGAAAGGTAGACCTTTGCAAAGTGATGAAGCGGAATACTAGCAAGAGAACATGTTCCGTGCTAAACTCATGAACCAATGGAAAATAATACCTTCCATGATGCTACTACTGATTCCCTTCACGAATGATTGAAGCAGGCCAACATCTTCCCAAGTTCAGGCCAAAGGTTGGTGCAGAAGTTGAATTCATTGCCGGCCCTGTGGTGCAGCAGGTAAGTGCCCAACTTCCTCTTGCGTGGCCCGGGCTTCAGGGGCTAGCATCATGGGTACAGATCAGATTTCTAGCATTAGGAAATCCCGATTTCAAGGTATGGTTGGCACAGAGATCATAAAGAAGTAGTAATTGTGAGGAGGCCTTATCAATACTCACCAGAAAAAGAACCATGAGAATATTAGAGTCTATGAACGCATCTGGTACGCTTTCCCAAATCATGAAGGAAGGAAAATACGTGACCCACCAAGGTGGAATTGTCAGACTGCCATGAGATCACACGATCATTGTGCATCACAGGATTTCCTGGGCAACGTCAACTTGGGAGGGAGTCCAGGACTTTCTCTGGGGAAAGTCCACCCATTTGGCCATATCCACAAACGATATGCGATAAAACCCAGGATAATCTTAAAGGAAAGAAACCGGTGTCTGTGGGAATGTAGTAGACCTTTGCAAGTTAGAGGACAAAGTTGAAAACCGACAACACATCCAGAACAAGGAAAACTATCCTTCCTGGAAAGGGGGAATAGTCAGGCTGGGAGGAGACGGCTCTGAAACACTGTGTGCATGGAGGTTGTCAGGACAACTTTGAATTCTGAGTGTTTATGACATTACAGTGAACGTGTCACCCCAGATGGCTGCATGTTTACAGTATCAGGATTGGCTTAGGCTGGGATACTCAAGTGAGAGATACCCAGAAACAGCTTTTCCAAACAGAAACCAGGCACAGAAACTTGAAGAGATCAAAGAGATGCTTATTCCAGGGATAAGAAAGGTATCATTGTGATGATACTTCATTCTTCCTTCGTTTTCTTCCATTCCATGCGCACTGATGCCCTTCCGTTTCCTTGTATCTTGTGGAATTTCTTTCCCCAAAGCTTTGCTACTTCTAGGTTTACATAGCTTTCACCTGTTTGGCACAGCTTATTCCTAGATACCTTGTTCTTCCTACTAGCATGCTTTTTTTTTTTTTTTTGAGGTTCAGTTTTTCTATCCTTTGCAACTTTTGATTGGTTTTATTTAGGCAGATGGTTACTGCTGTGCTCACATCGGCTGGCAATGCTGCTGTATTTGCTGAGGACGACTGGCCCAGTCTAACGTCGCTTCCCATCTGCCTGTTTCCTTTGTTGCCCATTCCTGTCACACACGCTTCTTCCAAATAGGCTGCTAAGACAGATGGCAACGAGCATGCTGCCTAGGTTTTCTCCTAGAAGTCTCACGGTTTCAAGTCTTCCATTCAAGTCTTTAATCCGTTTCGAGGTGGTGTGTGTGACTAGTGTAACATCATGCTCTACTCTCATTGTATTACATTTGGCTGTGCAGTCTTCCCAGCACCATTTCTTGTCAAGACTCTCCTTTCTCCGCTGTGTACTCTTGGTTCCCTGGTTGAAAATATGTTGTGCATGTATGCATGTGCATATATGCGTGAGTTGACCTCTGGGCTCTCGATTCTGTTCCATGTATTTGTGTGCCTGTTTTTGGGCCCAGACTGTGCCGTTTCGGTTCCTAGCGCTTCGTCCTATATGTGGAAATCAGAAAGTGTGATACGTCCTGCTTTGTTCATTTTCTTCAGGATTCCTTTTGGTATACAGGGTCCTTTCCTTCTGGATAGAGACTTTATTATTCTCTCTTCTATTTCTGTGGGAAAGATCACTGCAACTTTGACTGGGACTGCTTGGAATCCACAGATTCCTCTATCCTCTATGGACGTTTCAAGTGTGTTAGTTCTTCCATTCCAACAGCACGGAATAGTCTTCCGTTTCGTTGTGTCTTCTGGAATTTCTTTAGCCAAAGCTTTGCTAGTATCGGGTTACAATGCTTCCACCTGTTTAGTGAAGGTTAGTCCTAGATATCTTATTATTCTAGGTGACATGCTTCTTTTTTTGAGGCTCAGTTTTTCCATTCTTTGCAACTTTTAATTGGTTCTGTTTTGGCAGAAGTTTATGGCAGTGCTCACATCTGCTGGTCGTGCTGCTGTATTTGCTGAGCAAGAGTGGCACTGTCTAACGTCACTTCCCATCTGCCTCTACACTACCTCCCAGGACTCTCCCAGGATGGCTGTACCAGCGGTGAGGAGGCTCAACCCCAAGAGCACAAATGGACGACCACGGGCTGCGGACCCAGAAGGCACGGACTTCACAGCTTCAGCAGTGGCCAGCCCCTTTCATGTTCCATTGGCAACCTGCTGTTTTGGAATGTGACTTCAATATGCTACTGGAGCCCAGCTCTGGCCCTGTGTAGATGAAGCCATGTTGTTTTCCTGGTCCACTGTGATGTCATAGGATTTCTGAGAATTGTGTCTGTGCTGTGCCAGCAAGCTTCATGGACACAAGGTTTCAGAGCCAGCTTGGAGCAGTCTCAGAACTCACCCATTCCATTTAGCCCAGGTTTGACCTTCACTGCAGGTTTTGGGGTTGTGACTTTTCTGACTTTCAAACGTTTAAGCAGAATCTGTCTAAACACGGCCGTCTTTCACTGTGGATTATTCAGTTGTGATTTCTGTTTGCCTTACAGTTTCTGGGACATATTTTCTTTTCCATAGGCTAATCATCATGGTATTGCTAAGCTATCTCCCTTCGATATGCTTATCAGTGTGTTCCCTTTTCATTCCAAGTTATAAATTTTTCATTTCTTTGATCACTATATGTTCTGTTGGCTGTTGTGCGAGTGCTTTTGTGATTGGTGGGTGTTGTCTTTGAATTTCCATCGGTCACTTGAAGGAATCTCTGCTATCCTGGCCGAGGTGACACTGAGCACTGAGAACATGTGGGCATCTTCCTTGGTTAGAGATTCTGAGATCAGAAACTCCAGGTTTGAGGTTGTCCTGGCAACCATCTTCACGGACACAATGGTTCCGCAACAAATTAGACGAATCTGATGAATTTCTCTTTCCAGGTGAGAGATCCTTCTATTTCTGGATTTGGAAAGTTCGAACTTCACCCCTGATCCTTGAATGCTCTGCTAGATTATGTCTAGATATTGGCTTACTTTCTTTCCACAGGGTTTGTTATTTGTTTGATTTACATCCTCAACTGTGGCGTGTTTATTTTTCTTTAAATATAATGATAATGTTCTAATTTTCAGCCAACATCGTTACATGTGGTGTTGAAACACATAATCAATACTCCTTCTACGGCAAGAGAAGGGGGAGAGAATCTCATTGATCCCAACTTAGGACTCTAGCCTTGGAGTGCAGCATTCACCAAGGAATGACCCCCTCTGCAAAAGGGTGCTTTTGAGCCACTTCTAGAGTCCTTCCAAACCAAGAGACATACCCCAAGCATGACAGTTGTCCATTCCTTCCAGGCTTCAAAGAGGTGTCTTGTGACACATTAGCATGTAGCCAGTGGGCACCCATGATGCCAGAGCTATGGAAAGTGAGACTTCTCATTAAAAAATGCTAGTGGCCTAGGACGGCAGCCTTGATTCTTCTCTACAATGACCTCAAGAGATCATTCTTGACTTTGGATTGTGAGTGAGGCAGAAGGACAACTTAGGTCTCATAGTTCCAGCCTCTTGTTTCAAATCAAGTTTCAAGCTTGAATCAGAAGGGCCTCCTCTTCGACGTGAGGAGATGGCAATGTTCTCCTCTCAGTGCTTGTCCCTCTATTATGGCTTCATCCCAATGATTCCTGTCTAATCCCTTGAATTAGCGTATCTTTGATCTCTTCAAGTTACTGTGCCCTGTTTCTGTGGGCAAAAGCTGTTTCTGAGTATCCCTCACTTGAATATCCTAGCCTATGCCAGTCCTCGGGCTGGAAACATGTGGCCATCTTGGGTGACATGTTCACCGTGATGTCATAAACACCCTCAGAATTCAACGTTGTCCTGAAGACCTCCATGCACACAGTTCTTCAGAACCATCTCATCCCAGTCTGATTACTCCACCTTTCCAGGTAGGATAGTTTTCGCCCTTATGTATTTCTTGTCGGTTTCTAACTTTTTCCTCAAACTTGAAAAGGTCTGCTACCTTCCCTCTAGACACTGGTTTCTTTCCTTTTGGATTAATCTGGGTTTTCTCTCTTATCTTTTGTGGATGAGGCCAAATGGGTGGACTTTCCCAAGAGAAAGTCCCGGAGGCTCTCCCAAGATGACTTTTCCCAGGCAATCCTCTGATGCGCAATGATCGTGTCATCTCCTAGCAGTCTGACAATTCCACTTTGGCAGGTCACATGTTTTCCTTCCTTCATTATTTGGGGAAGTGTTCCTGATGCGTTCATAGATTGTAATATTCCCATGGTTCTTTTTCTGGTGTGTACTCATAACATCTCTTCAAAATTTCGATTTCTTTAGGATGTCTGTCTGCACCATACCGTGAAATCTATATTTGCTAATGCTACTAATCTGATCCGCACCCGTGGTGCTAACCAATGAAGCCCTGGCCGCCCAGGCGGAACGTGGGCACATACCCAGTACACCGCAGGGCCGGCACTGAAATGGACCTTTGGATCAAACTTTTGCCTGAACTAGGGATGATGTTGGCCTGCTTTGGTTATTTGTAACGGTAATTAGTAGTAACATTGTGGAGTGTAACCTTTTCTTTTGGCTCCTGAGTTTAGCACGGAACGTGTTCTCTTGGTAATGATCTTCTTCAACTCTTTGTAATGGTCTTCCTTTCTGTAGCATCATCAAGCATTTTGAGGTGTTTACCAATCCTTGAAAGTTCATCTTCTCTAATCTCTTTCAGCCTCCAAGGCCGTAAATCTGGACCCCTACAGAACATATGGTGAATAAGGAAATACAACATTCATAACTTGGAATGGAGGAGAAAAGACTGATAAGAATATCTATGGGAGATAGCTGTGAAAGACCATGATGAATGATGTGGATTAAGGCTGCCCCAGCTCGAAAAGCCCAAGGTTACCTGGCCTACATACCAAACTACATGACCCGGTGAGTTTTTTTGTGTTTTTTTTGGTATGAATTAGAGGTGTCCCAGTGATAGAAGCCCATTTCATGCTCACCTACATGCCTATCTATATGGCCAGATTCGTATTTAATGCTATATGACCACACAATAACCAGACCCCATCTGAACTGAAATCATTTAATGACTTTTAACATCATCTTTTCTTTTTCCAGTAAAAATGTAACGTACCAATGCATTATAAAATTAGCCCTTATGTTCAACTCAGGGCAGCAGCAGGACCACTGACTGCCCATGGAACCTTTCCCCATGCAGCAGCAGCAGCAGCTCTTCACTGCCCATATGTCCTGTCCCCATGCAGCAACTATTTACTGCCCATGGGTCCAGTCGCCATGTTGTCCTGTACCATTTTATAAATAAAAGAGCACCACTTCCAGAATTTGAGAGTCCAAGAAATCTTTCTTTTGACTCTTCAGCTCACCAAGCCCATATCATATCTTGTGGCCCATATCAAAAACTTGCTTCATAGGTTTGTGAGCTCGACTTCTGGTAAGTGCCCTTTTCTTCGTTGTGCATCTCTCTTTTTCAAGGATGGATCTAAATTCACTTCTCCATCAGGAACTTTCTTGGATAGCTGCTTGAATCCAGGTTTGCTGCCCATGGCTACTCTATGGGGCAAATCATGGCATTCAGCTTGAAGAGAATCAGTACCTTAAGCCTAAGGGCGATGTAGAGTGAATTACCCCATTCCTTCCTGACTCTATCTCTAATATACAAATTTTAGGTGGGCACGGGTCGGCTACTTAAGTCCTTAGGATGTCCGGCAATCTGCAAGACTACCCTGGAAGGTTTCTTTTCCTAAGGCTGGATTGGGATACCTCCCATGGCACCTCACCATGCTCTGAACTGTGTGAATGTCTCAATCGGGACTATAGTTCAAGGAAAGTACCAAAGTCTAACCTTTGGTTGCATATGGCAAACCCTTCTTCAGAGAATGGCTCCAACATGCAATTGCGTAGAATGTCCCCCAGGTCGGTGGAAAATACTACACTATTTTTCTCCTTCCTGTTCTCTCTTAAACTTCTCCTTTTCTCTTGGGGACCATTCACCAGGCACCTATTACTGCCAGGCAGAATAGGAAAGATGTTAACCAGGCACCTGTTACTGCCAGACATACCACGGAAGGTACACAAGGGATGCAATGCTGGGGGCCACGCCCATCACCCCTTGGTATAGGAACCCCACAGTAGGAACCACATGTAGGATGCTGCCATAGGGTCAGGGGTGATCTTCAAGGTAATGGACATGTCTCTTTCATCTTTGTTAGAGTTACAATGGCCATTTTCATCTCCTTTTGAACTTTACAACTGGGGAAACAAACGAATCTTTCAAGAATCAAGGCCTCCACCACTGGAGCCCCAACTTTGGCTTTCTGGGCCTGATCACCCCAGCGACCCTAAGTAGGGTGCCCTCTCTTGGCGGTTGACTCATTGAGTAGTTTATTCACCTACTGAGTTGGCTATGAGGGTAGGAGACTTGTGATTTATTCTGAGAACTGTCGGGCTACGGTAGTGTGCCACAGCACAGGAACTGTTGTGTGACTCTTATCTTGAGAACCCTCTGAGAGCAGCCATGAGGGTGAGGTCTGGTGTCTTCTTTTCCTTTCTCTGTTTTGCTCATCATGTCATCTGTTGTAACCAAGTCGAGGTTAAGTTCTGGCTGGACCTGACCAGAACATGGACATTCTGTAAAATGGAACAACTTGAAAACATTTTGCAAGGACCTTAACTCTCAATCCGGGTACTGGGAGCCCCGGCCTCCAGCCAGTTCCAGGTGTTTGTAGCCACTGCACCCTTCTCCAGTCCACTGCCAGTCGCACACTGGCTTTACTGCCATGGGGAATGGCATAAGCATCCCCAGAGAGTCACCACTCAGGGTCATTCCAACTAATTAGAAACACTTTCAATTGTATGGGTTATGCCCCAGAGACTCCAGCTGGGAGAAAATTTGCGAGGTTTCTCTGTGCCTTTATGGTGCAGTTGGACAGGTAGATCAACCTAGAACGTCCTTCAAGTTACAGTCCAGTTTCTGAGAAATCAAGAGCAACTGTCCTTAGAAAATCCTTGCAAGACTGGAAAGACAGCACTAGAGGCAGTTCAGATTCCACCTAGTTCCTTTATCATGAAAAGGATTATCATCCCCCCTCTCCAGGAACTACTATCTAGCCCATCACTCACTCTTAAGACTGAAAAAAACAAAGGAAGGGAAAGGAGAAATGGCCATAAATGTGCCATTGAAAGAGTCTAGCATCTCGAGGGTCTTCTCCATAAGTATTTGTAAAAAGGCTCAAAACAAAGTTTACCTTCATAACTGGTGAGCTTTATATTATTGTACCTGATTCACGGCAGTAGCTTTTAAAACAGTAGTTGTACAGTCTCTGTGTATGCGTGTCTATGTGTAGGTTATACATGTGATATTTTCAGCCTTGGGTGGTATGACCAAAATTAAGATCTCTGTTTAGTTGGCTTATAGTAAGTGTTTACATAAATGCTAAATGCAGTAGAAATTAACTCAGTGCCTTTCAAAGTTAATGTCATGTGAATTAACCTTTGGTAAATGAAAGAATGTTTAAGTTTGTTGGTCTGATTCAAAATAGTCTTGTTGTCAGGGATGTCGGTATTTGCATAGGGATGCAGGCCTTCAGCCTGGGTTTACTAGTCATATAAGTTCACGTTGTCTGCAAAATTTGTCAGCAAAGTAATAGCTTTAAATGATGACCAGTTTTGTCTAAGGCCTCATGAGGTTTCAGTAGGTAATCTGAACATAATTGATGGAAACAAATGGTTTAAATAGATAATACTCATTAAAGTGAGTACAAAAACTTTTATGGTCTGTATAGTTTGGGAAAGAAAAACAGCTTCAAAATGCTTTTTGGTAACCATCTTGAGTTTTGCCAAGTTAAGTTAAATGATAAAAATCTGAATATCTGGGTCATTTCTGGATAGGACGAAACACTGAAACATTATTAATAAACACATCTAAGTTATCTACTTTTGGCTTCTTCTTGAAGAAGCTAAAAGCGTGTGGGTGTATTAAAAACCATGCCTTGTGTTTTATTGTAAAGTGGCGTGTTTCTAAATTTATGAAGTGTTCAGAATGCTGATATAAAAGACAATTCATAATTGTTTTCCTTTTTAGTGTTTAGTAGGTCTGTTAAGGGTTAAAAGTTCTAATTAACCTACGTAACTAAAGCTACAGGAAATTACTAAGAAAAAGAGCTCTGTATTCAAGGAAGTTAAAATGTACGTTTTCAGTAAAAAAGGTATAAATAATGGAAATATTTTTGTTTGATTGGTTAAGGAAGATAAATTCGTCCTGATGTACTAGAAAGGAAAACACAAAGAATTTGGGAGAAATTCTGAAAACATAAAAGAAAGTTTTAGAAGGTTTGTGAAGAAGAAAATCTGAAAGGAGTTTTATGCCTGGTCAAGAAGACCAAAGTAAGTTCAATTAAGTGAATGAGTTTGAATGTTAATAATAAGTAGGTGCAGAAATTCAAATTTGGTTTTCTCTAAAAGGATACATTTTCTTGAACTTTTGATCTGCTCTTGATAAAGAGGTTATGAAAGCTATTCCTTTGAGTAAGTCTACCTAAGAGACAAAACTGTTTTGTGAATATAATGACTTAGGTCACTCCTAATATTATTGACTCTTTCTGTTATCACTTTGAATAGATACCTGAGCACATTTCACAGTGAGTGTTTCACATTTGAACAATCATTTGAAAAGCTTTTGATATGTTTTGACAAGATTCTCCCTCAAAGATATTCAAATCCTAAATGAAGGCTATCTTTTGACCTGGTAGACAGAAGAAAAAATTTGAGGCTTTTCAGAGGGCTCTTGAGACTTCTCAAAGACATTTGCTCTCTCTTCCTATAAGGAGGAAAACACTAAACTAATTAGACTTATTTGGTCTATTACATTGCACGGGAATCATTGTAAAATAAGTAATGATAGACTTTCTTAGGTGTTATTAGATGGGTAAATGTTATAAATATAGATGTCTTAAAATTATATAGCATTCCTAAAATTCTGATCTGTCCTCGTTATCAGTCATAAGTCCACTTATTATCTGGAAGTTTAATATGTCACAGAAGTAGCCAAGTTTCTTTGTCAATTGCCCTTTTGAGTCCTTTGTCCATTTCCAGGTAGTTGTTTTACTCTGATTCTTTTTCCTCTTGCAAATATGTTTCATCTTCCGAGAAATTCCTGGAAAGGGTTCTGACAAAAAGGTTCTAAACGACAGGCTTCTGATAAACTTTCAGATTGTAAAACTGAACGGAGTAAGAAATTACAGAATTCTAACAGAAACTAAGTTCATCAATCTACTAACAGAAGTTTCAGCCCAAGAACTGATTATGCAGGGCTGTGTGAACTGATAAGGATGATTGTAATTTTTTAGGACTTCTATTTGAAATATTGTTGAGTTTTGATGTGTTGTTTTGTTTTCTCGTAATGAAGGAAAGCTTTTTCTCTTTTCTCTTATGCTAACTATGACTTACAGCCATTTGGTGAAATTATACCTTCATGAGCGAAACTGAAACATTTATCTTTTTCTCCCTACCTTATCCCTAAGGAATTGTCAAACCCTTTGTTACTGAGTATGGTCATTTCGTGGCAATATTTGCATAAGTTCCATAAGAATCTGTTCTCCTTATAACAGGACACATTGGTTATATTACCAAGGCTTTGACTGGAATGTCATATTTGTAACATACAGGCTCAGATATGACAAGACAGCATTTCAGGAACAAAGATTGGACTTTCTGGAATACAGCCACTTGGAAACATGGGCTTGGTACCTTGTTTACAGAGATTCTGGCAATCTTGCCCGGTCACTACGGAATCTTGCTTATCTGGCAGGTGCAGGGAACCTCCGAATATTTTGGGTGACCTCAAAGAGAACGCCACTCAAATGTGTAGGTACTGCAGGCCAAATCTGATGGCAAGTCCTTGGCTTGGCTTTTCTGGCCTCTAGAAGCCTTCACAGTTCAATCTGAGACTCCTCACAAAAAATTCCAGCAAAGCGGATTTTTAAAAACCTGTATAAGCAATTCCGATTCTTTCTGCTCTTATGTAAATAATTGGAGCAAGTTGTATTGAAACTACACTTTATTTGCAAACGTGTTAATCATAATTTGGCTATCTTTTGTAAAAATGAGGATGATTTAAGAGAGCAAAAATTACGCTTCTGTAGAAGCTATAGTAGCCATTCATGGATACTAGATTCTAGCTCTTTTCTTCTGCAAGATTCATCTATTACTAATTGTAATGTCTCCTTGTGGCCATCTATCTCTGACACCTCGGAGTTCCCTGGCCACAATCAAACATTTTCCTTCAATACTACTGTCCAAATACTAACTAGATTTGCCTTGTCACAGGTGTATCAAACAAAACAAGTTCCAACAGTAAAGTCCCCAACTTATCAATACACACAGGATGGACCATATCAAATTTGTGATGAATATATTTGGTTCACTCCTACTAGGGGGCAACTCAGTAAAAGGCCGCTCTCTGTTGGGAAGAAACCAACCACACCTGTGATACATGGCCTAATAGCAGCTGACCTTGGGAAAAAATCCCTTTTATATGTGTTCTTATGTCATAGCCTTAAAAAAAATACAGGTTAGTTTGGGACTGACTGGGATAGACGGCCCAGAATGCCTTGGTTAGCCACTAACGGTGCTCAGTGGATATGTGGCTCCAATTTATTACCTTGGCTGCCACCTGGATGGATTGGATGATGCACCCTAGGCTTTGTCTGCATGCAAGGTAGAACTACATTTACTATATCTCCTCCTGCTAAGCTACCCAACCTGCAACAGCACTGGACCCACTCTGTCTTCCACTGGTATGACCATCTTTCCGCAATTTTCCTTCCTCAATTAGGAATCGAAAATATCATCTTGCACACGGAAGTCCTAAACAAATATACTATGAATGCATTAAATGATACACAACATAGCATTTCGCTGCTCAATTTAGAAGTATCCCAAGTGTGTAAGGCAGTCCTCCAAATCCAAATGGCACTGGATGTCTTGACAGCAGCACAAGGGGGCACCAGTGTCATTATAAAAACAATGTTGTGTCTATATTCCTGACTACCATCAAAATATTTCTGGCTTCCTCTCCCAGCCACCAAATTAAATCCATGTCTGACCAACCCTAACTGTAAACGACTGGTTGAACTCCTAGTCAGGACCAGGTTTCTGCAGTACTTCAAAATCTTATTCATTGGGTTAAACATACTGCTTGTATTTCTTATTATAATTTGTTGTCTCTTTCGTTGTTTGTCTTTAGCATGTCAAAAATGTTTCACCTCCTGGACCACCTCTCGTCAAAGGATTCTCTCGTCTCCAGAGGCTCTGTACAACTTGCCACCCTTGAACTCCACCGGTGAAGACTTCTGGTCCACTGAACTTCCTACCTGTACCTATGGCCCCATTTTGGGGCAGCTCTACGACCTTGTACAGCCAGAAGTAGTTACAGAAGACTGACCATCATTCATATCCCCAAAGATTTCCGGTCATAATGGGTTCAGGGGTGGTTTATGATGTGGATTAATGCTGCCCAAGCTAGAGAAGCCCAAGGTGACCTGGCCTACATGCCAAACTACATGACCTGGTGGATATATTTCTAATATGAATTGGGGCTGCCCCAGGGAGAGTAATCTCACATTGATCTGTGAAGGCCTCTAGATGCCAGAAAAGCCAAGCCAAGGACTTGCCATCAGATTTGGCCTGCAGTACCTACAGATGTGAGTTGAGTTCTCTTTGAGGTCCACCAAAATATTCGGAGGTTCCTTGCACCTGGCAGATAAGCAAGCTTCCTTACTGACCAGGCAAGATTGCCAGAATCTCTGTAAACAAGGTACCAGGCCCATGTTTCCTAGGGACTGTATTCCAGAAAGTCCAATCTTTGTTCCTGAAATGCTGTCTTGTCATAGCTGAGCCTGTATGTTTCAAATATGACATTCCAGTCAAAGCCTTGGTAGTATAACCAATGTGGCCTGTTATAAGGAGAACAGATTCTTATGGAACTTATGCAAATATTTCCACTAAATAACCATACTCAGTGACAAAGGGTTTCCAAATTCCTTAGGGATAAGGTAGGGAGAAAAAGATAAATGTTTCAGTTTTGCTCATGAAGGTATAATTTCACCAAATGGCTGTAGGTCATTGTTAGCATAAGGGAAAAGAGAAAAAGCTTTCCTTCATTACGAGAAAACAAAACAACACATCAAAACTCAACAATATTTCAAACAGAAGTTCTAAAAAATTACAACCATCCTCATCAGTTCACACAGTCCTGTATAATCAATTCTTGAGTTGAGTTTTCTGTTAGCAGATCGATGAGCTTAGTTTCTGTTAGAATTCTGTAATTTCTTACTCCGTTCAGTTTTACAATCTGAAAGTTTATCAGAAACCTGTCATTTAGAAACTTTGTGTCAGAACCCTTTCCTGGAATTTCTGGGAAGATGAAGCATATTTACAAAAGAAAAAAGCATCAGAGTAAAACAACAACTACCTGGAAATGGACAAAGGACTCAAAAGGGCAATTGACAAAGAAACTTGGCTACTTCAGTGACATATAACACTTGCTGATAATAATTGGACTTATGACTGTTAACCAGGAAAGATCACACTCTTAGGAATGTTATATAATTTTAAGACACCTATATTAATAACATTTACCCATCTTATACCACCTAAGGAAGTCTATCATCACTTATTTCACAATGTTTCCCATGTAATTTAATAGACCAAGTATGCCTAATTAGTTTAATATCTTCCTTCTTATAGGAAGAGAGAGCAAATGTCTTCGAGAAGTCTCAGGGGCCCTCTAAAAATCCTCAGAGTAATTTTTCTTCTGCCTACCAGGTCAAAAGAAAGCCTTCATTCAGCATTTGAATATTTTTGAGGGAGAAGCTTGTCAAAACATATCAAAAGCTTTTCAAATGCTTGTTCAAGTAGAAAGCAACACTCGCTGTGAAGCAATGCTCGGGTAACTATTCAAAGTTATAACAGTCAAAAATTTTAAGAGTGACCTCAGTCATTATTTTCACAAAACAGATTTGTCTCTTACGTAGACTTACTCAAAGGAACAGCTTTTAAGACCTCTTTACCAAGAGCAGATCAAAAGTTCAAGAAAATGGGGGCTGGCCCCGTGGCCGAGTGGTTAAGTTCGCGCGCTCCGCTGCAGGCGGCCCAGTGTTTCATTGGTTCGAATCCTGGGCGTGGACATGGCACTGCTCATCGGACCACGCTGAGGCAGCGTCCCACATGCCACAACTAGAAGAACCCACAACGAATAATACACAACTAAGTACCGGGGGGCTTTGGGGAGAAAAAGGAAAAAATAAAATCTTTAAAAAAAAAAAAAGTTCAAGAAAATGTATCCTTTTAGAGAAAACCAAACTTGAATTTCTGCACCTACTTATTTTGAACTTTCAAACTCATGCACTTAATTGAACTTACTTTAGTCTACTTGACCAGGCATAAAACTCCTTTCAGAATTTCTCCTTCACAAACCTTCTACAACTTTCTTTTTTGTTTTCAGAATTTGACCCAAAGTCTTTGTTTTTTCCTTTCTAGTACATCACGACAAATTTATCTTTCTTAACCCATCAAACAAAAATATTTCCATTCTTTATACCTTTTTTACTGAAAATATCCATTTTAACCTCCTTGAATACAAAGCTCTTTTCCTTAGTAGTTTCCAGTAGGTTTAATTCCATAAGGTAATTAGAACTTTAACCCTTAACAGACCTAGTAAACACTAAAAAGGTAAACAATTATGGATTGTCTTTTATATCAGCATTCTAACCACTTCCTAAGTTTAGAAACACGCCGCTTTACAACTAAACACAAGGCATGCTTTTTAATACACCCACACGCTTTTAGCCTCTTCCATAAGAAGCCAAAAGTAGATAACTTAGATATGTTTATTAATAATGATTCAGTGTTTCATCCTATCCAAAAATGATCCAGATATTCAGATATTTATTATTTAAGTTTACTTGGCAAAATTCAAGATTGTTACCAAAAGACTTTAAAGCTGTTTTTTTCCCCCAAGTATAGAGACCATAAATGTTATTGTATTCACTTTTATGAGTTTTATGTATTTAAACCATTTGTTTCCATCAATTATGTTCAGATTACCTACGGAAACCTCATGAGGCATTAGACAAAACTGGTCATCATTTAAATATATTATTTCGCTGACAAATTTAACAGACAACGTGAACTTATATCACTAGTAAACCGAGGCTGAATGCCTGCATCCTATGCAAATACTGACAACTCTGACAACAAGACTATTTTCAATCAAACCAACAAACTTAAAGAAACTTTCATTTACCAAAGGTTAATTCACATGATGTTAACTTTGAAAGGCACTGAGTTAATTTCTACTACATTTAGAATTTATGAAAGCACTTACTTTCAGCCAACTAAACATATCTTAATTTTGGCCATACCATCCAGGGGTAAAAATATCACATGTATAACGTACACATAGACACACATACACAGAGACTGTACAACTATTGTTTTAAAAGCTACTGCCGTGAATCAGGTACAATAATATAAAGCTCACCAGTTATGAATCTAAACTTTGTTTTGAGCCTTTTTACTAATGCTTATGGAGAAGACTCTCTAGATGCTATACTTTTTGCAATGACACACTTATGGCCATTTATCCTTTCCCCTCCTTTCTTTTTTTTTTTTTTTTTTGAGTCTTAAGACTGAGTGATTGGGTAGATAGTAGTTCCTGGAGAGGGGGTATGATAATCCTTTTCATGATAAAGGAACTAGGTCGAAACTGAGCTGCCTCAAGAACTGTCTTTCCAGTCTTGCAAGGACTTTCTAAGGACAGTTGTTCTTGATTTCTCAGAAACTGGACTGTAACTTAAGGACGTTCTAGGTTGATCTACCTGTCCAACTGCACCATAAAGGCACAGAGAAACCTCACAAACTTTCTCCCAGCTGCAGTTTCTGTGCCATAATGCAGACAATTGAAAGTGTTTCTAATTAGTTGGAATGACCCTGAGTGGTGAGTCTCTGGGGATGCTTATGGCATTCCCCATGGCAGTAAAGCCAGTGTGCGACTGACAGTGGAGTGGAGAAGGGTGGAGTGCCTACAAAGGCCTGGAACTGACTGGGGGCCGTGGCTCCAAGTACCCGGGTTGAGAGTTTAGTCCCTTGAAAAATGTTTTCAAGTTTTTCGATTTCACAGAAGGTGCAGGTTCTGATCAGGTCCAGCCTGATCTTAACCTCGACTTGGTGACAACAGAGGAGATGATGACCAAAACAAAGAAAGGAATAGAAGACACCAGACCTCACCCTCATGGCCGCTCAGAGGGTTCTCAAGATAAGAGTCACACAACAGTTCCCGTGCTGTGGCACACTACCATAGCACGACTGTTCACAGAAAAAAATCACAGATTTCCTACCCTCATAGCCAACTCAGTAGGTGACTAAAATACTCAATGAGTCAACCGCAAACAGAGGGTACCCTACTTGGGGTCGCCAGGGTGATCAGGCCCAGAAAGCCAAAGTTGGGGCTCCCAGTGTTGGAGGACTTGACTTTTGAAAGATTTCTTTGTTTCCCGGTTGCAAAGCTCAAAAGGAGATGAAAATGGCCATTGTATCTCTAACAAAGATGAAAGAGACACGTCCATTACCTTGAAAATGCCCCCTGAACATACGGCAGCATCCCACCTGTTGTTCCTACTGTGGGGTTCCTATAGCAACGGCTGGCGGTGGTGTCTGCCAGCATTGCATCCCTTGTATACCTTCCCTCGGATGCCTGGCAGTAACAGGTGCCTGGTGAACATCTTTCCTATTCTGCCTGGCAGTAATAGGTGCCTGGTGAATGGTCCCTGAGACAAAAGGAGACGTTTAAGAGAGAACATAATGGAGAAAAAGTGTGAGGAATTTTCCGCCGGTCTGAGGGACATTCTACCCAATTGCATGTTGGAGTCATTCTCTGAAGAAGGGTTTCCCTTACTCAAGGAAAGGTTAGACTTTGGTAGTTTCCTTGAACTCGATTCCCGATTGGGACATTTGCACAGTTCAGAGCCTGGTCAGGTGCCATGGGAGGTATCCCAATCCAGCCTTAGGAGAAGAAACCTTCCACCGGAGTCTTGCAGATTGCCAACCATCCTAATGACTTAAGTGGCCTCTGCATGCCCAGGTAATATTTATATATTAGAGATAGACTCAGGAAGGAATGGATTAATTCATGCTACGTCACCCTGAGGCTTAAGCTACTGATTCTCTTCAAGCTGAATGCCATGATTTGCCCCATAGAGTAGCCATGGGCAACAAACATCGATTCATAGAGCTAACCAAGAAAGTTCCTGATGGAGAAGTGAGTTTAGATCCATCCTCGAAAAAGAGAGAGGCACCAGGAAGAAAGGGGCACTTACCAGAAGTCGAGCTCAAAAACTGATGAAGCAAGTTCCCCATACAGGACACAAGATATGATGCAGACTCAGCGAGCTGAAGAGTTGAAAGATTTCTTGGACTCTCAACGTCTGGTAGTGGTGCTCTTTTATTTAGAGAACGTTACAGGATAACATGGGGACAGGACCCACGGGCAGTAAAGAGTTGCTGCATGGGGACAAGATCTATGGGCAGTGTAGAGCTGCATGCATGGGGACAGGACCCATGGGCAGCGAAGAGCTGCTGCTGCTGCTGAAGGCGCAAAGGACCCATGGGCAGTCAGAGCTCCTGCTGCTGCCCTGAGTTGAGGGGAAGGGCTAATTTTATGAGTCATGGGTACATGACTTATTTTTACTGGAAAAAGAAAATATGATGTAAACGTCATTAAATGATTTCAGTGCAGATGGGGTCTGGTTATTGTGTGGTCATATAATATTAGATACTAATCTGGCCATATAGATAGACATGTAGGTGAGCATGACCTGGGCTTCTCTCACTGGGGCACCTCTAATTCATACCAAAAGAAATTCACCGGGTCATATAGTTCTGCATGTCCACCAGATAACCTTGGGCTTTTTGAGCTGGGGCAGCCTTAATCCACATCAATTGTCATAGTCTTTCTCAGCTGTCTCCCATAGATATGCTTATCAGTCCCTTCTCCTTCATTCAAGTTATTAATTTTGTATTTCTTTAGTCACCATATGTTCTCTAGGCCGACGTGTGAGTGCTTTCGTGATTTTTGGGTATTGTCTTTGAATTTCAATTGTTCACTTAAAGGAATCTTTGCTATCCTAGCCTAGGTCCAATGGAGCACTGAGAACACGAGGTCATCTTGGTTGGTTTGACATTCTGAGATCAGAATCTCCAAATTCTAGGTTGTCCTGGCAACCACCATATGGACATAATGTTTCCGAGACAAATTAGACAAATCTGATGAATTCATCCCTACAGGTAAGATATTTTTATGTCTCTTTTCTGAATTTGGGGACGCTCAAAGTGGAACCTGGATCCTTGATCATTTCAGTAGACTACGTCTGGATGCTGGTTTACTTTATTTCTGTAGGATTTGTTAGTTGTTCGACTTACATCTTCATCTCTGTCATGTTTATTTTTCGTTAAATATAAGTGTAATGTTCTCATTTTCAGTCAACTTCCTCACATATGGTGTCAAAGCACATAAGCAATACTCTTCTATGGCGAGGGATGGGGGAGAGAATTTCATTGTTGCCAAACTGAGCACTCTAGCTTTGGATACCAGCCTTCCCTTTGGATTGGTGGTTCCCAGAGGGAAATAAAAAATCCTAAAAGGCGTGCATATTTGCGGCATAAAGCTTTTGATGCTGAAAGAGATTAGAGAGATGAACTTCGAAGGATTGTGAAGCTCCTCAAAATGCTTAATGAGGCTACAGAATGGTCGACCATTGCAAATAGATTAAGATGAATACTACAAAGAGAATGTGTTCCGTGCTAAACTCATGAACCAAGGGAAAATGTTACCCTCTATGAGGTCACTACTAATTACCTTCAGGAATGATCGAAAAAGGCCAGCTTCTTCCCAAGTTCAGCGAAAGATTGCTCCAATACTCCAATTCAGGTCTGGCACTGTGGTGTAGCAAGTAAGTGCCCACGTTCCTCTTGGGCGGCCCAGGCATCACCGCCTAGCATCATGAGTGGGGATCAGATTAATAGCAATGGGAAATCCAGATTTCATGGTCTGGTCGGCACAGAGATCATAAAGAAGTAGAAATTGTGAGGAGAACTTATCAATACGCCCCAGAAAAGGAACCATGAGAATATTACAATCTATGAACGTATCAGGTACACGTCCCCAAATGATGAAGGAAGGAAGACATGTGACCCGACAAGGTGGAATTGTCAGACTGCCAAGTGATCACACGAGTCAGAGGATTGCCTGGGCAAATTGAACTTGGGAGGGACTCCATGACTTTCTCTGTGGAAAATCCACCCATTTCGCCATATCCACAAAAGATAAGAGGTAAAACCCAGGATAATCTTAAAGGAAAGAAACCGGTCTCTGGAGGGAAGGTAGTAGACCTTTCAATGTTCGAGGAGAATCTTAGAAACTGATAAGAAATGCAGAACAAGGAGAACTATCCTACCTGGAAAGATGGAGTCTTCAGACTGGTATGAGATGGCTCTCAAACACTGTGTGCATGGACGTTGTCAGGATAACTTAGAAAAATCCGAGGGTGTTTATGACATCACGGTGAACATGTCACCAAAGATGGCCGCATGTTTCCCGGGCGAGTATTTGCCTAGGCTGTGATAGTGAAGTGAGAGATACCCAGAAACAGCTTTTCCCAACAGGAACCAGGCACAGAAACTTGAAGAGATCAAAGAGACGCTGATTCAAGGGATAAGAAAGGAATCACTGGGAAGAAGCGATAATAGAGGGACAAGCGCTGAGAGGAGAACATTGTCATCTACTCAAGTAGATGGGGAGGCCGTGCTGATTCAACCTTGAAACTTGATTTGAAACAAGAGGCCGGACTTGGCACTTATCAGTCCTACATTGGCCTTCTGCCTTACTCATAATCCAAAGTCAAGAATGATCTCTTGAGGACATTGAAGAGAAGAATCGAAGCCTCCGTCCTACGCCCCTAGCATGCTTTGAAAAGAAGTCTCCCTTTCCACAGCTCTGGAGTCATGGGGGCCCACTGGGTACATGCTAATGTGTCCCAAGACATCTCTTTGAAGACTTGAAGAAATGCACGCCGATCATTCTTTGAGTATGTCTGCTGGTTTGGAAGGGCACTGGAAGTGTGCTGAAAAGCACCCTTTTCCAGAGGGCTTCGTTCCTGTGTCAAGGCTGCACCAACAGGCTAGCGTGCTCAGTTGGACTCCAATGAAATTCTCTCCCATTATCTCTTGCCGTAGAAAGTGTACTGACTCTGTGTTTTGACACCTTATGGAAGGGGGTTGGCTGAAAATTAGAACACTACCATTATATTTAAAGAAAACTACACATGCCAGAGCTGAGGATGTAAGTCAAATCAATAGAAAACCCTGTGGAAATAAAGTAAGCCAGTATCTAGACCTAATCTGGTGGAGTGCCCAAGGATCAGGGGTTAAGTTCGAAATTTCCCAAATCCAGAAAAGAGACAGAAATATCTGTTACCTGGAGAGAGGAGTTCATTAGATTTTGCAAACTTGTCTCAGAAACATACTGTCCGTGAAGGTGGTTGCCAGGACCCCCACGAATCTGGAGTTTCTGATCTCAGAATGTCAAACCAGCCAAGATGACCACGAGTTCTCAGAGCGCAGTGTCAACTCGACCAGGATAGCAAAGATTCCTACAAGTGACCTATAAAAATTCCAAGACAACACCCAACAATCACGAAAGGACTCACACTTCGGCCTACAGAACCTAAGGTGATTAAAGAAATGCAAAATTCATAACTTGGAATGAAGGAGAATGCACTGATAAGCATACCAAAGGGAGATACCTCAGAAAGACCATGACGATTGGAGTATGGAAAAGAAAATAAGGTCCTGTCAAGTGGAACGCCAACAGAAATCACAAGTGAATAATCCACAGTGATAGACGTCAGTCTTTAGACAGGTTCTGCCTGAACACTATGCAGTAGTGTTTCCGGGTTCTTTGGATCAGCACGCCGCAGAGGAATAGCTGGATCATATGGGACATGGATTCTTAAACTTCTGAGGCAGTTCCACACCGCTTGGCGTAGTGGCTGCACCGTTTTGCACTCCCACCAATGGTGCAGGAGGTTTCCCTTCTCTCAACCTCCTCTATGACACTTGTTGCTTCCGTTCTGGTTCCTTATAGCCATTCTGACCACAGTGAGCTGCTGTGTCCTTGCAGTTTGCACTTGCATTGGCCTGAGACTTAATGATGGTGAACAAGTTTTCATGCCACCATTGGCCCTCTTTCGATCTTCTTGGGAGAAATCTCTGTTTCCATCTTTTGCCCAGGTTTTCATTGGCTTGCCGTTTTTATTCTTGTGGAGACGTGCGAGTTGATCGCATCTTTGGGCTTTTCACCCCTTGTCCGATGTGTGGTTTGTAAACATGCTCTCCCAGTTGTTGTGCTATCTTTGCATTCAGTCGATGGTTTCCTTCACTGGGCAAGGAGCGTCCGCATTTGACGTGGTCCCGTTGGTTTCTTGTTTACTTGGTTGCCCTTGCCCAGTAGGACTTGCTTCTTCCAAACAGGCGGCTCAGACAGATGGCAAAGAGCACTCTGCCTAGGTCTTCTGCTACAAGGTTCACGGTTTCAAGTCTTCCATTCAAGGCTTTAATGCATTTCAGGTGGTTTATGTGCCAGGTGTAACATCATGGTGTACTCTCGTTGTGTTCCATGTGGCTGTGCAGGCTTTCCAGCACCGTTTATTGTAGAGACTCTCCTTTCTCAGCTGTCTCCTCTTGGCTCCCTGGTCGAAAATGGGCTGTCCATGTACGTTTGAGTTGGGCTCTGGGTTCTTGATTCTGTTGCATGGGTCTGTGTGCCTGTTTTTCGGCCCAGACTGTGCCGTCTCGGTACCTAGTGCTTCGTCCTATATGTTGAAATCGGAAAGTGTGCCACGTCCTGCTTTTTTCATTTTCCTGAGGATTCATTTGCCTAGTCAGGGTCTCTTGTTGCTGGCTAGAAACTTTAGGATTCCCTCTTCTGTCTCTGTGGGAAACATTGCTGCAACTCTGACAGGGATTGCATGGAATCGAGAGATTCCTTTCTCTGGTATGGACGTTTCAAGTGTGTTGATGCTTCCATTCCTAGATCCTGGAATCTCCTTCTTTCTCCTTATGTCTTCTTGAATTTCTTTCCCCACACGTTTGTTATCTTTCCATTGACATGGCCTTCACCTGTTTTGCTAAGTTTCTTCCTAGAGATCTCATCCTGCTCACTGGCATGCAGTTTTTCATTTTGCCTTTTCAGCTTCAGTTTTTCTATTCTTTGCAACTTTGAATCGGTTTTCTTTTGGCAGAAGTGCATCGCTGAGCTCACATCCGCTGGCAATGCTCCTGTATTTGCTGTGGAAGTCTGGCCCTGTCTAACGTCCCTTCCCATCTGCCTCTACACGACCTCGGACGCCTGCCCCAGAATGACTGAAGCAGTGGTGAGCAGGCTCACCCGAGGGTCCACCCGGCCCACCCCAGGCCACCGACCCAGAAGGTGCGGACCACACCGCTGCACCACCGGCTGGCCCCTTTCATGTTCCATTGGCAACCTGCAGTTGAGGGCAATGGGACTTGAATATGCTACTTGAGCCCAACTCTGGCACTGTGTAGATGAGGCCAGGTTGTTTTTCGGGTCCACTGTGATGTCAGAGGATTTGTCATAATCGTGTCTCTGCTGTCCCGGCAAGCTTCATGGACACACGGTTCCATGGCCCACTTGGAGCAGCCTCATAACTCACCCTTCCCAGTTAGCCCAGCCTTGACCTTCGCTGCCGTCTTTTGGCTTGTGAATTTCTCTGACTTTCAAACGTTCAAGCAGAGTCTGTCTAAAGACTGACATCATCTTTCATTGTGGATTATCCAGGGGTGATTTCTGTTCACCTTCCATTTTCTGGGACCTTATTCTCTTTTCCATAGTGTAATCGTCATGGTATTTCTCAGCTATCCCCCTTAGACATGCTTATCAGTCCATTCCCCTTCATTCCAAGTGATTAGTTTTGCATTTCTTGAATCACCGTATGTTCTCCAGGCCGAGGTGTGAGTGCTTTCGTGACTCTTGGTGGTTGTCTTTGAATTTGCACCGGTCACTTGAAGGAGTCTTTGCTGTCCTAGCCCAGGTCAAACTAAGCACTGAGAACACGTGGTCATCTGGGTTGGTTTGACATCCTGAGGTCAGAAACTCCAAATTCGTGGTGGTCCTGGAATCCCCCTTCAAGGACACAATGTTTCCAAGACAAATTAGACAAATCTGATGAATTCCTCTCTCCAGGAAAGATATTTTCCTGTCTCTTTTCCGGATTTGGGAAGTTTCGAACTTCACCCCTGATCCTGGAAGATTCCCCTAGATTCCGTCTAGATACGGGCTTACTTTATTTCTATAGGCTGTGCCATTTGTTTGCCTTACATCCTCAGCCCTGGCCTGTTTATTTTTCTTGAAACAGAATTGTAATGTTCTGATTTTCAGCCCACTTCCTTACATGTGGTGTCAAAACACAGAATCAATAATCCTTCTACGGCAAGAGGTAGGGGGAGAGAATTTCATTGGGGGCAAACTGAGCACACTAGCCTGGGAGGGCAGCCTTCCCGAAGGAGCAAAGCCCTGTGGAAAAGGGTGCTTTTCACCACCCTTGTAGAGCACTTCCAAACAAAGAGGCGTACCCCAAGCGTGACAGGGCTCCATTCCTTCAAGGCTTCCAAGACATCTCTTGGGACACATTAGCATGAAGCCAGTGGGCCCCCGTGACACCAGAGCTATGGAAAGTGAGACTGATATGCAAAGAATGCCAGGGGTCTAGGAAAGGAGGCATCGATTCTTCTCTTCAACGTCCTCAAGACATCATTCTTGACTTTGGATTATACTTAAGACAGAAGGACACTGTGTCCATGAAGGGGGTATCAAGGTCCACCTCGAATTTGGAGCTTCTGATCTCAGGATGTCAAACCTACCCAGATGATGAACAGGTGGCATGGCACATTTGATTGGGGATTCCCAGAGGCAAAGCAGGTCGGTGGGGGGGTGGTGGAAAGAGATGGTGAGGCACAAGAGTGTGGTGAGGGCCTGTGATTAGGCTTACGCTGGTGACGATGATGTAAGCTATCTGAAAGATATAGGATGTTTTAATGCAGGTTTATGGAAATAAATTCAGCAAAAATCAAAGATCCAAAAAGGGGTCCAGAATGATGGCATAAAGCTTTGGGGGCTGAAAAAGAATCGCTAAGGTGACCTTCCAAGGATGGAAAATCACCTTAAAATTCTTATTGATGCTACAGAAAGGTAAAACATTCCAAACAGATGAAGAGGAATACTCCCCAAAGAACATGATCCATGCTAAACCCATGAACAACAGGAAAAGGTTACTGTCCATGATGTTACTACTAATCACCTTCACGAATAATCCAAACAGGCGCACGTTTTCCCAAGCTCAGGCTAAAGGTTGGTCCAAAAGTCCAATTCAGGGCCGGCCCTGTGGTAGACCGGGTAAGTGCCCACGTCCTGCTTTGGCGGTCCGGGCCTCACTGATTCACATCACGGGTGCAGATCTCATTAACAGTGTTAGGAAATATAGATTTCATGGTACGGTGTGGACAGAGATCATAAATTAGTAGCCATTGTGAGGATAGCTTATCAATACGCAACAGAAAAAGAACCACGAGACTATTACAATCTATGTACGCATTTGGTACACTTCCCCAAAGGAAGAAGGAAGGAAAACTTGTGACCTGTCAAGGTGGAATTGGCAGAGTGCTAGAAGATGACATGATCATTGCGCATCAGAGGATTGCCTGGGCAACTTCAACTTGGGAGGCAGTCCAGGACTTTCTCTGGGGAATGTCCACCCACTTGGCCGCCTACACAAGATATAAGAGATACAACCCAGGATAATCTTACAGGAAAGAAACCAGTGTCTAGGGAGATTGTGCTAGGCCTATCAAAGTTCGAGGAGAAAGTTAGAAACAGACAAGAAATCCAGAAAAAGGAAAACTATCCTTTCTGGAAAGGGTTAGGAGTCTGACTGGTCTGAGATAGCTCTGAAACTCTGTGAATGGAGGTTGTCAGGACAACTTAGAATTAGGACGTTCTTTATGACATCATGGTGAACATGTCCCCCAAGAGGGCCGCATGGTTACAGTCTGAGGATTGGCCTAGGATAGGCTATTAAAGGGAGAGATAACAAGAAACAGCTTTGACAAACAGAAAGCTGGCACAGAAAGTAGAAGAGATCAAACCGACTCTGATTCAAGGGATAAGAAAGGAATCCTTGGCAAGAAGTGAGAATAGAGGGACAAGCACTGAGAGGAGAACATTGTCATCTATTCAAGTCTATGGGGACAGCATGCTGATTCAAGCTTGAAACTTGATTGGAAACAAGATGCCACACTTGGGCCCGATCAGAACTATGTTGTCCTTCTTCCTTAAGCATAATCCAAAGTCAAGAATGATGCCTTGAGGACATTGAAGAGAAGAATATGATGCCTCCTTTCCTAGACACTGGTTTCTTTCCAGTATAAGATTATCCTTGGTTGTATCTCTTATATCTTGTGTCGATGGCCAAGTGGGTGGACCATCCCCAGAGAAAGTCCTGGACTCCCTCCCAAGTTGAAGTTGCCCGGGCAATCCTCTCATGCGCAATGATCATATCATTTCCTAGCACTCTGCCAATTCCACCTTGGCAGGTCACATGTTTTCCTTCCTTCTTACTTTGGGGAAGTGTACCAGATGCGTTCATTGATTGTAATATTCTCATGGAGATTTTCTAGTGCGAATTGATAACGTATCGTAAGAATTGCTACTTATTTATGATCTCTGTCTGCACCGTACCATGAAATCTGTATTTCCTAACACTGCTAAAGTGATCTGCACCCGTAATGTGAAACAGTGAGGCCCCGGCTGCCCAAGTGGAAGGTGGGCACTTACTCACTCCACCACAAAGCCGGCCCTGAATTCTTATTTTGGACCAACCTTTTGTCTGAACTTGGGAAGACGTGGGCTTGTTGGGATTATTCATGAAGGAGATTTCTATTAACATCATGGACGGTAACATTTTCCCTTGGTTCATGGGTTTAGCACGCATCATGTTCTGTGGGTAGTATTCCTCTTCATCTATTTGGAATGGTCTACCTTTCTGTAGAAACAGTAAGAATTTTGAGGTGATTTTCCATCTTTGGAAATTCACCTTCTCTAAATGCTTTCAGCCCCAAAAGCATTATGCCGTCATTCTGGACCCCGTTTTGGATTTTTGATTTTAGGTGAATTTATTGCCATAACCCTGCATTAGAACATCCTATATCTTTCAGATTTGCATCCTCATTGGTTTAGACTTCTGTGTAGGTTACATCATCTTCACCAGCTAAAGCTGAATCACAACCCCTCACCACACACTGGTGCCTCATCATCTCTTTTACCCTCCCCCACCACCCCGCTCTGCATCTGGGAACTCCCAATAAAATGTCCTGTGCCACCTTTTGGTTAGTGCTTGCTTTTTCTTCTTGTAAATGAGATCCTATGGTATTTGACGTTCTCCCTGGGGCTTGTTTCACTTCCCCTAAAACCCTCACAGCCATTCTGGGTGTCACAAGTGGCTGGAATGCAACCTTTGTTCCAGCTGAGTGGTATGCCATTGTGTGGGTATAGCCCATCTTCCTTATGCATTCTTCCCTTGCTGGGCACCACGGCGGATTTCAAGTCTTGGATAGCGGGAGTAAGGCTGTTGTGAAATCAGCGGTGCACGTCTTATTATAAGGGAGTGTTTCTGAGCTATTTGGACAAACACGCCTCAGAGGAACAGCTGGATCATATGGGACATGGATTGTTAAATTTCTGAGGCAGTTCCACACCGCTTGCCATATTGGCTGCACCGGTTTCCAATCCCACTTGCAGTGCAGGAGATTTCCCTTCTCTCCACCTCCTCTCTGACACTTGTTTCCTGTCTGCTTCCTTATAGCCATTCTGACCACAGTGAGCTGCTGTGTCCTTGCAGTTTGCATTTGCATTGGCCTGAGACTTAATGATGGGAACAAGTTTTCATGCACCTTTTGGCCCTCTTTCAATCTTCCTGGGAGAAATCTCTGTTTCCATCTTTTGCCCAGGTTTTCATTGGCTTCTTGTTGTTTTTCTCGTGGAGCTGTGCGAGTTGATTGTATCTTTGGGCTTTTCACCCCTTGTCCGATGTGTGGTTTGCAAACATCCTCTCCCAGTTGTTGTGCTGTCTTGGCATTGAGTCGATGGTTTCCTTGACTGGGCAGAAGCGTCCGCATTTGATGTGGTCCCGTTTGTTTCTTGTTTCCTTTGTTGCCCTTGCCCAGTCAGACATGTTTCTTCCAAATAGGCGGCTCAGACAGATGGCAAAGAGCACTCTGCGTAGGTCTTCTCCTACAAGGTTCACGGTTTCAAGTCTGCCATTCAAGGCTTCAATCCATTTCGAGGTGGTGTGTGTGCCACGTGTAACATCATGGTGTACTCTCGTTGTGTTCCATGTGGCTGTGCAGGCTTCCCAGCACCATTTATTATAGAGACTCTCCTTTCTCCACTGTCTCCTATTGCCTCCCTCGTTGGAAAGGTGCTGTCCACGTACGTTTGAGTTGGGCTCTGGGCTCTCGATTCTGTTGCATGGGTCTCTGTGCCAGTTTTTGGGTGCAAACTGTGCCCTTTTGGTACCTAGCGCTTCGTCCTCTATGTTGAAATCAGAAAGTGTAGGACGTCCTGCTTTGTTCATTTTCCTGAGGATTCCTTTGCCTATTCAGGGTCTCTTGGTGAGGCCTAGAAACTTTAGGATTCTCTCTTCTATCTCTTTGGGAAATATTGCTGCAACTTTGACTGGGATTGCATGGAATCCAGAGATTCCTTTCTGCGGTATGGACGTTTCAAGTGTGTTAATTCTTCCATTCCTTGATCCCGGAATATCCTTCTTTTTCCTTGTGTCTTCTTGAATTTCTTTCCCAAAACGTTTGCTAGTTTTCGATTGATATGGCTCTCACCTGTTTTGCTAAGGTTCTTCGTAGAGATCTAATTCTTCTCACTGGCAAGATGTCTCGCCCTGTCTAACGTCCCTTCCCGTCTGCCTCTGCACTACCTTGGACGACGGCCCGACAATGACTGAATGTCTTGAGGACATTGAAGAGAAGAATCGATGCCTCCTTTCCCAGGCCTGTAGCATTATTTGAAGATCTGTCTCACTTTCCATAGCTCAGGCGTCACGGCGGACCACTGGGTACATGCTAATGTGTCCCAAGAGATGTCTTGGAAGCATTGAAGGAATGGACCCCTGTCATGCTTGGGCTATGTCTCTTTGTTTGGAAGGGCTCTACAAGTGTGCTGAGAAGCACCCTTTTCCAGAGGGCTTCGTTCCTTCATGAAGGCTGCCCTCCCAGCCTAGTGTGCTCAGTGTGGCTCCAATCAAATTCTCTCCCCCTACTTCTTGCTGTAGAAGGATTATTGATTATGTGTTTGGACACCATATGTAAGGAAGTTGGCTGAAAATTTGGACATTACAATTCTGTTTCAAGAAAAATAAAGAAGCCAGGGCTGAGGATGTAAGGCAAACAAATGGCACAGCCTATAGAAATAAAGTAAGCCCGTATCTAGAGGAAATCTAGGAGAACATTCAAGGATCAGGTGTCAAGTTCGAAACTTTCCAAATCCGGAAAAAGACAGAAAAATATCTTTCCTGGAGAGATGAATTCATCAGATTTGTCTAATTTGTCTTGGAACCATTGTGTCCGAGAAGGGTGTTGCCAGGACCCCCACGAATTTGGAGTTTCTGATTAGGATGTCAAACCAACCCAGATGACCATGTGTTCTCAGTGCTTAGTTTGACCTATGCTAGGGTAGCAAAGATGGCTACTAGTGACTGGTGAAAATTCAAAGGGAATCACCAAGAATCATGAAAGCAGTCATACCTCGGCCTAGAGAACATACAGTGATTAAGGAAATACAAAACTAATCACTTAGACTGAAGGAGAATGGACTGATAAGCATGTCTAAGGGAGATAGCTGAGAATGACCATGACAAGTATACTATAGAAAAGAAAAAATGCTCCCATAAAATGGAAGGCAAACAGAAATCACACCTGAATAATCCACAATGAATGATGTCACTCTTTAGACAGACTCTGCTTGAACCTTTGAAAGACAGAGAAATTTACTAGCCAAAAAATGGCAGCGAAGGTCAAACCTGGGCCAACTGGGAAGGGTGAGTTATGAGACTGCTATAAGCGGGCTCTGAAACCCTGTGTCCATGAAGCTTGGTGGGACAGAAGACACACAATTATGACAAAACCTCTGACATCACAATGTACGCGAAAAACAAACTGGCCTCATCTACACAGTGCCAGAGTTGGACTCAAGTAGCATATTCAAGTCCCATTGCAGTCAACTGCAGGTGGCCAATGGAACAGGAAAGCGGATGGCCAGAGGTGCAGAAGTGAGGCCCGCACCTACTGCGACGGTTGCCTGGGGTGGGCCGGGTGGAATCCTGGGCGTGAGCCTGCTCACCACTGCTTCAGTCACTGGGGGGCAGGCGTTCGAGGTAGTGTAGAGGCAGATGGGAAGGGACGTTAGACAGGGCCAGACTTCCACAGCAAATACAGGAGCATTGCCAGAAGATGTGAGCACAGCGATGCACTTCTGCCAAAATAAAACCAATTAAAACTTGCACAGAATAGAAAAACTGACTCTGAAAAGAAAAAACCAGCTTGCCAGTTAGAAGAATAAGATCTCTATGAAGAATCGTAGCAAAACAGGTGTTAGCTATGTCAATCGAAAACTAGCAAACGTTTCGGTAAAGAAATTCAAGAAGACACAAGGAGAAAGAAGGATGTTCCAGGATCTAGGAATGGAAGAATTAACACACTTGAAACGTCCATACCGGAAAAAGGAATCTCTGGATTCCATGCAATCCCAGTCAAAGTTGCAGCCATACTTGCCACAGAGATCGAAGAGAGAATCCTAAAATTTCTAGGCAGCAACAAGAGACCCTGACTAGGCAAAGGAATCCTCAGGAAAACGAACAAAGCAGGACGTGTTACACTTTCTGATTTCAACATAGAGGATGAAGCGCTAGTTACCGAAATGGCACAATCTTGGCCCAAAAAGATGCACAAGACCCATGCAACAGAATCGAGAGCCCAGAGTCCAACTCAAAGGTACATGGACAGCCCATTTTCGGCCAGGGAGCCAAGAGGAGACAGCGGAGAAAGGAGAGTCTCTATAATAAATGGTGCTGGGAAGCCTGCACAGCCACATGGAACACAACGAGAGTACACCATGATCTTACACGTGGCACACACACCACCTCAAAATGGATTATAGCCTTGAATGGCAGACTTCAAACTATGAACCTTGTAGGAGAAGACATAGGCACACTGCTCTTTGCCATCTGAGTGAGAAACCTATTTGGAAGAAGCATGTCTGACTGGGAAAGGGCAACAAAGGAAACAAGAAACAAACGGGACCACATCAAATGCGGACGCTTCTGCCCAGTGAAGGAAACCATCGACTGAATGCAAAGATAGCACAACGACTGGGAGAGGATGTTTGCAAACCACAAATCGGACACGGGATGAAAAGCCCAAAGATACAATCAACTCACAGGTCTCCACAAGAAAAAAAACAAGAAGCCAATGAAAGCCTGGGCAAAAGATGGAAACAGAGATTTCTCCCAAGAAGAACTAAAGAGGGCCAACAAGTCCATGAAAACTTGTTCAGCATCATTAAGTCTCAGGCCATGGCAAATCCAAACTGCAAGGACATAGCATCTCACTGTGGTCAGAATGGCTATAAGGAAGCAGACAGGAAACCACAACTGTTAGAGGGGAGGTGGAGAGAAGGGAAGCCTCCTGTACTGCTGGTGGGAGTGTAAACCGGTGCATCCACTAAGCCAAGACGTGTGTAGCTGCATCAGAAGTTTAAGAATCCATGTTCCATACGATCCAGCTATTCCTCTGCAGCACGTTTATCCAAAGAACTGGGAAACACTACAGCATAAAGACATGTGCACAGCTGAGTTCACCACAGCCTTAATCTCGCTATCCAAGACTTGGTAGCCGCCCTGGTGCGCAGCAAGGGATGAATGCAGAAGGAATATGGGCTATAGCCACACCATGGCATACCACTCAGCCGGAACAAAGGATGCAATCCAGCCATTTGTGACCACCTGTATAGCTGTGAGGGTTTTAGGGGAAGTGAAAGAAGCCCCAGGGAGAATGTCAGATACCATAGGATCTCACTTACAAGAAGAAGAAAACG
This sequence comes from Equus asinus, assembly GCF_041296235.1. Lineage (NCBI taxonomy): Eukaryota > Metazoa > Chordata > Mammalia > Perissodactyla > Equidae > Equus > Equus asinus. The sequence continues at coordinate 9,980,202 of NC_091815.1, read as the reverse complement.
CAAGCGCTAACCAACAGGTGTCAAGGGACATTTGATTCGGCGATCCCAGAGGCAAAGTGCAGGGGTGGGGAAGGGTGAAAGAGATGATGAGGCACAAGTGTGTGATGAGGGCCTGTGATTCGGCTTACGCAGGTGAAGGTGATGTAACCTACACAGATCCATGAGGATGCAAATCTGAAAGATATAGGATGTTCTAATGCAGGGTATGGCAATAAATTCACCTAAAATTAAAAATCCAAAAAGGGGTCCAGAATGACGGCATAAAGCTTTGGGGGTTGAAAGAGATTAGAGAAGGTGAACTTCCAAGGATGGAAAATCACCCCAAAATGCTTAATGATGCTACAGAAAGGTAGACCTTTCAAAATAGATGAAGATGAATACTACACTGAAACCATCATCCATGCTAAACCCATGAACCAAGGGAAAATGTTACAGTCCATGATGTTACTACTAATCACCTCCAACAATAATACAAACAGGCCCACGTGTTCCCAAGCTCAGGCAAAAGGTTGATCCAAAAGTACAATTAAGGGCTGGTCATTGGTGGAGAGGGTAGGTGCCCACGTTCCGCTTGGGCGGCCCGAGTCTCACTGTTACACATCACGGGTGTAGATCACATTAGCAGTGTTAGGAAATATAGATTTCATAGTACGGTGCGGACAGGGATGATAAATAAGTAGCAATTGTGAGGATACGTTAATAATATGCACCAGAAAAAGAACGCTGAGAATATTACAATCGATGAAGGCATCTGGTACAATTCCCCAAAGGAAGTGGGAAGGAAAACATGTGACATGCCAACGTGGAATTGGCAGAGTGCTAGGAGATGACACGATCATTGTGCATCAGATAGCCTGGGCAACTTCAACTGGGGAGGGATTCCAGGACTTTCTCTGGGGAAGGTCCACACACTTGGCCATATACAAAAGATATAAGAGATACAATCCAGGATAATCTTACAGGAAAGAAAACAGTGTCTAGAGAGGATGTAGCAGCCTTTTCGAAGTTCGAGGAGAATGTCAGAAACTGACAAGAAATCCAGAAAAAGGACAACTATCCTACCTGGAAAGGGTGACGAGTCAGACTGGTCTGAGATGGCTCTGAAGATCTGTGTGCATGGAGGTTGTCAGGACAACTTAGAATTTTGAGGTTGTTTATGACATCACGGTGACCCTGTCCCCCAATATGGCCGCATGGTTACAGTCTGAGGATTGGCCTAGGCTAGGCTATTAAAGGGACAGATACCCAGAAACAGCATTGAAAAACAGAAAGTGGGCTCAGAAACTGGAAGAGATAAAACAGAGTCTGAATCAAGGGATAAGAGAGGAATCCTTGGCCAGAAGCGAGAATAGAGGGACAAGCACCGAGAGGAGAACACTGTCATCTATTCAAGTCTATGGGCAGGCCATGCTGACTCAAGCTTGCAACTTGATTGGAAACAAGAGGCCAGACTTGGGGCTCATCAGAACTACAGTGTGCTTCTGCCTTAAGCATAATGCAAAGTCAACAATGACGTCTTGAGGACATTGAAGAGAAGAATCGATGCCTCCTTTCCTAGGCCCCTGGCATTCTTTGCAGATCAGTCTCACTTTCCATAGCTCTGGCTTCACGGGGGCCCACTGTGTACATGCTAATGTGTCCCAAGAGATGTCTTGGAAGCCTTGAAGGAATGGAGCCCTGTCACGCTTGGGGTATGTCTCTTTGAGTGGAAGGGCTCTACAAGGGTGCTGAAAATCACCCTTTTCCAGAGAGCTTCATTCCTTTGTGAAGGTTGCCCTCCCAGGCTAGAGTGGTCAGTTTTGCACCAATGAAATTCTCTCACCCTACTTCGTGCCGTGGAAGAATTATAGAGTGTGTGTTTTGACACCATATGTAAGGGAGTTGGCTGAAAAGTAGAATATTACAATCCTGTTTCAAGTAAAATAAACAGGCCAGGGCTGAGGATGTAAGGCAAACAAATGGCACAGCCTATAGAAATAAAGTAGGCCTGTATCTAGAGGAAATCTAGGGGAATGTTCTAGGATCAGGGGTGAAGTTTGAAACTTCCCAAATCCAGAAAAGAGACAGAAAGCTATCTTTCCTGGAGAGAGGAATTCATCAGATTTGTCTAATTTGTCTCGGGAACATTGTGTCCGTGAAGGGGGTTGCCAGGACCAACTAGAATTTGGAGTTTCTGATTAGGATGTCAAACCAACCCAGATGACCATGTGTTCTCAGTGCTTAGTTTGACCTAGGCTAGGATAGCAAAGATTCCTACAAGTGACCAGTGCAAATTCAAAGACAACAACCAAGAGTCACGAAAGCACTCACACCTTGGTGTAGATAACATACGGTTATTAAAGAAATACAAAATTAATCACTTGGAATGAAGAAGAACGGACTGATAAGCATGTCTAAGGGAGATAGCTGAGAAAGACCATTATGATTATACTATAGAAAAGAAAAAAAGTCCCAGAAAAAGGACGACGAACGGAAATCACACCTGGATAATCCACAATGAAAGATGATGTCCGTCTTTAGACAGACTCTGCTTGAACGTTTGAAAGTCACAGTAATTCACAAGCCAAAAAGCAGCGAAGGTCTAACCTTTGCTAACTGGGAAGGGCGAGTTATAAGACTGCTCCAAGCAGGCTCTGAAACCCTGTGTCCATGAATATTGTTGGGATAGCAGAGACACAATTATGACAAATCCTCTGACATCACAGTGGAAACAAAAAACACCTGGCCTCATCTACACAGTGCCATAGATGGGCTCAAGTACCATATTCAAGTCCCACTGCACTCAACTGCAGGTTGCCACTGGAACATGAAAGGGGCCGGCCGGTGGTGCAGCAGTGAGGTCCGCACCTTTTGGGTCAGTGGCCGGGTTTGGGGCGGGTGGAATCCTGGGGGTGAGCCTGCTCACCACTGCTTCAGTTATTCTGGGGCAGACGTCAGATGTAATGTAGAGGGAGATGGGAGGGCACGTTAGACAGTGCCAGACTTAAACAGCAAATACAGGAACATTGCCAGCAGATGTGAGCTTAGTGATGCACTTCTGCCAAAGCAAAACCAGTCAAAATTTGCAAAGTATAGAAAACCTGAAACTGGAAGAAAAAACAACAGCTTGCCAGTTAGGCGAACAAGATCTCTATGAAGAACCTTAGCAAAACAGGTGAAGCTATGTTAATCGAAAACTAGCCGTCGTTTGGTGAAAGATGTTCAAGAAGACACAAGGAGAAAGAAGGAGATTCCAGGATCTAGGAATGGAAGAATTAGCACATTTGAAACGTCCATACCGGAGAAAGGAATCTCTGGATTCCATGCAATCCCAGCCAATGTTGCAGCAATATTTGCCACAGAGATAGAAGAGAGAATCTTAACGTTTCTAGGCAGCAACAACAGACCCTGAATAGGCAAAGGAATCCTCAGGAAACGAAAAAAGCAGGACGTGGCACACTTTCTGATTTCAATATAGAGGGCGAAACTCTAGGTACCAAAACGGCATAACCTGGGCCCAAAAACAGGCACACATACCCATGCAACAGGAGCGAGAACCCAGAGCCCAACTCAAACGTACATGGACAGCCCATTTTCTACCAGGGAGCCAAGAGAACACAGTTGAGAAGGGAGAGTCTGTACAATAAACGGTGCTGGGAAGCCTGCACATCCACACGGAACACAACGAGAGAAGACCATGATGTTACACCTGGCACACACACCATGTGAAATAGATTGAAGCCCTTAATGGTAGACTTGAAACTGTGAAACTTGTAGCAGAAGACCTAGGCAGAATGCTCTATTCCATCTGTCTGAGCCACCTATTTGGAAGAAGCATGTCTGACTGGGCAAGGGCAACAACGGAAACAAGAAACAAACGGGACCACATCAAATGCACACACTTCTGCCCACTCAAGGAAACCATCGACTCAATGCAAAGACAGCACAACACCTGGGAGAGGAAGTTTGCAAACCACAAATCGGACAAGGGGTTAAAAGCCCAAAGATACAATGAACTTGCACATCTCCACAAGAAAAAAAACAACAAGCCTATGAAAACCTGGTCAAAAGATGGAAACAGAAATTTCTCCCAAGAAGATGGAAAGAGGGGTAACAGGTTCACCATCATTAAGTCTCAGGAAAATGAAAATCCAAACTGCAAGGACATAGCAGCTCACTGTGGTCAGAATGGCTATAAGGAAGCAGACAGGAAACAACAAGTGTCAGAGAGGAGGTGGAGAGTACGGAAGCCTCCTGCACTCCTGCTGGGAGTGTAAAACAGTGCAGCCAGTATGTCAAGTGGTGTGTAACTGCCTCTGAAATTTAAGAATCCATGTCCCATATGATCCAGCTATTCCTCTGAGGCATGTTTATCCAAAGAATTCGGAAACACTACCACATAAAGACATGTGCATGGCTGATTTCACCACAGCCTTACTCCCACTATCCAAGACTTGTAAGCCGCACTGGTGCCCAGCAAGGGACGAATGCAGAAGGAAGATGGGCTCTAGCCACACAATGGCATACCACTCAACCGGAGCAAAGGATGCAAACCAGCCATTTTGACCACCAGAATGGCTGTGAGGGTTTTAGGGGAAGTGAAGCAAGCTCCAGGGACAATGTCAAATACCGTAACATCTTACTTACAAGTAGAAGAAAAAGAAAGCAATAACCAATATGTGGCACGGGATATTTGTGCCTTCCCAGAGGCAAAGCAGTGCGGTGGAGAAGGGTGAAAGATATGATTAGGCACAAGTATGGGGTGAGGGCCTGTGATTCAGCTTACGATGGTGAAGATGATTTAACCTACACAGAAGTCTAAATCGATGAGGATGTAAATCTGAAAGATATAGGATGTTCTAATGCAGTGTTACGGCAATAAATTCACCTAAAATCACAAATCCAAAAACGTTTCCAGAATGACGGCATAAAGCCCTGGGGACTGAAAGAGATAGGAGAAGGTGAACTTCCACGCATGGAAAATCACCTCCAAATGCTTTCTGATGCTACTGAAGGGTAGACCGTTCCAAATAGATGAAGAGGAATACTACCACGAGAAGATGATCAGTCCTAATCCCATGAACCAAGGGAAAAAGTTACCGTCCAGGATGTTACAACTAATCATCTTCATGACTAATCCAAACAGGCCTACGTCTTCCCCCGTTCAGGTAAAAGGTTGGTCCAACAGGACAATTCATGGCCAGCCCTGTGGTGGAGTGTGTAAGTGCCCATGTTCCGCTTGTGTGGCCTGGGCCTCACTCCTTCACATCACGGGTGCCGATCACATGAGCAGTTTTAGGAAATATAGATTTCATGGTACGGTGCAGACAGGGACCATATATAAGTAACAATTGTGAGGATATGTTATCAATACACACCAGAAAAAGAACCATGAGAATATTACAATCTATCAACGCATCTGGTACACTTCCCCAAAGGAAGAAGGGAGGAAAACATGTGACCTGCTAAGGAGGAATTGCCAGAGTGCTAGGAGATGACATGATCATTGCGCATCAGAGGATTGCCTGGGCAACTTCAACTTGGGAGGGAGTCCAGGACTTTCTCTGGGGAAGGTCCTCCCACTTGGCAATCTACACAAGATATAAGACATACAACCCAGGATAATCTTACAGGAAAGAAACCAGTGTCTAGAGAGAATGTAGCAGGCCTTTCAAAGTTCAAGGAGAAAGTGAGAAACCGACAAAAAGTTCAGAAAAAGGAAAACTATCCTACCTGGAAAGGGTGAGGAGTCAGACTGGTCTGAGATGGCTCTGAAACTCTGTGTGCATGCAGGTTGTCAGGACAACTTAGAATTTTGACGTTGTTTATGACATCATGGTACACATGTCCCCCAAGACGGCCGCATGGTTACAGTCTGAGGATTGGCCTAGGCTAGGGCATTAAAGAGAGAGATACCCTGAAACAGCTTTGAAAAACAGAAAGTGGGCACAGAAACTGGAACAGAGAAAACAGACTCTGATTCAAGGGATAAGAAAGGAATCCTTGGCAAGAAGCGATAATAAAGGGACAAGCTCTGAGAGTAAAACATTGTCATCTATTCAAGTCTATGGGGAGGCAATGCTGATTCAAGCTTGCAACATGATTGGAAACAAGAGGCCAGACTGGGCCTTTTGAGACCTACAGTGTCCTTCTGCCTTAAGCATAATCCAAAGTGAAGAATGATGTCTTGAGGACATTGAAGAGAAGAATTGATGCCTCCTTTCCTAGGCCCCTAGCCTGCTTCAAAGATCAGTCTCACTTTCCATAGCTCTGGCGTCATGGGGGCCCACTGGGTACATGCTAATGTGTCCCAAGAGATGTCTTGGAAGCCTTGAAGGAATGGAGCCCTGTCATGCTTAGGGTATGTCTGTTTGTTTGGAAGTGCTCCACAAGGGTGCTAAAAATCAGCATTTTCCAGAGGGCTTTGTTTTTTGTGAAGGCTGCCCTCCCAGGCTGGAATCCTCAGTTTTGCTCCAATGACATTCTCTCCCTTCACCTCTTGCTGTAGAAGGATTATTGATTATGTGTTTTGACACCATATGTAAGCACGTTGGCTGAAAATTAGAACATTACAATTCTGTTTCAAGAAAAATAAAGAAGCCAGGGCTGAGGATGTAAGGCAAAGTTCACTCCCTATAGAAATAAAGTAAGCCCGTATCTAGATGGAATCTAGGGGAACGTTCAAGGATCAGGGGTCAAGTTTGAAACTTCCCAAATCCAGAAAATGAGAGAAAAATATCTTTTCTGGAGAGAGGAATTCATCATATTTGTCTAATTTGTCTGGGAAACATTATGTTCATGAAGGGTGTTGGCAGGACCCCCATGAAATTTGGAGTTTCTGATCTCAGGATGTCAAAAAAACCCAGATGACCACTTGTTTCCGGGCTTAGTTTGACCAAGGCTAGAATAGCAAAGATTCCTACGAGTGACCAGTGCAAATACAAAGACAACAACCAAGAATCACGAAAGGACTCACACCTCGCCCTAGAGAACATAAGGTGACTACAGAAATGCAAAATTAAAGACTTGGAATGAAGGAGAACCCACTGATAAGCATGTCTAAGGGAGATCGCTGAGAAAGACCATGACGATTATACTATTGAAAAGAAAAAAAGGTCCCAGAAAATGGAAGACGAACAGAAATCACACCTGAATAATCCACAATGAAAGATGTGCATCTTTAGACAGACTGTGCTTGAACGTTTGAAAGTTAGAGAAATTCACAAGCCAAAAAACGGCAGTGAATGTCAAACCTGGGCCAACTGGCAAGCATGAGTCATGAGACTGCTCCAAGCCAGCTTTGAAACCCTGTGTCCATGGAGCTTGCTGGGACAGCAGAGACACAATTATGACAAATCCTCTGATATCACAGTGGACCCGATAAACAACCTGGGCTCATCTATACAGAGCCACAGTTGGGCTCAAGCAGTACATTCAAGTCCCATTGCACTCAACTGCCGCTGGCCAACGGAACATGAAAGGGGCTGGCCGGTGGTGTAGCTGTGAGGTCCGCACCTTCTGGGTCGGGGTCACCTGGTGAGCCGGTTGGAGGCATGTGGGTGAGCACCCTCACCACTGCTTCAGTCATTGTAGGGCAGGAGCCCGAGGTATTGTAGAGGCAGATGGGAAGGGACGTTAGACAGGGCCAGACTTCCACAGCAAATACAGGAGCATTGTCAGCAGATGTGGGCATAGCACTGTACTTCTGCTGAAACAAAACCAATTCAAAGTTGCAAAGAATAGAAAAACTCAAGATTAAAAAAAGAAAAAAATACAGCTTGCCAGTACGAATAATAACATCTCTATGAAGAACCTTAGCAAAACAGGTGAAAGCTATGTTAATTCAAAAACTAGCAAACGTTTGGGGAAAGAAATTCAAGAAGACACAAGGAGAAAGAAGGATATTCCAGGATTTAGGAATGCAAGAATTAACACAGTTGAAACGCCCATACCTGAGTAAAGGAATCTCTGGGTTGCATGCAATCCCAGTCAAAGTTGCAGCAATACTTGCCACAGAGATAGAAGAGAGAATCCTAATGTTTCTAGCCAGCAACAAGAGACCCTGAATAGGCAAAGGAATCCTCAGGAAAACGAAAAGCAGGACGTATCACACTTTCTGATTTCAACATATAGGACGAAGCGCTAGGTAATGAAACGGCACAGTCTGGGCCCAAAAACACGCACACAGACCCATGCAACAGAATCGAGAACCCAGAGCCCAACTCAAACGTGCATGGACAGCCCCTTTTCGAGCAGGGAGCCAAGAAGAGACAGAGGAGAGAGGAGAGTCTCTACAATAAATGGTGCTGGGAAGGCTACACAGCCACATGGAACACATGGAGAGTAGACCATGATGTTACACCTGGCACACACACCACCTCGAAATAGATTAAAGCCCTGAATGGCAGACTTGAAACCGTGAACCTTGTAGGAGAAGACCTAGGAAGAGAGCTCTTTGCCATCAGTCTGAGCCGCCTATATGGAAGAAGCATGTCTGACTGGGCAAGGGCAACAAAGGAATCACGAAACAAACGGGACCACATCAAATGCACATGCTTCTGCCCAGTCAAGGAAACCTTCCACTCAATGCGAAGACAGCACAACAACTGGGAGAGGATGTTTGCAAACCACACATCAGACACGGGGTGGAAACCCCAAAGATGCAATCAACTCGCACGTCTCCACTAGAAAAAAACAAGAAGCCAATGAAAACCTGGGTAAAAGATGGAAACAGAGATTTCTCCCAAGAAGATCGAAAGAGTGCCAGGAGGTGCATGAAAACTTGTTCACCATCATTAAATCTCAGGCCATGCAAATCCAAACTGGAATGACAAAGCAGCTCACAGTGCTGAGAATGGTTATAAGGAACCAGACGGAAAACAGCAAGTGTCAGAGGGGAGATGGCAAAAGGGAAACCTCCTGTACTGCTGGTGGGAGTGTAATCCGCTGCAACCACTACACCAAGAGGTGTGGTGCTGCCTCAGAAGTTTAAGAATAGATGTGACATATGATCCAGTTATTCCTCTGCGGCCTGTTTATCCTAAGAACTCGGAAACACTACAACATAAAGACATGTGCACCGCTGGGTTCAGCCTAGCCTGACTCCCGCTATCCAAGACTAGGTAGCCGCCCTGGTGCCCAGCAAGGGACGAAGGCAGAAGGAAGACGGGCTATAGCCACACAATGGCATACCACTCAACCACAACAAAAGATGCAATCCAGCCATTTGTGATCACCTGTATAGCTGTGAGGGTTTTCGGGGAAGCGAAAGAAGCCCCAGGGAGAATGTCAGATACCATAGGATCTCATTTACAAGGAGAAGAAAAAGCAAGCAGTAACCAACAGGTGACAAGGGACATTTGATTGGACATTCCCAGAGACAAAGCGCGGTGGTGTGGGAGGGTGAAAGAGATGATTAGGGACAAGAGTGCAGTTAGGGCCTGTCATTAGGCTTATGCCACTGAAGATGATGTAACCTACACAGAAGTCTAAATAGATGAGGATGCAAATCTGAAAGATATAGGATGTTCTAATGCAGGGTTATGGCAATAAACTCACCTAAAATCAAAAATCCAAAAAGAGGTCCAGAATGACGGCATAAAGCTTTGGAGGCTGAAGAGATTACAGAAGGAGAACTTCCAAGGATGGAAAATCACCTCAAAATGCTTACTGATGCTACAGAAAGGTAGATCATTCAAAACAGTTGAAGAGGAATACTACCAAGAGAACATGATCAGTCCTAAAACCATGAACCAAGGGAAAATGTTACCGTCCATGATGTTACTAGCAATCACCTTCATGAATAATCCAAACAGGCCAACGACTTCCGAAGTTCAGGCAAAAGGTTGGTCCAAAAGAACAATTCAGGGCCGGCCCTGTGGTGGATCGGGTAAGTGCCCACGTTCCCCTTGGGCCCCGGGCCTCACTGTTTCACATCACGGGTGCAGAACACAGCAGTGTTAGGAAATATAGATTTCATGGTACACTGCAGACAGGGATCATAAAATAAGTAGCAATGGTGAGGTCACCTTATCAATACACACAAGAAAAAGAACCGTGAGGCTTTTACAATCCATGAACGCATCTGGTACACTTCCCCAAAGGAAGAAAGAATAAAAACATGGGACCTGCCAAGGTGGAATTGGCAGAGGGCTAGGAGATGACACGATCATTGCCCATCAGAGGATTGCCCGGGCAACTTCAACTTGGGAGGGAGTCCAGGACTTTCTCTGGGGAACGTCCACCCACTTGGCCATCTACATAAAATGTAAGAGGTAAAACCCAGGATAATCTTACAGGAGAGAAACCAGTGTCTAGAGAGAATGTAGCAGGCCTTTCAAAGTTCGAGGAGAAAGTCAGAAACCGACAAGAAATCGAGAAAAAGTAAAACTATCCTACCTGGAAAGGGTGAGGAGTCACACTGGCCTGTGATGGCTCTGAAATTCTGTGTGCACGCAGGTTGTCAGGACAACTTCGAATTTTGAGGTTGTTTATGACATCACGATGAACATGTCCGCCAAGATGGCCGCACGGTTACAGACTGAGGATTGGCCTAGGCTAGGCTATTAAAGGGAGGGATACCCAGAAACAGCTTTGAGAAACAGAAAGCGGACACAGAAACTGGAAGACATAAAACAGACGCTGATTCAAGGGGTAAGAAAGGAATCCTTGGCAAGAAGCGAGAATAGAGGGACAAGCACCGAGAGGAGAACGTTGTCATCTATTCAAGTCTATGGGGAGGCCATGCTGATTCAAGCTTGCAACTTGATTGGAAGCAAGAGGCCGGACTTGGGCCTTATCAGACCTACGTGGTCCTTCTGCCTTAAGAATAAGCCAAAGTCAAGAATGATGTCTTGAGGACGTTGAAGAGAAGAATCGATTCCTCGTTTCCTAAGCCCCTGGCATTCTTTGCAGATCAGTCTCACTTTCCATAGCTCTGGCGTCACGGGACCCCACTGGCTTCATGCTAATGTGTCCCCAGAGATTTCTTGGAAGCCTTGAAGGAATGGACCCCTGTCATGCTTGCGGTATGTCTCTTTGTTTGGAGTGCTCTACAAGGGTGCTGAAAAGCACCCTTTTCCACAGGGCTTCGTTCCTTCGTGAAGGCTGCCCTCCCAGGCTAGAGTGCTCAGTTTGCCTCCAATGAAATTCTCTCCCCCACCTCTTGCCGTAGACGGATCATTGATTATGTGTTTTGACACCATATGTAAGGAAGTGGGCTGAAAATCAGATCATTACAATTCTGTTTCAAGAAAAATAAACAGGCAATGGCTGAGGATGTAAGGCAAACAAATGGCACAGCCTATAGAAATAAAGTAAGCCCGTATCTAGACGGAATCTAGGGGAACGTTCCAGGATCAGGGGTGAAGTTCGAAACTTCCCAAATCCGGAAAAGAGACAGGAAAATATCTTTCCTGGAGAGAGGAATTCTTCAGATTTGTCTAATTTGTCTTGGAAACATTGTGTCCATGATGAGGGATGCTAGGACTACCTCGAATTTGGAGTTTCTGAGCTCAGGATGTCAAACCAAAACAGATGAGCACGTGTTCTCAGTGCTTAGTTTGACCTAGGCTAGGACAGCAAAGACTCCTTCAAGTGACCGGTGCAAGTTCAAAGACAACAACCAAGAGACACGAAAGCACTCACACCTCGGCCTAGAGAACATACGGTGATTCAAGAAATGCAAAATTAATCACTTGAAATGAAGGAGAACGGACTGATAAGCATGTCTAAGAGAGATAGCTGAGAAGTACCATGACGATTATACTATGGAAAAGAGAAAAAGGTCCCAGAAAATGGAAGGCAAACGGAAATCACACCTGGATAATCCACAATGGAAGATGATGTCCGTCTTTAGACAGACTCTGCTGGAACGTTTGAAAGTCAGAGAAATTCACAAGCCAAAAGACGGCAGCAAACGTCAAGCCTGGGCTAAGTGGGAAGGGTGAGTTATAAGAATGCTCCAAGCGGGCCAGGAAACCGTGTGTCCATGAAGCTTGCCTGGACAGCAGAGACACGATTATTACAATTCCTCTGACATCACAGTGGACCCGAAAAACAACCTGGCCTCATCTACACAGTGCCAGAGTTGGGCTCAAGTAGCATATTCAAGTCCCATTGCCCTCAACTGCAGGTTGCCGATGGAACATGAAAGGGGCCGGCCGGTGGTGCAGCGGTGAGGTCCACACCTTCTTGGTCTGTGGCCAGGGGTGAGCCGTGTGGACCCTCAGGGTGAGCCTGCTCACCACTGCTTCAGTCATTCTGGGGCAGGCGTCCGAGGTAGTGTAGAGGCAGATGGGAAGGGACGTTAGACAGGGCCAGACTTCCACAGCAATTACAGGAGCATTGCCAGCGGATGTGAGCTCAGCGATGCACTTCTGCCAAATCAAAACCGATTCAGAGTTGCAAAGAATAGAAAAACTGAAGCTGAAAATAAAAAATGAAAAACTGCATGCCAGTGAGAAGAATAAGATCTCTATGAAGAAACTTAGCAAAACAGGTGAAAGCCATGTCAATCGAAAAGTAACAAACGTTGGGGGAAAGAAATTCAAGAAGACACAAGGAGAAAGAAGGAAATTCCAAGATCTAGGAATGGAAGCATCAACACACTTGAAACGTCCATACCAGAGAAAGGAATCTCTGGATTCCATGCAATCCCAGTGAAAGTTGCAGCAATGTTTCCCACAGAGACAGAAGGGAGAATCTGAAAGTTTCTAGCCAGCAGACAGAGACTCTGAATAGGCAAACGAATCCTCAGGAAAACGAACAAAGCAGCACATATCACACTTTTCGAATAAAACCTATAGGACAAGTCACTATGTACCGAAATGGCACAGTCTGGGACCAAACACAGGCACACAGACCCATGCAACAGAATCGAGAGCCCAGAGCCCAACTCAAATGTACATGGACAGCCCATTTTCTTCCAGGAAGCCAAGAGGAGACAGTGGAGAAAGCAGAGTGTCTAAAGTAAATGGTGCTGAGAAGCCTGCACAGCCACATGGAATACAATGAGAGTAGACCATGATGTTACACTTGGCACACACACCACCTAGAAATGGATTAAAGCCCTGAATGGCAGATTTGAAGCCATGAAACTTGCAGGAGAAGACCTAGGCAGAGTGCTCTTTGCCATCTGTCTGAGCCACCTATTTGGATGAAGCATGTCTGACTGGGCAAGGGCAACAAAGGAAAAAAGAAACAAACGGGACCACATCAAATGCACACGCTTCTGCCCAGTCAAGGAAACCAGTGACTCAATGCCAAGACAGCACAACAACTGGGAGAGGATGTTTGCAAACCACACATTGGACAAGGGGTGAAAAGCCCAAAGATACATTCAACTCCCACGTCTCCACAAGAAAAACAAGCCAATGAAAACCTGGGCAAAAGATGGAAACAGAGATTTCTCCCAAGAAGATCAAACGAGGGCCAACAGGTGCATGAAAACTTGTTCACCATCATTAAGTCTCAGGCCAATGCAAATGCAAACTGCGAGGACACAGCAGCTCACTCTGGTCAGAATGGCTATAAGGAAGCAGAAAGGAAACAAGTGTCAGAGAGGATGTGGAGAGAAGGGAAGCCTCCTGTACTGCTGGTGGCAGTGTAAACCGGTGCAGTCAGTACTCCAAGCACTGTGGAACTGCCTCAGAAATTGAAGAATCCATGTACCATATGATCCAGCTATTCCTGTGTGGCATGTTTATCCAAAGAGCTCGGAAACACTACTGCATAAAGACATGTGCACCACTGAGTTCACCACAGCCTTCCTCCCTCTATCCAAGACTTGGAATCCTCCCTGGTGACCCAGAAAAGGAGGAATTCAGAAGGAAGATGGGCTATACCCACACAATGGCATACCTCTTAGCCGGAACAAATGATGTAATCCAGCCATTAGTGACCACCAGAATGGCTGTGAAGGTTTTAGGGGAAGTGAAACAAGCCCCAGGGAGAAAGTCAAATACTGTAGGATCTCACTCACAAGGAGAAGAAAAGACAAGCAGTAACCAACTATTGGCACGGACATTTGATTAAGGGTTACCAGAGGCAAAGCGGGGAGGTGGGGTAGGGTGAAACAGATGATTAGGCACAAGTGTGTGGTAAGGGCCTGTGATTCAGCTTACTCTGGTGAAGATGATGTAACCTACACAGAAGTCTAAACAGATGAGGATGCAAATCTGAAAGATATAGGAAGTTCTATCGCAGCGTTATGGCAATAAATTCACCTAAAATCAAAAATCCAAAAAGGGGTTCAGAATGAAGGCATAGAGCTTTGGGGGCTGAAAGAGATTAGAGAAGGTGAACTTCCAAGGATGGAAAATCACCTCAAAATGCTTACTGATGTTACAGAAAAGTAGACCATTCCAAAAAGAGGAAGAGGAATACTTCCAAGAGAACATGATCCGTCCTAAACCCATGAACCAACGGAAAATGCTACCATCCATGATGTTACTACTAATCACCTTCGCGCATAATCCAAACAGGCCCACGTCTTCCCAAGTTCAGGCAAAGGGTTCGTCCAAAAGTAAAATTCAGGGCTGTCACTGTGGTGGAGCGGGTAAGTGCCGACGTTCCGCTTGGGCGGCCAGGCCCTCACTGTTTCACATCACGGGTGCACATCACATTAGCAGTGGTAGGAAATATAGATTTCATGGTACCGTGCGGACAGAGGTCATAAATAAGTAGCAATTGTGAGGATACCTTATCAATACGCGCCAGAAAAAGAACCATGAGAATATTACAATCTATGAAGGCGTCTGGTACACTTCCCCAAAGGCAGAAGGAAGGAAAACTTGTGACCTGCCAAGGTAGAATTGGCAGAGTGCTAGGAGATGACACGATCATTGCCCATCAGAGGATTGCCTGGGCAACTTCAACTTGGGAGGGAGTCCAGGACTTTCTCTGGGGAACGTCCACCCACTTGGCCATCTACCCAAGATATAAGAGAAACAACCCAGGATAATCTTTCAGGAAAGAAACCAGTGTCTAGAGAGAATGTAGCAGGCCTTTCAAAGGTCGAGGAGAAAGTGAGAAACCGACAAGAAATCCAGAGAAAGGAAAACTATCCTACCTGGAAAGGGCGAGGAGTCGGACTGGCCTGAGATGGCTCTGAAACTCTGTGTGCATGGAGGTTGTCAGGACAACTTAGAATTTTGAGGTTGTTTATGACAACACGGTGAATATGTCCCCCATGATAGCCGCATGGTTACAGTCTAAGGATTGGCCTACGCTAGGCTATTAAAGGGAGAGATACCCAGAAACAGCTTTGACAAACAGAAAGCAGGCACAGAAACTGGAACAGAGAAAACAGACTCTGATTCAAGGGATAAGAAAGGAATCCTTGGCAAGAAGCGAGAATAGAGGGACAAGCCCCGAGAGGAGAACGTTGTCATCTATTCAAGTCTATGGGGAGGCCATGCTGATTCAAGCTTGCAACTTGATTGGAAGCAAGAGGCCAGACTTGGGCCTTATCAGACCTACGTGGTCCTTCTGCCTTAAGCATGATCCAAAGTCAAGAATGATGTCTTGAGGACGTTGAAGAGAAGAATCGATGCCTCCTTTCCTAGGCCCCTGGCATTCTTTGAAGATCAGTCTCACTTTCCATAGCTCTGGCGTCACGTGGGCCCACTGGGTACATGCTAATGTGTCCCAAGAGATGTCTTGGACGCCTTGAAGGAATGGACCCCTGTCACGCTTGGGGCATGTCTCTTTGTTTGGAAGGGCTCTACAAGTGTGCTGAAAAGCACCCTTTTCCAGGGGGTTCGTTCCTTTGTGAAGGCTGCCACCCAGACTGGAGTGCTAAGTTTGGCTCCAATGAAATTCTCTCCCTGTACCTCTTGCCCTAGAAGGATTATTGAATATGTATTTTGACACCATATGTAAGGAAGTGGGCTGAAAATTAGAACATTACAATTCTGTTTCAAGAAAAATAAACAGGCCAGGGCTGAGGATGTAAGACAAAGGAATGGCACAGCCTATAGAAATGAGGCAAGCCCGTATCTAGATGGAATCTAGGGGAACGTTCCAGGATCAGGGGTGAAGTTCGAAACTTCCCTAATCCAGAGAAGTGACAGAAAAATATCTTTCCTGGAGAGAGGAATTCATCAGATTTGTCTAATTGGTCTCAGACACATTGTGTCCCTGAAGGGAGATGCCAGGACCACCTCGAATTTGGAGTTTCTGATCTCAGGATGTCAAACAAACCCAGATGACCACGTGTTCTCAGTGCTTAGTTTGACCTAGGCTAGGATAGCAAAGATTCCTACAAGTGACCGGTGTAAATTCAAAGACAACATCCAAGAGTCACGAAAGCATTCACTCCTTGGCCTAGAGAACATACGGTGATTCAAGAAATGCAGAATTAATCACTTCGAATGAAGGAGAACAGACTGATAAGCATGTCTAAGGGAGACAGCTGAGAAAGACCATGACGATTATACTCTGGAAAAATAAAAAAAAGGTCCCAGAAAATGGAAGGCGAACAGAAATCACACCTGAATAATCCACAATGAACGATGATGTCAGTCTTTAGACAGACTCTGGTTGATCATTTGAAAGTCAGAGAAATTCACTACCCAAAACACGGCAGTGAATGTCAAACCTGGGCTAACTGGGAAGGGTGAGTTATGAGACTGCTCCAAGCGGGCTCTGAAACCCTGTGTCTATGAAGCTTGCCGGGACAGCAGAGACACAATTATGACGAATCCTCTGACAGCACTGTGGACCCGAGAAACAACCTGGCCTCATCTACACAGTGTCAGAGTTGGGCTCAAGTAGCATATTCAAGTCCCATTGAACTCAACTGCAGGTTGCCAATGGAACAGGAGAGGGGCTGACCGGTGGTGCAGCGGTGAGGTCTGCAGCTTTTGTGTCAGTGGCCCGAAGTGGGCCGGGTGGAATAATGGGGCTGAGCCTCCTCACCACTGCTTCAGTCATTGTGCGGCAGCCGTCTGAGGTAGTGTAGAGGCAAATAGGAAGGGACGTTAGACAGGGCCAGACTTCCACAGCAAACACAGGAGCATTGTCAGCAGATGTGAGGACAGCAATGCAATTCTGCCAAAACAAAACCAATTGAATGTTGCAAAGAATAGAAAAACTGAAGCAATACAAAAAAAAAAAAAAAAACAGCTTGCCAGTGAGAAGAATAAGATCTTTATGAAGAACCTTAGCAAAACAGGTGAAAGCTATGTCAATCGAAAACTAGCAAATGTGTGAGGAAAGAAATTCAAGAAGACACAAGGAGAAAGAAGGATATTCCAGGTTCTAGGAATGGAAGAATTAACACACTTGAAACGTCCATACCAGAGAAAGGAATCTCTGGATTCCATGCAATCCCAATCAAAGTTGCAGCAATATTGGCCACAGAGACAGAAGAGGGAATCTGAACGTTTCCAGCCAGCAACAAGAGACCCTGAATAGGCAAAGGAATCTTCAGGAAACAGAACAAAGCAGGACGTGTCACACTTTCTGATTTCAACATATAGAATGAAGCGATAGGTACCGAAACGTCAGAGTCTGGGCCCAAAAACAGGCACGCAGACCCATGCAACAGAGTTGACAGCCCAGAGCCCAAGTGAAATGTACATGGACAGCCCATTTTCGACCAGGGAGCCAAGAGGAGACAGCGGAGAAAGGAGAGTCTCTACAATAAACGGTGCTGGGAAGCCTGCACAGCCACATGGAACACAACGAGAGTACACCATGATGTTACACCTGGCACACACACCACCTGAAATGGATTAAAGCCTTGAATGGCAGACTTGAAACCGTGAACCTTGTAGGAGAAGACCTAGGCAGAGTGCTCTTTGCCATCTGTCTGAGCCGCCTGTTTGGAAGAAGCAAGTCTGACTGGGCAAGGGCAACAAAGGAAACAAGAAACAAACGGGACCACATCAAATGTACACACTTCTGCCCAGTCAAGGAAACCATCGACTCAATGCCAAGACAGCACAACAACTGGGAGAGGATGTTTGCAATGCACACATCGGACCAGGGGTGAAAAGCCCAAAGATACAATCAACTCACACGTCTCCACAAGAAACACAACAAGCCAATGAAAACCTGGGCAAAAGATGGAGACAGAGATTTCTCCCCAGAAGATTGAAAGAGGGCCAACAGGTTCATGAAAACTTGTTCACCATCATTAAGTCTCAGGCCAACGCAAATCCAAACTGCAAGGACATGGCAGCTCACTGTGGTCAGAATGGCTATAAGGAAGCAGACAGGAAACAAGTGTCAGAGAGGAGGTGGAGAGAAGGGAACCCTCCTGCACTGCTGGTGGGAGTGTAAACCGGTGCAGCCAGTACTCCAAGCGGTGTGGAACTGCCTCAGAAATTGAAGAATCCATGTCCCATATGATCCAGCTATTCCTCTGTGGCGTGTTTATCCAAAGAACTTGGAAACACTAATGCATAAAGACATTTGCACCGCTGAGTTCAGCACAGCCTTACTGCCGCTGTCCAAGACTTGGAATCCACCCTGGTGCCCAGCAAGGGACTAATGGAGAAGGATGATGGGCTATAGCCACACAATGGCATACCACTCAGCCAGAACAAGGTATGCAATCCAGCCATTTGTGACCACCAGAATGGCTGTGAGGGTTTTAGGGGAAGTGAAACAAGCCCTAGGGAGAAAGTCAAAGGGGTAGGATCTCACTGACAAGGAGAAGGAAAAGCAAGCACTACCCAACAAGTGGCACAGGACATTTGATCGGGGGTTCCCTGAGGCAAAGCGGGGCGGTGGGGGAGGGTGAAAGAGATGATGAGGCACAAGTGTTTGCTGAGGACCTGTGATTCGGCTTAGGTTGTTGAAGATGATGTAAGCTCCACAGAAGTCTAAATCGATGAGGATGCAAAGCGGAAAGATATAGGATGTTCTAATGCAGGGTTATGGCAATAAATTCACCTAAAATCAAAAATCCAAAAAGGGGTCCAGCATGACGGCATAAAGCTTTGGGGCTGAAAGAGATTAGAGAAGGTGAACTTCCAAGGATGGAAAATCACCTCAAAATGCCTACTCATGCTACAGGAATGTAGACCATTCCAAACAGATGAAGAGGAATACTACCAAGAGAACATGATCCGTCCTAAACCCATGAACCAGCGGAAAATGTTACCGTCCATGATGTTACTAGTAATCACCTTCATGAATAATGCAAACAGGCCCACGTCTTCCCAAGTTCAGGCAAAAGGTTGGTCCAAAAGTCCAATTCAGGGCCGGCCTTGTGGTGAAGAAGATAAGTTTCCACCTTCCGCTTCAGCACCCCGGCCTCACTCTTTCACATCACGGGTGCAGATCACATTAGCGGTGTTAGGAAATATAGATTTTATGGTACTATGCGGACAAGGATCATAAATAAGTTGCAATTGTGAGGATAAGTTATCAAAACTCACCAGAAAAAGAGCCATTAGAATATTACAATCTATGAACGCATCTGGTACACTTCCCCAAAGGAGAAAGGAAGGAATACATGTGACCTGCCAAGGTGGAATTGGCAGAGTGCTAGGAGATGACACAATCATTGCACATCGGAGGATTGCCTGGGCAACTTCAACTTGGGAGGGAGTCCAGGGTTTTCTCAGGGGAAGGTCCACCCACTTGGCCATCTACACAAGGTATAAGAGATACAACGCAGGATAATCTTACAGGAAAGAAACCAGTGTCTAGAGAGAATGTAGCAGGCCTTTCAAAGTTCGAGGAGAAAGTTAGAAACCGACAAGAAATCTGGAAAAAGGAAAACTATCTTACCTGGAAAGGCTGAGGAGTCAGACTGTTCTGAGATGGCTCTGAAACTCTGTGTGCATAGAGGTTGTCAGGACAACTTAGAATTTTGAAGTTGTTTATGACATCACAGTGAACATGTCCACCAAGATGTCCGCATGGTTACAGTCTGAGGCTTGGCCTTGGCTAGACTATTAAAGGGAGAGACACCCAAAAACAGCTTTGATAAACAGAAAGTGGACACCAAAACTGGAGGAGATAGAACAGACTCTGATTCAAGGGGTAAGAAAGGAATCCTTGGCAAGAAGCGAGAATAGGGGACAAGAACTGACAGGAGATCATTTTCATGTATTCAAGTCTATGGGGAGGCCATGTTGATTCAAGCTTGAAACTTGATTGGAAACAAGAGGCCAGACTTGGGGCTCATCTGATCTACTTTGTCCTTTTGCCTTAAGCACAATCCAAAGTCAAGAATGATGTCTTGAGGACATTGAAGTGAATAACCGATGCCTGCTTTCCTAGGCCCAGGGCTTTCTTTGATGATCAGTCTGACTTTCCCTACCTCTGGTGGCACGGGGGCCGACTGGGTACACGCTAAAGTGTTCCAAGAGATTTCTTGGAAACCTTGAAGGAATGGACCCCTGTCATGCTTGGGGTATGTCTCTTTGTTTGGAAGGACTCTACAAGGGTGCTGAAAAGCACCCTTTAGCAGAGAACTTAGTTCCTTTGTGAAGGCTGCCCTCCCAGTCTTGAGTGCTCACTTTGGCTCCAATGAAATTCCCTCCCTGTACATCTTGCCCTAGAAGGATTATTGAATATGTGTTTTGACACCATATGTAAGGAAGTGTGCTGAAAATTAGAACATTACAATTGTGTTTCAAGAAAAATAAACAGGCAAGGTCTGAGGATATAAGTCAAACAGATGGCACAGCCTATAGAAATAAGGTGAGCCCGTATCTAGACGGAATCTAGGCGAACGTTCAAGGATTGGGGGTCAAGTTCGAAACTTCCCAAATCCAGAAAATAGACAGAAAAATATCTTTCCTGGAGAGAAGAATTCATCAGATTTCTCTAATTTGTCTCGGAAACATTGTGTTCCTGAAAGGGGTTGCCAGGACCACCTCGAAGTTGGAGTTTCTGATCTCAGGATGTCAAACAAACCCAGATGACCACGTGTTCTCAGTGCTTATTTTGACCTCGGCTAGGATAGCAAAGATTCCTACGAGTTACCAGTGCAAATTCAAAGAAAACAAGCAAGAGTCACGAGAGCACTCACACCTCAGCCTAGAACACATGAGGTCATTAAAGAAATACAAAATTAATCACTTGGAATGAAGGAGAACGAACTGATTAGCATGTCTAAGGGAGACAGCTGAGAAAGACCATGACTAGTATACTATGGAAAAGAAAAAAAGGTCCCAGAAAATGGAAGGCCAACAGAAATCACATCTGAATAATCCACAATGAAAGATCATGTCCGTCTTTAGACAGACTCTGCTTGAACGTTTCAAAGTCAGAAAAATTCACAAGCCACAAAACAGCAGCGAAGGTCAAACCTGGGCTAACTGGGAAGGGTGAGTTATGAGACTGCTACAAGCAGGCTCTGAAACCCTGTGTCCATGAAGCTTGCCTGGACAGCAGAGACACAATTATGACAAATCCTCTGAAATCACAGTGTAGACGAAAATCAACCTGGCCTTATCTACAGTGCCAGAGTTGGGCTCAAGTAGCATATTCAAGTCCCATTGCACTCAACTGCATCTTGCCAGTGGAACAAGAAAGGTGCCGGCCGGTGGTGCAGTGGTGAGGTCTGCACCTTCTGGTTTAGTGGCCCGGGTTCGGCCGATTGGAATACTGGGGTTGAGCCTGCTCACCACTGCTTCAGTCATTATGGGGCATACGTCCGAGGTAGTTCAGAGGCAGATGGGAAGGGACGTTAGACAGGGCCAGACTTCCACAGCAAATACAGGAGCATTGTCAGCAGGTGTGAGCTCAGTGATGCACTTCTGCCAAAACAAAACCAGTTAAAAGTTGCAAAGAATAGACAAACTGAAGCTAAAAAAAAAAACCAGCTTGCTAGTGAGAAGAATAAGATCTTTATGAAGAACCTTAGCAAAACAGGTGAAAGCTATGTCAATCGCAAACTAGCATACGTTTGGGGAAAGAAATTCAAGGAGACACACGGAGAAAGAAGGATATTCCTGGATCTGGGAATGGAAGAATTAACACACTTGAAACGTCCATACTGGAGAAAGGAATCTCTGGATTCCATGAAATCCCAGTCAAAGTTGCAGCAATATTGGCCACAGAGATAGAAGAGAGAATCCAAAAGTTTCTAGCCAGCAACAAGAGACCCTGAGTAGGCAAAGGAATCCTCAGGAAAACGAAAAAGGCAGGACGTGTCACACTTTCTGATTTCAACATATAGGACGAAGCGCTAGGTACCGAAACGGCACGGTCTGGGCCCAAAAACAGGCACGCAGATCCATGCAACAGAATCGACAGCCCACAGCCCAACTCAAACGCATATGTACATCCCATTTTGGTCCAGAGAGTCAAGAGGAAACAGTGGAGAAAGGAGAGTCTGTACAGTAAACGGTGCTGGGAAGCCTGCACAGCCACATGGACACAACGAGAGTAGACCATGATCTTACACCTGGCACACACACCACCTCGAAATGGATTAAAGCCTTTAATGGCAAACTTGAAACCGTGAACCTTGTAGAAGAAGACCTAGGCAGAGTCTACTTTGCCATCTGTCTGAGCCCCCTATTTGGAAGAAGCATGTCGGACCGGGCAAGGGCAACAAAGCAAACAAGAAACAAATGGGACCATATCAAATGCACATGCTTCTGCCCATTCAAGGAAACCATCGACTCAATGCAAAGAGAGCACAACAACCATGGGAGGCTGTTTGCAAAGCACACATAGGACAACGGTTGAAAAGCCCAAAGATATAATAGACTCGCATGTCTCCACAAGAAAAAAAACAACAAGCCAATGAAAACCTGGGCAAAAGATGGAAACAGAGATTGCTCCCAAGAAGATTGAAAGAGGGCCAACAGCTGCATGAAAACTTGTTCACGATCATTCAGTCTCAGGCCAACGCAAATCCAAACTGCAAGGACATGGCAGCTCACTGTGCTCAGAATGGCTATAAGGAGGCAGACAGGAAACAAGTGTCAGAGAGGAGGTGGAGAGAGTGGAAGCCTTCTGCACTGCTGGTGGGAGTGTAAACCGGTGCAGCCACTACTCCAAGCGGTGTGGAACTGCCTCAGAAATTTAAGAATCCGTGTCTCATATGATCCAGCTATTCCTCTGTGGTGTGTTTATCCAAAGAACCCGGAAACACTACTGCATAAAGACATGTGCACCGCTGAGTTCACCACTGCACTACTGCCACTATTGAAGACTTGGAAGCCGCCCTGGTGCCCAGCAAGGGACAAATGCAGAAGGACAATATGCTATAGCCACACAATGGCATACCACTCAGCCGGAACAAAGGAGGCAATCCAGCCATTTGTGACCACCAGAATGGCTGTGAGGGTTTTAGGAGAGGTGAATCAAGCCCCAGGGAGAAAGTCAAATACCATAGGATCTCACTTACAAGGAGAAGAATAAGCAAGCACTAAACAACAGGTGGCACGGGACATTTAATTGGGGGTTCCACTGGCAAAGAGGGGCGGTGGGGGAGGGTGAAAGAGATGATGAGGCACAAGTGTGTGGTGAGGGCCTGTCATTAGGCTTACACTTTTGCAGATGATGTAAGCTACGCAGAAGTCTAAATCGATGAGGATGCAAATCTGAAAGATAAAGGATGTTCTAATTCAGGGTTATGGCAATAAATTCACCAAAACTCAAAAATCCAAAAAGGGGTCCAGAATGACGGCATAAATCTTTGGGGGCTGAAAGAGAGTAGAGAAGGTGAACTTCCAAGGATGGAAAATCACCTCAAAATGCGTACTGATGCTACAGAAAGGTAGACCATTCCAAACAGATGAAGAGCAATACTACCAAGAGAACATGATCCGTCCTAAACCCATGAACCAATGGAAAATGTTACCGTCCATGATTTTACTACTAATCACCTTCATGAATAATGCAAACAGGCCCACGTCTTCCCAATTCAGGCAAAAGGTTGGTCCAAAATTACAATTCAGGGCCATCTCTGTGGTGGAGCGCATAAGTGCCCACGTTCCTCTTGGGCGGGCCAGGCCTCACTGTTTGACATCACGGGTGCAGATCACATTAGCAGTGTTAGGAAATATAGATTTCATGGTAATATGCGGACAGGGATGATAAATAAGTTGCAATTGTGAGGATACGTTATCAATACGCACCACAAAATGAACCATGAGAATATTACAATCTATGAACGAATCTGGTACACTTCCCCAAAGGAGAAAGGAAGGAAACCATGTGACCTGCCAAGGTGGAATATGCAGAGTGCTAGGAGATGACACGATCATTGCACACCACAGGATTGCCTGGGCAACTTCAACTTGGGAGGGAGTGCAGGGTTTTCTCAGGGGAAGGTCCACCCACTTGGCCATCTACCCAAGATATAAGAGAAACAACCCAGGATAATCTTACAGGAAAGAAACCAGTGTCTAGAGAGAATGTAGCAGGCCTTTCAAAGGTCGAGGAGAAAGTGAGAAACCGACAAGAAATCCAGAGAAAGGAAAACTATCCTACCTGGAAAGGGCGAGGAGTCAGACTGGTCTGAGATGGCTCCGAAACTCTGTGTGCATGGAGGTTGTCAGGACAAGTTAGAATTTTGAGGTTTTTTATGGCATCACAGTGACCCTGTCCCCGTCGTTTTCTAACTTTCTCTTCTAACTTTGAAAGGTCTACTACATTCTCTCTACACACAGGTATCTTTCCTTTAAGATTATTCTTGGTTTTATCTCTTATCTTTTGTGGATATGGTTAAACTGGTGGACTTTCCCCGGAGACAGTCCTGGAGGCCATCCCAAGCTGAAGTTGCCCATTCAATTGCCTGATGCACAATGATCATGTGATCTCCCAGCAGTCTGACAATTCCACCTTGGCAAGTCACATGCTTTCATTCCTTCATCATTTGGGGAAGTGTACCTGATGCGTTCACAGATTGTAATATTCTCAAGGTTCTCTTTCTGGTGTGTATTGATAAGGTCTCCTCACCATTTCTACTTGTTTATGTTCTCTGTGCCCATCAGACCGTGTAATCTGGATTTCCTAATGCTTGTAATATGGTCTACACCCGTGATGCTAACCTTTAAACCCGGTCAACTCAAGCGGAAAATGTGCACTTACCCGCTACACCACAGGGCTGGCCCTGAATTGGACTTTTGGACCAAACTTTGGCCTGAACTTCGGAATATGTTGGCCTGCTTCGATCATTTGTGAAGGGAATCAGTAGTAACATCATGGATGGTAACATTTTCCATCGGGTCATGTGTTTGGCTCGGACAATGTTCTCTTGCTAGTATTCCTCTTCATCTCTTTGCAAAGGTCTACCTTTCTGTAGCATCATTAAGCATTTGGAGGTGATTGCCAATCCTTGGAAGCTCATCTTCTCTAATCTCTTTCAGCCTCCAAAGCTTTAGGCCATAAATCTGCACCCCTCTTTGGAGTTTTGATTTTATGTGAATTGATTGTCATAACCCTACATTGTAAGATCCTATAGCTTTCAGATGTACATCCTCATAGATTTAGACTTCTGTGTAAGTTACATCATCTTCACCACCGTAAGCCTAATTACAGGCCCTCACCACACACTCGTGCCTAATCAGCTCTTTCTCCCTCCGGTGGCCACCCCCATTTCCCTCTGGGAACTACCAATCCTATGTCACGTGCTACATGTTTGTTGGTCCATTTTTCCTCTTCTCCTTGTGCATGAGATCCTGTGGTATTTGACCTTTCCCCAGGGCTTTTTTCAGTTCCCCTAATACCCTCAGGAGCCTTTCTGGTGTTCACAAATGGCGGCACTGCCTCCGTTCCTACAACTGAGTGTTATGCCATTGTGTGGCTATAGCCCATCTTCCTTCTTCTTTCGTCACATGATGGGGACCAGGGCGGCCTCGGAGTCTTGGATATCGGGAGTAAGGCTGTGGTGAGCACAGTGGTGCACGGATCTCTATGCGTTAGTGTTTCCAAGTTCTTTGGATAAATATGCTGCCAAGGACTACCTGGATCTTATGGTAGATGGATTCTGACATTTCTGAGGCTGTTCCACACAGCTTTGCATAGTGGCTGCACCGGTTTACACTCCCACCATCAGTGCAATAAGCTTCTCTTCTCTCCACCTCCTCTCCGAAACCTGTGGTTTCCTGTCTTCCTCCTTATACCCCTCTGACCACTGTGAGCTGCTGTCTCATTGCCGTTCGGATTCACATTGACCAGAGACTTAATGATGATGAGCATGTTTTCATATAGCCTGTTGGCCATCTTTCTATCTTCCTGGGAGAAATGTCTGTTTCCATCTTTTTAACAGGTTGTATTGTGCTCGTTGTTTTTTTTTCCTCTGGAGACATATGAGTTCATTGGATCTTTTGGCTATTCACCTCTTCTCCGATGTGTGGTTTGCAAACATCCTGTCACAGTTCTTGTGCTGTCTTTGCATTGAGCCGATGGTGTTGTTGGCTGGGCAGAAGGTTCTGCGTTGGATGGAGTCCTGCTTGATTCTTGTTTCCTTTGTTGCCATTGCTCAGTCACACATGCTTCTTCCAAACAGGCAGCCAAGCCAGATGGCAAAGAGCAAGCTGCCTGCGTTTTCTCCTCGTAGTGTCACGGTTTCAAGTCTTCCATTCAAGGCCTGAATCCATTTTGAGGTGGTGTGTGTGCCTGGTGTAACATCATGGTCTACTCTCATTGTGTTAGATGCTGCTGTGCAGTCTACCCAGCACCGTTTCTTGTCGAGACTCTACTTTCTCTGCTGTCTCCTCTTGGCTCCATGGTCGTAAATGGGCTGTCCATGGATGTGTGAGTTGACCTCTGGGGTCTCGATTCTGTTGCATGGGTCTGTGTGCCTATTTTGGAGTCCAGGCTGTGCTGTTTCGGGACCCAGCTCTTTGTTCTATATGTGGCAATCAGAAAGGGTGATAATTGCTGCTTTGTTCTTTTTCCTCAGGATTCCTGTGTCTATTCAGGGTCCTTTGTTGCTGGATAGAAAGTTTAGGATTCTCTCTCCTATTTGTGTGGGACAGATTGCTGCAACTTTGACTGGGACTGCATGGAATCCAGACATTGCTTTGTCGTCAAAAATAATCCATAACCAATCTATAAATGAAACATTGGGTGAGCTTACTCTGAGCTTAAATCTGAGGATTATAACCCGGGCATCAAACAAGTGGGGTGCACAGACTGGTTATATGCTCCCAGAGAGGATGTTTCACATAGGATTGAAATGTCCCATTTACAATAGTCACGAGACTACTCTTTTGGCACAGCGATTGATGGAAATGGCAGGTAGGTCTTCTGTCTCAGTGAACACAGCAGGGTGGCGGTCTGTTGCCTCCAGCTGACTGGTCACAGGTGGGCTGGGTGGTCAAAGGTGAGTGCAGCAATCTGTTCATAGCCTAGGACAAAATGCTTATCCCTAAGGAAATGTTAATGTTGGGGAAGTTGCACCTTTATCTTAAGGGCCATTGGAAATGTCTAAGCAGATATGCAATGCGTGCTAAATAGCTATAGTCAGGCCCTTTTGGAAAAAACAAAATCAGGCCGAATTAGGTCTATACCAAATGGCTTCCTCATATACTCCAATATATCCTATTGCTTCCCATTTTTATTTGTCAGCTTTCTGCCGTATGGACGTTTCAAGTGTGTCCATTGTTCCATTCGAAGGGCATGGAATAGCCTTGCATTGCCTTGTGACTTGTGCAATTTCTTTCCCCAAAACTTTGCTAGTTTTTGGTTTCCATCGCTTTCTCCTGTTTGGCAAAGGTTATTCGTAGATATAATTTTCTTCTCACTGGCATGGGTCTTTTTTATTTTGAGGTTCAGCTTTTCTGTTCTTTGCAACTTTTAATTGGTTTTGTTTTGGCAGATGTTTATGGCTGTGCTCAAATCTGCTGGCCATGCCGCTGTATTCTCTGAGGAAGAGTGGTGCTCTCTAAAGTCGCTTCCCATCTGCCTCTACACTAGGTCACACGCCTGGCACAGAATGGCTGGACGATCATTGAGGAGGCTGACCCCCAGGATTCCACGTGGCTGACCATGGGCTATCGACCCAAATGAAGTGGACTCCACACTGTCCCACTGGCCAGCCCCTTTCATGTTCCATTGGCAACCTGCAGTTGAGTGGAATGGGACTTGAATATGCTACTTCAGCCCAAATCTGACCCTGTGTAGATGCGGCCAGCCTGTTTATCTGGCACACTGTGATGTCGGAGGATTTGTCAGAATCGTGTCTCCTCTGTCCAGTCTAGCTTCGTGGACACAGGCTTCAGAGCCTGCGGGGAGCAGTCTCATAACTCACCCTTCCCAGTTAGACAAGGTTTGACCTTCGCTGTAATTTTTGGGGTTGTGACTTTCTCAGACTTTCAAGCGTTCAAGCAGAATCTGTCTAAAGACTGACGTCTATCACTGTGGATTATTCACTTGTGATTTCTGTTGGCCTTCCATTTGACAGGACCTTATTTTCTTTTCCATCGTCCAATCGTCATGGTCTTTCTGAGGTATCTCCCTTTGGTATGCTTATCAGTGCGTTCTCCTTCATTCCAGGTTATGAATTTTGCATTTCTTTAATCACCTTAGGTTCTGTAGACCGAGGTGTGAGTCCTTTCGTGATTGTTGGGTGTTGTCTTGGAATTTTTATAGGTCACTTGTAGGAATCTTTGCTATCCTGGTCGAGTTGACACTGCACTCTGAGAACTCGTGGTCATCTTGGCTGGTTTGACATTCTGAGATCAGAAACTCCAGATTCGTGGGGGTCCTGGCAACCGCCTTCACAGACAGTATGTTTCTGAGACAAGTTCGCAAAATCTGATGAACTCCTCTCTCCAGGTAACAGATTTTTCTGTCTCTTTTCTGGATTTGGGAAATTTCGAACTTAACCCCTGATCCTTGGGCGCTCCACCAGATTAGGTCTAGATACTGGCTTACTTTATTTCCACAGGGTTTTCTATTGATTTGACTTACATCCTCAGCTCTGGCATGTGTAGTTTTCTTTAAATATAATGGTAGTGTTCTAATTTTCAGCCAAACCCCTTCCATATGGTGTCAAAACACAGAGTCAGTACTCCTTCTACGGCAAGAGGTAATGGGAGAGAATTTCATTGGAGTCCAACTGAGCACGCTAGCCTGTGGGGGCAGCCTTGACACAGGAACGAAGCCCTCTGGAAAAGGGTGCTTTTCAGCACACTTCCAGTGCCCTTCCAAACCAGCAGACATACTCAAAGAATGATCGGCGTGCATTTCTTCAAGTCTTCAAAGAGATGTCTTGGGAAACATTAGCATGTACCCAGTGGGCCCCCATGACTCCAGAGCTGTGGAAAGGGAGACTTCTCTTCAAAGCATGCTAGGGGCGTAGGACGGAGGCTTCGATTCTTCTCTTCAATGTCCTCAAGAGATCATTCTTGACTTTGGATTATGAGTAAGGCAGAAGGCCAACGTAGGACTGATAAGCGCCAAGTCCGGCCTCTTGTTTCAAATCAAGTTTCAAGGTTGAATCAGCACGGCCTCCCCATCTACTTGAGTAGATGACAATGTTCTCCTCTCAGCGCTTGTCCCTCTATTATCGCTTCTTCCCAGTGATTCCTTTCTTATCCCTTGAATCAGCGTCTCTTTGATCTCTTCAAGTTTCTGTGCCTGATTCCTGTTGGGAAAAGCTGTTTCTGGGTATCTCTCACTTCACTATCACAGCCTAGGCAAATACTCGCCCGGGAAACATGTGGCCATCTTTGGTGACATGTTCACCGTGATGTCATAAACACCCTCGGATTTTTCTAAGTTATCCTGACAACGTCCATGCACACAGTGTTTGAGTGCCATCTCATACCAGTCTGAAGACTCCATCTTTCCAGGTAGGATAGTTCTCCTTGTTCTGCATTTCTTATCAGTTTCTAAGATTCTCCTCGAACATTGAAAGGTCTACTACCTTCCCTCCAGAGACCGGTTTCTTTCCTTTAAGATTATCCTGGGTTTTACCTCTTACCTTTTGTGGATATGGCCAAATGGGTGGATTTTCCACAGAGAAAGTCCTGGAGTCCCTCCCAAGTTCAATTTGCCCAGGCAATCCTCTGACTCGTGTGATCGCCTGGCAGTCTGACAATTCCACCTTGTCGGGTCACATGTCTTCCTTCCTTCATCATTTGGGGACGTGTACCTGATACGTTCATAGATTGTAATATTCTCATGGTTACTTTTCTGGGGCGTATTGATAAGTTCTCCTCACAATTTCTACTTCTTTATGATCTCTGTGCCGACCAGACCATGAAATCTGGATTTCCCATTGCTATTAATCTGATCTCCACCCGTGATGCTAGGCGGTGATGCCCGGGCCGCCCAAGAGGAATGTGGGCACTTACTTGCTACACCACAGCGCCGGCCCTGAATTGGACTTTTGGAGCAATCCTTAGCTGAACTTGGGAAGAAGCTGGCCTTTTTTGATCATTCCTGAAGGTAATTAGTAGTGACCTCATAGAGGGTAACATTTTCCCTTGGTTCATGAGTTTAGCACGGAACACATTCTCTTTGTAGTATTCATGTTAATCTATTTGCAATGGTCGACCATTCTGTAGCATCATTAAGCATTTTGAGGAGCTTCACAATCCTTAGAAGTTCATCTCTCCAATCTCTTTCAGCATCAAAAGCTTTATGCCGCAAATATGCACGCCTTTTAGGATTTTTTATTTCCCTCTGGGAACCACCAATCCAAAGGGAAGGCTGGTATCCAAAGCTAGAATGCACAGTTTGGCAACAATGAAATTCTCTCCCCCATCCCTCGCCATAGAAGAGTATTGCTTATGGGCTTTGACACCATATGTGAGGAAGTTGACTGAAAATTAGAACATTACACTTATATTTAACGAAAAATAAACATGACAGAGATGACGATGTAAGTCGAACAACTAACGAATCCTACAGAAATAAAGTAAACCAGCATCCAGACGTAGTCTACTGAAATGATCAAGGATCCAGGTTCCACTTCGAGCGTCCCCATATTCAGAAAAGAGACATAAAAATATCTTACCTGGAGACAGGAATTCATCAGATTTCTCTAATTTGTCTCGGAAACATTATGTCCATATGGTGGTTGCCAGGACAACCTAGAATCTGGAGATTCTGATCTCAGAATGTCAAACCAACCAAGATGACCTCGTGTTCTCAGTGCTTAGTTGGACCTAGGCTAGGATAGCAAAGATTCCTTTAAGTGAACGATTGAAATTCAAAGACAATACCCAAAAATCACGAAAGCGCTCACACGTCGGCCTAGAGAACATATGGTGACTAAAGAAATACAAAATTAATAACTTGAATGAAGGAGAACGGACTGATAAGCATATCTATGGGAGACAGCTGAGAAAGACCATGACAATTGATGTGGATTAAGGCCGCCCCAGCTCGAAAAGCCCAAGGTTATCTGGTGTACATGCAGAACTATATGACCCGGTGAATTTCTTTTGGTATGAATTAGAGGTGCCCCAGTGAGAGAAGCCCAGGTCATGCTCACCTACATGTCTATCTATATGGCCAGATTAGTATCTAATATTATATGACCACACAATAACCAGACCCCATCTGCACTGAAATCATTTAATGACGTTTACATCATATTTTCTTTTTCCAGTCAAAATAAGTCATGTACCCATGACTCATAAAATTAGCCCTTCCCCTCAACTCAGGGCAGCAGCAGGAGCTCTGACTGCCCATGGCTCCTTTGCGCCTTCAGCAGCAGCAGCAGCTCTTCGCTGCCCATGGGTCCTGTCCCCATGCATGCAGCTCTACACTGCCCATAGATCCTGTCCCCATGCAGCAACTCTTTACTGCCCGTGGGTCCTGTCCCCATGTTATCCTGTAACGTTCTCTAAATAAAAGAGCACCACTACCAGACGTTGAGAGTCCAAGAAATCTTTCAACTCTTCAGCTCGCTGAGCCTGCATCATATCTTGTGTCCTGTATGGGGAACTTGCTTCATCAGTTTTTGAGCTCGACTTCTGGTAAGTGCCCCTTTCTTCCTGGTGCCTCTCTCTTTTTCGAGGATGGATCTAAACTCACTTCTCCATCAGGAACTTTCTTGGTTAGCTCTATGAATCGATGTTTGTTGCCCATGGCTACTCTATGGGGCAAATCATGGCATTCAGCTTGAAGAGAATCAGTAGCTTAAGCCTCAGGGTGATGTAGCATGAATTAATCCATTCCTTCCTGAGTCTATCTCTAATATATAAATATTACCTGGGCATGCATAGGCCACTCAAGTCATTAGGATGGTTGGCAATCTGCAAGACTCCAGTGGAAGGTTTCTTCTCCCAAGGCTGGATTGGGATACCTCCCATGGCACCTGACCAGGCTCTGAACTGTGCAAATGTCCCAATCGGGAATCGAGTTCAAGGAAACTACCAAAGTCTAACCTTTGCTTGAGTATGGGAAACCCTTCTTCAGAGAATGACTCCAACACGCAATTGGGTAGAATGTCCCTCAGAGCGGCGGAAAATTCCTCACACTTTTTCTCCATTATGTTCTCTCTTAAACTTCTCCTTTTGTCTCAGGGACCATTCACCAGGCACCTATTACTGCCAGGCAGAATAGGAAAGATGTTCACCAGGCACCTGTTACTGCCAGGCATCCAAGGGAAGGTATACAAGGGATGCAATGCTGGCAGACACCCCCGTCACCCCTTGCTATAGGAACCCCACAGTAGGAACAACAGGTGGGATGCTGCCGTAGGTTCAGGGGGCATTTTCAAGGTAATGGACGTGTCTCTTTCATCTTTGTTAGAGTTACAATGGCCATTTTCATCTCCTTTTGAGCTTTGCAACCGGGAAACAAAGAAATCTTTCAAAAGTCAAGTCCTCCAACACTGGGAGCCTCAACTTTGGCTTTCTGGGCCTGATCACCCTGGCGACACCAAGTAGGGTGCCCTCTGTTGGCGGTTGACTCATTGAGTATTTTAGTCACCTACTGAGTTGGCTATGAGGGTAGGAAATCTGTGATTTTTTCTGTGAACAGTAGTGCTACAGTAGTGTGCCACAGCACGGGAACTGTTGTGTGACTCTTATCTTGAGAACCCTCTGAGCAGCCATGAGGGTGAGGTCTGGTGTCTTCTATTCCTTTCTTTGTTTTGGTCATCACCTCCTCTGTTGTCACCAAGTCGAGGTTAAGATCAGGCTGGACCTGATCAGAACCTGCACCTTCTGTGAAATCGAAAAACTTGAAAACATTTTCAAGGGACTTAACTCTCAACCCGGGTACTTGGAACCACGGCCCCCAGTCAGTTCCAGGCATTTGTAGGCACTCCACCCTTCTCCACTCCACTGTCAGTCGCACACTGGCTTTACTGCCATGGGGAATGCCATAAGCATCCCCAGAAACTCACCACTCAGGGTCATTCCAACTAATTAGAAACACTTTCAATTGTCTGGATTATGGCACAGAAACTGCAGCTGGGAGAAAGTTTGTGAGGTTTCTCTGTGCCTTTATGGTGCAGTTGGACAGGTAGATCAACCTAGAACGTCCTTCAAGTTACAGTCCAGTTTCTGAGAAATCAAGAGCAACTGTCCTTAGAAAATCCTTGCAAGACTGGAAAGACAGCCCTAGAGGCAGTTCAGATTCCACCTAGTTCCTTTATCATGAAAAGAATTATCATCCCCCCTTCTCCAGGAACTACTATCTAGCCCATCACTCACTCTTAAGACTGACAAAAAGAAAGGAGGGGAAAGGAGAAATGGCCATAAGTGTGCCATTGAAAGAGTCTAGCATCTCGAGGGTCTTCTCCATAAGTATTAGTGAAAAGGCTAAAAACAAAGTTTACCTTCATAACTGGTGAGCTTTATATTATTGTACCTGATTCACGGGAGTAGCTTTTAAAACGATAGTTGTACAGTCTCTGTGTATGTGTGTCTATGTGTACGTTATACATGTGATATTTTTACCCCTGGATGGTATGGCCAAAATAAAGATCTCTGTTTAGTTGGCTTAAAGTAAGTGCTTTCATAAATTCTACATGTAGTAGAAATTAACTCAGTGCCTTTCAAAGTTAACATCATGTGAATTAACCTTTGGTAAATGAAAGCTTCTTTAAGTTTGTTGCTTTGATTGAAAATAGTCTTGTTGTCAGAGTTGTCAGTATTTGCATAGGATGCAGGCATTCAGCCTCGGTTTACGAGTGATATAAGTTCACGTTGTCTGTTAAATTTGTCAGCGAAATAATATATTTAAATGATGACCAGTTTTGTCTAATGCCTCATGAGGTTTCCGTAGGTAATCTGAACATAATTGTAGGAAACAAATGGTTTAAATACATAAAACTCATAAAAGTGAATACAATAACATTTATGGTCTCTATACTTGGGGGAAAAAACCAGCTTCAAATTCTTTTGGTAACAATCTTGAATTTTGCCAAGTAAAGTTAAATAATAAATATCTGAATATCTGGATCATTTTTGGATAGGATGAAACACTGAATCATTAATAAACACATCTAAGTTATCTACTTTTGGCTTCTTACGGAAGAGGCTAAAAGCGTGTGGGTGTATTAAAAAGCATGCCTTGTGTTTTGTTGGAAATCGGCGTGTTTCTAAACTTAGGAAGTGTTTAGAATGCTGATAGAAAAGACAATCCATAATTGTTTACCTTTTTAGTGTTTACTAGGTCTGTTAAGGGTTAAAGTTCTAATTACCTTATGGAATTAAACCTACTGCAAATTACTAAGGAAAAGAGCTTTGTATTCAAGGAGGCTAAAATGGAGGCTTTCAGTAAAAAAGGTAGAAAGAATGGAAATATTTTTGTTTGATGGGTTAAGAAAGATAAATTTGTCGTGATGTACTAGAAAGGAAAAAACAAAGACTTTGGGTCAAATTCTGAAAACAAAAAAGAAAGTTGTAGAAGGTTTGTGAAGGAGAAATTCTGAAAGGAGTTTTATGCCTGGTCAAGTAGACTAACGTAAGTTCAATTAAGTGCATGAGTTTGAATGTTCAAACTAAGTAGGTGCAGAAATTCAAGTTTGGTTTTCTCTAAAAGGATACATTTTCTTGAACTTTTGATCTGCTCTTGGTAAAGAGGTCATAAAAGCTATTCCTTTGAGTAAGTCTACCTAAGAGACAAATCTGTTTTGTGAAAATAATGACTGAGGTCACTCTTAAGATTTTTGACTCTGTTATCACTTTGAATAGATACCCGAGCATTGCTTCACAGGGAGTGTTGCTTTCTATTTGAACAAGCATTTGAAAAGCTTTTGATATGTTTTGACAAGATTCTCCCTCAAAAATATTCAAATGCTGAATGAAGGCTTTCTTTTGACCTGGTAGGCAGAAGAAAAATTACTCTGAGGATTTTTAGAGGGCCCCTGAGACTTCTCGAAGACATTTGCTCTCTCTTCCTATAAGAAGGATGATATTAAACTAATTGGGCTTACTTGGTCTATTAAATTACATGGGAAACATTGCGAAATAAGTGATGATAGACTTCCTTAGGTGGTATAAGATGGGTAAATGTTATTAATATAAGTGTATTAAAATTATATAGCATTCCTAAGAGTCAGATCTTTCCTGGTTAACAGTCATAAGTCCAATTATTATCAGCAAGTGTTATATGTCACTGAAGTAGCCAAGTTTCTTGGTCAATTGCCCTTTTGAGTCCTTTGTCCATTTCCAGGTAGTTGTTGTTTTACTCTGATGCTTTTTTCTTTTGCAAATATGCTTCATCTTCTGAGAAATTCCAGGAAAGGGTTCTGACACAAAGGTTCTAAACGACAGGCTTCTGATAAACTTTCAGATTGTAAAACTGAACAGAGTAAGAAATTACAGAATTCTAACAGAAACTAAGCTCATCAATCTGCTAACAGAAAACTCAGCTCAAGAATTGATTATACAGGACTGTGTGAACTGATGAGGATGGTTGTAATTTTTTAGAACTTCTGTTTGAAATATTGTTGAGTTTTGATGTGTTGTTTTGTTTTCTCGTAATGAAGGAAAGCTTTTTCTCTTTTCCCTTATGCTAACAATGACTCACAGTCATTTGGTGAAATTATACCTTCATGAGCAAAACTGAAACATTTATCTTTTTCTCCCTACCTTATCCCTAAGCAATTTGGAAACCCTTTGTCACTGAGAATGGTTATTTAGTGGCAATATTTGCATAAGTTCCATAAGAATCTGTTCACCTTATAACAGGCCACATTGGTTATACTACCAAGGCTTTGACTGGAATGTCATATTTGAAACATACAGGCTCAGATATGACAAGACAGCATTTCAGGAACAAAGATTGGACTTTCTGGAATACAGTCCCTAGGAAACATGGGCCTGGTACCTTGTTTACAGAGATTCTGGCAATCTTGCCAGGTCACTAAGGAATCTTGCTTATCTGACAGGTGCAGGGAACCTCCGAATATTTTGGGTGACCTCAAAGAGAACTCAACTCACATCTGTAGGTACTGCAGGCCAAATCTGATGGCAAGTCCTTGGCTTGGCTTTTCTGGCATCTAGAGGCCTTCACAGATCAATGTGAGATTACTCTCCCTGGGGCAGCCCCAATTCATACTAGAAAAATATCCACCAGGTCATGTAGTTTGGCATGTAGGCCAGGTCACCTTGGGCTTCTCTAGCTTGGGCAGCATTAATCCACCTCATAAACCACCCCTGAACCCATTATGACCGGAAATCTTTGGGGATATGAATGATGGTCAGTCTTCTGTAACTACTTCTGGCTGTACAAGGTCGTAGAGCTGCCCCAAAATGGGGCCATAGGTACAGGTAGGAAGTTCAGTGGACCAGAAGTCTTCACCGGTGGAGTTCAAGGGTGACAAGTTGTACAGAGCCTCTGGAGACGAGAGAATCCTTTGACGAGAGGTGGTCCAGGAGGTGAAACATTTTTGACATGCTAAAGACAAACAACGAAAGAGACAACAAATTATAATAAGAAATACAGGCAGTATGTTTAACCCAATGAATAAGATTTTGAAGTACTGCAGAAACCTGGTCCTGACTAGGAGTTCAACCAGTCGTTTACAGTTAGGGTTGGTCAGACATGGATTTAATTTGGTGGCTGGGATAGGAAGCCAGAAATATTTTGATGGTAGTCAGGAATATAGACACAACATTGTTTTTATAATGACACTGGTGCCCCCTTGTGCTGCTGTCAAGACATCCAGATCAATATGGATTTGGAGGACTGCCTTACACACTTGGGATACTTCTAAATTGAGCAGCAAAATGCTATGTTGTGTATCATTTAATGCCTTCATACTAAATTTGTTTAGGATTTCCATGTGCAAGATGATATTTTCGATTCCTAATTGGGGAAGGAAAATTGCGGAAAGATGGTCATACCAGTGGAAGACAGAGCGGGTCCAGTGCTGTTGCAGGTTGGGTAGCTTAGCAGGAGGAGATATAGTAAATGTAGTTCTACCTTGCATCCAGACAAAGCCTAGGGTGCATCATCCAATCCATCCAGGTGGCAGCCAAGGTAATAAATTGGAGCCACATATCCACTGAGCACCGTTAGGGGCTAACCAAGGCATACTGGGCAGTCTATCCAAGCCAGTCCCAAGCTAACCTGTATTTCTTTTAAGGCTATGACATAAGAACACATATAAAAGGGATTTTTTCCCAAGGTCAGCTGCTATTAGGCCATGTATCACAGGTGTGGTTGGTTTGTTCCCAACAGAGAGTGTCCTTTTACTGAGTTGCCCACTAGTAGGAGTGAACCAAATATACTCATCCCAAATTAGATATGGTCCATCCTGTGTGTATCAATAAGTTGGGGACTTTACTCTTGGAACTTGTTTTGTTTGATACACCTGTGACAAGGCAAATCTAGTTAGTATTTGGACAGTAGTATTGAAGGAAAATGTTTGATTGTGGCCAGGGAACTCCGAGGTGTCAGAGATAGATGGCCACAAGGAGACATTACGATTAGTAATAGATGAATCTTGCGGAAGAAAAGAGCTAGAATCTAGTATCCATGAATGGTTACTGTAGCTTCTACAGAAGCGTAATTTTCTGCTCTCTTAAATCATCCTCATTTTTACAAAAGGTAGCCAAATTATGATTAACACGTTTGCAAAAAAAGTGTAGTTTCAATACAGCTTGCTCCAATTATTTACATAAGAGCAGAAAGAATCGGAATTTCTCATACAGGTTTTTTAAAATCTGCTTTGCTGGAATTTTTTCTGAGGAGTCTCAGATTGAACTGTGAAGGCCTCTAGAGGCCAGAAAAGCCAAGCCAAGGACTTGCCATCAGATTTGGCCTGGAGTACCTACAGATTTGAGTGGCGTTCTCTTTGAGGTCACCCAAAATATTCGGAGGTTCCTTGCACCTGCCTGATAAGCAAGATTCCTTAGTGACCGGGCAAGATTGCCAGAATCTCTGTAAACAAGGTACCAGGCCCATGTTTCCTAGGGACTGTATTCCAGAAAGTCCAATCTTTGTTCCTGAAATGCTGTCTTGTCATATCTGAGCCTGTATGTTTCAAATATGACATTCCAGTCAAATCCTTGGTAATATAACCAATGTGTCCTGTTATAAGGAGAACAGATTCTTATGGAACTTATGCAAATATTGCCACGAAATGACCATACTCAGTAACAAAGGGCTTGACAATTCCTTAGGGATAATGTAGGGAGACAAAGGTAAATGTTTCAGTTTTTCTCATGAAAGTATAATTTCACTAAATGGATGTAAGTCATAGTTAGCATAAGAGAAAAGAGAAAAAGCTTTCCTTCATTACAAGAAAACAAAACAACACATCAAAACTCAACAATATTTCAAATAGAAGTCCTAAAAAATTACAATCATCCTTATCAGTTCACACAGCCCTGCATAATCAGTTCTGGGGCTGAATCTTCTGTTAGTAGGTTGATGAACTTAGTTTCTGTTAGAATTCTGTAATTTCTTACTCCGTTCAGTTTTACAATCTGAAAGTTTATCAGAAGCCTGTCGTTTAGAACCTTTTTGTCAGAACCCTTTCCTGGAATTTCTCAGAAGACGAAACATATTTGCAAAAGGAAAAAGAATCAGAGTAAAACAACAGCTACCTGGAAATGGACAAAGGACTCAAAAGGGCAATTGCCAAAGAAACTTGGCTACTTCTGTGACATATTAAACTTCCAGATAATAAGTGGACTTATGACTGATAACGATGACAGATCAGAATTTTAGGAATGCTATATAATTTTAAGACATCTATATTAATAACATTTACCCATCTAATAACACCTAAGAAAGTCTATCATTACTTATTTTACAATGATTCCCGTGCAATGTAATAGACCAAATAAGTCTAATTAGTTTAGTATTTTCCTCCTTATAGGAAGAGAGAGCAAATGTCTTTGAGAAGTCTCAGGGGCCCTCTGAAAAGCCTCAGATTAATTTTTCTTCTGTCTACCAGGTCAAAAGACAGCCTTCATTTAGGATTTGAATATTTTTGAGGGAGTATCTTGTCAAAACATATCAAAAGCTTTTCAAATGCTTGTTCAAATGTGAAACAACACTCACTGTGAAATATGCTCAGGTATCTATTCAAAGTGATAACAGAAAGAGTCAATAATCTTAAGAGTGACCTAAGTCATTATATTCACAAAACAGGTTTGTCTCTTAGGTAGAGTTACTCAAAGGAATAGCTTTTATAACCTCTTTATCAAGAGCAGATCAAAAGTTCAAGAAAATGTACCCTTTTAGAGAAAACCAAATTTGAATTTCTGCAACTACTTATTATTAACATTCAAACTCATTCACTTAATTGAACTTACTTTGGTCTTCTTGACCAGGCATAAAACTCCTTTCAGATTTTCTTCTTCACAAACCTTCTAAAACATTCTTTTATGTTTTCAGAATTTGTCCCAAAGTCTTTGTTTTTTCCTTTCTAGTACTTCAGGACGAATTTATCTTCCTTAACCAATCAAACAAAAATATTTCCATTATTTATACCTTTTTTACTGAAAACGTACATTTTAACTTTCTTGAATACAGATCTCTTTTTCTTAGTAATTTCCTGTAGCTTTAATTACGTAGGTTAATTAGAACTTTTAACCCTTAACAGACCTACTAAACACTAAAAAGGAAAACAATTATGAATTGTCTCTTATATCAGCTTTCTGAACACTTCATAAATTTAGAAACACGCCACTTTACAATAAAACACAAGGCATGGTTTTTAATACACCCACAGGCTTTTAGCCTCTTTAAGAAGAAGCCAAAAGTAGATAACTTAGATGTGTTTATTAATAATGTTTCAGTGTTTCGTCCTATTAAGAAACGACCCAGATATTCAGATTTTTATCATTTAACTTAACTTGGCAAAACTCAAGATGGTTACCAAAAAGCATTTCGAAGCTGTTTTTCTTTCCCAAACTATACAGACCATAAAAGTTTTTGTACTCACTTTAATGAGTATTATCTATTTAAACCATTTGTTTCCATCAATTATGTTCAGATTACCTACTGAAACCTCATGAGGCCTTAGACAAAACTGGTCATCATTTAAAGCTATTACTTTGCTGACAAATTTAGCAGACAACGTGAACTTATATGACTAGTAAACCCAGGCTGAATGCCTGCATCCCTATGCAAATACCGACATCCCTGACAGCAAGACTATTTTCAATCAGACCAACAAACTTAAACAGTCTTTCATTTACCAAAGGTTAATTCACATGACATTAACTTTGAAAGGCACTGAGTTAATTTCTACTGCATTTAGCATTTATGTAAACACTTACTATAAGCCAACTAAACAGAGATCTTAATTTTGGTCATACCACCCAAGGCTGAAAATATCACATGTATAACCTACACATAGACACGCATACACAGAGACTGTACAACTACTGTTTTAAAAGCTACTGCCATGAATCAGGTACAATAATATAAAGCTCACCAGTTATGAAGGTAAACTTTGTTTTTAGCCTTTTCACTAATACTTATGGAGAAGACCCTCGAGATGCTAGACTCTTTCAATGGCACCCTTATGGCCATGTCTCCTTTCCCCTCCTTTCTTTTTGTCAGTCTTAAGAGTGAGTGATGGGCTAGATAGTAGTTCCTGGAGAGGGGGGATGATAATTCTTTTCATGATAAAGGAACTAGGTGGAATCTGAACTGCCTCTAGAGCTGTCTTTCCAGTCTTGCAAGGATTTTCTAAGGACAGTTGCTCTTGATTTCTCAGAAACTGGACTGTAACTTGAAGGACGTTCTAGGTTGATCTACCTGTCCAACTGCACCATAAAGGCACAGAGAAACCTCGCAAATTTTCTCCCAGCTGGAGTCTCTGGGGCATAACCCATACAATTGAAAGTGTTTCTAATTAGTTAGAATGACCCTGAGTGGTGAGTTTCTGGGGATGCTTATGCCATTCCCCATGGCAGTAAAGCCAGTGTGCGACTGGCAGTGGCCTGGAGAAGGGTGCAGTGGCTACAAACACCTGGAACTGGCTGGAGGCCGGGGCTCCCAGTACCGGGGTTGAGAATTAAGTCCCTTGCAAAATATTTTCCAGTTGTTCAATTTTACAGAATGTCCATGTTCTGGTCAGGTCCAGCCAGAACTTAAGCTCGACTTGGTGACAACAGATGACATGATGAGCAAATCAGAGAAAGGAAAAGAAGACACCAGTCCTCACCCTCATGGTTGCTCTCAGAGGGTTCTCAAGTTAAGAGTCACACAACAGTTCCTGTGCTGTGGCACACTACCGTAGCACGACAGTTCACAAAATAAATCACAGGTCTCCTACCCTCATGTCCAACTCAGTAGGTGACTAAACTACTCAATGAGTCAACCGCCAAGAGAGGGCACCCTACTTAGGGTCGCTGGGGTGATCAGGATCAGAAAGCCAAAGTTGGGGCTCCAGTGGTGGAGGCCTTGATCCTTGAAAGATTCCTCTGTTTCCCCAGTTGCAAAGTTCAAAAGGAGATGAAAATGGCCATTGTAACTCTAACAAAGATGAATGAGACATGTCCATTACCTTGAAGATCACCCCTGACCCTATGGCAGCATCCTACATGTGGTTCCTACTGTGGGGTTCTTATACCAAGGGGTGATGGGTGTGGCCCCCAGCATTGCATCCCTTGTGTACCTTCCGTGGTATGTCTGGCAGTAACAGGTGCCTGGTGAACATCTTTCCTATTCTGCCTGGAAGTAATAGGTGCCTGTTGAATGGTCCCCAAGAGAAAAGGAGAATTTTAAGAGAGAACAGGATGGAGAAAAAGAGTGTAGAATTTTCCACCGACCTGGGGGACATTCTACCCAATTGCGTGTTGGAGCCATTCTCTGAAGAAGGGTTTCCCATA
Source organism: Equus asinus (assembly GCF_041296235.1). Classification (NCBI taxonomy): domain Eukaryota; kingdom Metazoa; phylum Chordata; class Mammalia; order Perissodactyla; family Equidae; genus Equus; species Equus asinus. The sequence goes on along the minus strand of NC_091815.1, from coordinate 9,938,083 downwards.
TGCAAACAAACGTTAGACTTTGGTACTTTCCTTGAACTATAGTCCCGATTGAGACATTCACACAGTTCAGAGCATGGTCAGGTGCCATGGGAGGTATCCCAATCCAGCCTTAGGAAAAGAAACCTTCCAGGGTAGTCTTGCAGATTGCCGGCCATCCTAAGGACTTAATTGGCCAACCCGTGCCCACCTAAAATTTGTATATTAGAGATAGAGTCAGGAAGGAATGGGGTAATTCACTCTACATCGCCCTTAGGCTTAAGGTAGTGATTCTCTTCAAGCTGAATGCCATGATTTGCCCCATAGAGTAGCCATGGGCAGCCAACCTGGATTCAAGCAGCTATCCAAGAAAGTTCCTGATGGAGAAGTGAATTTAGATCCATCCTTGAAAAAGAGAGATGCACAACGAAGAAAAGGGCACTTACCAGAAGTCGAGCTCACAAACCTATGAAGCAAGTTTTTGATATGGGCCACAAGATATGATATGGGCTTGGTGAGCTGAAGAGTCAAAAGAAAGATTTCTTGGACTCTCAAATTCTGGAAGTGGTGCTCTTTTATTTATAAAATGGTACAGGACAACATGGCGACTGGACCCATGGGCAGTAAATAGTTGCTGCATGGGGACAGGACATATGGGCAGTGAAGAGCTGCTGCTGCTGCTGCATGGGGAAAGTTTCCATGGGCAGTCAGTGGTCCTGCTGCTGCCCTGAGTTGAACATAAGGGCTAATTTTATAATGCATTGGTACGTTACATTTTTACTGGAAAAAGAAAAGATGATGTTAAAAGTCATTAAATGATTTCAGTTCAGATGGGGTCTGGTTATTGTGTGGTCATATAGCATTAAATACGAATCTGGCCATATAGATAGGCATGTAGGTGAGCATGAAATGGGCTTCTATCACTGGGACACCTCTAATTCATACCAAAAAAAACACAAAAAAACTCACCGGGTCATGTAGTTTGGTATGTAGGCCAGGTAACCTTGGGCTTTTCGAGCTGGGGCAGCCTTAATCCACATCATTCATCATGGTCTTTCACAGCTATCTCCCATAGATATTCTTATCAGTCTTTTCTCCTCCATTCCAAGTTATGAATGTTGTATTTCCTTATTCACCATATGTTCTGTAGGGGTCCAGATTTACGGCCTTGGAGGCTGAAAGAGATTAGAGAAGATGAACTTTCAAGGATTGGTAAACACCTCAAAATGCTTGATGATGCTACAGAAAGGAAGACCATTACAAAGAGTTGAAGAAGATCATTACCAAGAGAACACGTTCCGTGCTAAACTCAGGAGCCAAAAGAAAAGGTTACACTCCACAATGTTACTACTAATTACCGTTACAAATAACCAAAGCAGGCCAACATCATCCCTAGTTCAGGCAAAAGTTTGATCCAAAAGTCCATTTCAGTGCCGGCCCTGCGGTGTACTGGGTATGTGCCCACGTTCCGCCTGGGCGGCCAGGGCTTCATTGGTTAGCACCACGGGTGCGGATCAGATTAGTAGCATTAGCAAATATAGATTTCACGGTATGGTGCAGACAGACATCCTAAAGAAATGTAAATTTTGAAGAGATATTATGAGTACACACCAGAAAAAGAACCATGGGAATATTACAATCTATGAACGCATCAGGAACACTTCCCCAAATAATGAAGGAAGGAAAACATGTGACCTGCCAAAGTGGAATTGTCAGACTGCTAGGAGATGACACGATCATTGCGCATCAGAGGATTGCCTGGGAAAAGTCATTTGGGAGAGCCTCCGGGACTTTCTCTTGGGAAAGTCCACCCATTTGGCCTCATCCACAAAAGATAAGAGAGAAAACCCAGATTAATCCAAAAGGAAAGAAACCAGTGTCTAGAGGGAAGGTAGCAGACCTATTCAAGTTCGAGGAAAAAGTTAGAAACCGACAAGAAATACATAAGGGCGAAAACTATCCTACCTGGAAAGGTGGAGTAATCAGACTGGGATGAGATGGTTCTGAAGAACTGTGTGCATGGAGGTCTTCAGGACTACTTTGAATTCTGAGGGTGTTTATGACATCACGGTGAATATGTCACCCAAGATGGCCACAGGTTTCCAGCCCGAGGATTGGCATAGGCTAGGATATTCAAGTGAGGGATACTCAGAAACAGCTTTTGCCCACAGAAACAGGGCACAGTAACTTGAAGAGATCAAAGATACGCTAATTCAAGGGATAAGACAGGAATCATTGGGAAGAAGCCATAATAGAGGGACAAGCACTCAGAGGAGAACATTGCCATCTCCTCACGTCGAAGAGGAGGCCCTTCTGATTCAAGCTTGAAGCTTGATTTGAAACAAGAGGCTGGAACTATGAGACCTATGTTGTCCTGCCTCACTCACAATCCAAAGTCAAGAATGATCTCTTGAGGTCATTGTAGAGAAGAATCAAGGCCACCGTCCTAGGCCACTAGCATTTTTTAAAGAGAAGTCTCACTTTCCATAGCTCTGGCATCATGGGTGCCCACTGGCTACATGCTAATGTGTCACAAGACACCTCTTTGAAGCCTGGAAGGAATGGACAACTGTCATGCTTGGGGTATGTGTCTTGGTTTGGAAGGACTCTAGAAGTGGCTCAAAAGCACCCTTTTGCAGAGGGGGTCATTCCTTGGTGAATGCTGCACTCCAAGGCTAGAGTCCTAAGTTGGGATCAATGAGATTCTCTCCCCCTTCTCTTGCCGTAGAAGGAGTATTGATTATGTGTTTCAACACCACATGTAACGATGTTGGCTGAAAATTAGAACATTATCATTATATTTAAAGAAAAATAAACACGCCACAGTTGAGGATGTAAATCCAACAAATAACAAACCCTGTGGAAACAAAGTAAGCCAGTATCTAGACATAATCTAGCAGAGCATTCAAGGATCAGGGGTGATGTTCGAACTTTCCAAATCCAGAAATAGAAGGATCTCTCACCTGGAAAGAGAAATTCATCAGATTCGTCTAATTTGTTGCGGAACCATTGTGTCCGTGAAGATGGTTGCCAGGACAACCTCAAATCTGGAGTTTCTGATCTCAGAATCTCTAACCAAGGAAGATGCCCACATGTTCTCAGTGCTCAGTGTCACCTCGGCCAGGATAGCAGAGATTCCTTCAAGTGACCGATGGAAATTCAAAGACAACACCCAACAATCACGAAAGCACTCACACAATGGCCAACAGAACATATCGTGATCAAAGAAATGCAAAATTTATAACTTGGAATGAAAAGGGAACACACTGATAAGCATATCGAAGGGAGATAGCTTAGCAATACCATGATGATTAGCCTATGGAAAAGAAAAAAAGTTCCCAGAAAATGTAAGGCAAACAGAAATCACAACTGAATAATCCACAGTGAAAGACGGCCGTGTTTAGACAGATTCTGCTTAAACGTTTGAAAGTCAGAAAAGTCACAACCCCAAAACCTGAAGTGAAGGTCAAACCTGGGCTAAATGGAATGGGTGAGTTCTGAGACTGCTCCAAGCGGGCTCTGAAACCTTGTGTCCATGAAGCTTGCTGGCACAGCACAGACACAATTCTCAGAAATCCTATGACATCACAGTGGACCAGGAAAACAACATGGCTTCATCTACACAGGGCCAGAGCTGGGCTCCAGTAGCATATTGAAGTCACATTCCAAAACAGCAGGTTGCCAATGGAACATGAAAGGGGCTGGCCACTGCTGAAGCTGTGAAGTCCGTGCCTTCTGGGTCCGCAGCCCGTGGTCATCCACTTGTGCTCTTGGGGTTGAGCCTCCTCACCGCTGGTACAGCCATCCTGGGAGAGTCCTGGGAGGTAGTGTAGAGGCAGATGGGAAGTGACGTTAGACAGTGCCACTCTTGCTCAGCAAATACAGCAGCACGACCAGCAGATGTGAGCACTGCCATAAACTTCTGCCAAAACAGAACCAATTAAAAGTTGCAAAGAATGGAAAAACTGAGCCTCAAAAAAAGAAGCATGTCACTAAGAATAATAAGATATCTAGGACTAACCTTCACTAAACAGGTGGAAGCATTGTAAACCGATACTAGCAAAGCTTTGGCTAAAGAAATTCCAGAAGACACAACGAAACGGAAGACTATTCCGTGCTGTTGGAATGGAAGAACTAACACACTTGAAACGTCCATAGCGGATAGAGGAATCTGTGGATTCCAAGCAGTCCCAGTCAAAGTTGCAGTGATCTTTCCCACAGAAATAGAAGAGAGAATAATAAAGTCTCTATCCAGAAGGAAAGGACCCTGAATACCCAAATGAATCCTGAAGAAAATGAACAAAGCAGGACGTATCACACTTTCTGATTTCCACATATAGGACGAAGCGCTAGGAACCGAAACGGCACAGTCTGGGCCCAAAAACAGGCACACAAATACATTGAACAGAATCGAGAGCCCAGAGGTCAACTCACGCATATATGCACATGCATACATGCGCAACACATTTTCAACCAGGGAACCAGGAGTACACAGCGGAGAAAGGAGAGTCTCGACAAGAAACGGTGCTGGGAAGACTGCACAGCCAAACAAAACACAATGAGAGTAGAGCATACTGTTACACTAGTCACACAAACCACCTCGAAATGGATTAAAGACTTGAATGGAAGACTTGAAACCGTGAGACTTCTAGGAGAAAACCTAGGCAGCATGCTCGTTGCCATCTGTCTTAGCAGCCTATTTGGAAGAAGCGTGTGTGACAGGAATGGGCAACAAAGGAAACAGGCAGATGGGAAGCGACATTAGACTGGGCCAGTCTTCCTCAGCAAATACAGCAGCATTGCCAGCCGATGTGAGCACAGCAGTAACCATCTGCCTAAATAAAACCAATCAAAAGTTGCAAAGGATAGAAAAACTGAACCTCCAAAAAAAAAAAAAGCATGCTAGTAGGAAGAACAAGGTATCTAGGAATAAGCTGTGCCAAACAGGTGAAAGCTATGTAAACCCAGAAGTAGCAAAGCTTTGGGGAAAGAAATTCCACAAGATACAAGGAAACGGAAGGGCATCAGTGCGCATGGAATGGAAGAAAATGAAGGAAGAATGAAGTATCATCACAATGATACCTTTCTTATCCCTGGAATCAGCATCTCTTTGATCTCTTCAAGTTTCTGTGCCAGGTTTCTGTTTGGAAAAGCTGTTTCTGGGTATCTCTCACTTGAGTATCCCAGCCTAAGCCAATCCTGGTACTGTAAACATGCAGCCATCTTGGGTGACACGTTCACTGTAATGTCATAAACACTCTCAGAATTCAAAGTTGTCATGACAACCTCCATGCACACAGTGTTTCAGAGCCGTCTCCTCCCAGCCTGACTACTCCCCCTGTCCAGGAAGCATAGATTTCCTTGTTCTGGATGGGTCGTCAGTTTTCAACTTTGTCCTTTAACTTGGAAAGGTCTACTACATTCCCTCTAGACACCGGTTTCTTTCCTCTAAGATTATCCTGGGTTTTATCGCATATCTTTTGTGGATATGACCAAAAGGGTGGACTTTCCCCATAGAAAGTACTGGACTCCCTCCCAAGTTGACGTTGCCCAGGAAATCCTGTGATGCACAATGATCGTGTGATCTCATGGCAGTCTGACAATTCCATCTTGGTGGGTCACATATTTTCCTTCCTTCATGATTTGGGAAAGCGTGCCAGATGCGTTCATAGACTCTAATATTCTCATGGTTCTTTTTCTGGTGAGTATTGATAAGGTCTCCTCACAATTACTACTTCTTTATGATCTCTGTGCCAACCCTACCTTGAAATCGGGATTTCCTAATGCTAGAAATCTGATCTGTACCCAGGATGCTAGCCCCTGAAGCCCGGGCCACGCAAGAGGAAGTTGGGCACTTACCTGCTGCACCACAGGGCCGGCAATGAATTAGACTTCTGCACCAACCTTTGGCCTGAACTTGGGAAGATGTTGGCCTGCTTCAATCATTCGTGAAGGGAATCAGTAGTAACATCATGGAAGGTATTATTTTCCATTGGTTCATGAGTTTAGCACGGAACATGTTCTCTTGCTAGTATTCCGCTTCATCACTTTGCAAGGGTCTACCTTTCTGTAGCATCATTAAGCACTTTGAGGTGATTACCAATCCTTGGAAGTTCATCCTCTCTGATCTCTTTCAGCCTATAAAGCTTTAGGCCGTAAGTCTGCACCCCTTTTTGGAGTTTTGATTTTATGTGGATTGATTGCCGTAACCCTGCATTCTAACATGCTATAGCTTTCAGATCTACATCCTCATAGATTTAGACTTCTGAGTAGGTTACATCATCTTCACCACCGTAAGGCTAATTACAGGCTCTCACGATACTTGTGCCTAATCAACTCTTTCTCCCTCTGGCCCTCGCCTACTTTTCCTCTGAGAACTACCAATCCCATGTCACATGCTACCTGTTTGTTGGTCCGTTTTTCCTCTTCTCCTGTACGTGAGATCCTGTGGTATTTGACCTTACGCCTGGCGCTTGTTTCAGTTCCTCTAGTACCCTCAGGAGCCATTCTGGTGGTCACAAATGGCTGGACTGCATCCATTCCGACAGCTGAATGCTATGCCACTGTGTGGCTATAGCCTATCTTCCTTCTCCATTCGTCCCTTGATGGGCATCAGGGAGGCTTCCAAGTCTTGGATATCGGGAGTAAGGCTGTGGTGCACACAGCAGTGCACGGATCTCTGTGCATTACTGTTTCCATGATCTTTGGATATATACGTCACAGAGGAATAGCTGGATCATATGCTAGGTGGATTCTGAAACATTCTGAATTTTCACTCCTTTGTGTAGTGGCTGCATCGGCTCAAACTCCCACCTGCAGTACAGGAGGCTTCCCTTCTCTCCACCTCCTCTCTGACACTTATTGTTTCGTGTCTTCACCCTTATAGCCATTCTGACCACTGTGAGCTGCTATCTCATTGCACTTCGGATTTGCATTGGCCTCAGACTTAATGATGAGGAACATGTTTTCATACAGCCTGTTGGCCATCTTTCTATCTTCCTGGGAGAAATGTGTGTTTCCATCTTTTGCCCAGGTTTTGTTGGGCTCATTGTTTTTTTTCCTGTGGAGATGTATGAGTTCACTGGATCTTATGGCTGTTCACCCCTTCTCCGATGTCTGTTCTGCAAACATCCTGTCGCAGTTGTGCTGTCTTTGCATTGAGTCGATGGAGTCGTTGGCCGGGTAGAAGCTTCTGCGTTGGATGGAGTCACGCTTGTTTCTCGTTTCTTTTGTTGCCCTTACCCAGTCACACATGCTTCTTCCAAGTAGGCGGCTATGCCAGATGGCAAAGAGCAATCTGCCTGCATTTTCCGGCAGCAGTTTCATGGTTTCAAGTCTTCCATTCAAAGCTTTAATCCATTTCAATGTGGTATGTGTGCCTGGTGTAACATCATGGTCTAGTCTCATTGTGCCACTTGTGGCTCTGAAGTCTTCCCAGCACTGTTTCTTTTCGAGACTCTCCTTTCTCTGCTGTCTCCTCTTGGCTCCCGTGTCGAAAATGGGCTGCCCATATATGTGGCAGTTGACTGCTGGGCTCAATTCTGTTCCATGGGTCTGTGTGCCTATTTTGGGGGAAAGGCTGTGCTGTACCGGTACCTAGTGCTTTGTCCTATATTTGGCAATCAGAAAGTGTGATACATGCTGCTTTGTTCGTTTTCCTCAGGATTCCTCTTCCTATTCAGGGTCCTTTGTTGCCACATAGAAACTTTAGTATTCTCTCTTCTATTTCTGTGGGAAAGATTGCTGCAACTTTGACTGGGATGACATGGAATGCAGACATTGCTTTTTGTGGTATGGATGCTTAAAGTGTGTTCGTTCTTCCATTCAAAGAACATGGAATAGACTTCCGTTTCCTTGTGTCTTGTGGAATTTCTTTTCCCAAAGCTTTGCTAGATTTCGGTAGACATAGCTTTCTCCTGTTTGGCCAATTTTATTCCTAGATGTTTTTTTCTTTTTACTGGCATGCTTTCTTTTTCGCTGTTCCTTTTTTCTATTCTTAGCAACATTTAATTGGTTTGTTTTGGCAGAAGTTTATGGCTGTGCTCACATCTGCTGGCCATGCTGCTGTATTTGCTGAACATGAGTAGCGTGGTATAACGTTGCTTCCCATATGCCTCTACACTGGGTTGCACGCCTGGCCCAGAACGGCTGAATGAGCGGTGAGGAGGCTCCCCCCCAGGATCCCACGTGGCCGACCCTGGGTTGCCGACTCAGAACGCAGGGACTTCACGGCTGCCCCACTGGCTGGCCCCTTTCATGTTCCATTGGCAACCTGCAGTTGAGTGGAATGTACTTTAACATGTTACTTGAGCCCAACACTGGCCCTGTGTAGATGAGGCCAGCTTCTTTTTCTGGACCACTGTGATGTTGGAGTATTTGTCAGAATCGTGTCTCTTTTCCAACCAGGCTTCGGGGACACAGGGTTTCAGAGCCCGCGTGGAGCAGTCTCAGAACTCACCCTTCCCAGTTAGCCCAGGTTTGACCTTCAATGCAAGCTTTGGGGTTGTGACTTTCTCGGACTTTCAAACGTTCACGCATACCCTAACTAAACACTGAAGTCAATCACTGTGGATTATTGAGGTGTGATTTCTGTTTGCCTTCCATTTTCTGGGAGCTTGCTTTCTTTTCCATAGTCTAATCGTCATGGTGCTGAGCTATCTCCCTTCGATATGCTTATCAGTGTGTTCTCCTTCATTTCAAGTTAGGAGTTTGGTATTTCTTTAATCACCATAGGTTCTGTAGGCTGATGTGTGAGTGCTTTCATTACTGTTGGGTGTTGTCTTTGAATTTCCATCGGTCAGTTGAAGGAATCTTTGCCATCCTAGCCTAGATCCAACTGAGCACTGAGTAAACGTGGTCATCTTGGTTGGTTCGATATTGTGAGATCAGAAACGCCATGTTTGAGGTTGTCCTGGAAACCACCTTCCCAGACACAATGGTTCCGAGACAAATTAGATGAATCTGATAGATTCCACTCTCCAGCTGAGAGATTCTTCTGTCTCTTTTCTAGATTTGGAAAGTTCAGAACTTCACACCTGATCCTTGAACGCTCCACTAGATTACGTCTAGATACTGGCTTACTTTATTTCCACAGGTTTTGTTATTTGTTTAATTTACCTCCTCAGCTGTGGCATGTTTATATTCCTTTAAATAGAATGGTAATGTTCTAAGTTTCAGCAAACATCGTTATGTGTGGTGTCAAACACCTAATCACTACTCCTTCTACGGCAAGAGATGGGGGAGGGAATCTCATTGATCTCAACTGAGCACTCTAGCCTGGGAGGACAGCCTTCACACAGTAACGAAGCTTTCTGCAAAAGGGTGCTTTTGCACACTCTTCCTGAGTCCTTCCAAACCAAGAGACATACCCAAAGCATGACAGGGGCCCATTCCTTCCAGGCTTCAAAGAGATGCCTAGTGACACATTACCATGTACCCAGTGGGTGCCTATGACGCCAGAGCTATGGAAAGTGAGACTTCTCTTCACAGAATACTAGGGACCTAGGACCGAGGCCTCTATTCTTCTCTTCAATGTCTTCAAGAGATCATTCTTGACTTTGCATTATGAGTAAGGCAGAAGGCCAACATAGGTCTGATAAGCTCAAGGTCCGGCCTCTTGTTTCAAGTCAAGTTTCAAGCTTGAATCAGCATGGCCTCCCCATCGACTTGAGGAGATGGCAATGTTCTCCTCTCAGTGCTTGTCCCTCTGTTATCACTTCTTCCCTATGATTCCTTTCTTATCCATTGAATTAGCGTCTCTTGCATCTCTTCACGTTTCTGTGCCCAGATTCTGTTTGCAAAAGCTGTATCTGGGTATCTGTCACTTGAGTATCCAAGCCTAGACCAATCCTCGGGCTGGAGACCTGCGGCCATCTTGGGTGACATGCTTACCGTGATGTCATAAACACCCTCAGAATTCTAAGCTGTCCTGAAAACCTCCATGCACACAGTTCTTCACGACCATCTCATACCAGTCTGACTACTTCCCCTTTCCAGGTAGGATAGTTTTCCTTGTTCTGGATTCCGTGTCTGTTTATAACTTTATCCTCGAACTTTGAAAGGTCTATTACAATCCCGCTGGACACCAGTTTCTTTCCTTTCAGATTATCCTGGGTTTTATCTCTTATCTTTTGTGGATGAGTGCAAATGGGTGGACTTTCCCCAGAGAAAGCCCTGGAGTCCCTCCCGAGATTGACTTTCCTGGTCAATCCTCAAATGCGTAATGATTGTGTCATCTCCATTTCCACCTGGTAGGTCACATGTTTTCCTTCCTTCATCACTTGGCGAGGTGTTCCTGATGCGTTCATAGATTGTAATATTCTCATGGTTCTTACTCTGATGTGTATTCATAACGTCTCTTCACAATTTCGACTTCTTTAGGATGTCTGTCTGCACCATACCGTGAAATCTATATTTGCTAATGCTACTAATCTGATCTGCACCTGTGATGCTCGCCAATGAAGCCTGTACCACCCAAGTGGAATGTGGGAACTTACCCAGTACACCACAGGGCCGGCACTGAATTGGATTCTTGGACCAACATTTTGCCTGAACTGGGGAAGATGTTGGCCTGCTTTGATTATTTGTAAAGGTAATTAGTAGTAACATCATGGACGGTAACCTTTTCCTTTGGATCCTGAGTTTAGCACGGAACATGTTCTCTTGGTAGAGTTGTTCTTCATCTCTTTGCCACTGTCTACCTTTCTGTAGCATTATTAAGCACTTGGAGGTGATTATCAATGCTTGGAAGTTCATCTTCTCTAATCTCTTTCAGCCTCCAAAGCTTTAGACCATAAACCTGCTTGCCTTTTTGTAGTTTTGATTTTACATGAATTGATTGCCATAACCCTGCATTATAACACCCTATTGTTTTCAGATTTACAACCTTCTAGATTTAGACTTCTTTGTATGGTACATCATCTTCACCACCGTAAGCCTAATGACATGCCCATACCATACACTGGTGCCTAATCAACTCTTTCTTCCACTGTCTTCTGCCACCGATTCCCTCTGGGAACCCCCAATCCCTTGTCATGTGCTACCTGTTTGTTTCTCCTTATTTTACTCTTCTCCTTGTAAGTGAGATCCTACGGTATTTGACTTTCTCCCTGGGGCTTCTTTCAGTTCCCCTCATACCCTAAGGAGTCATTCTGGTGTCACAAATGGCTGGACTGCACCCTTTCTTGCAGCTGAGTGCTATCCCATTGTGCGGCTATAGCCAATCTTCCTTCTGCATTCGTCCCTTGATGGGCCACAGGGCGATATCCAAGTCCTGGACATCAGGATTAAGGCTGTGGTGAACACAGCGGTGGAGGGATTCCTATGCGTTGGTGTTTCCAAGTTCTTCGGATAAATATGACGCAGAGGAATAGCTAGATCATATGGTAGATGGATTCTGAAATTTCTGCGGAAGTTCCACACCGCTTTGCATAGTTCCTGCACCGGCTTACACTCCCACCAACGGTGCAGGAGGCTTCCCTTCTCTCCACCTCCTCTCCAACACTTGTTTCCTATCTTGTTCCTTATGGGCATTCTGACCACAATGTGCTGTTATCTGATTGCCATTGGATTTGCATTGGCCTTAGACGTAATGATTATGAACATGTGTTCAGACAGCTGTTGGCCATCTTTCTATCTTATTTGGTAAAACTCTGTTTCCATCTTTTGCCCAGGTTTTAATTTGCTTGTTGTTTTTTCTCTTGTGTTGGCATGTGCGGTCGTTGGCTCTTTTGGCTATTCAGTCCTTCTCCGATGTGTGGTTTGAAACATCCACTCGCAGTTGTTGTGCTGTCTTTGCATTGAGTGGATGGTTTCCTCGGCTGGGCAGAAGCTTCTGCGTTGGATGCAATCCCATTTGTTTCTTGTTTCGTGTGTTGCCCTTGCCCAGTCACACATGCTTCTTCCAAATAGGTGGCTATGCCACATGGCCATGAGCAAGGTGCCTGGTTTTCTACTAGAAGTTTCACGGTTTCAAGTCTTCCATTCAATGCTTTAATCCATTTCGAGGTAGTGTGTGAGCCTGATGTAACATCATGGTCTACTCTCATTGCGTCACATATGGCTGTGCAGTTTTCCAGCACCTTTTCTTCTTGAGACTCTCCTTTCTCCACTGATCCTCTTGCCTTCCTCGTTGAAAATGGGCTGTCCATATATGTGTGAGTTGACCTCTGGGCTCTCGATTCTTTTCCATTGATCTCTGTGTCTGTTTTTGAGACCAGACTGTGCCATTTCGGTATGTAGCACTTCGTCCTACATGTTGAAATCAGTACATGTGATATGTCCTACTTTGTTCGTTTTCCTCAGGATTCCTTTGGGTATTCAGGGTCCCTTGTTGCTGGATAGAGACTTAAGGATTCTCTCTTATATTTCTGTGGCAAAGATTCTGCAACTTTGACTGGGATTGCATGGAATCCAGAGATTGCTTTATCCGTTATGGAGGTTTCAAGTATTTTAGATCCTACATTCCTATAGCACGGAATACCCTTCCATTTTCTTGTGTCTTCTGGAATTTCTTTCCCCAAAGTTTTGCTAGTTTTCGATTTCCATAGCTTGCACCTGTTTAGCTAAGCTTATTTCTAGAGATCTTATTCTTTTTTTCCTGAGGTTCGGTTTTTCTGTTCTTTTCAAGTTTTCATTAGTTTTGTTTCGGCTGATGTTTATGGCTGTGCTCAGATCTGCTGTCGATGTTGCTGTATTTGCTGAGTAATACTGACGCTGTCTGACGTTGCTTCCCAGCTGCCTCTACACTACCTCCCATGCCTCCCCGAGAATGGCTGGACCAGCGGTGAGGAGGTTCACCCCCAGAATTCCGCATGGCCAGCCCCGGGCTGCCGACCCAGAACGTGCAGACTTCACCACTGCACCACGGGCCGGCACCTTTCATGTTCCATTGGCAACCTGCAGTTGAGTGGAATGGGACTTGAATATGCTACTTCAGCCCAACTCGGGCACTGTGTAGATGAGGCCAGTTTGTTTTTCTTCTCCACTATGATGTCAGAGGATTTGTCAGAATTGTGTCTCTGCTGTCCCTGCAAACTTCATAGACACAGGCTTTCAGATCCTGATTTTAGCAGTCTCATAACTCACCCTTACCAGTTAGCCTAGGTTTGACCTTCGCTTGGGTTTTTGGGATTGTGACTTACTCCGACTTTCAAACGTTCAGAGTATGTCTAAAACTGACATCTTTCTTTTTCTATTATTCATGTGTGATTTCTGTGCCTTCCATTTTCTGGGACTGTTTTTTATTTTCCATGGTAGAATCGTTGATATGGGCTCAGCGAGCTGAAGCCTCGAATGAAAGATTGCTTGGACTCTCAAGATCCTGCATTGGTGTTCTTTTATTGAGAGAACAGTACACGATAGCATGGGGACAGGACACATTAGCAGTGAAGAGCTACTGCTGCTGCTGCCTGGGGACAGGACCCATGGGTCAGAGCTATTGCTGCTACCCTGACTAGAGGGTTAGGGCTAATTTCATAAGGCATGGGTATATGACTTATTTTTACTCAAAAAAGAAATAATGATGTAAAATGTCTTTAAATGATTTCAGTACAGATTGGGTCTGGACATTGTGTTGTCATATTTTTAGATACGAATCTGGCCATATAGATCAGCATGTAGGTGAGAATGCCCTGGGCTTCTCGCCCTGGGGCAGCCCTAATTCATACCATAAAAAAACCCACTGGGCCATATAGTTTGGCATGTAGTCCAGGTCACCTTCAGCTTCCCTAGCTGGGGCAGCCCTGATCCACATCATAAAACCTCCCTGAACCTATTTGGACTGGAAATCTTTGGGGATATGGATGATGGCCAGTCTTCTGTGACTACTTCTGGCTGTACAGGGTCATAGAGCTGTCCCTAAATGGGGCCATAGGTACACTTAGGCAGTCTATTGGACCAGAAGGCTTGCCATATTGAGTTCAAGCCTGACAAGTTATACAGATCCTCTGGAGATGAGAGAGTCATTGACAAGAGGTGGTCCAGGAAGTGAAACATTTTTGACATGCATAAGACAAACAATGAAAGAGACAACAAATTATAATAAGAAATACAAGCAGTATGTTTAACCCAATGAATAAGGTTTTGAAGTAGTGCAGAAACTTTGTCCTGACTAGGAGTTCAACCAATCATTTAGATTTAGGGTTGGTCAGACATGAATTTAATTTGATGGCTGGGATACCAAGTCAGAAATATTTTGATGGTAGTCAGGAATATAGACACAACATTCAGTTTTTATAATGGCACAGGTGCCCCCTTGTGCTGCTGTCAAGACATCCAGAGCCATTTGGATTTGGAGGACAGCCTTACACACTTGGGATACTTCTAAATTGAGCAGTGAAATGCTATGTTGTGTATCATTTAATGCCTTCATAGTAAATTTGTCTAGGACTTCCATGTGCAAGACTTGAATATGCTACAAAATTCGATTCCTAATTGGTGGAAGAAAATTGTGGAAAGATGGTCATACTAGTGGAAGACAGGGCTGGTCAAGTGCTGTTGCAAGTTGGGTAGGTTAGCAGGAGGAGATATAGTAAATGTAGTTCCACATTGCATCCAGACAAAGCCTAGAGTGCATCGTCCAATCCATGCAGGTGGTAGCCAAGGTCATAAATTGGAGCCACATATCCACTGAGCACCGTTAGGGGCTAACCAACGCATGTTGAGCCATGTATCCCTGTCAGTCTATAACCAATCAGAATTTTTTTTAAGGCTATGATATGAGAACACATATAACAGGGATTTTTTCCCATAGGTCGAGTGCTATAAGGCCATGTATCACAGGGACGATATTTTTTCCCCAAAAGAAAGTGGCCTTTTACTGAGTTGCCCACTAGTAGGAGTGAACCAAATATATTCATCCCAAATTTTGTATTGTCCATCCTGTGTGTATTAATAAGTTGGGGACATTACCTTTGGAACTTGTTCTGTATGATCCAAGTGTGACAAGGCAAATCTAGTTAGTATTTGGACAGTAGTATTGAAGGAAAATGTTTGATTGTGGCCAGGGAACTTCCAGGTGTCAGAGGTAGATGGCCACAAGGAGACATTACTATTAATAATACATGAATATTGAGGAAGAAAAGAGCTAGAATCTAATATCCATGAATGCCTACTATAGATTCTGCAGAAACATAATTTTTTCTCTCTTAAATCACTCTCATTTTTACAAAAGATAGCCAAATCAGGATTAACGGGTTTACAAATCAAGTGTAGTTTCAATACAACTTGCTCCAATTATTTACATAAGAGCAGAAAGAATAGCAATTGTTCATACAGGCTTTTTTAAATGTGCTTCACTGGATCTTTTCATGCGGAACCTCAGATTGAACTGTGAAGGCCTCTAGAGGCCAAAAAAGCCAAGCCAAGGACTTGCCATCAGATTTGGCCTGCAGTACCTACAGATTTGAGTGGTGTTCTCTTTGAGGTCTCCCCAAATATTCGGAGGTTCCTTGCACCTGCCAGATAAGCAAGCTTCCTTACTTACCGGGTAAGATTGCCAAAATCTCAGTAAACAAGGTACCAGGCCTGTGTTTCCGAGTGGCTGTATTCCAGAAAGTCCAATCTTTGTTCCTGAAACGCTGTCTTGTCATATCGGAGACTGTTTCAAATATGACATTCCAGTCCAAGCCTTGGTAATATAACCAATGTGTCCTGTTATAAGGAGAACAGATTCTTATGGAACTTATGCAAATATTGCCACGAAATGACCATACTCAGTCACAAAGGGTTTCCAAATTCAGGAGGGATAAGGTAGGCAGAAAAAGATAAATGTTTCAGTTTTGCTCATAAAGGTATAATTTCAACAAACGGCTGTAAGTCAAAGTTAGCATAAGAGAAAAGAGAAAAAGATTTCCTTCATTATGAGAAAACAAAACAACACATCAAAACTCAACAATATTTCAAACGGAAGTCCTAAAAATTGTAATCGTCCTAATCAGTGCACACAGTCCTGTATAATCAATTCTTGATCTGAATCTTCTGTTAGCAGATCGATGAGCATAGTTTCTGTTAGAATTCTGTCATTTCTTACTCCGTTCCGTTTTACAATCTGAAGGTTTATCAGAAACCTGTCGTTTAGACTCTTTGTGTCAGAATGCTTTCCAGGAATTTCTCGGAAGCTGAAACATATTTGCAAAAGGAAAAAGCATCAGAGTAAAACAACAACTATCTGGAAATGGACAAAGAACTCAAAAGGGCAATTGGCAAAGAAACTTGACTACTTCTGTGACATATAATAGTGCCAGATAATAAGTGAACTTATCACTGATAACCAGGGCAGACCAGAATTTTAGGAATGCTATCTAATTTTGAGACGTCTATATTAATAACATTTACCCATCAAATACCAGCTAAGAAAGTCTATTGTCACTTATTTCACAATGTTTCCCCTTTAATTTAACAGACCAAATAAGCCAAATTACTTTAGCATTTTTCTCCTTGTAGGAAGAGAGAGCAAATTTTTTGAGAAGTCTCAGGGACCCTCTGAAAATCCTCAGAGTAATCATTCTTCTGTCTACCAGGTCTAAAGAACGCCTTCATTCACGATTTGAATATTTTTGAGCGAGAAGCTTGTCACAAAATATCAAAAGTTTTTAAAATGTTGTTCAAATAGCAAACAACACTCACTGTGAAACAATGCTCAGGTATCCATTCAAAGTGATAACAGAAAGAGTCAAAAATATTAAGAGTAACCTCAGCCATTATTTTCACAAAACAGATTTGTCACTTAGGTAGACGTACTCAAAGGAACAGCTCTTACATCCTCTTTACCAAGAGCAGATCAAAAGTTCAAGAAAATATATCCTTTTAGAGAAAACCAAATTTGAATTTCTGCACCTACTTATGGTTCACATTCAAACTCATTCACTTAATTGAACTTACTTTAGTCTACTTGAGAAGGCATAAAACTCATTTCAGAATTCCTCCTTCACAAACCTTCTACATCTTTCTTTTTCATTTTCAGTACTTGTCCCAAAGTCTTTCTTTTTTCCTTTCTAGTACATCAGGAGCAATTTATCTGTCTTAACCCCTCAAACAAAAATATTTCCATTCTTTATACCTTTTTTACTGAAAACATACATTTTAACTTCCTTGAATACAGAGCTCTTTTGCTTAGTAATTTCCAGTAGCTTTAATTCCATAGGTTAGTTAGAACCTTTAACGCTTAATGGACCTAGTAAACACTAAAAAGGTAAACGATTATGAAATGTCTTTTATATCAGCATTCTAAACACTTCACAACTTAAGAAACATGCCACTTCGCAATAAAACACAAGGCATGCTTTTTGATACACCCAAACGCTTTTAGCCTCTTCAATAAGAAGCCAAAAGTAGATAACATAGATATGTTTAACAATAATGTGTGAGCGTTCCATTCTATCCAAAAGTGACCCGCATATTCATCTTTTTATCATTTAACTTAACTTGGCAAAACTCAAGATTGTTACCAAAAAGGATTTCGAAGCTGTTTTTTTTCCCCAAGTATACAGACCATAAAACTTATTGTACTCACTTTTATGAGTTTTATGTATTTAAACCATTTGTTTCCAACAATTATATTCAGATTACTACGGAAACCTCATGAGGCATTAGACAAAACTGGTCATCACTTAAAGCTATTATTTTGCTGACAAATTTAACAGACAACGTGAACTTATATGACTAGTAAACCGAATCTGAATGCCTGCATCCTATGCAAATACTGACAACTCTGACAAGAAGACAATTTTCAATGAAACCAACAAACTTAAACAAGCTTTCATTTACCAAAGGTTAATTTACGTCACGTTAACTTTGAAAGTCACTCTGTTAATTTTGACTACATTTAGAATTTAAGACAGCACTACTTTAAGCCAACTAAACAGAGATCTTAATTTTTGCCAGACCATCCAGGGTTAAAATATCACACGTATAATGTACACATAGACACATATACACGGAGACTGTACAACTATTGTTTTAAAAACTACTGCCATGAATCAGGTACAATAATATAAAGCTCACCAGTTACAAATCAAAACTTTGTTTTGAGCCTTTTTACTAATACTTATGGAGAAGACCCTCAAGATGCTAGACTTTTTGCAAGGGCACACTTATGGCCATTTATCCTTTCCCCTCCTTTTTTTTTTTTTTTCAGTCTTAAGAAAGAGTGATATACTAGATAGTAGTTCCTGGAGAGGGGGGAAGATAATACTTTTCATGGTAAAGGAACAAGGTGGAATCTGAACTGCCTCTAGAACTGTATTTCCAGTCTTGCAAGGATTTTCTAAGGACAGTTGCTCTTGATTTCTCAGAAACTGGACTGTAACTTGAAGGACGTTCTAGGTTGATCTACCTGTCCAACTGCACCATAAAGGCAGAGAGAAACATCACACATTTTCTACCAGCTGGAGTTTCTGGGGCATAACCCAAACAATTGAAAGTGTTCCTAATTAGTTAGAATGACCCTGAGTGATGAGTCTTAAGGGATGCTTATCTCATTCCCCACGGCAGTAAAGCCAGTGTCCGACAGTGAAGTGGAGAAGGGTCGAATGCATACAAAGGGCTTGAACTGGCTGGAGGCCGGGGCTCCCAGTTCAACCCGGGTTGAGAATGAAGTTCCTTGCAAAAGCTTTTCAAGTTTTCCGATTTTACAGAAGTTCCAGGTTCTGGTCAAGTCCAGCCTGAACTTAACCAAGACTTGGTGACAACAGAGGACATGATGAGCAAAACAAAGAAAGGAAATGAAGACATCAGACCTCACCCTCATGGCCGCTCAAAGAGGGTTATCAAGAGAAGACTCACTCAACAGTTCCCGTGCTGGGGCGCACTACTGTAGCATGACAGTTCACAGAATAAATCCCAGGTCTGCTACCCTCATAGCCAACTCAGTAGGTGACTAAAACACTCAATGAGTCAACCCCCAAGAGAGGGCACCCTACTGGGGCTTTCCGGGGTGATCAGGCCCAGAAATGCCAAGTTTGGGCTCCCAGGGGTGAAGGCCATGACTGTTGACAGATTTCTTTGCTTCCTTGTTGCAAAGCTCAAAAGGAGACGAAAATGGCCATTGCAACTCTAAGAAAGATGAAAGAGACAGGTCCATTACCTTGAAAATCCCCCCTGAACCTGGGGCAGCATCCTACCTGTCATTCCTACTGTGGGGTTCCTATAACAAGGGGTGATTGGGGTGTCCCCCAGCATTGCATCCATTGCATATCTTCCCTGGTATGCCTGGAAGTTACAGGTGCCTGGTGAACATCCTTCCTATTCTACCTGGCAGTAATAGGTGCCTGATGAATGGTCCCCAAGACAAAGAGAGAAGTTCAAGAGAGAACAGGATGGAGAAAATTAGTGAGGCATTTTCCGCCGCTCTGGGGGACATTCTACCCAATTGCGTGTTGGAGGCATTCTCCGAGAAGGGCTTCCCATACGCAACCAAAGGTTAGACTTTAGTACTTTCTTTGAACTGGAGTCCCAATTGGGACATTCACACAGTTCAGAGCATGGTCAGGTGCCATGGGAGGTATCCTAATCCAACCTTAGGAAAAGGAACCTTACAGGGGAGTCTTGCAGATTGCTGACCATCCTAATGACTTAAGTGGCCGACCCGTGCCCACCTAAAATTTGCTTATTAGAGATAGGGTCAGGAAGGAATGGAGTAATTCACTCTACATCGCCCTTAGGCTTAAGGTACTGATTCTCTTCAAGCTGAATGCCATGATTTGCCCCATAGAGTAGCCATGGGCAGCAAACGTGGATTCTTACAGCTATCCAACACAGTTCCTGATGGAGAAGTGAATTTAGATCCATCCTCGAAACAGAGAGAGGCACAAGGAAGAAAAGGGCACTTACCAGAAGTTGAGCTCAGAAACCGATGAAGCAAGTTCCCGGTAGGGGGGCCACAATATATGATGGTGGGTCAGCGAGCTGATGAGTCGGAAGAAAGATTTCTTGGTCTCTCAAGGCCTGGCAGAGGTGCTCTTTTATTTAGAGAATGGTACAGGATAACATAGGGACAGGACCCATGGGGAGTAAAGAGTTGCTTCATGGGGACAGGAACTATGGGTAGTGAAGAGCTGCAGGCATGGGAACTGGACGCATGGGCAGTGAATACCTGCTGCTGCTGCATTGGGAAAGGAGCCATGGGCAGTCAGATGTCCTGCCGCTGCCCTGAGTTGAAGGTAAGGGCAAATTTTATAAGGCATGGGTACGTGACATTTTTACTGGAAAAAGAAAAGATGATGTAAAAAGCCATTAAATGACTTCAGTACAGATGGAGTCTGGTTATTGTGTGGTCGTATAACATTAGATAGGAATTTGGCCTTATAGATAGGCATGTAGGTGAGCATCGCCTGGGCTTCTCTCACTGGGGCACCTCTAATTCATACCAAAAAAAATTCACCGGGTCATATGCTTTGACATGTAGGCCAGGTAACCTTGGGCTTTTCGAGCTGGGGCAGCCTTAATCCACATCAATCGTCATTGTCTTTCTTAGCTATCTCCCATAGATCCACTTGTCAGTCCATTCTCCTTCATTCCAAGTTATGAATTTTGTGATTCTTTAATCACCATATGTTCTCTAGGCTGATGTGTGAGTGTTTTCATGATTGTTGTGCATTGCCTTCGAATTTCCATCGTTCACTTGAAGGAATCTTTGCTATCCTAGCCTAGGTCCAACTGAGCACTGAGAACACAAGGTCATCTTGGTTGGTTTGACATTCTGAGATCAGAAACTCCAAATTCTAGGTTGTCCAGGCAACCACCTTATGGACATAATGTTTCTGAGACAAATTAGAGAAATCTGATGAATTCCTGTCTCCAGGTAAGATATTTTCATGTCTCTTTTCTAAATTTGGGAAGGCTGGAACTTGACCCTGGATCCATGGTCCTCCTAGTAGATTACATCTAGATACTGCTTTACTTTATTTCTGTAGGGTTTGTAAGTTGTTTGATTTACACCCTAAGCTCTGGCATGTTTATTTTTCATTAAATATAAGTGTAATGTTCTAATTTTCAGCCAACTTCCTCACATATGCTGTCAAAACACATAGTCAATAATATTCTACGGCCAGAGATGGGAGAGAATTTCACTGGTGAAAAACTGAGCATTCTAGCTTTGGATGTCAGTCTTCAATTTGGATTGGTGATTCCCAGAGGGAATGAAAAAATCCAAAAAGTCATGCTGATTTGGGGCATAAAGGATTTGAGGCTGAAAGAGATTAGAGAAGATGAACTTCCAAGGACTGTGAATCTCCTCCAAATGCTTAATGATGCTACAGAAAGTAGACCATTGCAAATAGATTATGGGGAATACTATGAAGAGAATGTGTTCCGTGCTAAACAGATGAACCAAGGGAAAATGTTACCATCTATGATGTTACGAGTAATTACATTCACGAATAATCACAGCAGGCCATCTTCTTCCCAGTTCAGGAAAAATATTGGTCCACAAGTAAAATTCAGAGCCAGCCATGTGTTCAGGAGTGTAAGTGCCCACATTCCTATTGGGTGGCCTGGGATTCATGGATTCGCATCACTGGTGCTGATCAGATTAGTAACGTTGGGAAAGATAGATTTCATGGTATGGTGTGTACAGAGATCACAAAGAAGTCGAAATTGTGAGCATACGTTAGAGATAGGCAATAGGAAAAAAACATGAAAATATTGCAATCTACGACACATCTGGTACACTTCCCTAAATATAGACTGAAGGAAGTGATGTGACCTGCATAGGTAGAATTGGCGCACTGCATGAGATGACACGATCATTGCACATCAGAGGCTTGAGTGGGCAAGTTCAACTTTGGATGGACTCCAGGACTTTCACTGGGGAAAGTCTACACATTCGGCCATATTCACAAAATGTAACAGATTAAACCCAGGATAAACTTAAAGTAAAGAAACCATGTCTAGAGAGAATGTAGTAGACATTTAAAAGTTCAAGGGTAAAGTTAGAAACCCACAAGAAATCCAGGAAATGGAAAACTATTCAAGCTGGAAAGGGAGAGTAGTCATGTGCATAGAAGATGCTGGGACAACTTAGAAGTTTGAGGGAGTTTATGACATCACAGTGAACATGTCACCCAAGATGGCCTCATGGTTATAGTCTGAGGATTGTCCTAGGCTACGATACTCAAGTTAGAGATACCCAGAAGAGAATTTAAAAACAGAAACCAGGCACTGAAACTTGAAGAGAGAGAATACACGCTGATTAAAGGGGTAAGAAAGAAGTCATTGTGAGGAAGCAATAATAGGGGGACAAGCGCTGAGTGGAGAACATTGTAATCTACTCAAGTGTATGGGGAGGCCATGCTGATGCAAGCTTGAACCTCAATTTGAAACCAGAGGCTGGACTTGGGGCTTATCAGACCTACATTGTCCTTCTGCCTTAATCATAATCCAAAATTAAGAATGATCTCCTGAAGACACTGTAGACAATGATTGATGCTTCCTTTCCTATGCCCCTAGCATTCATTGAAGAGAAGTCTCACTTTCCATGGTTCTGGCATTACAGAGGCCCATTGGGTACATGCTAATGTGTCACAAGTTATCTCTTTGAACCCTTGAAGGAATGGACCCCCGTCATGCTTTGTGTATGCCCCATTGTTTGACAGGGCTCCAGAATTGTGCTAGGAAGCACCCTATTCCAGACTGCTTCATTGCTTTGTGAGAGCTGCCCTACCAGGCTAGTATGCTTGGTTTGGCTTCAATGAAATTCTCTCCCCATATCTCTTGAAGTAGAATGATTATCAATATCGTGTATTGACAGCATATGTAAGGAGGTTGGCTCAAAATTAGAACATTACAGTTATGTTTATAGAAAAATAAACATGCCAGAGCTGAGGATGTAAATCGAACAAGTAAAACACTCTATAGAAATATAGTAAGCCAGTTTCTAGACGTAATCTAGTGGAACACTCAAGGATCGGGAGTAAAGTTCGAAACTTCCCAAATCCAGAAATGAGACAGAAAAGTATCTTACCTGGAGAGGAGTTCATCAGATTTCTCTAATATGTCTCGGAAACATAATGTCCGTGAAGGCGGTTGCCAGCACAACCTCGAATCTGGAGTTTCTGATCTCAGAATGTCAAAGCAACCAAGACGACCACGTGTTCTCAGGGCTCAGTGTCACCTCGGCCAGGATAGCAGTTTCCTACAGGTGACCGATGGAAATTCCAAGACAACACGCAAAAATCACGAAAAGACTCAGACCTCGGCATACAGAACATATGGTGATTACAGAAATACAAAAGTCATAGCTTGCAATGAAGGAGAACGGACTGATAAGCATAGTGAAGAGAGATAGGTCAGAAAGACCATAACGATTAGATTTTGGAAAATAGAAAAAATCCCTGAAAATGGAAGGCCAATAGAAATCACATCTGAATAATCCACAGTGAAAGACTTCAGTCATTAGACAGACTCTGACTGGACGTTTGAAAGTCCGAGAAAGTCACAAAGCCAAAAACTGCAGCGAAGGTCAAACCTGGACTAACTGGAAGGGTGAGTTACGGGACTGCTCCATGCGGGCTCTGAAAGCCTGCATCCACGAAGCTAGACAGGACAGCAGACACACGATTCTGACAAATCCTCCGACATCACAGAGGGCCAGAAAAAGATACTGGCCTCATCTACACAGGGCCAGAGGTGGGCTCAAGTAGCATATTCAAGTCACATCCAACTCAACTGCAGGTTGCCAATGGAACACAAAAGGGGCTGGCCAGTGGGGAAGTGGTGAACTCCGCGCATTCTTGTTTGGGAGCCCTGCTTCGGCCACATGGAATCCTGCGGGTGAGCATCCTCACGGCTCGTCCAGCCATTCTGGGGCAGATGTGTGAGGTAGTCTAGAGGTAGATGGGAAGCGACATTAGACAGCTCCATTCTTCCACAACAAATACAGCAGCATGGCCCGCAGATGTGAGTGCAGCCGTAAACTTCTGCCAAAACAAAGCCAATTGAAAGTTGCAAAGAATTGAAAAATTGAACCTCAAAAAAGAAAGCATGCCAGTAAGAAGTAAAAGATATCTAGCAATAACCTTGGCCAAACAGGAGAAAACTATGGAAACCGAAATCCAGCAAAGATTCTGGGGAAGAAACTCCAGAAGACACAAGGAGAAGGAAGGCTATTCCGTGTTCTTCGAATGGAAGAACTAACACACTTGAAGCGTCCATACCACATAAAGCCATCTCTGGATTCCATGCAGTCCCAGTCAAAGTCACAGCACTATTTCCCACAGAAATGGAAGAGAGAATCCTAGAGTTTCTATCCAGCAACAAAGGACACTGAATAGCCAAAGGAATACTGAGGGAAACGGACAAAGCAGCAGGCATCGCACTTATTGATTTCCAGATATAGGACGAAGTGCTAGGTACGGAAACAGCACAGCCTGGTGCCCAAAAGAGGCACACAGACCCATGGAACAGAATCGACAGCCCAGAGGTCAACTGACACACATATGGACAGCCCATTTTCGACCAGGGAGCCAAGAGGAGACAGCAGAGAAAGGAGAGTCTCGACAAGAAATGGTGCTGGGAAGACAGCACAGCCACATGGAACACAGTGAGAGTAGACCGTGATGTTACACCAGGGACACACACCACCTCGAAATGGATTAAAGCCTTGAACAGAAGACTTGAAAACGTGCAGCTTCTAGGAGAAAACGCAGGCAGCTTGCTCTTTGCCATCTGGCTTAGCCACCTGTTTGGAAGAAGCATGTGTGACCGGGCAAGGGAAACAAAGGAAACAAGAAACAAGCGGGACTCCATCCAATGCAGAAGCTTCTGCCCAGCCAACGACACCATTGACTGACTGCGAAGACTGTGCAACAACTGACAGCAGATGTTTGCAAACCGCACATTGGAGAAGGGGTGAACAGCCATAAGATCCAATGAACTCATACGTCTTCACAGGAAAAGAAACAGCGCGCCCCATAAAACCAGGGCAAAAGATGGAAACAGACAGCTCTCCCAGGAATATAGAAAGATGGCCAACAGGCTGTATGAAAACATGCTCATCAACATTAAGTCTCTGCTCAATGCAAATACGAACGGCAATGAGATAGCAGCTCACAGTGGTCAGAATGGCTATAAGGATGAAGACAGGAACCAACAAGTTTCAGAGAGGAGGTGGAGAGAAGGGAAGCCTCCTGCACTGCTGGTGGGAGTGTAAACCTGTGCAGCCACTACACACACTAGTGTGGAATTGCCTCAGAATTTTCAGAATCCATCTACAGTATGATCCAGGTATTCCTTTGTGGCGTATATATCCAAAGATCTTGGAAACACTAATGCACAGAGATCCGTGCATCGCTGTATTCCCCACAGCCTTACTCCCAATATGCAACATTTGGAAGCCTCCCTGATGCCCATCAAGGCACGAATGGAGAAGGAAGATGGGCTATATCCACACAATGGCATAGCATTCAGCTGTAGGAACAGATGCAGTGCAGCCATTTGTGACCACCTGAATGGCTCCTGAGGGTATCAGGGGAACTGAAACAAGCCCTGGGTTAAGGTCAAATACCACAGGATCTCACGTGCAAGGAGAAGAGGAAAAATGGACCAAGAAACAGGTAGCACGTGACATAGGATTGGCAGTTCCCAGAGGGAAAGGGGTGCGGGGGACGGAGGGACAAAGAGTTGATTAGGCACAAGTGTGTGGTGAGGGCCTGTAATTAGGCTTACGCTGGTGAAGATGATGTGGCCTACACAGAAGTCTAAATCTATGAGGATGTAGATTTGAAAGCTATAGGATGTTAGAATGCAGGGTTACGGAAATCAATGCACATAAAATCAAAACTCCAAAAAGTGGTGCAGATTTACGGCCTAAAGCTTTGGAGGCTGAAAGAGATTAGAGAAGATGAACATCCAAGAGTTAGCAATCGCCTCCAAATGCTTAATGATGATACAGAAAGGTAGACTTTGCAAAGAGATGAAGAGGAATACTACCAAGAGAACATGGTCTGAGCCAAATCATGAATCAACGGCAAATGTTACCGACCCTAATGTTACTACCGCTTCCCTTCACGAATGATCGAAGCAGGCCAACATCTTCCCAAATTCAGGCCAAAGGTTGGTCCAAAAGCCCAATTTGGGACCGGGCTGTGGTGTAGCAGGTAAGTGCCCACATCCGCTTGGGCGGCCTGGGCTTCACCGGCTAGCATCAAGCATGCGGATCAGATTACTAGCATAGGAAATACAGATTTCAAGGTCTGGTGGTCACAGAGATCATAAAGAAGTAGAAATGGTGAGGAGACCTTATGAGTACACACCAGAAAAGGATCCACGAGAATATTACAATCTATGAACACATAAGGAACACTTCCCCAAATGATGAAGGAAGGAAAACATGGGACCTGCCAAGGTGGAATTGTCAGACTGCTAGGAGATCACATGATCAGTGTGCATCAGGGGAATGCCTGGGCAACTTCAACATGAGAGGGCCTCCCGGACGTTCTCTGGGGAAAGTCCACCCCTTTGGCCATATCCACAAAAGATAAGAGATAAAACCCGGGATAAGCTTAAAGGAAAGAAACCGGTGTCTACAGGGAATGTAGTAGACCCTTCAAGTCCTTGGAGGAAGTTAGAAACCGACAAGAAATCCAGAACAAGGAAAACTATCCTACCTGGAAAGGGGCACTAGTCAGATTGGGATGAGACGACTCTGAAACATTGTGTGCATTGAGGTTGTCAGGACAACTTAGAATCTGAGGGTGTTTATGACATCATGGTGAACATGTCACCCAAGATGGCCGCATGTTTACAGTCCGAGGATTGGCCTAGTCTAGGACACTCAAGTGAGAGATACCCAGAAACAGCTTTTCCAAACAAAAACTTGAAAGGATCAAACAGACTCTGATTCAAGGGAGAAGAAAGGAATCATTGGGAACAAGCGATAATAGATGGACAAGCCCAGAGAGGAGAACACTGTCATCTACTCAAATAGATGGTGAGGTCGTGCAGATTCAATCTTGGAAATTGATTTGAAACAAGAGGCCAGACTTAGGGCTTATCAGACCTACATTGTCCTTCTGCCTTACTCATAATCCAAAGTACAGAATGATCTCTTGGGGACGTTGAAGAGA
The DNA here is from genome assembly GCF_041296235.1 of Equus asinus. Taxonomy (NCBI): domain Eukaryota; kingdom Metazoa; phylum Chordata; class Mammalia; order Perissodactyla; family Equidae; genus Equus; species Equus asinus. Next base: position 9,911,045 of record NC_091815.1, on the reverse strand, counting down.
AGAATCGAGGACTCCTTTCGTAGGCCCCTAACATCCTTTGAAGAGAACTCTACCTTTGCATAGCTCTGACCTCACGGGGGCCCACTGGCTACATGCTAAGGTTTCCCAAGAGATCTCTTGGAAGCCTTGAAGGAATGGACGCCTGTCATGCTTGGGGTATGTAGCTTGGTTTGGAAGGGCTCTAGAAGTGTGCTGAAAAGCACCCTTTTCCAGAGGGCTTCATTCCTGTGTGAAGGCTGCCCTCCCAGGCTACAGTGCTCAGTTGGGCTCCAATGAAATTAACTCCCCCATCTCTTGCCGTAGAAGGAGTACTGATTCTGTGTTTTGACACCATATGGAAGGAGGTTGACTGAAAACTAGAACATTACCATGATATTTAAAGAAAACTACACATGCCAGAGCTCAGGATGTAAATCAAACTGTAACAGACTCTGTAGAAATAAAGTAAGCCTGTATGTAGATGTAATCTAGGGGAGCATTCAAGGTTCAGGGCTGAGCGTTGAAACTTCCCAAATCCAGGGAAAGAGACGGAAGGATTTCTCACCTGGAGAGATGAATTCATCAGACTCATCGAATTTGTCTCGGAACCATTGTGTCCGTGAAGGTGGTTGCCAGGACAACGTCTAACCTGCAGTTTCTCATCTCACAATGTCAAACAAACCAAGATGGACACGTGTCCTCAGTTCTCAGTTTCACGCAAGCTAGGATAGCAAAGATTCCTTCAACTGACAGATGGAAATTCAAAGACAACATCCAACAATCACCAAAGCACCCACACGTCGGCCTACAGAACATATGGTGATTAAAAAAATACAGAATTCCTAACCTAGAATGAAGGAGAACCCACTGATAAGCATATCGAAGGGAGAGAGATCAGAAAGACCACTACGATTAGACTAAGGAAAGAAAACAAGCTCCCAGAAAATGGAAGGCAAACAGAAATCACACCTGAATACTCCACAGTGAATGAAGTCAGTGTTTACAAAGAGTCTGCTTGAACGTCTTTTGGGAGTTTTGATTTTACGTGAATTGTTTGCCATAACCCAGCATTATAACATCCTATACCTTTCAGATCTACATCCTCATAGATTTAGACTTCTGTGTACGTTACATCATCTTCACCACCGTAAGCCTAATTACAGGCCCTCACCACACACTTGTGTCTAATCAACTATTTCTCCGTCTGGGCCCCGCCACCTTTCGCTCTGGGAACAAGAAATCCCATGTCACGTGCTACCTGCTTCTTGGTCCTTTTTTTCCTCTTATCCTTGTAAGTGAGACCCTTTGGTATTTGACCTTCCCCCTGGGGCTTGTTTCCATTCCCATAAAACCCTCAGGAGCCATTCTGTTGGTCACAAATGGCTGGAATGCATCTGTTCCTGCAGCTGAGTGCTATGCCGTTGTGTGGCTATAGCCCATCTTTCTTGTCCATTCGTCCCTTGATGGGCACCAGGGAGGCTTCCCTGTCTTCGATATCAGGAGTAGGCTGTGATGAGCCCAGTGGTGCACGGATCTCTGTGCATTAGCGTTTCCAAGTTCTTTGGATATATATGCCACAGAGGAGTACCAGGATCCTGTGGTAGATGGATTCTGAAAATTCTGAGGCAATTCCACACCACTTTGCGTCGTGGCTGCACCGGTTTACACTCCCACCAGCAGTGCAGGAGGCTTCCCTTCTCTCCACCTCCTCTCTGAAACTTGTTGGTTCCTGTCGTCATCCTTATAGCCATTCTGACCACTGTGAGCTTCTATCTCAGTGCCGTTTGTATTTGCATTGAGCAGAGACTTAATGATGATGAGCATGTTTTCATACAGCCTGTTGGCCATCCTTCTATCTTCCTGGGAGAAATGCCTGTTTCCCTGTTTTGCCCAGGATTTATTTGGCTCATTGTTTTTTCTCCTGTGGAGACGTATGACTTCATTGGATCTTTTGGCTATTCACCCCTTCTCCGATGTGTGGTTTGCAAACCTGCTGTCGCAGTTGTTGTGACGTCTTTGCGCTGAGTCGATGGTGTCGTTGGCTGTTCAGAAGCTTCTGTGTTGGATGGAGTCCTGCTTGTTTCTTGTTTCCTTTGTTGCCCTTGCCCAGTCACACATGCTTCTTCCAAATAGGCGGCCAAGCCAGATGGCAAAGAGCAAGCTGCCTGCGTTTTCTCCTCGAAGTGTCACGGTTTCAAGTCTTCCATTCAAGGCCTTAATCCATTTCGAGGTGGCGTGTGTGCCTGGTGTAACATCACGGTCTACTCTCATTGTGTTACATCTGGCTGTGCAGTCTTTCCAGCACCGCTTCCCGTCGAGAGTCTCTTTTCTCCGCTTTCTCCTCTTGGCTCCCTGGTCGAAAATTGGCTGTCCATAGATGTGAGAGTTGATTTCTGGGCTCTCGATTCTGTTCCATGCATCTGTGTGCCTCCTTTGCAGGCCAGGCTGTGCTGTTTTGGTACCTAGCTCTTCGTCCTATATGTGACAGTAAGCAAGTGTGATAATTGCTGCTTTGTTCGTTTTCCCCAGGATTCTTTTTGCTATTCAGGGTCCTTTGTTGCTGGATAGAAACTTTAGGATTCTCTCTTCTATTTCTGTGGGAAAGATTGCTGCAACTTTGACTGGGACTGCATGGAATCCAGACATTGCTTTGTCGACAAAAGTAATCTGTAACCAATCTGTAAATGAAAATTTGGGGGAGTTTATTCTGACCTTCATTCTGAGGATTATAACCCAGGGCCTTTCTACCCAAAGGAAGAAAGAGCATCAGAGAAGTGGGGTGCACAGACTGGTTGTATTCCCCTCATAGAGGATGTTTCACATAGGATTGAAATGTCCCATTTACAATAGTTGCGAGACTGCTCTGTTGGCACAGTGATTGATGGAAATAGCAGGTAGGTCTTCTGTCTCAGTGAACACAGTAGGGTGGCAGTCTGTTGTCTACAGCTGACTGGTCACAGGTGAGCTGGGTGGTCAAAGGTGAGTGCAGCAATCAGTTCCTAGCCTAGGGAGAAATGCTTATCCCTAAAGAAATGCTAATGTGGGGGAAAGTTGCACCTTTATCTCAAGGGCCATAGGAAATGTCTAAGGAGATATGCAATGCGTGCTAAATAGCCATAGTCAGGCCCTTTTGGAAAAAACAAAATCAGGCCGAATTAGGTTTACACCAAATGGCTTCCTCATATAGTCCAATATATCCAATTGCTTCCCATTTTTATTTGTCAGCTTTATGCCGTATGGACGTTTCAAGTGTGTCCGTTGTTGCATTCGAAGGGCACGGAATAGCCTTGTGTTTCCTTGTGTCTTGTGGAATTTCTTTCCCCAAAACTTTGCTAGTTTTTGGTTTCGATCGCTTTCTCCTGTTTGTCCAAGGTTATTCGCAGATATCATTTTCTTCTCACTGGCATGGGTTTTTTTTGAGGTTCAGCTTTTCTATTCTTTGCAACTTTTAATTGGTTTTGTTTGGCAGAAGTTTATGGCTGTGCTCAAATCTGCTGGCTGTGCTGCTCTCTTTGCTGAGGAAGAGTGGCACTGTCTAACATCGCTTCCCATCTGCCTCTACACTAGCTCGCATGCCTGGCCCAGAATGGCTGGACGAGCGTTGAGGAGGCTCACCCCCAGGATTCCACGTGGCCGACCCTGGCCTGCCGACCCAGAACACGTGGACTTCACCGCTGGCCCACTGGCTGGACCCTTTCGTGCTCCATTGGCAACCTGCGGTTGAGTGGAATGTGACTTGAATATGCTACTTGAACCCAACTCTGGCCCTGTGTAAATGAGGCCAGGTTGTTTCTGTGGCCCACTGTGATGTCGGAGGATTTTTCAGAATCGTGTCTCGTCTGTCCAGTCTAGCTTGGTGGACACAGGGTTTCAGAGCATGCGTGGAGCAGTCTCATAACTCACCCTTCCCAGTTAGGCCAGGTTAGACCTTCCCTGCAGTTTTTGGGGTTGTGACTTTCCCGGACTTTCAATCGTTCAAGCAGAGTCTGTCTAAAGACTGACATCTTTCACTGTGGATTATTGAGGTGTGATTTCTGTTGGCCTTCCATTTTATGGGACCCTGTTTGCTTTTCCATGTTCTAATCATCATGTTCTTTATGAGCTTGTGCTTTAACATGCTTATCAGTGTGTTCTCCTTCACTCCATTTTAGGAATTTTGTATTTCTTTAATCACCATATGTTCTGTAGGCCAAGGTGTGAGTCCTTTCGTGATTGTTGGGTGTTGTCCTGGAATTTTCATCATTCACTTGAGGGTATCTTTGCTATCCCAGCCTAGATCCAACTGAGCACTGACTACACGTGGTCATCTTGGTTCGTTTGACATTGTGAGATGATAAACTCCAGGTTCAAGGTTATCCTGGCAACCACCGTCCCGGGCCCAATGGTTTCGACACAAATTAGATGAATCTGATGAATTTCTCTCTGCAGGTGAGAGACCTTCTGTCCCTTTTCTGGATTTGGGAAGTTTCGAGCTTGACCACTGATCCTTGAACTTTCCACTAGATTACGTCTAGATACTGGCTTACTTTATTTCTACAGGGTTTGTTATTTGTTTGATTTACATCCTCAGCTGTGGCATGTTTATTTTTCTTTAAGTATAATGGTAATGTTCTAATTTTCTGCCATCCTCTCTACGTGTGGTTTCGAAACACATTATCAATACTCCTTCTACGGTAAGAGATATGGGGAGAGAACCTCACTGATCCCACTGAGCCCTGTAACCTGGGAGGCCAGCCTTCACAAAGGATGGAAGCCCTCTGCAAAAGGGTACTTTTCAGCACACTTCTAGAGCCCTTCCAAACCAAGAGACATACCCAAGCATGGCAGGGGTCCATTCCTTCAAGGCATCAATGAGCTCTCTTGTGACATATTGGCATATACCCAGTGGGCCCCCAAGACTTGAGAGCTGTGGAAAGTGAGAATTCTCTTCAAGAATGCTAGGGGCCTAGGAAAGGAGGCCTCGATTCTTCTCTTCAATGTCCTCAACTGATCAGTCTTGACTTTGTATTATGGGTAAGGCAGAAGGACAACGTAGGTCTGATAAGCCCCGGGTCCGGCCTGGTTTTTCAGAACACATTTCCAGCTTGAATCAGCATGGCCTCCCCAGACTTCCGTAGATGACAATGTTGCCCTCTGAGTACTTGACCCTCTATTGTCTCTTCTTCCCAATGATTCCTTTCTCATCCCTTGAATTAGCGTCTCTTTGATGTCTTCAAGTTTCTGTGCCCGGTTTGTGTTTGGAAAAGCTGTTTCTGTGTACCTCTCACTTGAATATCCTAGCCCAGGCCAATCCTAGAGCTGGAAACCTATGGCCAACTTTGGTGACATGGTCACCGTGATGTCATAAACACACTCAGAATTCTAAGTTGTCCTGACAACCTCCATGCACACAGTGTTACAGAGCCATCTCATACCAGTCTGACGACTCCCCCTTTCCAGGTGTGATAGTTTTCCTTTTTCTGGACTTCTTGTCGGTTTCCAACTTTCTCCTCAAACCTTGAAAGATCTACTACATTCCTTCTAGACAGTGGTTTCTTTCCTTTAAGATTTATCTCTTATCTTTTGTGGATGTGGCCAAATGTGTGGACTTTCCCCACAGAAAGTCCTGGAGTCCCTGCGAAGCTGAAGTTACCCAAGCAATCCTCTGATGAGCAATGATCATGTCAACTCATAGCAGTCTGGTGTTTCCACCTTGGCAGGTCAGATGTTTTCCTTCCTTCATCATTTGGGGAAGTGTACCTGATGTCTTCATAGATTGTAATATTCTCATGATTCATTTCCTGGTGTCTATTCATAAGGTATCCTCACAATTTCTACTTCTTCATGATCTCTGTCGGAACCATACCTTGAAATCTATATTTCCTAATGCTCCTAATCGGATCTGCACGTGCGATGCCAGCCTGCCAGTCCCAGTCCGCCCAAGTGGAATACGGACACTTACCCACTACACCAGAGGGCTGGCCCTGAATTGGACTTTTGGACCAACCTTTGGCTTGAACTTGAGAAGATGTTGGTCTGCATTAATTATTCGTAAAGGTAATTAGCAGTAACACCGTGGACAGCAGCATTTTCAGTTGGCTCAGGAGTTTAGCAGGGGTCATGTTCTGTTGGTAGTGTTCCTCTTCATCTCTTTGCAATGGTCTACCTTTATGTTGCATCATTAAGCATTTCGAGGTGATTATCAATCCTTTGAAGTTCCTAATCTCTAAACTCTTTCAGCCTGCAAACTTTATCCCTTAAACCTACTTGCCTTTATGGAGTTTTGATTTTAGGTGAATTGATTTCCATAACCTAGCATTAGAAAATCCTACAGCTTTCAGATTTACATCCTCATAGATTTAGACTTCTGTGTATGCTACATCTTCTTCCCCACAGTAAGCCTAATTACAGGCCCACACCCCACACTTGTGCCTACTCAACTCTTTCTCCCACCGTCCACTGCCACCCGTTCCCTCTGGGAACCACCAATCCCATAGCACGTTCTACCTGTTTGTTGGTCCTTATTTTAATCTTCTGCTTGTAAGTGAGATGCGATGGTATTTGATTTCTCCCTTGGGCTTGTTTCAGGTCCCCTCCCACCCTCAGGAGTGATTCTGCTGTCACAAATCGCTGGACTGCACTCTTTCTTACAGCTGAGTGTTTTGCCTTTGTGTGGATATAGCCCAACTTCCTTCTCCATTGGTCCTTTGATGGGCACCAGGGCGGCTTCCAAGTCTTGGATATCGGGAGTAAGGCTGTGGTGAACACAGTGGGGCACGGATCTGTGTGCATTAGTGTTTCGCAGTTCTTTGGATAAACACGCCGGAGAGAAATAGCTGGATCATATGGTAGATGGATTTGGAAATTTCTGAGGCAATTTCACATGGCTATGCCTAGTGCCCTCACCAGTTTGCACTCCCAGCAGAGGTGCAGGACTCTTCCCTTCTCTCCACCTTCTCTCTGACACTTGTTGTTTCCTGTTTTGTTCCTTATAGCCATTCTGAACACAGGGAGCTGTCATCTCATTGCCGTGAGGATTTGCGTTGGCCTTATACTTAATGGTGTTGAACATGTGTTCATACAGCTGTTTGCCACCTTTCTGTCTTCTTGGGGTAAATCTCTGTTTCCATCTTCTGCCCAGGTTTTAATGGGCTTGTTGTTTTTTCTCTTATGGAGACGTGTGTGGTTATTGGGTCTTTTGGCTATTCAGCCCTTCTCAGATGTGTGGTTTGAAACATCCTCTCCCTGTTGTTGTGCTGTCTTTGCATTGAGTGGACGGTTTCCCCGGCTGGACAGAAGCTTCTACGTTGGATGGAATCCTGCTTCTTTCTTCTTTTCTTTGTTGCCCTTGCCCAGTCACACATGCTTCTTCCAAATAGGCGGCTACCCCAGATGGCAAAGAGCAAGCTGCCTGTGTTTTCTCCTAGAAGTTTCACTGTTTCAAGACTTCCGTTGAAGGCTTTAATCCATTTCGAGGTGGTGTGTGTGCCTGGTGTAACATCATGATCTACTCATATTGTGTTACATGTGGCGGTGCAGTCTTCCCAGCACCATTTATTTTAGAGACTCTCCTTTCTCCACTGTCTCCTCTTGCCTTCCTCATTGCAAATGCGCTGTCCATATATGTGTGAGTTGAACCTTGTGTTCTCCATTCTGTTCCACTGGGGTTTGTGCCTGTTTTTGGGACCAGGCTGTGCTGGTTCGGTAATAAGCGCTTCGTCCTACATGTTGAAATCAAAGTGTGATAGTCCTGCTTTGTTCGTTCTCCTCAGAATTCCTTTGGGTATTCAGGGTCCCTTGTTGCTGGATAGAGACTTTAGGATTTTCTCTTCTATTTCTGTCGAAAAGATTGCTGCAAATTTGACTGGGATTGCATGCAACCCAGAGACTGCTTTATCCATTGCGGACGTTTCAGGTGTTTCAGATCTTACATTCCTAGAGCACGGAATACCCTTCCGTTTCCTTGTGTTTTCTGGAATTTCTTTCCCTAAAGCTTTGCTAGTTTTTGGTTTCCATAGCTTGCACCTGTTTGTTTAAGCTTATTCCTAGAAATCTTATTCTTCTTACTTGCATGTTTTTTTCCAGAGGTTCAGTTTTTCTATTCTTTGAAACTTTTCATTGTTTTTGTTTTGGCAGATGTTTATGGCTGTACGCACATCTGGTGGCGATGCTGCTGTATTAGCTGGGCAAGAATGACGCTGTCTGACGTTGCTTCCCATCTGCCTCTACACTACCTTGGACGCCTGCCCCAGAATATCTGGACCATCGGTGAGGAGGTTCACCTCCAGCATTCTGCATGGTCTGCCCTGGGTGCCGACCCAGAATTTGCAGACTTCACCACTGCACCACTGACCAGCACAATTCATGTTCCATTGGAAACCTGCATTTGATGTAGAATTTGAGTTGAATATGCTATTTGGGACAAATCTTGCACTGTGTAGACGAGGCCAGTTTGTTTTTCTTCTCCACTCTGATGTCAGAGGATTTCTCAGAATTGTGTCTCTGCTATCATGGCAAACTTCATCGACACAGGTTTTCAGAGCCAGATTTTAACAGTCTCATAACTCACACTTACCAGTTAGCCTAGGTTTGACATTTGCTACAGTTTTTGGGTTTGTGACTTTCTCTGTCTTTCGAACTTTCAGGGAATGTCCAAAACGGACATCTTTCATTGTGGATTATTCAGGTGTGATTTCTGTGTGCCTTCCATTTTCTGGAACGGTTTTTTGTTTTCCATGTTATAATTGTTGACATGGGCTCGGCAAGCTGAAGACTCGAATGAAAGATTTCTCGGACATTGAAGGTCTGGCACTGGTGCTCTTTTATTTCGAGAATAGTATGGGATAGCATGGAGACAGGACCCATGGGTAGTGAAGAGTTGCTGCTGCTCCCTTGGGATGGGACCCATGAGCAGTCAAAGCTCCTGCTGCTGCCCTGAGTTGAGGGTTAGGGCTAGTTTTATAAGTCATGGGTACATGATTTATTTTTACTGGAAAAAGAAATGATGTGGTAAAATGTCTTTAAATGATTTCAGTGCAGATGGGGTCTGGTTAATGTGCAGTCATATAACTTTAGATACGGATCTGGCCCTGTAGATCAGCATGTAGGTGAGGATGCGCTGAGCTTCTCTCCCTGAGTCAGCCCTAATTCCACCTGCTCATATAGTTTGGCATGTATGCCAGATCACCTTGGGCTTCCCTAGCTGGGGAAGCCTTAATCCACATCATAAACACCCCCTGAACCCATTTGGACTGGAGAGGTTTGGGGATATGGACGATGGTCAGTCTTCTGTAACTACTTATGGATGTACAAGTTTGCAGAGCTGTCCCTAAATGGGGTCATAGGTACAGGTAGGATGTTCAGTGGACTGGAAGCCTTCACCTGTGGAGTTCAAGGCTGACAAGGTATACAGAGCCTCTGGAGACGGGAGAATCATTTGACGAGAGGTGGTCCAGGAGGTGAAACTTTTTTCACATGCGGATGACAGACAATGAAACAGACAACAAACTATAATAAGAAATACAAGCAGTATGTTTAACTCAATGTATAACGTATTGAAGTAGTGCAGAAACCTGGTCCTGACTTGGAGTTCAACCAATCGTTTAGAGTTAGGGTTGATAAGACACGGATTTAATTTGGTGGTTGGGATAGGAAGCCAGAAATATTTTGACAGTAGTCAGGAATACAGACACAACATTCAGTTTTTATAATGGCATAGGTGCCCCCTTGTGCTGCTGTCAAGACATCCAGGGTCATTTGGATTTGGAGGACTGCCTTACACATTTGGGATACTTCTAAATTGAGCAGCGAAATGCTATGTTGTGCATCATTTAATGCCTTCATAATAAATTTGTTTAGGACTTCCATGTGCAAGACGACACTTTCGATTCCTAATTGGCGAAGGAAAATTGCGGAAAGATGGTCATACCAGTGGAAGACAGACCTGGTTCAGCGCTGCTGCAGTTGGGTAGGTTAGCAGGAGGAGATGTAGTAAATGTAGTTCTACCTTGCATCCAGCTAAAGCCTAGTGTGCATCGTGCAATCCACTTAGGTGGCAGCAAAGGCCATAAATTGGAGCCGCATAGCCACTGAGCACCATTAGAGACTAACCAAAGCGTGCTGGGCTGTCTATCCCAGTCAGTCCCAAGCCAATCAGTACTTTTATAAGACTATGATATAAGAAAACACATATAACAGCGAATTTTTCCCATAGGTCGGCTGTTATTAGGCCATGTATCACAAGTGTGATTGGTTTGTTCCCAACAGAGAGTGACCTTTTACTGAGTTGACCACTAGTAGGAGTGAACCAAATACATTCATCCCAAATTTCATATTGTCCATCCTGTGTGTATCGATAAGTTGGGGACTTTCCCTTTGGAACTTGTTGTTTCTGATCCACCTGTGACAAGGCAAATCTAGTTAGCATTTGGGAGTAGTTTTAAAGGAAAATGTTTGATTGTGGCCAGGGAACTCGCAGGTCTCAGACATAGATGAGCACAAGGAGACATTACGATTAGTAATAGATGAATCTTGTGGATGAAAAGAGCTAGAATCTAATATCCATGAATGCCTACTATAGCTTCTACAGAAACATAATTTTTTCTCTCTTAAATCACCCTCATTTTTACAAAAGTTAGCCAAATCAGGATTAACAGGTTTGCAAGTAAAGTGTAGTTTCAATACAACTTGCTCCAATTATTTACATAACAGCTACAAGAATAGCAATTGTTTATACAGGCTTTTTAAAGTATGCTTTGCTGGAAATTTTTATGAGGAATCTCGGATTGAACTGTCAAGGCCTCTAGAGGCCAGAAAAGCCAAGCCAAGTATTTGCCATCAGATTTTGCCTGCAGTACTTACAGATTTGAGTGGAGTTCTCTTTCAGGTCCCCCAAAGTATTTGGAGGTTACTTGCACCTACCAGATAAGCACGCTTCCTTACTTAACGGGTAAGATTGCCAAAATCTCTGTAAACAAGGTACCAGGCCCGTGTTTCCGAGTGGCTGTATTCCAGAAAGTCCAATCTTTGTTCCTGAAATGCTGTCTTGTCATATCTGAGCCTGTATGTTTCAAATATGACATTCCAGTCAAAGCCTTGGTAATATAACCAATGTTCCCTGTTATAAGGAGAACAGATTCTTATGGAACTTATGCAACTATTGCCACAAAATGACCATACTCAGTAACAAAGGGTTTGACAATTCCTTAGGGATAAGGTAGGGAGAAAAAGATAAATGTTTCAGTTTTGCTCATAAAGGTATAATTTCACCAAATGGCTGTAAGTCAAAGTTAGCATAAGAGAAAAGAGAAAAAGACTTCCTTCATTACGAGAAAACAAAACAACACATCAAAACTCAACAATATTTCAAACAGAAGTCCTAAAAAATTATCATCCTCCTCATCAGTTCACACAGTCCTGTATAATCAATTCTTGAGCTAAATCTGTCCTTAGCAGATCGAGGAGCTTAGTTTCTGTTACAATTCTGTAGTTTCTTACTCAGCTCAGTTTTACAATCTGAAAGTTTATCAGAAACCTGTAGTTTAGATCCTCTGTGTCAGAATCCTTTCCCAGAATATCTCGGAAGATGAAACATATTTGCAAAAGAAAAAAGCATCAGAGAAAAACAACAATTATCTGCAAATGGACAGAGGTCTCAAAAGGGCAATTGACAAAGAAACTTGGATACTTCTGTGACATATGACCCTTACAGATAATAAGTGGACTTATGACTGATAACCAGGACAGATCAGAATCTTAGGAATGCTATATAATTTGAAGACATCTATATTAATAACATTTACCCATCTAATACCACCTAAGAATATCTATCACTTGTTTCACAATGTTTCCCATGTAATTTAATAGAAAAAATAAGCCTAATTAGTTTAATGTTTTCCTCCTTACAGGAACAGAGAGCAAATTTCTTTGAGAAGACTCAGGGGCCCTCTGAAAATCCTCAGAGTAATTTCTCTTCTGTCCACCAGGTCAAAAGAAAGACTTCATTCAGCATTTGAATATTTTTGAGGGAGAAGCTTGTCAAAACATATCCAAAGTTTTTTAAATGCTTCTTCAAATAGGAAACAACACTCACTGTGAAACAATGCTCAGGTATCTATTCAAAGTGATGACAGAAAGAGTCAAAAATCTTAAGAGTGATCTCAGTCATTATTTTCACAAAACAAGTTTCTCTCTTAGGTAGACTTACTCAAAGGAAGAGCTTTTATAACCTCTTTATCAAGAGCAGATCCAAAGTTCAAGAAAAAGTATCCTTTTAGAGAAAACCAAATTTCAATTTCTGCACCTACTTATTTTGAACATTCAAACTCATTCACCTAATTGAACTTACTTTAGTCTACTTGAGTAGGCATAAAACTCTTTTCAGAATTTCTACTTCACAAACCTTCTACAACTTTCTTTTTCGATTTCAGAATGTGTCAACAACTCTTTCTTTTCTCCTTTCTAGTACATTAGGATAAATTTATGTTTCTTAACCCATCAAACAAAAATATTTCCATTCTTTATACCTTTTTTACTGAAAGCATACATTTTAACTTCCCTGAATACAGAGCTCTTTTCCTTATTAATTTCCTGTAGCTTTAATTCCATAAGTTAATTAGAACTTTTAAGCCTTAACAGATCTACTAAACACTAAAAAGTAAGCAATTATGAATTGTCTTTTATATCAGCATTCTAAACACTTCATAACTTTAGAAACATGCAGCTTTACAATAAAACACAGGCATGCTTTTTGATACACCCACACGCTTTTAGCCTCTTCAAGAAGAAGCCCAAAGTAGATAACTTAGATATGTTTATTAATAATGATTCAGTGTTTCATCCTATCCAAAAATGACCCTCATATTCATCTTTTTATCATTTAACTGAACTTTGCCAAAGTCAAGATTGTTACACAGAAAAATTTTGAAGCTGCTTTGTTTCAACAAGTATACTGACCATAAAAGTTATTGTACTCACCTTTATGAGTTTTATGTATTTAAACCATTTGTTTCCAACAACTATGTTCAGATTACCTATGGAAACCTCATGAGGAATTAGACAAAACTGGTCATCATTTAAAGCTATTATTTTACTGACAAATTGAAGAAAGTGAGCTTATATGACTAGATAACCCAGGCTGAAATGCCTGCATCCTATGCAAATACAGACAACTCTGACAACAAGATAATTTTCAATCAAACCAACAAACTTTAACAGGCTTTCATTTACCAAAGGTTAATTCACATCACATTAACTTTGAAAGTCACTGAGTTAATTTCTACTACATTTAGAATTTATGTAAGCACTTTCTTTAAGCGAACTAAACAGAGATCTTAATTTTGGCCAGACCATCCAGGGGTAAAAATATCACACGTATAATGTACACATAGACACACATAGACAGAGACTGTACAACCATTGTTTTAAAAACTACTCCAGTGAATCAGGTACAATAATATAAAGCTCACCAGTTATGAATCCACACTTTGTTTTGTGCCTTTTTATTAATACTTATGGAGAAGACCCTCAAGATGGTAGACTTTTTGCAAGGGTGCACTTATGACCATTTATCCTTCCCCCTCCTTTTTTTTTTTTCAGTCTTAAGAATGAGTGATGGGCTAAATAGTAGTTTCTGGAGAGGAGGGATGAGAATCCTTTTCATGATAAAGGAAGTAGGTGGAATCTGAACTGCCTCTAGAGCTGTCTTTCCAGTCTTGCAAGGATTTTGTAAGGACAGTTGCTCTTGATTTCTCAGAAACTGGACTGAAACTTGAAGGACATTCTAGGTTGATCTTCCTGTCCAACTGCACCAGAAAGGCACAGAGATACATCACAAATTTTCTCCCAGATGAATTTTCTGGGGCATACCCATACAATTGAAAGTGTTTCTAATTAGTTAGAATGACCCTAAGTGCTGAGTCTCTTGGGATGCTTACGTCATTCCCCATGGCAGTAAAGCCAGTGTCGGACTGACAGTGAACTGGACAAGGGTGCAGTGCCTACAAAGGTCTGGAACATGCTGGAGGCCGGGGCTCCCAGTAGCCGGGTTGAGAGTTAAGTCCCTTGCAAAATATATTCAAGTTTTTCAATTTTACAGAATGTCCAGGTTCTGGTCAAGTCCAGCCTGAACTTAACCAAGACTTGGTGACAACAGAGGACATGATGAGCAAAACAAAGAAATTAAAACAAGACACCAGACCTCACCCTCATGGCCGTTCCCAGAGGGTTATCATGATAAAAGTCACACAACAGTTCCCATGCTGGGGCACACTACCCTAGCATGACAGTTCACAGAATAAATCACAGGTCTGCTACCCTCATAGCCAACTCAGTAGGTGACTAAAATACTCAATGAGTCAACCGCCAACAGAGAGCACCCTACTTGGGGTCGTCGGGGTGATCAGGCCCAGAAAGCCAAAGTTGGGGCTCCCAGTGTTGGAGGACTTGACTCTTGAAAGATTTCTTTGTTTCCCAGTTGCAAAGCTCAAAAGGAGACGAAAATGGCCATTGTAACTCTAAGAAAGATGAAAGAAACACGTCCATTACCTTGAAAATCCCCCCTGAACCTAGGGAAGCATCCTACCTGTTGTTCCTACTGTTGGTTTCCTATAGCAAGCGGTGATGGGGGTGTCCCCCAGAATTGCATCCCTTGGATACCTTCCCTGCTATGCCTGGCAGTAACAGGTGCCTGGTGAACATCTTTCCTATTCTGCCTGGAAGTAATAGGTGCCTGGTTATTGGTCCCCAAGAGAAAAGGAGAAGTTTAAGAGAGAACATGATGGAGAGAAATAGTGAAGACGTTTCCACCATGCTGGGGTCATTCTACCCAATGCGTGTTGGAGCCATTCTCCAAAGAAGGGTTTCCAATACTCAGCCAAAGGTTAGACGTTGGTACTTTCCCTGAACTGAAGCCCCGATTGGGACATTCACACAGTTCAGATGGTCAAGTGCATGGGAGGTACCCCAATCCAGCTTTAGGGATAGAAACCTTCCACGAGAGTCTTGGAGATTGCCAACCATCCTAATGACTTAAATGGCTGACCCGTTCCCACGTAAAATTTATGTATTAGATATAGGGTCAGGAAGGAATGGATTAATTCATTCTACATCACTCTTAGGCTTAAGGTACTGATTCTCTTCAAGCTGAATGCCAGATTTGCACCATAGAGTAGCCATGGGCAGCAAACATGAATTCATACAGCTATTCAAGACAGTTCCTGATGGAGAAGTGAATTTAGATCCATCCTCGAAAAAGAGAGAGGCACAAGGAAGGAAAGGGCACTTACCAGAATTCGAGCTCAGAAACCAATGAAGCACGATCCCCATATGGGCCACGAGATATGATGTGGGGTCGGCAAGCTCAAGAGTTGAAAATAAGATTTCTTGGACCCTCAAGGTCTGGCAGTGGTGCTCTTTTATTTAGAGAATGGTACAGGATAGCATGGGGACAGGACCTATGGGCAGTGAAGAGCTGCAGGCATGGGGACAGGACCCATGGGCAGTGAAGAGCTGCTGCTGCCGCTGCATTGGGAAAGGACCCATGGGCAGTCACAGCTCCTGCTGCTGCCCGGAGTTGAGGTTAAGGACTAATTTTCTCAGGCATGTGTACGTGACTTATTTTTCCTGGAAAAAGAAAAGATGATGTAAAAAGTCATTAAATGATTTCAGTTTAGAAAGGTTCTGGATATTGTGTGGTCATATAACACTAGATACGAAACTGGCCCCATAGATAGGCATGTAGGTGAGCATGACCTTGGCTTCTCTCACTGGGGCACCTCTAATTCATACCAAAAGAAATTCAACGGGTCATATAGTTCTGCATGTTCACCAGCTAACCTTGGGCTTTCGAGTGGGGGCAGCCTTAATCCACATCAATCCTCATGGTCTTTCACAGCTGTCTCCCATAGATATGCTCATCAGTGTGTTCTCCTTCATTCCAAGTTAGGAATTTTGTATTTCTTTAATCACCATGTGTTCTCTAGGCCGATGTGAGTGCTTTCGTGATTGTTGGGTTTTGTCTTTGAATTTCCATCGTTCACTTGAAGCAATCTTGGCTATCCTAACCTAGGTCCAACTGAGCACTGAGAACACGAGGTCATCTTGGTTGGTTTGACATTTTGAGATCAGAAACCCCAAATTCTAGTTTGTCCTGGCAACCACCTTATGGACATAATGTTTCTGAGACAAATTAGACAAATCTGATGAATTCCTCTCTCCAGGTAAGATATTTTTATGTCTTTTTTTCTGTATTTGGGTAGGCTAGACCTTGACTTCAGATCCTTCATTGTGCCAGTAGATTACATCTAGATACTGGTTTACTTTATTTCTGTAGGGTTTGCTAGTTGTTTGGTTTACATCCTCAGCTCTGGCATGTTTATTTTTCGTTAAATATAAGTGTAATGTTCTAATTTTCAGCAAACTTCCTCACATACGGTGGCAAACCACATAATCAATACTCTTCTATGACAAGAGATAGGGGGATAGAATTTCATTGGGGCCAAATGGAGAATTTTTGCTTTGATGGCAGCCTTCACTTTGGATTGGTGGTTCCAAGAGGGAAAGAAAAAATCCAAAAAGCTGTGCAGATTCATGGCAGAAAGCTTTTGAGGCTGAAAGAGATTAGAGAAGATAAACTTTCAAGGATTGTGAATCTCCTCCAAATGCTTAATGATGCTACAGAAAGGTAGACCATTGGAAATATATTAAGAAGAATACTACAAAGACAACGTGTTCCATGCTAAACTCATGAACCAAGGGAAAATGTTACCTTCTGTGAGGTTACTACTCATTACCTTCACGAATAATCACAGCAGGCCAGCTTTTTCCCAAGTTCAGGCAAAAGATTGGTGCAAAAGTAAAATTCAGGGCCAGTCATGTGTTCTGGTGTGTAAGAGCCCACGTTCCTAGTCTGTGGCCTGGGACTCATGGATTCGCATCACGGGTGCTGATCAGATTACTAACATCAGGAGAGATAGATTTCATGGTATGGTGCGGGCAGAGATCATACATAAGTGGAAATTGTGAGCATACCTTATACATACGCACCAGGAAAACAACATGAAAATATTGCAATCTATGACGCATCTGGTAGACTTCTCAAATACAGAATGGAGGAAGTGATGTGACTTGCATAGGTGGAATTGTCGGACTGCACAAGATGACACGATCATTGAACATCAGAGGATTGGCTGGGCAACTTCAACTTGGGTTGGACTCGTGGACTTTTTCTGGGGAAAGTCTACATATTTGGCCATATCCACAAAATGTGACAGAGAAAACCAAGGATAAACTTAAAGTAAAGAATTCAGTGTCTAGAGAGAATTTAGTAGACATTTAAAAGTCCCAAGATAGTTATAAACAGACAAGAAATCCAGAAATGGAAAACTATCAGACTGGTATCAGATGGCTCTGAAATACTGTGTGCATGGACGATGCCGGGACAACTGAGAAGTTTGAGGGTGTTTATGACATCACAGTGAACATGTCACCCAAAAGGGCCTCATCTATATAGTCCGAGGATTGTCCTAGGCTACGATACTCAAGTGAGAGATACCCAGAAAAGAATTTAAAAACAGAAACCAGCACTGAAACTTGAAGAGTTAGAATTGCCGCTGATTAAAGGGATAAGAAAGAAGTCATTGTGGAGAAGCAATAAATAACAGAGAGACAAGCACTGAGTGGAGAACATTGTGATCTACTAAAGTAGATGTGGAGGCCGTGCAGATTGAAGCTTGCAACTTGATTTGAAACCAGAGGCTGGACTTGGGTCTTATCAGACCTACGTTGTCCTTCTGCCTTAATCATAATCCCAAATCAAGAATGGTGTCCTGAGGACATTGTAGAGAAGGATCGATGCTTCCCTTCCTATGCCCCTAGCACTCATTGAAGAGAAGTCTCACTTTCCATAGCTCTGGCATTACGGAGGCCCACTGGGTACATGCTAATGTGTCACAATACATCTCTTTGAACCCTTGAAGGACTAGAACCCCGTCATGCTCCAGGTATGTCGCATTGTTTGGCAGGGCTCCAGAAGTGTGCTGAGAATCACCCTTTTCCAGAGGGCTTCATTGCTTTGTGAGGGATGCCCTACCAGGCTAGTGCGCTCAGCTTGGCTCCAATGAAATACTCCTCCCCCATCTCTTGGAGTAGAATGATTACTGATGACGTGTATTGACACCATGTGAAAGGAAGTTGTCTGAAAATTAGAACATTACAATTATCTTTATAGAAAAATAAACATGAGGTTGTAAATCAAACAAATAACACACCTTATAGAAATACAGTAAGCCAGTATCTAGACGTAATCTACTGGAACGTTCAAGGATCCGGGGTCAAGATCGAAACTTCCCAAATCCAGAAATGAGACAGAAAAGTATCTTACCTGGAACAGAATTCATCACATCTGTCTAATTTGTCTCGGGTACATTATGTTCATGAAGAAGGTTAACATGGCAAACTAGAATTTGGAGTTTAAGATGTCAGAACGTCAGACCAACCAAGATGAACACGTGTTCACAGTGCTCATTTTGACCAAGGCTAGCATGGTAAAGATTGCTACAAGTGACCAATGTAAATTCAAAGACAACACCCAACAATGAAAAGCACTCACACGTAGGCCTATAGAACATAGGGTGGTTAAAGAAATAGAAAATTGATACCTTGGGATGAAGGAGAACTGGCATACAAGCACGCCAAAGGGGAAAATCTGAGAAAGACCATGATGATTATACTATGGAAAAACAAAATGGGCTCAGAATAGGGAAGGCAAACACAAATAACACCTGAATAATCCACAACGAAAGGTGTCAGACTTTAGACACACTCTGCTTGAACATTTGAAAGTCAGAAAGTGTCACAAACCAAAAAACTGCAGTGAGGTAAAACCTGGGCTACCTGGAAAGGGTGGGTATGAGACTCCTCCAAACGTCCTATGAAACTCTGTGTCCATGAAGCTTGCCGGGAGAGCAGAGACACAATTATGACAAATTCTCTGACATCGCAGTTGACCGAAAATACAAACTGGCTACATCTACTCAGTGCCAGAGTTGGGCTGAAGTAGCCTACTTAAGTCACATTCCACTCAAATGCAGGTTGCTGAGGGAACATGAATGGGGCTGGTCAGTAAAGAATTGGGGAAGTCCACACACTCTGAGTTGGCAGCCAGGAGTTGGCAGGGTAGAATCCTGGGGGTAAACCTCCTCACCGCTGGTACAGCCATTCTTGGGCGGGAGTGGGAGGTAATGTAGAGGCAGATGAGAAGCGACATTAGACAGAGCCACTCTTCCTCAGCAAATACAGGAGCATTTCCAGCAGATGTGAGCACAGTGATAAATCTCTTTCAAAAGGAAACAAATTAAAAGTTGCAAAGAATAGGAAAATTGAACCTCAATAAAAAAGAAAAAGGATGCCAGTAAGAAGAATAAGATACCTAGGAATAACCTCACCCCAACAGGTGAAAGCTCTGTAAACTGAAAACTAGCAAACCTTTGCAGAAAGAAATGGGAGAAGACACAAGGAAGCGGAAGGATATTCCATGCTCTTGAAATGGAAGAATTAACACACTTGAAATGTCCACACCACATAGAGAAATCTCTTGATTCCATGCAGTGCCAGTCAAAGTTGCAGCAATATTTCTCACAGAGATAGAAGCGAGCATCCTAAAGTTTACATCCAGCAACAAAAGACCCCGAATAGCCAAAGGAATCCTGAGGAAAAAGAACAAAGCTCAAGGTATCACACTTTCTGATTTCAACATATAGGACGAAGAAATTGAAATGGAAACAGCGCAGGCTGGGATGCAAAACAGAGAAACAGAACCATGGAACAGAATCAAGAGCCCAGAGGTATAGGGACACATATATGGACAGCCCATTTTCGATCACGGCGCCAAGAGGAGACAGTGGAGAAAGGAAATTCTCTACAATGAACGGTGTTGGGAAGAGTGCAGAGTCTCATGTAAGACAAGGAGAGTAGACTATGGTGTTACACCAGGCACAAACACCAACTCGAAATGGATTGAAGTCTAGAATGTAATACTGGAAACCATGAGACTTCTGGAAGCAAACGTAGGTAGGGTGCTCTTTGTCATTTTTCTTAGCCTCATATTTGGAAGAAGCATATCTGTCTGGGAAAGGGCAATAAAGGAAACAAGAAACAAATGGGACTACATCAGACACAAAAGCTTCTGCATAGCGAAGGAAATCATTGATTCAATGGAAAGACAGCACAAGAACTGGGAGAGGATGTTTGCAAACCACACATTGGTGAAGGGGTGAATAGCCAAAAGATCCAATAAACTCATACGGCTCCACAAGGAAAAAAAAAAAAACAAGCCCCATTAAAATCTGGGCAAATGCTGGAAACAGACATTTCTCCCAGGAAGATAGAAAGATGGCCAACAGGCTGTATGAAAACATGTTAATCATCATTAAGTCTCTGGTCAGTGCAAATCTGAAAGGCAATGAAATAGCAGCTCACGGCAGTCAGAATGGCTATAACGATGAAGACAGGAAATAAGTTTCGGAGAGGAGGTGGAGAGAAGAGACGCCTCCTGCACTGCTGGAGGGAGTGTAAACAGGTGCAGCCATGACATAAAACGGTGTGGAGTTGCCTTAGACATTTCACAATACATCGACCATATGATCCAGCTATTCCTCTGTGGTGTGTTTATCCAAAGAACTTGGAAACACTCATACACAGAGATCGGTGCACACCTCTATTTACCCTGGCCTTATTCCTGATATCCAAGACTTGGAAGCCTGCCTGGTGCCCATCAAGGGATGAATGGAGAAGGAAGATGGGCTATAGCCACACAAAGGCATAGCACTCAGCTATAGGAACGGATTCAGGCCAGCCATTTGTGATCACCAGAATGGCTCCTGACGGTTTTAGGGGAACTGAAACAAGCCCCAGGGGTATGGTCAAATACCACAGGATCTCACGTACAAGGAGAAGAGCAAGGACGGACCAACAAACAGGTATCACATGACAATGGATTGGCATTTCCCAGAGGGAAAGTGGGGCAGTTGCCAGAGAGAGAAAGTGTTGATTAGGCACAGGTGTGTGGTTAGGGACAGTAATTAGGCTTACGTTGGTGAAGATGATGTAACCTACTCTGAAGTCTAAATCTATGTGGATGTAGATCTGA
The DNA here is from genome assembly GCF_041296235.1 of Equus asinus. Classification (NCBI taxonomy): domain Eukaryota; kingdom Metazoa; phylum Chordata; class Mammalia; order Perissodactyla; family Equidae; genus Equus; species Equus asinus. The sequence goes on along the minus strand of NC_091815.1, from coordinate 9,889,942 downwards.
AAGCTATAGGTCATTATAATGTTGGGTTACGGCAATCAATTCACATAAAACCAAAACTCCCAAAAGAGATGCAGATTTACAACCGGAAGCTTTGGAGAGAGAAAGAGGTTAGAGAAGATGAACTTCCAAGTATTGGTAATCACCTCAACATGCTCAATGTTGCTACAGAAAGGTAGACCTTTGCAAAGAGATGAAGAGGAATACTACCAAGAGAACATGTTCCGTGCTAAACTCATGAACCAACAGAAAACGTTACCGTTCATGATGTTACTACTGATTGCTTCACGAATGATCGAAGCAGGCCAACATCTTCACAGGTCAGGTCAAAGGTTGGTCCAAAAGTGCAATTCAGGGCCGGCCCTGTGATGTAGCAGGTAGGTTCCTACGTTCCACTTGGGCGGCCCGGGCTTCACCAGCTAGCATCAGGGGTGCGGATCAGATTACTAACATTAGGAAATATAGATTTCAAGGTATGGTGGGCACAGAGATCATAAAGAAGGAGAAATTGTCACAAGACCTTAACAATATGCACCAGAAAAAGAACCATGAGTATATGACAATCTATGAACGCATCAGGAACACTTCCCCAAATGATGAAGGAAGGAAAACATGTGACCTGCCAAGTGGAATTTTTAGACAGCTAGGAGATCACACGATCATTGTGCATCAGGGGATTGCCTGGGCACCTTCCAATTGGGAGGGCCTCCAGGACTTTCTCTGAGAAGGGTCCACCCAATTGGGCATATACACAATGGATAAGATATAAAACAAGGGATAATCTTAAAGGAAAGGAACCGGTGGGTAGAGGGAATGTAGCATACCTTTCAAGTTCCACGAGAAAGTTAGAAACTGACAAGAAACCCAGAACAAGGAAAACTATCCTACCTGGAAAGATGGAGTCATCAGACTGATATGAGATGGCTCTGAAACACTGTGTGCCTGGAGGTTTTCAGGACAACTTAGAATTCTGAGGGTGTTTATGACGTCACGGTGAACGTGTCACCCAAGATGGCAGAAAGTTTAGAGTCCGAGGATTGCCGTGGGTAGGATACCCACATGAGAGATATCCAGAAACAGCTTTTCCAAACACAAACCGCACACAGAAACTTGAAGAGATCAAAGAGGCACTTTTCAAGGGATTAGATTCAAGGGATAAGAAAGGAATCATTGGGAAGAAGGGACACTAGAGGGGCAAGCACTGAGAGGAGAACTTTGTTATCTACTCTAGTAGATGTGGAGGCCGTGCTGATTGAAGCTTGCAACTTGATTTGAAACAAGAGGCTGGACTTGGGGCATATCAGACCTACGTTTTCCTTCTGCCTTACTCATAATCCCAAGTCAAGAATGATCTCTTGAGGACATTGAAGAGAACAATTGAGGCCTTCTTTCCTAGGCCCCTAGCATTCTTTGAAGAGAGGTCTCCCTTTGCATAGCTCTGGCGTCACGGGGTCCCACTGGGTACATGCTAATGTGTCCCAAGACATCTCTGTGAAGACTTAAAGGAATGGATGATTGTCATGCTTGGGGTGTGTCCTTTGGTTTGGAGGGCTGTAGAAGTGTGCTTAAAAGCACCCTTTTCGAGAGGGCTTCGTTCCTGTGTGAAGGATGCCCTTCCTGGCTACAGTGCTCAGTTGGGCTCCAATGAAATTCTCTCCCCCACCTCTTGCCATGGAAACAGTATTGATTTCTTGTTCTGACATCATATGGAATGAGGTTTGCTGAAAATTAGAAAATTAGAAAATTGCCATTATGTTTAAATAAAAATACACCTGCCAAAGTTCAGAATGAAAATCACACCAATAGGAAACCATGTAGAAATAAAAAGCCCAGTATCCAGACGTACTCTGTTGGAGCATTCAATGATCAGGGGTCAAGTTTGAAACTTCCCAAATCCAGAAAAGAGACAGACAAATCACTTACCTGGAGGGAGGAATTCATCAGATTTCTCTAATTTCTCTCAAAAACATAATGTCCGTGAAGGTGGTTGTCGGGACAACATCGAATCTGGAGTTTCTGATCTGAGAATCTCAAACCTACCAAGACGACCATGTGTTCTCAGGGCTAAGTGTCACCTGGGCTGGGATAGCAAAGATTCCAAGTGACCGATGGAAATTCCAAGACCACACCCAACAATCACGAAATGACTCATACGTCTGGCTACAGAACCTATGGTAATTAAAGACATACAAAACCCCTAACTTGGAAAGAAGGAGAACGCACTGATAAGCAAATCGAATGGAGATATCTCAGCAAGACCATAACAATTAGACTATAGAAAAGAAAAAAGGATCCCGGAATATGGAGGCCAACAGAAATCAAAGCTGACTAATCCACAGTGAAAGACGTCAGTCATTAGACACACTCTGTTTGAACGTTTGAAAGTCAGAGAAAGTCACAACACCAAAAACAGCAGCAAAGGTCAAACCTGGCCTAATTGAGAAGGGTGAGTTATGAGACTGCTCCCAGCGGGCTCTGAAAGCAGGTGTCCACGAAGCTAGACTGGACAGCAGAGACACGATTCTGACAAATCACCCAACATCACAGTGGGCCAGAAAATCAAGCTGGCCTCATCTACACAGGGCCAGAGTTGGGCTCAAGTAGCATATTCAAGTCACAATCCACTCAACTGCAGGTTGCCAATGGAACATGAAAAGGGCCAGCCAGTGGGGCCGTCTGCACATTCTGGTTCAGCAGACCAGGGTTGGCGATGTGGAATCCTGGGGGTGAGCCACCTCACCGCTCGTCCAGCCATTCTGGGGAAGGCGTCTGAGGTAGTGTAGAGGGAGATGGGAAGCGACGATAGACATCGCCATTCTTCCTCAGGAAATGCAGCAGCATGGCCACCAGATGTGAGCACAGCCATAAACTTCTGTCAAAACAAAACCAATTGAAAGTTGCAAAGAATAGAAAAACTGAACCTCAAAAAAGAAAGCATGCCAGTAGGAAGAAAAAGATATCTAGGAATAAACGTGGCCAAACAGCAGAAAGCTATGGAAACAGAAAACTTGCAAAGGTTTGGGCGAAGATATTACAGAAGACACAAGGGAACGGAAGCCTATTCCATGATCTTCCAATGGAAGAACGAACATACTTCCAACGTCCATACCGCATAAAGCAGTGTCTGGATTGCATGCAGTCCCAGTCAAAGTTGCAACAATCATTCCCACAGAAATAGAAGACAGAATCCTAAAGTTTCTATTCAGCAACAAAGGACCTGGAATAGCCAGAGGAATCCTCAGGAAAACGAACAAAGCAGCAAGTCTCACACTTTCTGATTTCAACATATAGGATGAAGCCCTAGGTACGGAAACAGCACAGCCTGGCCCCCAAAATAGGCACACAGACTCATGCAACAGAACGAGAGCCTGGAGGCCAACTCACACATCTACTGACAGCGCATTTTCGAACAGTGAGCCTAGAGGAGAAAGTGGAGAAAGGAGAGTCTCCACAAGAAATGGTGCTGAGAAGACTGCACACCAACAGGTAACACAATGAGAGTAGACCATGATGTTACACCAGACATACGCACGACCTCGAAATGGATTAAAGCCTTGAATGGAATACTTGAAACCGTGCAACTTCTAGGAGACAACCCAGGCAGCTTGCTCTTTGCCATCTGGCTTGGCTGCCTATTTGGAAGAAGCACGTGTCAGTGGGCAAAGGCAACAAAGGAAACAAAAAACAAGCGGGACTCCATCCAATGCAGAAGCTTCTGCCCAGCCAACGACTCCATCGACTCATTGCAAAGACAGCACAACTGTGACAGGCTGTTTGCAAACCACACATCAAAGAAGGGGTGAGTACCTAAAAGATCCAATGAATTCATACGTCTTCACAGGAATAAAAACAACGAGCCCAATAGAACCTTGGCAAAAGATGGAAACAGACATTTCTCCCAGGAAGATAGGAAGATAGCCAACAGGCTGTATGAAAACATGTTCATCATCATTAAGTCTCTGGTCAATGCAAATGCTGAACGGCAATGAGATAGCAACACACAGTGGTCAGAATGGCTATAAGGATGAAGACGGGAAACAATAAGTTTCACAGAGGAGGTGGAGAGAAAGGAACCCTCCTGCACTGCTGGTAGGAATGTGAACCTCTGCGGCCACTACACAAAGTGGTGTGGAATTGCCTCAAAAATTTCAGAATCCACCTACCACATGATCCATCTATTCCTCTGTGGCGTATATATCCAAACATCATGGAAACACTAATGCACAGAGATCGATGCACTGCTGTGTTCACCACAGCCTTACTCCCGATATCCAAGACTTGGAAGCGTCAGTGGTGACCATCAAGAGATGAATGGAGAAGGAAGATCGGCTATAGCCACACGATGGTATAGCTCTCAGCTGTAGGAATGGATGCAGTCCAGCCATTTGTGACCACCAGAATGGCTCCTGATGGTATTAGGGGAACTGAAGCAAGGCCCAGGGATAAGGTTGAATACCACAGGATCTCATGTACAAGGAGAAGAGGAAAAACGGAGCAACAAAATGGTAGGACGTGACATGGGATTGGTAGTTCCCAAAGGGAAATGGATGCGGGGGTCTGAGGGAGAAAGAGTTGATTAGGCACAAGTGTGTGGTGAGGGCCTGTAATTAGGCTTACAGTGGTGAAGATGATGTAACCTACACAGAAGTCTAAATCTATGAGATTGTAGATGTGAAAAGCTATAGGATGTTATAATGCTGGGTTACGGCAATCAATTCACATAAAATCAAATCTCCAAAAAACGGTGCAGATTTACGGCCTAAGCTTTGGAGGCTGAAAGAGATTAGAGAAGATGAACTTCCAAGGATTAGTAATCACCTCCAAATGCTTAATGATGCTACAGAAAGGTAGACCTTAGCAAAGAGATGAAGCGGAATACTAGCAAGAGAATATGTTCCGTGCTAAACTCATCAACCAAAGGTAAATGTTACCGTCATTCATGTTACTACTGATTCCCTTCACGAATAATCGAAGCAGCCTAACATCCTCCCACGATCAGGCCAAAAGTTGGTCCAGAAGTCCAATTCATTGGCGGACCTGTGATGTAGCAGGTAAGTGCCCGCTTTCCGCTTGGGCGGCCTGAGCTTCACAGGATAGCACCACGGTTGTGGATCAGATTACTAGCATTAGGAAATCCAGATTTCACGGTCTGGTGGGCACAGAGATCATAAAGAAGTAGAAATGGTGAGGGAAACTGAGCAATATGCACCAGAAAAAAACCATGTGAATATTACAATCTATGAACGCATCAGCTACACTTCCCCAAATGATGAAGGAAGGAAACATGTGACTTGCCTGGTGGAATTGTCAGACTGCTAGGAGATGACATGATAAGTGTGCATCAGGGGATTGCCTGGACAACTTCAACTTGGGAGGGAGTCCATGACTTTCTCTGGGGAAAGTCCACCAATTTCACCATATCCACAAAACATAAGAGATAAAATCTTTGATAATCGTAACGGAAAAAGACTGGTGTGTAGAGGGAATGTAGTAGACCTTTCAAAGTTCGAGGAGAAAGTTAGAAACCGACAAGAAATCCAGAGAAAGGAAAACTATCCTACCTGGAAATGGGGAGTGGTCAGACTGGTATGCGATGGCTCTGAAACACTGTGTGCATGGAGGTTGTCAGGACAACTTAGAATTCTGAGGGTGTTTATGAACATGTCACCCAAGATGGCCACATCTATACAGTCCGAAGTTTGGCCATTGTGTGGCTATAGATCGTCTTCCTTCTACATTCGTCTCTTGATGGACACCACGTAGGCTTCCAAGTCTTGGATATTGGGAGTAAGGCTGTGGTGAACACAGTGGTGCATGGATCTCTGAGCATTAGTGTTTCCAAGTTCTTTGGATATATATGCCACAGAGGAATAGCTGGATCATATGGTAGATGGATTCTGAAAATTCTAAGGCAATTGCACAGCACTTTGGGTAGTGGCTGCACCTGATTACACTCCCCCCAGCTGTGCAGGAGTCTTCCCTTCTCTCCACCTCCTCTCCGAGACTTGTTGTTCCCTGTCTTCATCCCTATAGCCATTCTGACCACTATGAGCTGCTATCTCATTGCCGTTCGTATTTGCATTGCCAAAGACTTAATGATGATGAACATGTTTTCATACAGACTGTTGGCCATCTTTTATCTTCCTGGGAGAAATATCTCTTTCCATCTTTTGCCCACGTTTTATGGGGCTCGTTGTTTTTTTATTGTGGAGACATATGAGTTCATTGGATATTTTGACTAATCACCCCTTCTCCGATGTGTGGTTTGCAAACATCCACTCGCAGTTGTTGTGCTGTCTTTGCATTGAGTCGATGGAGTCGTTGGCTGTTCAGAAGCTTCTGCATTGGATGGAGTCCTGCTTGTTTCTTGTTTCCTTTGTTGCCCTTGCCCAGTTACACATGCTTCTTCCAAATAATCGGCTAAGCCAGATGGAAAAGAGCAAGCTGCCTGCGTTTTCTCCTAGAAGTTGCATGGTTTCAAGCCTTCCATTCAAGGCCTTAATCCATTTCCAGGTGGTGTGTGTGGCTGGTGTAACATCATGGTCTACTCTCATTTTGTTACATGTGGCTGTGCAGTCTTCCCAGCACCGTTTCTTGTCGAGACTCTCCTTTCTCCGCTGTCTCCTCTTGGCTCCTTGGTCTAAAATGGGCTGTCCATATATGTGGGAGTTGACCTCTGGGCTCTCGATTCTGTTCCTTGTGTCTGTGTGCCTCTTTTTGTGGCCAGCCTTTGCCGTTTCGGTACCTAGCAGTTCGTCCTATATGTGGAAATTCGAAAATGTGGTACTTGCTGAGTTGTTCGTTTTCCTCAGGATTCCTTTGGCCTTCCCTGCTCCTTTGTTGCTGGATAGAAACTTTAGGATTCTCTCTTCTATTCCTGTGGGAAAGATTGCTGAAACTTCGATGGGGCTTGCGTGGAATCCAGAGATTGCTTTATCCAATATGGACGTTTCAATTGTGTTTGTTCTTCCATTTGAAGAGCGGTGAATAGACTTCCGTTTCCTTATGTGTTCTTTAATTTCTTTCCGCAAAGCTTTCCAGTTTGTTGGTCCTTGTTTGTCTCTTCTCCTTGTGAGGGAGCTCCTACGGTACTTGAGTTTCTCCCTGCGAGCTGTTTCACTTCCAATGAAACCCTCAAGAGCCATCCTTCTGGTCACTAATGGCTGGATTCTCTCTTTTGTTATGGCTCAGAGATATGCCATTGTGTTCATAAAGCCCAGCTTCCTTCTCCAATCTTCTTTCTCTATTCGTCCTTCTGCCTTGATGGGCATCAGGGCGGCTTCCCAGTCTTGGATAACGGGAGTAAGGCCAGGGTGAACACAGAGGTGCACATATATCAGTGCACGACTTCTTCCAAGGTCTGTGGATAAACCCGCCACTGAATAATAGCTGGATCATATGGTAGAATCCATCTACCATGGATGGATTCTGACATGTCTGAGGCAATTCCACACTGATTTGCGTCGTGGCTGCACGAGCTTACACTCACAGCAGCACTGTACGAGTCTTCCCATCTCTGCAGCTCCTCTCTGACACTTGTTTCCTGACTTTTTACCTATAGTCATTCAGACCACAGTGAGCTGCTATCTCACTGCCATTTGGATTTCAATTGCCCTGAGTCTTGATGATGATTAACGTGTTTTCATACACCTGTTGGCCATCTCTATCTCTTCTTGGGTGAAATCTCTGTTTCCACCTACTGCCCTGGTTTTAATGGGCTTATTTTTTTTTCTCTTGTGGACGCATATGAGTTCACTGCATCTTTTGGCTATTCACCCGTTCACCGATGTGTGGTTTTCAAACATCCTCTCCCAGTGATTGTATTGTCTTTTCATTGAGTCGATGGTTTCCTTGGCTGGGCAGAAGCTTTTGCATTTGATGTAGTCCCATTTGTTTCTTGTTTCCGTTGTTGCCCCTGCGCAAGCAGACATGCATCTTACTTATAGGAGGCTAAGACAGATGTCAAATAGCATGCTGCCTAGGTTTCCTTACAGAAGTCTCGTGGTTTGCAGTCTTACATTCAAAACTTTAATGCATTTTGTGTTGGTGTTTGTGCCTGGTGTAACATCGTGGTCTACTCTCCTTGTCTTACATGAGGCGCTGCAGTCGTCCCAGCACCGTTTATTGTAGAGACTTTCCTTTCTCCACTGTCTCCTCTTGCTTCCGTGGTCGAAAATGGGCTGTCCATGTATGTGTGTGTATACCTCTGGGCTCTCGATTGTGTTCCATGGTTCTGCGTGTCTGTTTTCATCCCAGCCTGCGCCATTTCCAATCCTATTTCTTCATCCTATATGTTGAAATCAGAAAGTGTGATACATTGAGCTTTGTTCATTTTCCTCAGGATTCCTTTGGCAATCCGTGGTCTTTTGTTGCTGGATGTGAACTTTAGGATGCTCGCTTCTATCTCTGTGAGAAATATTGCTGCAACTTTGCCTGGGACTTCATGTAATATAGAGATTGCTTTATCCGGAGTGGAGGTTTCCAGTGTGTTAATTCTTCCATTTCAAGAGCATGGAATATCCTTCTGCTTCCTTGTGTCTTCTCCCATTTCTTTCCACAAGGTTTGCTAGTTTTAGATTTACCGAGCTTTCACCTGTCGGGGCGAGGTTATTCCTAGGTATCTAAAGCTTCTCACTGACATTTTTTTTTTGAGGTTCAATTTTCCTATTCTTTGCAACTTTTAATTTGCTTCCTTTTGACAGAAGTTTATCGCTGTTCTCACATCTGATGACAGTGCTCCTGTATTTGCTAAGGAAGAGTGGCCCTGTCTATCGTCACTTCTCATCTGCCTCTACACTCCTTCCCACGCCTGCCACAGAATGGTTTGGCCAGCGGTGAAGAGGTTTACCCCCAGTATTCCACCCTGTCAACTCCAGGCTTCCGACCCAGAATGCACAGACTTCCCCAATTCTCCACTGGCCGGCCCCTTTCATATTCCTTTGGCAGCCTGCAGTTTAGTATAATGTGACTTAAATATGCTACTTCAGCCCAAGTCTGGCACTGAGTAGACGTAGCCAGTTTGCATTTTTGGTCAACTGCGAAGTCAAAAAATTTGTCAAAATTGTGTCTCTGCTGTTCCGGCAAGCTTCATGGACACAGTGTTTCTGAGCACGTTTGGAGCAGTCTCATTCTCACCCTTTCCAGGTAGCCCAGGTTTTACCTCACTGCGGTTTTTTGGTTTGTGACACTCTCTGACTTTCAAAAGTTCAAGCATAGTCTGCCTAAAGTCTGACATCTTTCATTGTGGATTATTCAAGTGTGATTTGTGTTTGCTTTCCCTTTTCTGAGCCCATTTTGCTTTCCATAGTATAATCATCATGGTCTTTCTCAGATTTCTCCCTATGGTATGCTTGTCAGTCAGTTCTCCTTCATCCCAAGGTATCAATTTTCTATTTCTACAATCACCCTATGTTCTATAGGCCTACATGTGAGTGCTTTTCATTTTGGGTGTTGTCTTTGAATTTACATTGGTCACTTGTTGCAATCTTTGCCATGCTAGCCTAAGTCAAAGTGAGCTTGAGAACACGTGGTCATCTTGCTTGGTCTTACCTCCTGAGATCTTAAACTCCAAACTATAGGTAGTCATGGCAACCTCCTTCATGAACATAATGTATCTGAGACAAATTAGACGATTCTGATGAATCTGCTTCAGGGAAGGTACTTTTCTGTTTCATTCCTGGATTTGGGAAGTTTCGAACTTGACCACCGATCGTTGAACGTTCCCTTAGACTACGTGTAGATATTGGTTTACTTTATTTCTATAGGGTGTGTTGTTTGTTTGATGTACATCCTCAGATCTGGCATGTTTATTTTTCTATAAAGATAATGGTAATGTTCTAATTTTGAGCCAACCTCCTTACATATGGTGTCAATACACGTTATCAATAATTGTTCTACTCCAAGAGATGGGGGAGAGTATTTCATTGGAGCCAAAGTGAACACACTAGCCTGGCAGTGCAGCCCTCACAAAACAACGAAGCCATCTGGAAAAGGGTGTGTCTCAGTGCACTTCTGGCGCCCTGCCAAAAAATGAGGCATACTAGAAGCATGACGGGGTTCCATTCCTTCATGGGTTCCAAGAGATGTATTGTGACACATTAGCATGTACCCAGTTGGCCTCCGTAATGCCAGAGCTATGGAAAGTGAGACTTCTCCTCAATTAATGCTAGAGGCAAAGGAAAGGAGGCATCAATCCTTCTCTACAATGTCCTCAGGACACCATTCTTGATTTTGGATTATGATTAAGGCAGGAGAATTTGTACGTCTGATAAGCCCCAAGTCCAGCCTCTGGTTTCAAATCAAGTTTCAGGCTTGAATCAGCATGGCCTCGCCATATACTTGAGTAGATGACAATGGTCTCCACTCAGTGCTTGTCCCTGTATTATTGCTTCATCACGATGACTTCTTTCTTACCCATTTAATCAACGTCTATTCTATCTCTTCAAGTTTCAGTGCTTGGTTTCTGTTTTTAAATTCTTTTCTGGGTATCTCTCACTTGAGTATCGTATCCCAGGATAATCCTCAGACTATAAAGATGAGGGCATCTTGGGTGACAGGTTCACTGTGGTGTCATAAACACCCTCAAACTTCTAAGTTGTCCCGGCGTCTTCCTTGCACACAGTGTTTCAGAGCCATCTCATACCAGTCTGGCACTCACCCTTTCCATTTCCTGGATTTCTTGTCGGTTTCTAACTTTATCCTTGAACTTTTAAATGTCTAGTACATTCTCTCTAGACACTGGTTACTTTATTTTAAGTTTATCCTGGGTTTTATCTGTTACATTTTGTGGATATGGCCGAGTGTTTAGACTTTCCCCAGTGAAAGTCTTGGAGTCCCTCCCAAGTGGAAGCTGCCCAGGCAATCCTCTGACGTGCAATGATCGTGGCATCTCGTGCAGGCTGACAATTCCACCTATGCAGGTCACATCACTTTCTTCCCTCTGTATTTAGGGAAGTGTACCAGATGTGTCATAGATTCCAGTATTTTCTTGTTTTTTTCCTGGTGCATATCTATAAGGTATGCTCACAATTTCCACTTATTTATAATCTCTGTCTGCACCATACCATGAAACCTATCTTTCCTAATGTTACTAATGTGATCCGTACGTGTCATACGAATCCATGAATCCCAGGCCGCCCACTAGTAACATGGACTCTTACACACCAGAACACATGGCTGGCCCTGAATTTTACTTTGGGACCAATTTTTTGCCTGAACTTGGGAAGAAGCTGGCCTGCTGTGATTATTCATGAATGTAATTAGTAGTAACCTCATAGACGGTAACATTTTCCCTTGGTTCATGAGTTGAGCACGGAACACGTTCTCTTCATAGTAGTCCTCTTAATCTATTTGAAATGGTCTACCTTTCTGTATCATCATTAAGCATTTGGAGGAGATTCGCAATCCTTGGAAGTTTATTTTCTCTAATGTCTTTCAGCCTCAAAAGCTTTTTGCCACAAATCTGCATGCCTTTTTGGATTTTTTCTTTCCCTCTGGGAAACTCACATCCAAAGTGAAGGCTGCTATCCAAAGCTAGAATGCTCAGTGGCCCCAGTGCAATTCTCTCCCCCAATGTATTGCCATAGAAGAGTATTGATTATGTGTTTTGACACCATAATGAGGAAGTTGGCTGAAAATTGCAACATTACACTTATATTTAATGACAAATAAACATGCCAGAGCAGAGGATGTAAATCAAACAACTAACAAATCCTACAGAAATAAAGTAAACCAGTATCTAGACATAATCTACCCAAACGATCAGGGATCTGGACTCAAGTTCGAGCCTTCCAAAATTCAGAAAAGAGACATAAAAATATCTTACCTGGAGACAGGAATTCATCAGATTTGTCTAATTTGTCTCAGAAACATTATGTCCATAAGGTGGTTGCCAGGACAACCTACAATTTGGAGTTTCTGATCTCAGAATGTCAAACCAACAAACATGACCACGTGTTCTCAGTGCTCGGTTGGACGTAGGCTAGCTTAGCAAAGATTCCTTCAAGTGAACGATTGAAATTCAAAGACAATACCCAGCAATCAGGAAATCACTCATACATCAGGCTGGAGAACATATGGTGATGAAAGAAATACAAAATTAATAACTTGAATGAAGGAGAACGGACAGATAAGCATATCTATCAGAGATAGCTGAGAAAGCCCATGACGATTGATGTGGATTAAGGTTGCCCCAGCTCGAAAAGCCCAAGGTTACCTGGCCTACATGCCAAACTACATGACGCGGTGAATCATTTTTTGGTATGAATTAGAGGTGCCCCAGTGAGAGAAGCCCAGGTCATGCTCACCTACATGCCTATCTATATGGCCAGATTCGTATCTAACTTTATCCGATCACACAATAACCAGACCCCAATTGAACTGGAATCATTTCATGACATTTTACATCATCTTTTCTTTTTCCAGCAAAAGTAAGTCACGTAACTATGCTTATAAAATTAGCACTTACCCTGTACTCAGGGCAGCAGCAGGAGCTGTGACTGCCCATGGGTCCTGTCCCCATGCAGCAACTCTTTAGTGCCCATGGGTCCTGTCCCCATGTCTGAAGCTCTTCACTGCCCATAGCTCCTGTCCCCATGCTATCCTGTACCGTTGTCTAAATAAAAGAGCATCACTGCCAGACCTTGAGAGTCCAACAAATCTTTCTTTTGACTTTTCAGTTCGCCAACCTCGCATCATATCTTGTGGCCCTTACGGGGATTTTGCTTCATCAGTTTGTGAGCTTGACTTCTGGTAAATGCCCTTTTCTTCCTTGTGCCTCTCTCCTTTTCGAGGATGGATCTAAATTCACTTCTCCATCAGGAACTTTCTTGGATAGCTGTATGAATCCATGTTTGCTGCCCATGGCTACGCTGTGGGGCAAATCATGGCATTCGGCTTGAAGAGAATCAGTACCTTAAGCCTAAGGGCGATGTAGAATGAATTAATCCGTTCCTTCCTGACTCTATCTCTAATATATAAATTTTACGTGGGCACGGGTTGGCCACTTAAGTCATTAGGATTGTTGGGAATCTGCAAGACTCCTGTGGAAGTTTTCTTTTCCTCAGGCTGTATTCAGATACCTCCCATGGCACCTGACCATGCTCTGAACTGTGTGAATGTCCCAATTGGGACTCCAGTTCAAGGCAAGTAAGAAAGTCTAACCTTTGGTTGAGTATGGAAAACCCTTCTCGGAGAATGGCTCCAACACGCAATTGGGTAGAATGTCCCCCAAAGCGGCGGAAAATTCCTCACTATTTTTCTCTATCCTGTTCTCTCTTAAACTTCTCCTTTTCTCTCAGGGACCATTCACCAGGCATCTATTGCTGCCAGGCAGAATAGGAAAGATGTTCACCAGGCACCTGTTACTGCCAGGCATCTGAGGGAAGGTACACAAGGGATGCAATGCTGGTGGACTTCCCCATCACCCATTGCTATAGGAACCCCACATTAGGAACGACAGGTGGGATGCTGCCCTAGGTTCACAGGGGATTTTCAAGGAAATGGACGTGTCTCTTTCATCTTTGTTAGAGTTACACGGGCCATTTTCATCTCCTTTTTAGCTTTGCAACCGGAAAACAGAAGAATCTTTGAAGAGTCAAGGCCTCCACGCCTGGGAGCTCCAACTTTGGCTTTCTACCCTGATCACCACGGCAACACCAAGTAGGGTGCCCTTTTTTCCAGATGACTGATTGAGGATTTTAGTCACCTACTGAGTTGGCTATGAGGGTAGCAGACCTGTGATTTATTCTGTGAACTGTCGTGCTAGGGTAGTGTGCCCCAGCATGGGAACTGTTGTGTGACTCTTATCTTGATAACCCTCTGGGAGTGGTCATGAAGGTGAGGTCTGGTGTCTTCTTTTCCTTTCTTTGTTTTGCTCATCATGTAGTCTGTTGTTACCAAGTCGAGCTTAAGTTCAGGCTGAACCTGACCAGAACCTGGACCTTCTGTAAAATCGAAAAACTTGAAAACATTTTGCAAGGGACTTAACTCTCAACCCGGCTGCTGGGAGCCCTGACCTCCAGCCAGTTCCCGGCTTCTGTGGGCACTGCACCCTTTTCCAGTCCACTGTCAGTCAGACACTGGCTTTACTGCCATGGGGAATGCCGTAAGCATCCCAAGAGACTCACCACTCAGAATCCTTCTAACTAATTAGAAACACTTTCAATTGTATGGTGATGCCCCAGAAACTCCAACTAGGAGAAAATTTGCGAGGTATCTCTGTGCCTTTCTGGTGCAGTTGGACAGGTGGATCAACCTAAAAGGACCTTCAAGTTACAGTCCAGTTTCTGGGAAATAAAGAGCAACTGTCCTTACAAAATCCTTGCAAGACTGGAAAGACAGCTCTAGAGGCAGTTCAGATTCCACCTAGTTCCTTTATCATGAAAAAGATTATCATGCTCCCTCTCCAGGAACTACTGTCCAGTCAATCACTCATTCTTAAGACTGAAAAACAAAAAAGGAAGGGAAAGGAAAATGAACATAAGTGTGCCTTTGCCAAAAGTCTAGCATGTGAAAGGTCTTCTCCATAAGTATTAGTAAAAAGGCTCAAAACAAAGTTTGGATTCATAACTTGTGAGCTTAATATTATTGTTCCTGACTCACAGCAGTAGTTTTTAAAACGATGGTTGTACAGTCTCTCTGTATGTGTGGCTATGTGTATGTTATAGGTGTGATACTTTTATCCTGGATGCTATGGCCAAAATTAAGATCTCTGTTTAGTTGGCTTAAAGTAAGTGCTTACTTAAATTCTAAATGTAGTAGAAATTAACTCAGTGCCTTTCAAAGTAAACGTGATGTGAATTAACCTGTGGTAAATGAAAACTTGTTTAAGTTTGTTGGTTTGATTGAAAATAGTCTTCTTGTCAGAGTTGTCGGTATTTGCATAGTATGCAGGCATTCATCCTGGGTTTACTAGTCACATAATCTCACGTTGTCTGTTAAATTTGTCAGCAAAATAATAGCTGTAAACGATGACCAGTTTTTTCAAATGCCTCATGAGGTTTCTGTAGGTAATCTGAACATAATTGTCGGAAAAAATGGTTTAAATACATAAAACTCACAATAACTTTTACAGTCTGTATACTTGGGGAAAAAAACAGCTTCGAAATTCTTTTTGGTAACAATCTTGAGTTTTGCCAAGTTAAGTTAAATGATAAAAAGATGAATATCTGGGTCATTTATGGATAGGATGAAACACTGAAACATTATTAATAAACATAGCTAAGTTATCTGATTTTGGCTTCTGAGTGAAGAGGCTAAAAGCGTTTGGGCGTATTAAGAAGCATGCCTTGTGTTTTGTTGTAAAGTACCACGTTTCTAAATTTATGAAGTGTTTAGAATGCTGATATAAAAGACAATTCATAATTGTTTACATTTTTAGTGTTTACTAGGTCTGTTAAGGTTTAAATGTTCTAATTAACCTATGGAATTAAAGCTACTGGAAATTAATAAGTAAAAGAGCTGTGTATTCAAGGAAGTTAAAATGGATGTTTTCAGTAAAAAAGGTATAAAGAATGGAAATATTTTTGTTTGATAGGTTAAGAAAGATAAATTTGTCCTGATGTACTAGAAAGGAAAAAGAAAGACTTTGGGACAAAGTTGTAGAATGCTTATGAAGGAGAAATTCTGAAAGGAGTTTTATGCCTGGTCAAGTAGACTAAAGTAAGTTCAATTAAGTGCATGAGTTTGAATGTTAAAAATAAGTAGGTGCAGAAATTCAAATTTGGTTTTCTCTGAAAGGATACTTTTTCTTGAACTTTTGATCTGCTCTTGATAAAGAGGTTATAAAAGCTATTCCTTTCAGTAATTCTACCTAAGAGACAAATCTGTTTTGTGAAAATAATGACTGAGATCACTCTTAAGATTTTTCACTCTTTCTGTTATCACTTTGAATAGATAGCTGAGCATTGTTTCACAGTGATTGTTGTTTCCTATTTGAAGAAGCACTTTAAAAACTTTTGATATGTTTTGACAAGTTTCTCCCTGAAAAATATTCAAATCCTGAACGAAGGCTTTCTTTTGACCTGGTAGACAGAAGAAAAATTACTCTGAGGATTTTCAGAGGCCCCCTGAGTCTTCTCAAAGAAATTTTCTCTCTCTTCCTATAAGGAGGAAAATACCAAACTAATTAGGCTTATTTGGTCTATTAAATTACATGGAAAACATTGGGAAATAAGTGAAGATAGACTTTCTTAGGTGGTATTAGATGGGTAAATGTTATTAATATAGATGTCTTAAAATTATATGGCATTCTTAAGATTCCGATCTGTCCTGGTTATCAGTCATAAGTCCAATTATTATCTGGAAGTGTTATATGTCACAGAAGTAGCCAAGTTTCTTTGGCAATTGCCCTTTGGAGTCCTTTGTCCATTTGCAGATAGCTGTTGTTTTACTCTGATGCTTTTTTCTTTTGCAAATATCTTTCATCTTCCAAGAAATTCCTGGAAAGGATTCTGACACAGAGGTTCTAAACTACACGTTTCTGACAAACTTTCAGATTGTAAAACTGAACTCAGTAAGAAATGCCAGAATTCTAACAGAAACTAAGCTCATCAATCTGCTGACAGAAGATTCAGCTCAAGAGTTGATTATACAGGACTGTGTGAACTGATGAGGATGATTATAATTTTTTAGGACATCTGTTTGAAATATTGTTGAGTTTTGATGTGTTGTTTTGTTTTCTCACAATGAAGGAAATATTTTTTCTTTTCTCTTATGCTAACTTTGACTTACAGCTGTTTGGTGAAATTATGCCTTTATAAGAAAAACTGAAACATTTATCTTTTTCTCCCTACCTTATCCCTCTGGAATTGGGAAACCCTTTGTGACCGAGTATGGTTATGTAGTGGCAATATTTGCATAAGTTCCATAAGAATCTGTTCTCCTTATAACAGGACACATTTGTTATACTACCAAGGCTTTGACTGGAATGTCATATTTGAAACACACAGGCTCAGATATGACAAGACAGCATTTCAGGAACAAAGATTGGACTTTCTGGAATACAGCCACTTGGAAACACTGGCCTGGTACCTTGTTTACAGAGATTCTGGCAATCTTACCCAGTAAGTAAGGAAGCTTGCTTATCTGACAGGTGTAAGGAACTCCGAATATTTTGGGGGACCTCAAAGAGAACACCACTCAAATCTGTAAGTACTGCAGGCCAAATCTGATGGCAAGTCCTTGGCTTGGCTTTTCTGGCCTTGAAAGACCTTCACAGTTGAATCTGAGATTCCTCATAAAAAAGTCCAGCAAAGCAGATTTTAAAAAGCCTGTATAAGCAATTACTATTCTTGTTCCTCTTATGTAAATAATTGGAGCAAGTTGTATTGAAGCTACACTTTATTTGCAAACCAGTTCATCCTAATTTGGCTATCTTTTGTAAAAATGAGGGTGATTTAAGAGAGAAAAAATACGTTTATGTAGAAGCTATAGTAGGTATTCCTGGATATTAGATTCTAGCTGTTTTCTTTTACAAGATTCATCTATTGCTAATCATAATGTCTCCTTGTGGCCATCTATCTCTGACACCTGGGAGTTCCCTGGCCACCATCAAACATTTTCCTTCAATACTACTGCCCGAATACTAAATACATTTGCTTTGTCACAGGTGGATCCTAAACAACATGTTCCAAATTTAAAGTCCCCAGCTTATCAAGACACAGGATGGACCATATCAAATTTGGAATGAATATATTTGGTTCACTCCTACTAGTGGTCAACCCAGTAAAAGATCACTCTCTGTTGGGAACAAACCAATCACACCTGTGATACATGGCCTAATAGCACTCGACTTATGGGGAAAATTCCCTGTTATTTGTGTTCTCGTATCATCGCCTTAAAAAAATACTGACTGGTCTGGGACTGACTGGGATAGACGGCCCAGCACGTTTTGGTTAGCCCCTAATGGTGCTCAGTGTTGATGTGGGTCCAATTTATGGCCTTGGCTGCCACCTGGATGGATTGGATGATGCACCCTAGGCTTTGTCTGCATGCAAGGTAGAACTACATTTACTATATCTCCTCCTGCTAACCTACCCAACTGCAACAGCGCTGGACCAGCTGTGTCTTCCACTGGTATTTCCATCTTTACTCAATTATCCTTCACCAATTAGGAATTGAAAATGCTGTCTTCCACATGGAAGTCCTAATCAAATTCAGTAGGAAGGCATTAAATGACGCACAATATAGCATTTCGCTGCTCAATTTAGAAGTATCCCAAATGTGTAAGGCAGTCCTCCAAATCCAAATGGCACTGGATGTCTTGACAGCAGCACAAGGGGGCACCTGTGCCATTATAAAAACTGAATGTTTTGCCTATATTCTTGACTACCGTCAAAATATTTATGGCTTCCTATCCCAGCCACCAAATTAAATCCATGTCTGACCAACCCTAACTCTAAACGATTGGTTGAACTCCCAGTCAGTACCAGGTTTCTGCACTACTTCAAAACCTTATTCATTGGGTTAAACATACTGCTTGTATTTCTACTTGTAGTTTGTTGTCTATTTCGTTGTTTGACTTCTGCATGCCAAAATATTTCACCTCTTGGAGCACATCTCGTCAAATGATTCTCTCCTCTCCAGGGGCGCTGTATAACTTAGCCTTGGACTCCACAGGTGAAGACTTCTGGTCCACTGAACTTCTACCTGTGCCTATGGCCCCATTAAGGGACACCTCTACAACATTGTACAGCCAGAAGCATTTACAGAAGAGTGAACATCGTCCATATCCCCAAATATTTCTGGTCCAAATGGGTTCGAGGAGGTTTATGTCGTGGATTGAGTCTGCTCCAGCTAGAAAAGCCCAAGGTGACCTGGCCTACATGCCAATCTATATGACCCGGTGGAGTTTTTGTTGATATGAATTAGGGCTGTCCCATGCAGAGCATCTCAGGGCATACTAACCTACATGGTAATATATATGGGCAGATTCGTATCTAAAGTTATATGACCGCACAATAACCAGACCCCATCTGCACTGAAATCATTTAAAGACATTGAACATCATCATTTCTTTTTCCAGTAAAAACAAGTCATGTACCCATGCCTTATAAAATTATCACAAACCCTCAAATGAGAGATGCAGCAGGAGCTCTGACTGCTCATGGGTCCCTTCCCCAGGGAGCAGCAGCAGCTCTTCACTGCCCATGGGTCCTGTCCCCATGCCATTCCGTACTATTCTCTAAATAAAAGAGCACCAATGCCAGACCTTGAGAGTCCAAGAAATCTTATATTTGAGTCTTCAGCTCGCCGAGCCCATATCAACAATTATACCATGGAAAAGAGAAAACGGTCACAGAAAATGGAAGGCACACAGAAATCACATCTGAATAATCCACAATGAAACAATTAAGTTTTAGTCATACTCTGAACGTTCGAAAGTCAGAGAAAGTCACATCCACAAAAACTGGAGCAAATGTCAAACTTAGGCTAATTGGTAAAGGTGAGTTATCACACTGCTAACATCGGGCTCTGAACACCTGTGTCAATGAAGTGTGCCAGGACAGCAGAGACAGAATTCTGGCAAATCTTCTGACATCACAGTGGAGAAGAAAAATAAACTGGCCTCATCTACACAGTGCCACATTTGGCCCAAGTAGCCCATTCAAGTCACATTCCACTCAACTGCAGGTTGCCAATGGAACATGAAAGGTGCTGGCCAGTGGTGTAGTGGTGAACACTGCATGTTGTGGTCAGCAGCCCCGGGCAGGCCATGCGGAATCCTGGGGGTGAACCTCATCACAGCTGGTCCAGCCATTCTGGGGCAGGCGTCTGAGGTAGTGTAGAAGCAGATGGGAAGCAACGTCAGACAGTGTCAATCTTCC
Source organism: Equus asinus (assembly GCF_041296235.1). Taxonomy (NCBI): domain Eukaryota; kingdom Metazoa; phylum Chordata; class Mammalia; order Perissodactyla; family Equidae; genus Equus; species Equus asinus. The sequence continues at coordinate 9,870,119 of NC_091815.1, read as the reverse complement.
TCAGAAAGTACAGCATCATCGCCAGCAGATGTGAGCACAGCCATGAACATCTGCCAAAACAAAACCAATGAAAAGTTGCATAGGATAGAAAAACTGAACCTCAGAAAGAAAAAACATGCACGTAAGAACAATAGGATTTCTAGGAATTAGCTTAGACAAACAGGTGCAAGCAATGGAAACCGAAAACTAGCAAAGCTTTGGCGAAAGCAATGCCAGAAGACACAAGCAAACGGAAGGGTATTCCATGCTCTAGGAATGTAAGAACTAAAACAACTGAAACGGCCGTAAAGGATAAATCAATCTCTAGATTCCATGCAATCCCAGTCAAAGTTGCAGCAAACTTTCCCACGGAAATAGAAGAGAGAATCCTAAAGTCTCTATACAGCAACAAGAACCCTGAAAACCCAAAGGAATCCTGAGGAAAAAAGCAGGACGAACAAAGCAGGATGTAAAACACTTTCTGATTCCAACATGTAGGACGAAGAGCTAGGTACCGAAACATAGCCTGCTCCCAAAAACAGGCACACAGACCAATGGAACAGAATCCAGAGCCCAGAGGTCAACTCACCCATATATGAACAACTCATTTGCAACGAGGAAGGCAAGAGGAGACAGTGGAGAAAGGTGAGTCTCTAAAAGAAACGGTGCTGGGAAGCCTGCACAGCCACTTGTAACACAATGAGAGTAGACCATGATGTTACACCAGGCACACACCCCACCTCGAAATGGATTACCCCCTTCAACTTAAGACTTGAAACCGTGAAACTTCTAGAATAAAACCCAGGGAGCTTGCTCTTTGCCCTCTGGCGTTGCCGCCTATTTGGAAGAAGCATGTGTGACTAGTCAAGGTCAACAATGGAAACAAGAAACAAACGGGACTCCATCCAATGCAGTAGGTTCTGTCCAGCCAAGGAAACCGTGGACTCAATGCAAGGACAGCACAACAGCAGGAAGAGAATATTTCAAACCGCACATCGGAGAAAGGCTGAATAGCCAAAAGATCCAATGACCTCACACGTCTCGACAAGAGAAAAAACAACAAGCCCATTAAAACCTGGGCAAAAGATGGAAACAGAGATTTACACCAAGAAGACAAAAAGGTTGCCAACAGCTTTATGAACTCATGTTCATCATCATTGAGTCTAAGGCCAATGCAAATCCAAATGGCAATGAGATAGCAGCTCACTGTGGTCAGAATGGCTATAAAGAACAAGACAGGAAACAACAAGTGTCGGAGGGGAGGCGGAGAGATGGGAAGAGTTCTGCACCGCTGGTGGGAGTGAAAACCAGTGAAGGCACTAGGCATAGCCTTGTGGAATTGCCTCAGAAATTTCAAAATACATCTACCATATGGTCCAGCTATTCCTCTGCAGCATGTTTATCCAAAGAAATTGGGAACACTACTGCACAGAGATCCGTGCAGCGCTGTGTTCACCACAGCCTTCCTCCCGATATGCAAGACATGGAAGTTCCTCTGGTGCCCATCAAGGGACCCATGGAGAAGGAAGGTGGGCTATATCCACACAATGGCATAGCACTCAGCTGTAAGAAAGGGTGCAGTCCAACCATTTGTGACACCAGAATGGCTACTGAGTGTACGAAGGTAACTGAAACAATCCCCAGGGAGAAAGTCAAATACCATAGGATCTCACTTACAAGGAGAAGGTTAAAACAAGGAGCAACAAACAGGTAGCATGTGACAGGGGATTGGTGGTTCCCAGAGGTAACAGGTGGCAGGGGACGGAGGGAGAAACAGTTGATTAGGCACAAGTGTCTGGTGTGGGCCTGTAATTAATGTTAGAGTGGTCAAGATGACGTAGCATACACAGAAGTCTAAATATATGAGGATGTAAATCTGAAAGTTATAGGATGTTATAATGCAGGGTTCCGGAAACCAGTTCACATAAAATCAAAACTCCATAAAGGCAAGCAGGTTTATGGCATAAAGATTGCAGGCTGAAAGAGTTTAGAGAAGATGGGCTTCCATGGATTGATAATCATCTTCAAATGCTTAATGATGCTACAGAAAGGTAGACCATTGGAAAGAGATGAAGAGGAACACTACCAAGAGAACACGTTACATGCTAAGCTCATGAGAGAACGGAAAATGTAGCTGTCTATGATGTTACAACTAATAACCTTTATGAATAATCAAAGCAGGCCAACATCTTCCAAAGTTCAGTACAAATGTTGGTTCAAAAGTCCTATTCAGGGTCGGCCCAGTGGTGTAGCGGGTAAGTGCCCATGTTCTGCTTGGGTGGCCTGGGCTTTGCTGGCCGGCATCACAGGTCCGGATCAGATTAGGAGCATTTGGAAATATAGATTTAAAGGTATGATGCAGACAGAGATCATGAAGAAGTAGAAATTGTGAGGATACGTTATGAATACACACCAGAAAAAGAACCATGAGAATATCACAATCTATGAACGCATCAGGTACACTTCCCCACATGATGAAGGAAGTAAAACTTGTGACCAGCCAAGGTGGAATTGCCAGAGTGCTATGAGATGACACGATCATTGTGCATCAGAGGATTGCTGGGAACATAAAGTTGGCAGGGACTCCAGGACTTTCTGTGGGGAAAGTCCACACATTTGGCCACATCCACAAATGATAAGAGATAAATCCCAGGACGATCTTAAAGGAAAGAAACCAGTGTCTAGAAGGAATGTAGTAGACCTTTCAAGGTTCGAGGAGAAAGTTAGAAACCGACAAGTCCAGAAAAAGGAAAACTGTCCTACCTGGAAAGGGAGAGTAGTCAGACAGGCATGAGATCGCTCTGAGACACTGTGTGCATGGAGGTTGTCAGGACAACTTAGAATTCTGAGGGTGTTTATGACATCATGGTGACCATGTCACCCACGTTGGCTGAGGTTTCCAGCCCGATCATAGGCCTAGGACAGTATATTCAAGTGACAGTTACCCAGAAACAGCTTTTCCAAACAGAATCCTGGCACAGAATCTTGAAGAGATCAAAGAGACGCTGATTCAAGAGTTGAGAAAGGAATCATTGGGAAGAAGCGATACTAGAGGGGCAAGCACTGAGAGGAGAACAGTGTCATCTACTCAAGTAGATGGGGAGACTGTGCTGATTCAAGCTTGAAACTTGTTCAGAAAAAAGAGGCCGGACCTGGGGCTTATCAGACCTACGTTGTCCTTCTGCCTTACTCATAATCCAAAGTCAAGAATGATCACTTGAGGACATTGACGAGAAGAAGCGTGGCCACCTTTCTTAGGCCTCAGCAAACTTTGAAGACAAGTCTCCCTTTCCATGGCTCTCAAGTCATGGGGGCCCACTGGGTACATGCCAATGTGTCTCAAGAGATCTCATTGAAGCCTGGAAAGAATGGCCCCCTGCCATGTTTGGGTATGTTGCTTGGTTTGGAAGGGCTCTAGAAGTGTGCTGAAAAGCACCTTTACTAGAGGGCTTTGTTCCTTTGTGAAGGCTGCCCTCCCAGGCTAGAGTGTTCAGTTGGGATCAATGAGATTCTCTCCACCCTCTCTTGCCGTAAAAGGAATATTGATTACGTGTTTCGATACCACACGTAAGGAGGTTTGCTGAAAATTAGAACATTACCATTATATTTAAAGAAAAATAAACTCGCCACAGCTGAGGAGGTAAATCAAACACATAAAACCTGTAGAAACAAAGTAAGCCAGTATCTAGCCATAATCTAGTGGAAAGTTCAAGCATCAATGGTGAAGTTTGAAACTTCCCAAATCCAGAATAGAGACAGAAGGTATCTCACCTGGACAGAGGAATTCATCAGATTCATCTAATTTGTTTCAGAAACATTGGGTTCCTGAAGGTGGTTGCCAGGACAACGTCGTACCTGGAGTTTCTCATCTCACAATGTCAAACGAACCCAGATGACCACGTGTACTCAGTGCTCAGTTGCACCTAGACTAAGAGAGCAAAGACTCCCTCAAGTGACCGATGGAAATTCAAAGACGACACCCAGGAATCACGAAAGCACTCACACATCGGCCTACAGAACATATGGTGATTAAAGAAATATAAAATTCCTAACTTGGAATGAAGGAGAATGTACTGACAAGCACCTCGAAGGGATATACCTCAGAAAGACCATGACGATTAGACTATGGAAAAGAAAACAGGGTCCCAGAAAATGGAAGCCCAACAGAAATCACACCTGAATAATCCACAGTGCAATACGTCAGTCTTTAGACAGACTATGCTTGAACGTTGGAAAGACCGAGAAGGTCACAACCCCAAAACTTGCAATGAAAGTCAAACCTGGGCTAACTGGGAAGGGTGAGTTATGAGACTGCTCCAAGCGGGCTCTGAAACCCTGTGTCCATGAAGCTTGCTGGGACAGCAGAGACACAATTCTGACAAATCCTTTGACATCACCGTGGACCGGAAAGAAAACCAGGCCTAGTCTACACAGGGCCAGATTTGGGCTTATGTAGCATATTTAATTCACATTTCACTCAACAGCAGGTTGGCAATGGAACATGAAAGGGGCCAGCCCGTGTTGTAGCAGTGAAGTCCGTGCATTCTGGGTTGGAAGCCCGTGCTAGGCCACATGGATTCCTGGGGGTGAGCCTCCTCACCGTTGGCCCAGCCATTCTGGGGCAGGCGTCCGAGGTAGTGCAGAGGCATATGGGAAGCAACGTTAGACAGGGCCACTCTTCTTCAGCAAATACAGCTGCAGTGTCAGCAGATGTGAGCACAGCCATAAACATTTGCCAAAACAGAACCAATTAAAAGGTGCAAAGAACATAAATACTGAACCTCAAAAACAGAAGCATACCAGTAAGAAGAATAAGATATCTATGAATGAACTTAACCAAACGGGTGCATGCTATGTGACACGAAAGGGAAGAAAGCTTTTGGGAAATAAATTCCAGAAGAGAGAAGGAAACGGAAGGCTACACCGTACTCTTGGAATGGAAGAACTAACACATTTGAAAAGTTCGTAACAGATAAAGCAATCTCTGGATTCCATGCAATCCCAGTCAAAGTTGTAGTAATTTTTCCCACAGAAATAGAAGAGAGAATCCTAAAGTCTCTATCCAGGCATAAGGGACACTGAATAGCCAACGGAATCCTGAGGAAAATGAACAAAGCTGGACGTATCCCCCCTTCTGATTTCACCATACAGGACGAAGCACTAGGTACTGAAACAGCACAGTCTGGGCCCAAAAACAGGCACACAGACGAATAGAACACGATCAAGAGCGCAGAGGTCTACTCACACAAATATGGACAGCTCATTTTCGACCAGAGGGACAAGAGAAGACAGCGGAGAAAGGAAAGTCTAGAGAAGAAATGTTTCTTGGAAGACTGCACAACCACAGGTAACAAAATGAGAGTAGGACATGATGTTAAACGAGGCACATGCCACCTCGAAATGGATTAAAGCCTTGAATGGAAGACTTGAGTCCGTGGAACTTCTAGGAGAAAACCCAGGCAGCGTGCTCTTTACCATCTGGCTTAGCTGCCTATTTGGAAGAAGCATGTGTGACTGCGCAAGGGCAAGAAAGGACACAAGAAACAAACGGGACTCTATCCAACGCAGAAGGTTCTGCCCAGCCAAGGAAACCATAAGTCAATGCAAAGACTGCACAGCAACTGGCAGTGGATGTTTGCAAACCACACATCAGAGAAGGGCTGAATAGCCAAACGATCCAATAACCTCACACGTCTCCACAAGAGGAAAAACAACAAACCCAGTAAAACCTGGGCAAAAGATGGAAACAGAGATTTCTCCCAAAGAGAGAAAGATGGGCAACAGCTGTATGAAAACATGTTCACCATCATAAATTCTCAGGCCAGTGCAAATCCAAACGGCAATGGGATAACAGCTCCCTGTGGTCAGAATGGCTATAAGGAACAAGACAGGAAACAAGTGTCAGAGAGGAGGTGGAGACAAGGGAAGCCTCCTGCACCACTGGTGGGAGTGTAAACCGGTGCAGCCAGTAGGAAAAGCAGTGTGGAATTGCCTCAGAAATTTCTACCATATGATCCAGCTATTCCTCAGCAGCTTGTCTATCCATAGAACTTGGAAACACTAATGCATAGAGATCCGTGCACCACTGTGTTCACCACAGCCTTACTCCCGAGATACAAGACTTGTAAGCCGCCCTGGTGCCCATCAAGGGACGAATGGAGAAGGAAGATGGGCTACATCCACACAATGGCATAGCACTCAGCTGTAGGAATGGATGCAGTCCAGTCATTTGTGACCACCAGAATGGCTCCTGAGGGTATGAGGGGAATTGAAACAAGCCCAGGGAGAAGGTCAAATACCATGCGATCTAAGTTACAAAGAGATATAGAAAAAAAAGGACAAACAAGCTGGAATCACGTGAGATGGAACTGGTGGTTCCCAGAGGGAATGGGAGCCTGGGCCCGGAGGGAGACATAGTTGAATAGGCACAAGTGTGTGGTGAGGGCCTGTAATTAGGCTTATGGTGGTGAAGATGATGTAACCTACACAGAACTTTAAATCTGTGAGGATGTAAATGTGAAAGATATAGGATGTTATAATGCAGGGTTACGGCCACCAATTCACATAAAATCAAAACTCCAAAAAGGGGTGCAGATTTACGGCCTAAAGCTTTGGAGGCTGAAACAGATTACAGAGGATGACCTTCCAAGGATTGGTAATCACCTCAAAATGCTTAATGATGCTACAGAAAGGTAGACCTTTGCAAAGAGATGAAGAGGAATACTAGGAAGAGAACATCTTCCGTGCTAAACTCATGAACCAACGGAAAATGCTACCTTCCATGTTGTTACTACTGATTCCCTTCATGCATGAGCCAAGCAGGCCAACATCCTCCCAATTTCAGGCCAAAGTTTGGTCCAAAAGTCCAATTCAGGGCCTGCCCTGTATTGCAGCAGGTAAGTGCCCACGTTCCGCGTCGGTGGCCGGGGCTTCATTGGCTAGCATCACGTGTGTGGATCAGATTACTAGCATTAGGAAATCCAGATTTCATGGTCTCGTGGGCACAGAGATCATAAAGAAGTAGAAAGTGTGAGATGACCTTATCAATACTCACCAGAAAAAGAACCATGAGAATATTACAATCTATGAACGCGTCAACTACACTTGCCCAAATGATGAAGGAAACAAAACATGTGAGATGCCAAGGTGGAATTGTCACACTGCTAGGAGATCACACGATCATTGTGCATCAGGGGATTGCCTGGACAACATCAACTTCTTATGGAGTTCAGGACGTTCTCTGAGGAAAGTCCATTGGCCATATCCACAAAAGATGAGAGATAAAACCAGGGATGATCTTTAAGGGAAGAAACCGGTGTCCAGAGGGTATATAGTAGACCTTTCAAAGTTCGAGGAGAAAGTTAGAAACTGACAAGAAATCCAGAACACGGAAAACTATCCTACCTGGAAAGGGGGAATAGTCAGACTGGTATGAGATGGGTCTGAACCACTGCGTGCATGGAGGTTTTCAGGACAACTTAGAATTCTGAGGGTGTTTATGACATCGCGGTGAACATGTCACCCAAGATGGCCACATGTTTCCAGTCCTAGCATTGGACTAGGCTAGGATAGTCAAGTGAGAGATACCCAGAAACAGCTTTTACAAACAGAAACCAGGCACAGAATCTTGAAGCGACCAAAGACACGCTGGTTCAAGGGATAAGAAAGGAATCATTGTGATGATACGTCATGATTTCTTTGTTTTCCTCAGGATTCCTTTGGTTCTTCAGGGTCTTTTGTTGCTGGAGAGAAACATTAGGATTCCCTCTTCTATTTCTGTGGGAAAGATTGCTGCAACGTTGACTGGGATTGCATGGAATCCAGAGATTGCTTTATCCAGTACGGACGTTTCAAATGTGTTAATTCTTCCATTCCAAGAGCACTGAATGCCCTTCTAGTTCCTTGTGTCTTGTGGAATTTCTTTCCTCAAAGCTTTGCTATTTCTCGGTTTACATAGCTTTCACCTGTTTGGCTCAGGTTATTCCTAGATACCTTAATCTTCTAAAGCATGCTTTTATTTTTTTTGAGGGTAAGTTTTTCTATCATTTGTAACTTTTAATTGCTTCTGTTTAGGCAGAAGTTTATTGCTGTGCTCACATCTGTTGGCAATGCTCCTGTATTTCCTGATGAAGAGGGCCCTGTCTAACGTCTCTTCCCATCTGCCTCTACACTACCTCGGACGAATGTCCCAGAGTGGCTGGACCAGCCGTGAGGAGGTTCACGCCAGGATTCTATGCGGCCACTGCTGGCTGCCGACCCAGAGCGTGTGGACTTCACCGTTGAACCACTGGCCGGCCCCTTCATGTTCCATTGACAGCCTGCAGTTGAGTGGAAGGTGACTCGAGTATGCTACTTGAACCCAACTCTGGCGCTGTGTAGATGAGGCCAGCTTGCTTATCTGGTCCAGTGTGATGTCAGAGGATCTGTCAGAATTGTGTCTCTGCTGTCCCGGCAAGCTTCATGGACACCGGCTTTCATAGCCCGCTTGGAGCAAACTCGTAACTCACCCTTCCCAGGTAGCCCAGCTTTGACCTTCGCTGCAGTTTTTGGGGTTGTGAATTTCTCGGACTTTCAAACATTCCAGCAGAGTCTGTCTAATGAATGACATATTTCATAGTGGATTATTCAGGTGTGATTTCAGTTTGCCTTCCATTTCGGGGACCTTGGTTTCATTTCCATAGTCTAATCATCATGGTCTTTCTCAGCTATCTCCCCTACATATGCTTATCAATCCGTTCTCCTTCATGCCAAGTTATTAATTTTGTATTTTTTTAATCACCATATTTTCTGTAGGCCGAGGTGTGAGTCCTTTCGTGATTGTTGGGTGTTGTCTTGGAATTTCCATCTGTCACTTGAAGGAATCTCTGCTATCCTAGCCTAGGCCAAACTGAGCAATGAGAACACCAGGTCCTCTTGGATGGTTTGACATTCTGAGATCAGAAACTCCACATTCATGGGTGTCCTGGCAACCACCTTCACGGAAATTATGTTTCCGAGACAAATTAGACAAATCTGATGAACTCCTCTCTCCAGGCAACAGATTTTTCTGTCTCTTTTCTGGATTTGGGAAGTTTCTAACTTGAGCCCTGATCCTTGAACATTCCACTAGCTTACGTCCAGATACTGGCTTGCTTTATTTCTATAGGGTTTATTTGTTTGATTTACATCCTCAGATCTGGCATGTGTAGTTTTCTTTAAATGTCACTGTAATGTTCTAATTTTCCACCAACTCCTTACATAAGGTGTCAAAACACATAATCAATACTCCTTCTAGGGTCAGAGATAGGGGGAGAGAACTTCATTAGAGTCCAATGGAGCAATCTAGCCTGGGAGGGCAGCCTTCACAAAGGAACGAAGCCCTCTGGAAAAGGGTGCATTTCAGCACACTTCTGGAGCCCTTCCAAACAAGGAGACATACCCCAAGCATGACAGGTGCCCACGCCTTCAGGGCTTCAAAGAGTACTCTTGTGAGACATAACCGTCTACCCAGTGGGCCCCCATGATGCCAGAGCTATGGAAAGGGAGACTTCTCCTCAAAGAATGCTAGGGGCCCAGGAAAGGAGGCATGGATTCTCCTCTTTGATGTCCTGAAGACTTCATTCTTGACTTTGGATTAAGATTAAGTCAGAAGGACAATGTCGGTCTGATAAGCCCCAACTCTGGCCTCTTGTTTCCAATCAAGTTTCAAGCTTGAATCAGCATGGTCTCCCCATCTACTTGAGTAGATGACAATGTTCCCCTCTTGGTGCTTGTCCCTCTATTATCGCTTCTTCACAATGATTCCTTTCTTATCCCTTGGATCATAGTCTCTTTGATCTCTTCAAGATTCTGTGCCCGGTTTCTGTTTGTAGCAGCTGTCTCTGGGTATCTCTCACTTGAATATCCTAGCCTAGTCCAATGCTCCGACTGGAAATATGCGGCGATCTTGGGTGACATGTTCACCGTGATATCATCAACACCCTCAAAGTTACAAGTTGTCCTGACAACCTCCCTGCACACCATGTTTCAGAGCCATCTCATACAAGTCTGACCACGCACCTTTTCCAGGCAGGATAGTTTTCCTTTTTCTGGATTTCTTGTCGGTTTCCAACTTTATCCTCCAACTTTGAAAGGTGTACTACATTCTCTCTAGACACCGATTTCTTTCCTTTAAGATTATCCTAGGTCATCTCTCATAATTTGTGGCTATGACCAAATGGGTGGACCTTCCCCATAGAAAGTCCTGGAGTACTTCCCAAGTTGAGGTTGTCCAGGCAATCCTCTGTTGCGCAATGATCGTTTCATCTCATAGCACTCTCACAAGTCCACCTTGGGAGGTTACAAGTTTTCCTTCCTTCTTCATTTGGCAAGTGTACCAGCTGCGTTCACACATTGTAGTACCCTCATGTTTCTTTTTCTGGTGCATATTGCTAACACATCCTCACAATTTCTACTTCTTTATGGTCTCTGTCTGGACCATACCGTGAAATCTACATTTCCGATTGCTACTAATCTGATCCCCACACCTGATGCGAACCACTGAAGCCCGGGCCGCCCAAGCGGAACGTGGGCACTTACCCCCTACACCACAGGGCCGGCCCTGAATTGGACTTTTGGGCCAATCATTGGCCTGAACTTGGGAAGATGCTATCCTCCTTTGATTATGGGTGAATGGCATTACTAGCAACATCATGGACGGGAACATTTTCCGTTGGTGCGTGAGATTAGCACGGAACATGTTCTCTTGGTAGTATTCCTCATCATCTCGTTGCAATGGTCTACCTTTCTGTAGCACTATTAAGCATTTGGAAGTGATTGTCACTACTTGGAAGTTTATCTTCTCTCATCTCTTTCAGAGTCCAAAGCTTTATGCCGTAAATCCACACGCCTTTCTGGATTTTGGATTTTATGTTAGTTTATTGTTGTAACCCTGCGTTATAACATCCTGTAGCTTTCAGATTTACACCCCCAGAGATTTAGACTTCTGTGTAGGTTATATCATCCTCCCCTCCAGAAGCCTCATTACAGGCCTGAACCACATGCTTGTGGCTAATCTTCTCTTTCACCCTCCCTCCGCCCCCCTGTCCCCTTGGGAACCACCAATCCACTGTCCCATGGTACCCGTACATTAGCCCATGTTTTTCTGTTCTCCTTGTAAGTGAGAACCTACGGGATTTGACTTTCTCCCTGTGACTGGTTTCACTTCCCATAAGACCCTCAGGAGCCATTCTGGAGGTCACAAATGGCTGGATTACATCCTTACTTATAGCTGAGTAGTATGCCCTTGTGTCGCTATAGCCCATCTTCCTTCTCCATTGGTCCCTTGATGGGCACCAGGGCAGCTTCCAAGTCTTGGATATCAGGAGCAAGGCTGTGGTGAACACAGCGGTGCAGGGATCTCTATGCATTGATGTTTCCAAGTTCTTTGGATAAATACACCACCGAGGAAAAGCTGGATCATATGGTAGATGGAATCTTAAATTTCTGAGGCAAGTCCACACTGCTTTGTGGAGTGGCAGCATCGGTTTACACTACCATCCGCAGTGCTGGAGTCTTCACTCCTCTCCACCTCCTCTCAGACACTTGTTTCCTGGCTTGTTACTTAGGGCCATTGTGACCACAGTAAGCTGCTATCTCATTGAAGTTTGGATTTGCACTGGCATGGGACTTCCTGATGAGGAACATGTTTTCATACAGCCTATTGGCCATCTTTCTATCTTCTGGGGAGAAATCTCTGTTTGCATCTTCTGCCCAGGGTTTAGTGGGCTTGTTGTGTTTTCTCTTTTGGAGCCATATGAGGTCATTGGATCTTTTGGCTCTTAACCCCTTCTCTGATGTGTGTTTTGAAAACATCCTCTCCCAGTTGTTGTGCTGACTTTGCACTGAGTTGATGGTTTCCTTGTCTGGGCAGAAGCTTCTGCAGTGTATGAAGTCCCGTTTGTTTCTTGTTTCCTTTGTTGCCCTTGACTAGTCAAACATGCTTCTTCCAAATAGGTGGGTAAGCCAGATGGCAAAGCGCAAGCTGCCTGGGTTGTCTCCTAGAAGTTGCACGGCTTCAAGTCTTCCATTCAAGGCTTTAATCTATTTCGAGGTGATGTGTGTGCCTTGTGTAACATCATGGTCTACTCTCATTGTGTTACATGTGGCTGTGCAGTCTTCCATGCACCGTTGCTTGTCGAGACTCTCCTTTCTCCGCTGTCTCCTCTTGGTTCCCTTGTCGAAAATGGGTTGCCCATATGTACGTAAGTTGACGTCTGGGCTCTCGATTCTGTTCCATGTGTCTGTGTGCCTGTTTTTGGACCCAGACTGTGCCATTTCGGTTCGTTGCGCTCCGTCCTACATGAGGAAATCAGACAGTGTGATATGTCATGCTTTGTTCGTTTTCCTCAGGATTCCTTTTGGTATTCAGATTCCTTTGCTGCTGGATAGAGGCTTTACTATCCTCTCTCTATTTCTGTGAGAAAGATTGCTGCAACTTGGAGTGGGATTGCATGGAATCCACAGATTGCTTTATGGGGTATGGAGATTTCAAGTGTATTAGTTCTTCCATTTGAAGAGCGTGAAATAGCCTTCCGTTTCCTTAGGTCTTCTGGAATTTCTTTCCGCAGAAATTTGCCAGGTTTTAGTTTACATAGCTTGCATCTGTTTGGCGAAGCATAGTCTTAGATATCTTATTTCTCCTACTGGCATGCTTCCCTTTTTGAGGTTCATTATTTCTATTCTTTGCACCTTTTAATTGGTTCTGTTTTGGTAAACGTTTATTGCTATGCTCACATCTGCTGACAATGCTGCTGTACTTGCTGAGGATGAGTGGCACTGTCTAACGTCGTTTCCCAACTGCCTCTACACTACCTCGGACGCCTGCCCCAGATGGCTGTAACCACCATGGGGAGGATCACCCCAGGATTCCACGCTCCCGACCGCGGCCAGCCGACCAAGAACACGTGGACTTCACCCCTGCAACACTGGCCGGCCATTTACATGTTCCATTGCCAAACTGCAGTTGAGTGGAATGTGACTTGAATATGCTACTTGAGCCCAACTCTTGCCCTGTGTCGACTAGGCCAGGTTGTTTTTCCGGTGCAATGTGATTTCACAGGATTTGTCAGAATTTTGTCTCTGCTGTCCCGGGAAGCTTCATGGACACACGGTTTCAGAGCCCGTTTGGAGCAGCCTGAGAACTCACCCTTCTCAGTTAGCCCAGGTTTGACCTTCACTGCAGGTTTTGGGGTTGTCACTTTCTCAGACTTTCCAACATTCAAGCAGAGTCTGTCTAAAGACTGACGTTTTTTACTGTGGATTATTGAGGTGTGATTTCTGTTGGCCTTCCATTTTCTGGGACCATGTTTCCTTTTCCATAGTCTAATTGTCATGGTCTTTCTGAGCTATCTCCCTTTGACATGCTTATGATTGCATTCTCCTTCATTCCAAGTTAGGAATTTTGTATTTCTTTAATCACTGTATGTTCTGTAGGCTGGTGTGTGAGTGCTTTTGTGATTGTTTGGTGTTATCTTTGAATTTCTATTGGTAACTTGAAGTAATCTTTGCTATGCTAGCCTAGGTGCAACTGAGCACTGAGTACATGTGGTCATCTTGGTTAGTTTGACATTGTGAGATGAGAAACTCCATGTTGTCCTGGCAACCACCTTCAAGGACCCAAGGGTTTCGAGACAAATTAGATGAATCTGATGAATTCCTCTCTCCAGGGGGGAGATCCTTCCATCCCTTTTCTGGATTTGGGTGGTTTTGTACTTCAGCCCTCATCCCTGAACGCTCCACTAAATTACGTGTAGATCGTTTCTTACTTTATTTCTACAGGGGTTTTTTATTTGTTTGAGTTACATCCTCAGCTGTGGCATGTTTATTTTTCTTTACATATAATGGAAATGTTCTACTTTTTCAGCCAACCTCCTTACATGTAGTTTGAAACACATAATCAATACTCCTTCTAAGATAAGAGATGGGGGAGAGAATCTCATTGATCCCAACTGAGCACTCTAGCCTGGGAGGGCAGCCATCACCAAGGAACAAAGCCCTCTGGAAAAGGGTGCTTTTTAGCACACATCTAGAGCCTTTCCAAAGCAAGAAACATAGCCAACCATGGCAGAGATCCATTCCTTCCAGGCTTCAATGAGATCTCTTGAGACACATTGGCATGTACCCAGTGGACCCCTGTGAAGCCAGAGCTATGGAAAGAGAGACTTGTCTTCAAGATGCTAGAGGCCTAGAAAAGGAGGTCTTGATTCTTCTCTTCAATGTCCTCAAGTGATCATTCTTGACTTTGGATTATGAGTAAGGCAGAAGGACAACGTAGGTCTGATAAGCCCCAGGTCCAGCCTCTTTTTTCTAAACAAGTTTCAAGCTTGAATCAGCACAGTCTCCCCATCTACTTGAGTAGATGACACTGTTCTCCTCTCAGTGCTTGCCCCTCTAGTATCGCTTCTTCCCAATGATTCCTTTCTCAACTCTTGAATCAGCGTCTCTTGAACTCTTCAAGATTCTGTGCCAGGATTCTGTTTGGAAAAGCTGTTTCTGGGTAACTGTCACTTGAATATACTGTCCTAGGCCTATCCTCGGGCTGGAAACCTCAGCCAACTTGGGTGACATGGTCACCATGATGTCATAAACACCCTCAGAATTCTAAGTTGTCCTGACAACCTCCATGCACACAGTGTTTCAGACCCATCTCATACCAGTCTGACTACTCTCCCTTTCCTGGTAGGACAGTTTTCCTTTTTCTGGACTTGTTGTCGGTTTCTAACTTTCTCCTCGAACCTTGAAAGGTCTACTACATTCCTTCTAGACACTGGTTTCTTTCCTTTAAGATCGTCCTGGGATTTATCTCTTATCATTTGTGGATGTGGCCAAATGTGTGGACTTTCCCCACAGAAAGTCCTGGAGTCCCTGCCAACTTTATGTTCCCAGCAATCCTCTGATGCACAATGATCGTGTCATCTCATAGCACTCTGGCAATTCCACCTTGGCTGGTCACGTGTTTTGCTTCCTTCATCATGTGGGGAAGTGTACCTGATGCATTCATAGATTGTGATATTCTCATGGTTCTTTCTCTGGTGTGTATTCATAAGGTATCCTCACAACTTCTACTTCTTCATGATCTCTGTCTGCATCATACCTTGAAATCTATATTTCCAAATGCTCCTAATCTGATCCGGACCCGTGATGCCGGCCAGCAAAGCCCAGGCCACCCAAGCAAAACATGGGCACTTACCCACTACACCACTGGGCCAACCCTGAATAGGACTTTTGAACCAACCTTTGTACTGAACTTTGGAAGATGTTCGCCTGCTTTGATTATTCATAAAGGTTATTAGTAGTAACATCATAGACAGCTACATTTTCCATTCTCTCATGAGCTTAGCATGTAACGTGTTCTCTTGGTAGTGCTCCTCTTCATCTCTTTGCAATGGTCTACCTTTCTGTAGCATCATTAAGCATTTGATGGTGATTATCAATCCATGGAAGCCCATCTTCTTTAAACTCTTTCAGCCTGCAATCTTTATGCCATAAACCTGCTTGCCTTTATGGAGTTTTGATTTTATGTGAACTGGTTTCCGGAACCCTGCATTATAACATCCTATAACTTTCAGATTTACATCCTCATATATTTAGACTTCTGTGTATACTACGTCATCTTGACCACTCTAAGCTTAATTACAGGCCCACACCAGACACTTGTGCCTAATCAACTGTTTCTCCCTCCGTCCCCTGCCACCTGTTACCTCTGGGAACCACCAATCCTCTGTCACATGCTACCTGTTTGTTGCTCCTTGTTTTAACCTTCTCCTTGTAAGTGAGATCCTATGGTATTTGACTTTCTCCCTGGGGATTGTTTCAGTTACCTCCGTACACTCAGTAGCCATTCTGGAGTCACAAATGGCTGGACTGCACACTTTCTTACAGCTGAGTGCTATGCCATTGTGTGGATATAGCCCATCTTCCTTCTCCAAGAGCCCTTGATGGGCACCAGGGAGGATTCCAAGTCTTGGATATCGGGAGTAAGGCTGTGGTGAACAAAGCAGTGCAGGGATCTCCATGCCTTAGTGATTCCAAGGTCTTTGGATAAACACGGAGAGGAATAGCTGGATCATATGGTAGACGGATTCTGAAATTTTTGAGGTAATGTCACATGGCTTTACGTAGTGCCTGCACTGGTTTACACTCCCACAAGCTCTGCAGGACTCTTCCC
The DNA here is from genome assembly GCF_041296235.1 of Equus asinus. NCBI lineage: Eukaryota > Metazoa > Chordata > Mammalia > Perissodactyla > Equidae > Equus > Equus asinus. The sequence continues at coordinate 9,853,954 of NC_091815.1, read as the reverse complement.
TTCTCTCCACCTCCTCTCCAACACTTGTTTCCTCTCTTGTTCCTTGTAGCCATTCTGACCACAGTGAGCTATTATCTCATTGCCGTTTGGATTTCCATTGGCCTTAGACTTAACGATGATGAACATGTGTTTATATAGCTATTTCCCAACCTTTCTGTCTTCTTGGGGTAAATTTCTGTTTCCATCTTTTGCCCAGGTTTTAATGGGCTTGTTGATTTTTCTCTTGTGGAGACGTGTGTGGTCATTGGATGTTTTGGCTATTCAGCCCTTCTCTGATGTGTGGTTTGAAACATCCTCTCCCTGTTGTTGTGCTGTCTTTGCATTCAGTAGATGGTTTCCTTGGCTGGACAGTAGGTTCTGCATTGGATGGAATCCCGTTTGTTTCTTGTTTCATTTGTTTCCCTTGCCCAGTCACACATGCTTCTTTCAAATAGGTGGCTAAGCCAGATGGTAAAGAGCAGGCTGCCTGCGTTTCCACCAAGAAGTTTCACGGTCTCAAGACTTCCATTGAAGGCTTTAATCCATTTCGAGATGGTGTGTGTGCCTGGTGTAACGTCATGGTCTACTCTCATTGTGTTACATGTGGCTCTGCAGTCTTCCCAGCACTGTTTCTGTTAGTCTCTCCTTTCTCCACTGTCTCCTCTTGCCTTCCTCGTTGCAAATGTGCTGTCCATATATGTGTGAGTTGAACTCTGGGTTCTGGATTCTGTTCCCTTGGTCTGTTTGCCTGTTTTTGAGACCAAACTGTGCCGTTTCAGTACCTAGCACTTCGTCCTACATGTTGAAATCACAAAGTGTGATACGTCCTGCTTTGCTTGTTTCCCTCTGGATTCCTTTGGGTATTCAGCGTCCCTTTTCACTGGATAGAGACTTTAGGATTCTCTCTTCTATTTCTGTGGGAAAGATTCTGCAACTTTGACTGGGATTGCATGGAATCCAGAGATTGCTTTATCCATTATGGAAGTATCAAGTGTTTTAGTACTTACATTCCTAGAGCACGGAATACCCTTCCGTTTGCTTGTGTCTTCTGGAATTTCTTTCCCCAAAGCTTTGCTAGCTTTCAGTTTCCATAGCTTGCAGCTGTTTGGCTAAGCTTATTTCTAGAAATGTTTTTGTTCTTACTGGCATTTTTTTCTTTGAGTTTCAGTTTTTCTGTTCTTTGCATCTGTTCATTGATTTTGTTTTGGCATATGTTTAGGTGTGTGCTCACATCTGCAGGCGATGCTGCTGTATTTTCTGAGGAAGAGTGATGCTGTCTGACATCATTTCCCAGCTGCTTCAACACTACCTCGGAGGCCTGGCGGTAAACGGCTGGACCAGCAGTGAGGAGGTTCACACCCAGGATACCACGTGTCCGGCCCAGGGCTGACGACCCAGAACATGCAGACCTCACCACTGTGCCACTGGTGGCGCCTTTCATGTTTCATTGGCAACCTGCAGTTGAGTGGAATGTGACTTGAATATGCTACTTGAGCCCAACTCTGGCGCTGTGTAGATGAGCCCAGTTTGTTTTTCTTCTCCACTGTGATGTCAGAGAATTCGTCAGAATTGTGTCTCTGCTATTCCAGCAAACTTCATCAACACAGGTTTTCAGAGCCCGATTTTAGCAGTCTTGTAAATCACCCTTCCCAGTTAACCTAGGTTTGACCTTCGATGCAGTTTTTGGAGTTGTCACTTTCTCTGATTTTAGAACGTTCAGAGTATGTCCAAAATTGACGTCTTTCATTGTGCATTATTCAGGTGGGATTTCTGTGTGCCTTCCATTTTCTTGAACCGTTTTTTCTTTTCCATGATATAATCATTGATAGGGGCTCGGCGAGCTGAAGACTCGAATGAAAGATTTATTGGAATCTAAAGGTCTGGCATTGGTGCTCTTTTATTTAGAGAATAGTACGGGATAACATGGGGACAGGACCCATGGGCAGTCAGAGCTCCTGCTGTTGCCCTGAGTTAAGGGTTATGGCGAATTTTATAAGGCATGGGTACATGACTTACTTTCACTGGAAAAAGAAATGATGATGTAAAATATCTTTAAATGATTTCAGTGCAGAATGGGTCTGGTTATTGTGTGGTCATATAACTTTAGATACGAATCTGGCAATATAGATCAGCATGTACGTGATGATGCCCTGGGCTTCTCTCCCTGGTTTCTCAGCCCTAATTCATACCATAAAGAAATCCAGCTGGTCACATAGTTTGGCATGTAGGCCAGGTCACCTTGGGTTTCTCTAGCTGGGGCCGGCTTAATCCACATCATAAACCCCCCTGAACCCATTTGGACCGGAAATCTTTGGGGATATGGACGATGGTCTGTCTTCTGTGACTACTTCTGGCTGTACAAGGTTATAGAGCTGTCCCTAAATGGGACCATAGGCACAGGTAGGAAGTTCAGTGGACCGTAAGGCTTCACCCATGGTGTTCAAGGCTGACAAGGTATACAGAGCCTCTGGAGACAAGAGAATCATTTGACGAGAGGTGGTCCACGAGGTGAAACATTTTTGACATGCGGAAGACAAACAACGAAACAGATAAGTTATCACAAGAAATACAAGCAGTATGTTTAACCCAATGAATAAGGTTTTGAAGTAGTACAGAAAACTGATCCGGACTAGGAGTTCAACGAATCGTTTAGAGTTAGGGTTAATACATGGATTTAATTTGGTGGTGGGGATAGGAAGCCAGAAATATTTTGATGGTAGTCAAGAATATGGACACAACATTCAGTTTTTATAATGGCACAGTGCTGCTCTTGTGCTGCTGTCAAGACATCCAGTGCCATTTGGATTTGGAGGACTGCCTTTCACATTTGGGATACTTCTAAATTGAGCAGTGAAGTGCTATATTGAGTGTCATGCAATGCCTTCATAATAAATTTGTTTAGGACTTCCATGTGCAAGACGACATTTTGGATTCCTAATGAGGGAAGGAAAATTGAGGAAAGATGGTCACACCAGTGGAAGACACAGCTGGTTCAGCATTGCTGCAAGTTGGGTAGGTTAGCAGGAGGAGATATAGTAGATCTCGTTGTACCTTGCATCCAGACAAAGCCTAGGGTGCATCATCCAATCCATCCAGGTGGCAGCCAAGGCTGTAAATTGGAGCCACATAGCCACTGAGCACAATTAGGGGCTAACCAATGTGTACGGGGACATCTATCCCAGTCAGTCCCAAGCCCATCAGTATTTTTTTAAGCCTATGATATGAGAACACATATAACAGCGAATTTTTCCCATCGGTCAGGTGTTAATAGGCGATGTATCACAAGCGTGATTGGTTTGTTCCCAACAGAGAGTGACCTTTGACTGAGTTGACCACGAGTAGGAGTGAACCAAATATATTCATCCCAAATTTGATATTGTCCATCCTATGCGTATCAATAAGTTTGGGACTTTACATTTGGAACTTGTTGTTTAGGATCCACCTATGACAAGGCAAATCTAGTTAGTATTTGGGCAGTAGTATTGAAGGAAAATGTTTGATGATGGCCAGGGAACTCCCAGGTGTCAGACATAGATGGCAACAAGTAGACATTACGATTAGTAACAGATGAATCTTGCCAAAGAAAACAGCTAGAATCTAGTATCCAGGAATGCCTATTATGGCTTCTACAGAAACATAATTTTTGTCTCTTAGATCACCCTCATTTTTACAAAAGATAGCCAAATTAGGATTCACTGGTTTTCAAATAAAGTGCAGTTTCAATACAACTTTCTCCAATTATTTACATAGCAGCAAGAATAGTAATTGCTCATACAGGCTTTTTAAAATCTGCTTTGCTAGAATTTTTTCTGACGAATCTCAGATTGAACTGTGAAGGCCTCTCGAGGCCAGAAAAGCCAAGCCAAGGACTTGTCATCAGATTTTGCCTGTAGTACTTACAGATTTGAGTGGAGTTCTCCTTGAGTTCCCCCAAAATATTCGGAGGTTCCTTACACCTGGCAGATAAGCAAGCTTCCTTACTTACCGGGTGAGATTGCCAGAATCTCTGTAAACAAGGTACCAGGCCCATGTTTCCAAGTGGCTGTATTCCAGAAAGTCCAATCTTTGTTCCTGAAATGCTGTCTTGTCATACCTGACCCTGTATGTTTCAAATATGACATTCCAGTCAAAGCCTTGGTAGTATAACAAATGTGTCCTGTTATAAGGAGAATAGATTCTTATGGAACTTATACAAATATTGCCACCAAATAACTATACTCAGTCACAAAGTGTTTCCCAATTCTGGAGGGATAAGATAGGGAGAAAAAGATAAAAGTTTCAGTTTGGTCATAAATGTATAATTTCACCAAATTGCTGTAAGCCATAGTTAGCATAAGAGAAAAGAGAAAAAGATTTCCCTCATTATGAGAAAACAAAACAACACATCAAAACTCAACAATATTTCAAACAGAAGTCCTAAAAATTTATAATCATCCTCATCAGTTCACACAGTCCTGTATAATCAAGTCTTGAGCTGAATCTTCTGTCAGCAGATCGAGGAGCTTAGTTTCTGTTAGAATTCTGTAGTTTCTTACTCAGTTTAGTTTTACAATCTGAAAGTTTATCAGAAATCTGTAGATTAGATCCTCTGTGTCAGAATCCTTTCCAGAAATTTCTCGGAAGTTGAAACATATTTGCTAAAGAAAAAAGCAGCAGAGTAAAACAAGAACTAACTGCAAATTTGCAAAGGAATCAAAAGGGCAATTGACAAAGAAACTTGGCTACTCCTGTGACATATAACACTTCCAGATAATAATTGGACTTATGACTGATAACCAGGACAGATCAGAATCTAGGAATGCTATATAATTTTAAGACATGTATGTTAATAACATTTACCCATCTAATACCACCTAAGAAGATCTATCATCACTTATTTCCCAATGTTTCCCATGTAATTTAATAGACCAAATAAGCCTAATTAGTTTAGTATTTTCTTCCTTATAGGAAGAGAGAGCAAATTTCTTTGAGAAGTCTCAGGGGCCCTCTGAAAATCCTCAGAGTAATCATTCTTCTGTCTGCCATGTGAAAAGATAGCCTTCATTTAGGATTTGAATATTTTTGAGGGAGAAGCTTGTTAAAACATATCAAAAGTTTTTAAAATGCTTCTTCAAACAGGAAACAATACTCACTGTGAAACAATGCTCAGGTATCTATTCAAAGTGATAACAGAAAGAGTCAAAAATATTGACTGACCTCAGTCATTATTTTCACAAAACAGATTTGTCTCTTGGGTAGACTTACTCAAAGGAACAGCTTTCATTACCTCCTTATCAAGAGCAGATCAAAGGTTCAAGAAAATTTATCCTTTTATAGAAAACCAAATTTGAATTTCTGCTACTTATTTTTAACATTCAAACTCATTCACTTAATTGAACTTACTTTAGTCTACGTGACCAGGCATAAAACTCCTTTCAGAATTTCTCCTTCACAAACCTTCTAAAACTTTCTTTTTTGGTTTCAGATTTTGTCCCAAACTCTGTCTTTTTTCCTTTCTAGTACATTAGGACACATTTATCTTTCTTAACCCATCAAACAAAAATATTTCCATTCTTTATACCTTTTTTACTGAAAGCGTAGACTTTAACTTCCTTGAATATGAGCTCTTTTCCTTAGTAATTTCCAGTAGCTTTAATTCCATAGGTTTATTAGAACTTTTAACCCTTAACAGACGTAGTAAACACTAAAAAGGCAAACAGTTATGAATCGACTTTTATATCACCATTCTAAACACTTCATAACTTTAGAAACACGCCACTTTACAATAAAACACAAGGCATGCTTTTTATACACCCAAACGCTTTTAGCCTCTTCAATAAGAAGCCAAAAGTAGATAACTTAGATATGTTTATTAATAATGTTTCTGTGTTACATCCAATCCAAAAACAACCCAGATATTCAGATTTTTATCATTTAACTTAACTTGGCATAACTCAAGATTGTTACCAAAAAGAATTTTGAAGCTGTTTTTTTTTCAACAAGTATACTGACCATAAAAGTTATTGATACTCATTTTTATGAGTTTTATGTATTTAAACCATTTGTTTCCAACAATTATGTTCAGATTACCTACAGAAACCTCATGAGGCATTAGACAAAACTGGTCATCATTTAAAGCTATTATTTTGTTGACAAATTTAACAGACAACGTGAACTTATATGACTAGAAAACCCAGGCTGAATGCCTGCATGCTATGCAAATACCAACAACTCTGACAAAAAGACTATTTTCAATCCTTAATCCACATCAATCGTCTTTTTCTTTCTCAGCTCTCTCTCATAGGTATGCTTATCAGTCCATTCTCCTTCATTCCAAGTTATTAATTTTGTATTTCTTTAATCACCATATGTTCTGTAGGCCGATGCATGAGTGCTTTTGTGATTGTTATGTATTGTCTTTGAATTCCCATTGTTCACTAGAAGGAATATTTGCTACCCTGGCCTAGATCCAACTGAGCACTGAGAACACATCGTCATCTCAGTTGGTTTGACATTCTGAGATCAGAAACTCCAAATGCTAGGTTGTCCAGCCAACCAACTTATGGACATAATGTTTCTGAGACAAATTAGACAAACCTGATGAATTCTTCTCTCCAGGTAAGATATTTTCATGTCTCTTTTCTGAATTTGGGAAGGCTCGAACTTGATCGTTAGAGTAGATTACGTCTAAGGACTGCTTTACTTTAATTCTGTAGGGATTGTTAGTTGTTTGATTCACATCCTCAGCTCTGGCATGTTTATTTTTCTTTAAATATAAGTGTAATGTTTCAATTTTCAGCCAACTTCCTCACATATGTTTTCAAAACACATAATCAATACTCTTCCAAAAAGGCATGCAGATTTGCACCATGAAGCGTTTGAGGCTGAAAGACGTTAGAGAAGATGAACTTCCAAGGATTGTGAATCTCTTCCAAATGCTTAATGATGATACACAAAGGTAGACCATAGCAAATAGATTAAGAGGAATACAACGAAGAGAACGTGTTCCGTGCTAAGCTCATGAAGCAAGGGAAAATGTTACCATGAGTGAGGTTACTACTAATTACCTTCACGAATAATCACAGCAGGGCAGCTTCTCCCCAAGTTCAGGCAACAGATTGGTCCAAAAGTAAAATTCAGGTCCAGCCATGTGTTCTGGTGTGTAAGTGTCCACGTTCCTAGTGGACGACCTGGGATTCATGGAGTCAATGATGGGTGCTGATCAGATTAGTAACATTAGGAAAGATAGATTTCATGGTATGGTGCAGACGGAGATCAAAAATAAATGGAAATTGTGAGCATACCTTATAGATACGCACAAGGAAATAAACATGAAAATATTGCAGTCTATGACACATCTGGTACACTTCTCTAAATACAAAATGAAGGCAGTGATGTGACCTGCATAGGTGGAATTGCCGGACTGCACGAGATGACATGATCATTGCACATCAGAGGATTGGCTGGGCAACTTCAACTTGGGAGGGACTCCAGGACTTTCTCTGGGGAAAGTCTACACATTTGGCCATATCTAGAAAATGTAACAGCTAAGACCCAGGATAAACTTAAAGTAAAGAAACTAGTGTCTAGAGAGAATGTACTAGACGTTTAAAAGTTCAAGGATAAAGTTAGAAACCGACAAGAAATCTAGGAAATGGAAAACTATTCTAGCTGGAAAGCGTGAGTAGTCAGACTGGTATGAGATCGCTCTGAAATGCTGTGTGCATGTAAGATGCCAGGACAACTGAGAAGTTTGAGGGTGTTTAGGACATCACAGTGAACATGTCACCCAAGATGGCCTCATGTTGATAGTCCGAGGATTGTCTTAGGCTACTGATACTCAAGGGAGAGATACCCAGAAGAGAATTTAAAAACAGAAACCAGGCAGTGAAACTTGAAGAGATAGAATAGACGCTGATTAAAGGGATAATAAAGAAGTCATTGTGAAGATACAATAATAGAGGGACAATCACTGAGTGGAGACCACTGTGATCTACTCAAGTATAGGGGGAGGCCATGGAGATTCAAGCTTGAAACTTGATTTGAAACCAGAGGCTGGACTTGGGTCTTATCAGGCCTACATTTTCCTTCTGCGTTAATCATCATCCAAAATCAAGAGTGATCTCCTGAGGACATTGTAGAGAATGATTGATGCTTCCTTTCCTATGCCACTAGCATTCATTGAAGAGAAGTATCACTTTCCATAGCTCTGGCATTACGGAGCTCCAAAGGGTACATGCTAATGTGTCACAAGACATCTCTTTGAACCCTTGAAGGAATGGACCCCCGTCGTGCTTTGCGTATGTCTCATTGTTTGGCAGGGCTACAGAAATGTGCTGAGAAGCACCCTTTTCCAGATGGCTTCGTTGCTTTGTGAGGGCCACCATAACAGGCTAGTGTGCAGAGTTTGGCTCCAATGAAGTTCTATCCCCGTATCTCTTGGAGTAGAATGATTATTGATGACGTGTATTGACACCATATGTAAATAGGTTGGCTGAAAATTAGAACATTACAATTATCTTTATAGAAAAATAAACTTGCCAGAGCTGAGGATGTAAATCAAACAAATAACACACCCTATAGAAATAAAGTAAGCCAGTATCTAGACATAATCTAGAGGAACGTTCAAGGATGGGGGTCAAGATTGAAACTTCCCAAATCCAGAAATGAGACAGAAAAGTATCTTATTTGGAGCGGAATTCAGCAGATTTGCCGAATTTGTTTCGGATACATTATGTTCATGAAGGAGGTTGCCATGCCTACCTAGAATTTGGAGTTTAAGATCTCAGAATGTCAGACCAACCAAGATGAACACGTGTTCTCAGTGCTCATCTTCACCAAGGCTAGCATGGCAAAGATGGCTACACGGGACCATGTAAATTCAAAGACAACACCCAACAATGAAAAGCACTCACACGTAGGTCTATAGAACATAGGGTGCTTAAAGAAATAGAAAATTGATACCTTGGGATGAAGGACAACCGA